>NC_058081.1:516255100-516855100 GCF_014858855.1 Bufo gargarizans | reverse complement strand
CGGGCGTGGACCCCTGTTTTGGGGCACATTCAGTTCGTGGGGCGGCTGCTTCCTCGGCCTTCTCGGCAGGCGCTTCTCTGACAGACATCCTACATTCGGCGGACTGGTCGAGGGAGTCTACCTTCAGGACATTCTACTTTCGTCCAAGCACGGGGGCGGCTATGTGTCTTGTGAATCAGCGTTAAAAAATGCAAAATACGAAGCCTCCTGTCATGTGGTAAAATTGAAGATTATGCTAGCGCTAGTGTACTTATAATCTTAATTTTAGTAATGACAGGAGGCGAGTATTTTCCCACCTCTTTCCCACCCTTGGTAAGTGCTCGTGGGTAAGTATATGGTTTCATTCCCTTTTGCGTTTTAGCAGCCAAGATCCTTTTAAGTGATGTCATTTACTGTCATTTTATGTGGGTCATGCCTGCATGCAGGTTCAGTTTCGGTTCCTAACCCATTTCATATTGTTTTTCAGTATAAATGCTTGAAGTTTCCGGTCCAACTTCAGGGAGTTTCTTCGTGTCGATCGGACTTCGTCTCACGGAGATCTGAATGCGGACAGAAGGTCTTTTGATTCCGGTTACAGTTCATTCCGGATTTTCTTCATGCCTTACAGTTACAGGACAAGGAGTTCGTTCGGTGGTTCGTGGTTTAAGAGACATTGACTTTAGTTTGTCCAGTTTTTTCTGATGTCGCATGCGAAAGAGGAGGAGGAGTCTCACGGCTCAGAATATATTACCTCCTATTGCATTTTGATTGGTTACTGTTTTAACTGTTTCTTTACTGCTATGTGGAGTAAGTAAAGAGAGTTTAATGCAAAATACTCGCCTCCTGTCATTACTAAAATTAAGATTATAAGTACACTAGCGCTAGCATAATCTTCAATTTTCGGACGGGATCCTACATACTTAGGCATCCAGCTTGGATCCTTTGGACCTACTGTTCTACCTCCCGAGGGGCGGTCCTCTGCCTCAGGGGTTACTCGTTTAACTGCCAGCACATTGATTCAGTATGTCCATATTTCTTGCAGTGGCGGCAGACAGGCTGTTTTCTGCTTCTGGGCCGGTACTTCGGTCGCCCATCAGGCTCTTTTGGATATACATCTCCATATGCAGGTGGGAGTCTTGGAGGAAAAGGACCTTCATCTTCTAGTAACAATGGTCTCTCCCACTCCTCTATCTTCTTGCATACCTTCTCTAGACTTAGAGTAAGATAGTTCACTTGCTCCATTAGTGCCGCCACTACATCTGTGACTGGAGCTTGGGTGGCTTGACCGACTCCTGCAGACCCCACATTAACAGTCTTTGGCTGGGAAGCCTGGGGTTCAGGGAAGGCTGCTGGCCCTGGAGCAGGGTTCTGGCCTAGTATACTAATGGCCAATTCCTTAAAATCCAAGAATGCACAGTGAGGGTGTTGAGCTGACAACATGCGTAGCTGGCCCTTTAAATGTTCAGTACCGATGCCCGCAATGAATTGCTCTCTGAGAGTCCGGTCCTGGTCCTCAGCTTCTTTAGGATCCACTTGGACTACAGCTCTCAGCGTCTCTTGTAAGGACAGGGCAAAATCGCGGAGCGACTCTCCAGGCTGCTGCTTTCTGCTGAAAAAACGCATTTTAACTTCTGACACTGTTCTGGCTTCAAATGTGGTGCCCAAGCGTTCAAAGATCTGTTCCAGGCTATTTTTCTCAGAACGGGGCCATGACATTACTTCCCTGCGAACGGCCCCTTCTAACTGAGCTAAGAGGATCTCCATTTGCTGCTCAGCATTTATGGGATAAAGTCGGAACAAGGCCAGTATCTGTTCCCTGAAGTCTTTTAACTTGTGGGCTTCCCCTGAATAACGTGGGAACCAGGGGGCCCCGAAATAGTACGGCATGGTTAGCGGCATCAGGCTGGGCGGTGCCGCGGCGGCAGAGGCCCTAGAGTCGGCTGCGGGTACTTCGGTAGGCACGACTGGGGCTTCCTGTCCGATTTCCTCAGCTGCGGACATGGCGTTGCTAAGTGGGTATGGCCCTTTAAATGTAGCGGAGTGGGCCGGAGCGGCAATGGCAGTAACTTTAACTTTTTTTTTTTTCAGACAAGTTGTTGGTGACTAGCAGGGGTCCCTCCGGTGCCCTGGCAGGGGTCAGGAAGCTCCCGGTAAGGTAAGCGGAGAAGCCGGCAAAAGTTTTTGAAGTCGGTACTTACTCCGGTGGTGCTCGCTCCAAGTCTCGCGAGATGCGCAGCTATGGGTGTCGGACGTCCTGCGTACCGCGTCAGCAGGTGGGCGCGGCCTCTCGTAGCTCCGGGACTCAGGTAGGCGGCGTTCTTCTTCCTCGTTGGCTGGGCGATGGCTCCGCCTGCTTCTTTTCGCGCCAAAGTCCTCTTTTTCGCGCCAAACAGCTCCACGAGGCGCACTTGTAATCTGATCAGGTTAAGTGGGAAATATGGCTGTCTATTCACTGACAGCAAGCGGTGACTTAAATCGGCAGAAAATAGTCGATACAATGCAATCTTCACACCGCAACTATCACAGTTCACCTTGGCCCAGCAATTTTCAATAAAACAATTGGGGCTTGTCACTTTAAGACAATTTACAGCACACAGTTTTTAAATCCGCAATGGCGCAGGAATGTTCGTATCCTGTTCGTGACGCCAATTTATGCAACACGCCAGACCTGCAGGGTATAGCAAAGTGAGGTCACGGTTATGGGCAATCGAGGGTTACTCACTGTACTGGAGAACCCTGGGCAGGCGCGTGGCAGTGAAGGAGAGGTAGACACGGTTCCTCTGGGGCGCACTCTGTATGTAGGGACCAGGCCTGATGGTGGATGAGGTGCCCTGGATGTTACGGATATTTTGAGTGCCTGGGGCAAGGTCCCTGTTGGATTCGTGACGCCAGTGCCTTTGACGGTGGCACACCGGTTGGTAGTAGGAATGATGGAGGTACACAGGTAGTATAGTGAACCAAACGTTACTTTACTGAACAGTCCAACTTTGTACAAGCAGGTAGTACACAGTCTCTTAGAATCACAGTTTCACAAGTAGGCTTTCTTCACAGAATGGCAGGTAATAATTATGCAAGATACACACAGGGTAACTTCACAATGCACTCAGAAGCAGGTTGTACCTTTCCTCAGAAATAGTGTACACTGTTCTTTCTAGAACTCCTGTCTGGCTTTCTATCCCAAGGCCCGGATGCCTAAAGGGTGGCTTAAATCCTTGGTAATTATATCTTCCTCTGGTATTAGATTCTTGCTTTATTTTCTACTGCATCTGCCCATCAGGGTTACTTATCTTTCCCTGGGATGTTCTTACTTGTTAGGCGGATGACTGTGGGTTTCTCCCAGGAGGTTCTGTCCTGCAACTGGGGTGTCTCTACGTAGCTAATCCTAGCCTCAGGAGCTTCAGGTGGACGAAGTAACTCCTCTAGTCCCCTGGAATGAACTACTTCTCCCCTGTCTGGGCCTTCCTATATGTATCTAGGGCTCTCTAGCTCCCTCTAACGTCCGGGAGGCTAAACTACACCCTGACAGGCCTGACACCCAGCTAATACAGGGAAAAACATGCACATGACATTCAATGCAATGAAACACATTAACCTGTGCAGTGCCCACCTTTACCTAGTGGGACACTACACATAATGTTTAGATATATCGCAGTATAGGGATTATAAGCACAGGCTTGTTCACCTGCCAGAAGAAGTCCCCTACCTTTCCCACATCTCTGCTTGCTGGCAGTGAATGGAAACCTTCAAGGAATGTCCATGTCCAGCCACAGTTACACAGTGAGCAGCACTAGAATACGGGCAATGTTTCCTCAAGAAACAACAGCAAACAAGAAAGGTTTTCATTCACTGACAGGCAAGCAGAGGGGTTGAGAATAAAGAGTAAAGCTCCTGAAGTATTATATTTTTCTCTGTTAGGCTACTTTCACACTTGCGGCAGGACGGATCTGACAGGCTGTTCACCCTGTCGGATCCGTCCTTCCGCTATTTCGCTGTGCCGCCGGACCGCCACTCCATCCCTATTGACTATAATGGGGACAGTGGCGGAGCTCCGGCGCAGCACGGCAGTGCACGGCGAAAGCCACCGGACTAAAAGTCCTGCATGTCCGACTTTTTAGTCCGGCGGCCTCTCACTGCGAACTGCGGTGCTGCGCCCGAGCTCCGCCCCGTTCCTATTATAGTCAATGGGGACGGAGCGGCAGCACTGCTGATGTGGTCACTGGTTGCAGCGGCGACTCTCAAGTGATTGGCCTTTTAAGGAGTGCCGTGGGGGTTTATTTTAACCAATTCTGTGACATATACCCCTTAAAAAAAGTAACTCCTTAAAGGGTTTGTATACACTAATTTCTGAGACTGGCAGGACCTTTGTTGGTGATTATACTTACCTGATCCCCAGTGTTTGCTCCCCAGCCTCCGTTGCTTGTCTTGAGTCCATTCATGAAAACCTCCTATTTGACGGCGTTACAGCCAATGACTGACCACTGCTTCCCTTGCATTATGTTAAATGGTCATGTGATGTAAGGGGAGCAGATCTCCACTGTGGCCAGTGATTGTCTTGATGCCACTGCAGCCAAACGTTTCCATGGAGAAACCCAAGATAAGCAGCTGAGGCCTGGAAGCGAATGAGCCAGGACCCAGCACCTAGGGATTACCAACGTGAATCTGGCTAGTCTGACAGGTCATGGAAATGCACAACCCCTTTAACTGCGTGAGCTGTAGCTTAGAAAACCCCATGCTCCTGAGTATCCCAGCTATATTATATGTATATTAAATTTGGCGACTAAAAGTTTCATTTGGCTCCTAAATTTTTCAGGTGAGGAGCCAATGGCTCCTTGATATTTATTTTAGTCTAGAACACTGCGATTGGGGTAGTAGTTGTTTACTCACTGTTCTGTAGAGCTCCCTGGGCCGGTGTGCAGTGAATGGAAGGACAGCACCAGTTCCTTCGGGGCACACTCTGTTGTCCAGGGACTCCCGCCAGATGGTGATTGAGGTGCTGTCACGGATGGTGTAACAGAAAACAAGAAGTTACAAATAAGGATCCGACTGGCTTGATCCGAAACTAAGGAACAAAAGGGTGACCCCCCATTTAAGCCCTGAAACTCTCCCTGTCTTCTCATCCCATGCAAAGATCTCTATGATAGAAAATTGCATGCCCTCGTGCCTCGACTGTATGACACCTGAACACCCTATAATAGTGAGGGGACACGACCACCGGCTCCCTACACTTAATACGGAGGGAGTCAGGGTCACCTAGGATCAAGGCAACAGGAAAACACAAATAAATGAACAGACTTATCTGTAGAAGCATCAGTTGCAGTTTGCAGCATGAGCACACTCCAGGAAGTTGTATAAACCGCAAGGTTAGGCAGTATGGGGAGGAGATATATAGGGAGGCAATCACTGCTAATAGATGACAGCTGGGAGAGGGAGGAGAGATGTCAAAACGAAAGCAAAACAAAAGAAGATCATGCAGGAAGTACTGAAGAACGTCTATCAGAACTTCTCAAAGATCTGGTGGTGACAGGTGCCCTTAGTGGAATGGTTTAAGGTGCCATGGAGGCAGGGTCCCTGGTGTTCATGACACCAGCACCGTTAGGTGCAAAGGAAGGTGGTAGAAAGGATTAGGAGTCAATGGTTGTAAACAACGGAACTTTTTACTAAACTCCTTCAGGACCCTGCCATTTTTCACCTTAAGGACCAGGCAATTTTTTTTGCAAATCTGACATGTGTCGCTTTATGTGGTGAAAACTTTAAAATGCTTTTACTTATCCAAGCCATTCTGAGATTGTTTTCTCATCACACATTGTACTTCATGACACTGGTAAATTTCATTTTTATATATATAAAAAAAACAAATTTACCAAAAATTTAGAAACATTTGCAATTTTCAAAATTAACATTTCTCTGCTTTTAAAACAGATAGTGATACCTCCTAAAATAGTTATTACTTTACATTTCCCATATGTCTACTTCATGTTTTGATCATTTTGTAAATTACATTTTCTTTTTTTGGGGGACTTTACAAGGCTTAGAAGCAAATCTTGAAATTTTTCAGAAAATTTCAAAACACACTTTTTAAGGACCAGTTCAGGTCTGAAGTCACTTTGTGAGGCTTACATAATAGAAACCACCCATAAACGACCCCATTTTTTTGTTTAAAATCTGTTTTTATTGAAAGGTACATTCGACAAAGTGAAGAACAACAAGAATAAATGTGCACTTATAGTAAAACTCATAGTTAGAAGAAGGTACGGACAATCCTTACAGATGCTGGCGCGCAAACCTCTGTATATATAAAAGTAATTACTAACATTGCAAAATATAGCTATTGAGGCACATAACAATAATGCAACTAGAGGAGGAAGATTGTGCATCTAGAGATCGTTACATCCTCCAATTAACTTTATAAGGTCATAAAACAAGAAACAAAGAACAAAGAACAAATTGAATGATTTTCCTATTTTATGACGTAAAGTCATGATTTTATGAAAGACACGGAGGCGAATATTGCTTAACCCTTTCTTTACTGAACCACACAGCAGCAAAGAAAAAACAAGAATATAACCACCAATGGGCTGACAGCCCCGCCTCCTTAGTCCCATATAAAGGAAGCTCCATCCCAGCATATCTTCCTCTTTCTTTGTCGACTTGACACCCTCAAGGAAACGCAACGAAAGACTCCATCCGAAGAAATAACCAATGAACTGGAACCAGCCATTGCAACTTGAACCAAAACAAAACTGAAACGACAGCGAAGCACTGTCAGCCAACGAAGATGATCAACCTCTCATACGACATTCCCCAGGTTCATCCTATGAGGAGAAAAAATAAATAGATAATAGTAGAGAGAACAAACGCAACCAAGGCGGTCTTCAAACAACATTGGAACAGAAAATCAAGTGCAATATAAATACATACACATATCATAATATTCACTAGAACCCACGTCAACGCAGGGAGGGAGAAGAAGGGTGGGTCAATACTCCCCTCTGTGTCTTTCATAAAATCATGACTTTACGTCATAAAATAGGAAAATCATGCAATTTTATTTCAAGACACGGAGGCTCCTATTGCTAGTTTAAAGCCGGTTGACAATTGAGGTGAACACGTGTGGATCTGGCCTAAAATAAAATTCTCTAAATGTGGATGCCCGTGACCAATCTGCCAGCCTCATGACATCCTCCAGGTGTGCTCCTGACATAGTCAAGGACGTGGCTGAGGTCCCCCGCACCGAATGTGCCGTAAAGATCGCAGTGTCTATACCAGACAGGGATAGAATCCATTTCACCCACCGAGCCAGAGTGACTGTGGTAACTGGGGCGAAAGGTCTCCGGAAGGAAATTAATAACTGTGGAGAGGACGAGGACCAAAGTGACAGAGTCCTGGATTCGTATTCCCTCAAACACGTGACAGGGCAAAGTGCCAAAGAAGAAGGAAAACTAGGATAGGAAACTGACCTGATATTGGTCTTAGTACGTCTAGAGATGTTAAAGGTCACTCCCTCTGGAGTGAAAGAACGGGTGTCATAATCCAAAGCCCGGACATCCGAAACTCTCTTACATGAAATAAGACAAAGGAGGGTTACCAACTTGGCAGACAACTGTCGAAGTGATAATTCATCATTAGCCGGCCAACCCGAAAGGAAGACCAACACCGTGGATACATCCCAGGAACTAGTAAAACGAGGACGAGGGGGCAGAGCAAGGCGGGAGCCCCTAAGTAACCGACATACCAAAGGATGGCGACCCGCAGGGCAACCCTCAAAACCCCTATGCCCGGAAGAGATCGCCGATCTGAACACATTTATGGTGCGGTAAGCATTGCCTTCCTCGTAAAGGGAGGAGAGGAACTGGATAACCTCACTCACAGATGCAGTAGTGGGATCCAGGTTCCGAAGGAAGCACCGATTAGCCCAGGACTGCCAGGCTGCCCGATAGGCCCTTCTGGTTCCAGGGGCCCACGCGCTTTCCAATAGGAATCTAACTGTCTCCGAAATCTCTTGGGATTGCCAGGATTCCCTGATACTCTGCACGGCAGCAGCCGCAAGGAGCCCTCCAAAAGCAAAGGATGCGTCTGGTTCATCGGACCTACCAGCAGCGACGGTTGGTTGGGAAGCAAGAGGGGTTTGTCCACCAGCAGTTCCAGCAGTTGTGGGTACCAAGACTGGGTCCCCCAGCGAGGAAGTATTAGAACAAACTCGGTTGCTTGGCAACCAACGGTGGCCAAGACCCGAGGAATCAGGGAAAATGGTGGGAAGGCGTACATCAAGTCGTCCGACCAAAGCTGAAGAAAGGCGTCCACCGCCTCCGCGGCAGGATCTGGTCTCCATCTGAAATATCTGGGAAGTTGGGCATTCCAACGAGACGCAAAGAGGTTGATAGAAAACGGACCCCAACGTGATGAGATGGTGGAGAAAACCCCCACATCTAATCTCCAATCGCTGGCATCTGAAATGTAGCGAGAGTTCCAATCGGCCAACGTGCTGTGGAGACCGGGAAGATATTCGGCCACTACCGACACATTGTTGGTTAGGCAATAGTCCCAAAAATCCTTTGCCAGGTGTGTCAACAAGGTAGAGTGGGTCCCCTCATCGAGTTGATGTAACGAACCGCGAAAATGTTGTCCATACGGAGATGGATGCAAGCCTCGGCTCTCCCACTGATAAAGCTGCCGCTCGCAAAGGACCCCACCAGAAGTTCCAGCGCGTTGATATGCAGGTGAGACTCGATCGCTGACCATGGACCTCCGGTAGATATTCCCTCGCAGTGGGCTCCCCAACCATGGAGGGTGGCATCCGACTCCACCACTATATCCGGTTGAGGGCCGAATATTGCTTTGCCGTTCCATGCGGAAAGGTTGCCGATCCACCATTCCAGTTCGTCTCGCGTCTCTTGGTCCAAGGAAATCAGATCCGCATACACCGCACCCGCCTGCAGGTGGGCGTCCTTGAGTCGTTGTAGGGCACGATAATGCAGTGGTGCAGGGAAGATGGCTTGAATAGAAGACGACAGGAGACCTATTATCCAGGCCAGATGTCTGAGAGAAATCTGCGACAAAGCCAGAGTGCGGAGCAACTCCTTGCGAATCGTACGAACCTTTGCCGACAGAAGGCTGAGTGTCAATTAGGTAGAACTCACCAGAAAACCGAGAAACTCCATGGTCTGGGAAGGGGTAAGACATGACTTCTCGTGGTTGATTATGAACCCCAAGCTGAAGAGGAGGTTCATAGCCATGTGAAGATGGATCTGGAGTGTAGCACAATCCCTGGCAATGATTAGGATGTCGTCCAGGTAAATTATAAGTCTCACCCCCCGGCTGCGTAGGTAAGCTACCATCGGCCGCATGAGTTTGGTGAAACACCAAGGGGCAGAAGACAGACCAAACGGGAGGCACGTGAAGCGCCAAATGCTCTCTTGCCAGCGAAACTGGAGAAGATCCCTGGAGGAGGGAGCAACCGGGACCGTTAAATACGCATCTTTGAGGTCCAGCTTCGCCATCCAATCGTCTGGCAAAAGCATGTCCCTTAGAAGGTTGATGCCCTCCATTTTGAAGTGTCGAGACCTGACGAAGGTATTCAGAGCCTTCAGGTTGATGACGGGGCGATGCTGGCCTCCTTTCTTTTTGACTATGAAAATGCTGCTTATCACTCCCCCGTGAGTGTGAGGAGCTAGCTCCACGGCTGCCTTTAGGAATAGGGCTTGTAGTTCTGTGTCTATGAGAGACTGGGACGCTAGAGACCGGCCCATGGACTGTGGGGGGGAGGAACTAGAGGGGGCCCCGCAAGGTCTATGTGAAACCCCCGAATCGTGGTTAACACCCAAGGGTCGCTGGTAATGGAAGCCCATACATGCGAAAAATGTTGGCGTCTGCCCCCTACATAACTGTCCGAAAAAAGGAGATGAGGTGGAAGACTTAGCAAAGGGGCGCCTGAGGTTAGGGTTTCCTCTATACACTCTCCCTCTTCCTGGGACGCCACGAGACAGGAAAAAGGTGGGTTGGTGCCTTGGGTCCTGGCCTGGAGTTCGGAAGGATGGAAGGAGCCTCGACCCGTGCCACGGGTCTGAAAGGAGGGGAGGCCGGACAGACGGCCCCTTGTACTGCTGGCCCTGGAGGAAACCCTACCACTGAAGAATCTGTGCATGGAATACTGCGCTTTATCCAGGGCAGAGAAGGTACCTACAAACTTCCCTAGGTCCTTTATAAACGGGTCTCCGAAGAGGAACCCCTGGGCCTCCTTTCCTGACTCTGTTAGGGCCATATTGGTGAGTTTAGGCTCAATTTTCATTAAAATGGCCTTGCGTCGCTCTATCACCAATTACGTATTTGCATTTCCTGCCATGCAAATGGCTCTCTGGACCCAACCTCGGAGTTCCTCCGGGTCGACTTATTGTCCCTCAGCTTTGGCAGATTCTGCCAGATCAAATATCTTTGCTAGTGGCCCCAATATATCTAACAATTTGTCCTGGCAGGCTCGCAGAGCCGAATCCAAGCCTCTACGGGGCTAAACCCTGATTTCGATAAAAATTGGACCATCTTAGGGTCCACCACTGGCGTCTCACAAACCTTATTAGGGATGGCCGGACGCGGGCACTCGGCCCAAAGCTTATTCCGCGTCTCTTTACTAAGAGGTCTGCGGATCATAGACTCTGGCTACATGAGGGGCCGGGAGCCACTCAGCGGACCTAGGACGGTGGAGGGAGTCTGGATCAAATAACGGATCGCCCGCAGGGTCCATAAGGGGCATGGGCAAACTAGAAGTTGTAGCGGACTTATTTAAGGCAGGCCGTAGTGGCCGGGGCGAGAAAAACCACTGATGCCCCTCGGTCATCTGCCATGTCTATGCCTTCCTCCTCGGAATCTCGTGAAGATTCCAGTAAAGCCTCCTCCTCGGACTCTCTGTAGGAGTCAGAATCAGACTCAGGATGGGACCGGTCTGATTTCCATTGCCGTGCACGTTCTGCCTGGCGCGGACAGGCTCGTTTGCGCAACGTCATGGAATAGTACCGGGCCATCATTGCTATCGATTCTGGAGGCACTTGGGGTTGCCAAGGGAGGAGGATTAGGGGCCAGACTAGTGGACGGATTTGAAATAAGGACCTGGGAAATGGAATGGGTCAGTACTGAAGACATAGACCCCATAGCCGTCATAATGGCATTGGAAATTGACTGTTGAAGGGCCTGAGCCTGAGCATCAGAGGATACAGGAACCATTCCACCTGATGCAGGCATGGACCCTTGTAAGGCAGGAGGAGGGTGGTTATCCTCCTGACCAGAGCTACCACGAGCTGGTGTAAGTGCCCTCTTATGGCTAAAAACTAATGACAGTCAACCAATAATAATAACCCTGGCAACAGAGAACCACTAATATGACCTGGAGAGAAAAACACTGCCTCCTCACTAACCTATCAAGCTAAGGACAGAAAAAAAGAGATGGGGTTAGTCACCCACACCTAAGAAGACACAGCCGCCGACCTGCAGTAGTAGGGAGCCGCCCGGCGAATACTCAGCCAGAGAAGATGGCGTCCGAAATCTCGCGAGATTTCGGACGCCACAACGGCTAGGAAGACGTAGCTGAAAAACTAAGATGGCGGCCGCGAACCCGCCGAAGTCGCGCGAGATCTCGGGCGCGCCGAACGGACACTGAGGGAGAAAACCCCCCCGCTACAAGAGCGGGGGGAAAACGAAACCAGGTGAGAGAGAGATCAGGGAAAACACTAGGGATGCGGAAGGGAAGGGGAAGGCACAAGAAAAAAAAACTCAGACCACCAGGAGGGTAGAGTAAAATAGGCGAAATACCTAAAAACCCATACCCTAAAAATAAGCAAATATAAGTAAATATAAGAGGGAAAACTAAGCTAAACTAAGAGGGAACCCGCTCTATAGGAGACAAATTTGTGAAAAATACAGACAAACTGTCACAAAACCTGAACCAGACTAATGTGGATACTTGTAAAAAATGTATAGAAAGACTGAGCACTCGCCAGCTGGACCAATTAGAGACTAAGAACAGATAGTGGCAATAATATTTAATAGTTAATAGCCCTATATTAAATCTACATCAATAAAATCTATGATACATTATAAATATATCACCTAGATAAAAATATTAAAACAGAGCTGTAAATTCGATGTGAAAGGACAAAGTCTATAAATACGCCTAATATATATGCAATAAAAATGTACCCAATGTATAAATAGAGAAGATCACAATATATAAGTTATAAGTGGGGCAAGTATTAACGATAAGTAAAAAATATCTAATTAATATATTCAATAGATATTCAGTATATGCTCAGTAGATCACTATTAAGTTCAATGAGAAATGTGCCAGATGAAATATTCGAAAAATAGATGTATCTGTATTCGAAAAAAATCAGTTCACTTGTTCAAGTGTGATTCAGTCCGAAGGACCGAACAGACATACGGTCATACGATCAATAGATGTGATTCACTTGTTCAAGTTCGGTTTGATCAGAAGGACAGATGAGCATACAGTCAATTAATGTGTTACACCTGTTAATTTTGCCGTCTGATGTGAGTATAACCGTGGCGTCCCACGTGGCTCACTATATCAGATCCGGCAGTACCTGGTTCCAGACGCTTGCTTGGGGTGATTCGGAGGTTCATGCGGTTCCCGGCATAGAGGGGCTCCTGGCAGTATTCACCGATGTTGCAAGTCTTGGCCTGGTTGGTGGTTAACAAGGTGTTCCCTCCGGATGGACAGAAGTGATAGTTCCGACAGGGTTAAGATCCGGTTATCGGGATGTTGGGGTCTCATAAATATTCATCAGCTGATGTTCGAGGTGTACAGAAATCAAACGCGTTTCGGGGTCTTTTCCTGGCCCCTTCCTCAGTGGTAAATGTGGTAATGTGGATACTTAGCTGAGTGGCAGCAGCAAAGAAAGAGGAAGATATGCTGGGATGGAGCTTCCTTTATATGGGACTAAGGAGGCGGGGCTATCAGCCCATTGGTGGTTATATTCTTGTTTTTTCTTTGCTGCTGTGTGGTTCAGTAAAAAAAAGGGTTAAGCAATAGGAGCCTCCGTGTCTTGAAATAAAATTGCTCTGGTGATGACCTATCTGTTAATACAGTGGGGTCTATAAGGGTTTAGGAAGGAAGGGGGAGGGGGGAGAAGAGAGATTTAGATTAGAGTATATTGGATGTCACTCAATGATAGAGCACTAGATTAGGTGAGACTCCTAATCATCCCAAGAGCTCAGTATAGGGTTAGACGTTTTTGTTAATAAAGTCTAGCCATGGGGTCCACACCTGAAGGAATCTTGATCTGGAGTGAGTTTCCCAACTTGATAGCTTCTCAAACCTACAGATTAGGTGCACTTTACTGACCCACTGCTCAAGGGTGGGCGGAGAGGTCGACCTCCAATGCAGAGGAACAAGCAACTTGGCTGCTGTTATAAGAGTTGTAGTTAGGTCTTGTTTAGCAGGGCAGAAAGGCCCACTTGAGAGCCAGAGGAGGACTCATTTTTCATCTAGGATAACCCCTGACTTGGGGCATCTCTGGCGTACTGCCTCTTCTATATCAGACCAAAACGTATTAATCTTCCCACACTCCCAGAAGATGTGTGAAAATAGTTCCAACCCCAACACCACATCTCCAACAGTTATTATCTGGGGACACTCCAATGTTATATAAGTACTCTAGGGTTCTGTACCAGCGTGTAATAATTTTAAAAGAGTTAACTTGGATTTTCACACATTTGGAGAACCTATGGGGGCATGCGAGTATAGTGGAAGTTTCTTCTTTTGTAAATGTGCAGCCAAGTTCCTTCTCCCACAATGCAATTAATGCCCGTTTAGAGGTAGCATGAGTTTTGAGGAGTGCGTTATAAATCTTAGGCTACTTTCACACTAGCGTTCGGGCGGATCCGTTCTGAACGGATCCGCCCATAATAATGCAGACGGAGGCTCCGTTCAGAACGGATCCGTCTGCATTATATTAGCTAAAAAAAGCTAAGTGTGAAAATAGCCTGGGACGGATCCGTCCAGACTTTCAATGTAAAGTCAATGGGGGACGGATCCGCTTGAAGATTGAGCCACATTGTGGCATCTTCAAACGGATCCGTCCCCATTGACTTACATTGTAAGTCTGGACGGATCCGCACGCCTCCGCACGGCCAGGCGGACACCCGAACGCTGCAAGCAGCGTTCAGCTGTCCGCCTGTCCGTGCGGAGGCGAGCGGAGCGGAGGCTGAACGCCGCCAGACTGATGCAGTCTGAGCGGATCCGCCTCCATTCAGACTGCATCAGGGCTGGACGGCTGCGTTCGGGTCCGCTCGTGAGCTCCTTCAAACGGAGCTCACGAACGGAAACCCGAACGCTAGTGTGAAAGCAGTTAGAGAGAAGTTTGGTTGGTGGAGTATCGAGGAGCGTGAAATTTTCTAACCAGGTAGGGTCAGGTTTATGTTCCACCCTCTGACTTTTAAATCGGCGGAGCGTCAAGAGGAGATCGAACCTTTGTAGGCTAGAGTAACGGTCCTGAGTGTTGGGAAACCAAAGATAAAATGTCTCCATCAGTTAGCTCCAACAACTCCTGCAATCCTTATATCAGGAAACGAGTTCCACCAAGTGGGCAAGTATTTATGTGTCATAACTGAAGGTAAGGTGTTTATAGGCATTAAGGGGGAGATCAGATCTCTGGACATGGACAGAGAAATGTGGTACCTGCAAACTCTCAGCATACCCAGTGTTAAGTCACTAGGGACAGTTGTGGGACTCAGATATTTAAGCCACATCCAGATTCTATAGCCAGGTGATAAGGTCTCTCTCTCTATCTCCAAATACGGGGCTTTCAATGTGGGGTTGGCTAACAATGTCCAACTGGGAGGCTTGGAAATTACCGCTAGTTGGTTTTTATGTTAAGTGTAAGAAAGGCAGTCTCGCTCTCTTAGTATTCCACAAGAATCTTCTGAACAATGTGTGGACTTTTGAAAAATAAGAAAATTGAACATCTATGGGCAGTACTTGTATCATGTATAGTAGCTGGGGAAGAATAAATGTGGAGAGGATGTTCTTTCTCCCAAACCAGTAAACGTATTGTACTTTCCATTCCAGGGATTTGCTTATTTTTTTGAGTAATGGAAGGTAAATAATCTTAAATAAAGGTGGTGGGGTCCGTTGGGATTTGTATTCCCAGATATTTAATGGCGTCGGAAGGCCATCGGAATGGAGAGTTCTCCTTGACTAGGGCCAGCTGGGAGTCCGAGAGGTTCACATTCAAAGCTTCGGATTTGTCCAAATTAATTTTAAAATTAGACACCTTCCCATATTCGTCAAATATCTGTAATATAATAGGGAATGCCTCGAGGGGATTAGTAATGATCAATAATAAATCATCTGCATATGCAGCAGTTTTATGTGTGAAAGCACCCACCTTGAGGCCTCGGATCTAGTCAGATTGGCGTATTTTCAGAAGAAGCATCTCAAGGCACAAGATAAATATTGAAGGGGACAGAGGACACCCGTGCCGCGTACTATTTCTAATAGAGAAATGACCCCACAGGGTGCCATTTACTTGATTCTAGCCGTAGGAGAAGTATATAGAGAAAAAACAGCCTCACTGAATGGGTCAGGGAATTGAAAGGCTTGCAATGTGCATCTCATGAACTTCCAGCTGACCCATTTCAACAGGCAGAAGCCAATTATAAATGATAAATGTAAGAACACGTGTAAGTGTAATAGTGTGAGTAAATGGGTTGCCAAAAGGCCACCTGGGGTATCAAACTACTAATGTCCTTTTGGGACTAATTACACCACTTTCACTGCACCTACCTACTTAACTAAGACTTAGCTTTTATTTCATATTATTTAATAATTATGGTGTAGATAACTAATGTTAAAATTCTCAGTGATCACTGGCCATTTGTCTATCCCTTTAGATTACCCTGTCAGGACCGTCATGCTGACTGGGTTTGATACACACTTTCACTAACAGGCTGCGCGCTTGCCTGTATTTGTTATTTGTTGAGTGCAATTCATTTTATTTCTCTGTAATGGCCTAATGAACAGCTGCCATAAAATTAGAGCCTCACGCTGCCCCCCGACATGTTTCGCCGTATCACGGCGTCTTCAGGGGTTAGGGCAGAGTGTACGCGTGTCCTCCTTGCGACCAACTTATAAAGCCTTTGTTTGTGACGTCATTATTGGGAGCCTCACTAGGGGGCGTGATGGAAGGTTTCTTTTCCCAAATGCCGATTGGATGTACGCCGTGGTTCGGCTTGTTTTCGTCATACCTACCGCCCCTTGACCTCGGCTATTTCCCTTCAATTGGTCCTCGTCATTCGCAGGCGTCTGTTTACATCATAGCTCCGCCCGTCTGACGTCGGCTGCCTCCTTCCAATTGGTCCACGTCATCAGGTGCTGTCACGCATGCCCAGTTGATGTAATTGCTCTCCGATTTTGAGCTATTGCGCATGCTCGCCGACTTAGTCATCAGCCTTCTCAATACATTGAGCTCGACGCATCTCTGACGCGCATGTTCACGGACTTAGATTCCGGCTAGTGATGGTACTTCCATTCTTGTTCTCTCTGGAGGTTCCCTTCAGGAGGTATTTCCTTATACCTATCCCTTAGTATTCTATCCATCTTGGGTTTATCTCTCTACTGGTAGCTACTCCCATGTTTAATATTTGTGTATCGCTTTATTTATCTAATATATATTCACACTACCTTCTCTGATGGCCTCATATTTCTTTATTCTTCCTGTTATCTTTTTATATACTGAGGTTACCTGCAGAGGAAGGGTCAAGATGAGTGGGAATTATTGACTAGTTTGGGGAATATAGGGTGCTATCACGGGATGGGGGACAGGGGGAGGGGGGGGGGAGGGAGGAGACAGATTTAGTCGCTCCACATCTTTCATCCCATATCTTTGAGTTAATGAGTTACCTGTTAGGGGCATCCCTACACTCCAGCTACATGAATTGATGACTGTATTCGATTAGATATCTTTTGTGGTGTTCTTCATCTATCTCCTTTTAACTTAATTGATCTCATTTTGCTGCTTGTTTTTCCACCTTCAATATTTTCTCTCCCTTTTTATCCCCTTAATGTGATATTATTTTTATTTATATACTTTCCAATGTAAATTCCCTATATTCAATTACCATGAGGTTCCCAAGTGTAGGCTATTTTCTCATATTACGGTTCCATAGTTGAATTTTATTTTATTATTTTATTTTTAATTTTTATTATTTTTATAATTTTTTCACAAGGAGGTTGCTCTATTTTAGTTAAAATATTTTTATCTCATTTTCTACTTCAATTGGTAATTCTTTTGATTTCTTTTATTTTCTTTTTTCTCTTAGATGGGGGTATTCGTAACCTACAGGAAGGACGAGTACGTGAACCCTTCATTTAGCCCTTTTGGGGCTAGACTATTTAGTAAGTATATCCATTTGGTTTCTTCTTGTTGGAGCTTTTTGTCTATATCTCCTTTGCGTGGTCCTGATTTGACTCTCATCAGTCCCCAAAATTTGAAATCCGTGTTATGGCCCCTGTGCTTTTCTCTCATATGTCTGGCCAGGCTGGTGTCCTCTCCAGTGTTGATGCTACTCAGATGCTTTGATATTCTTCTTCTCAGCTCTTGAATTGTCTTCCCGACATACAACTTAGGGCATTCACAGCTAATAACATATACAACCCCCTTTGTCTTACAATTAATGTAGTCCCTGATTTCATAACTTTTTCCATCAACTGGGTTTATGAAGTTTTTAGTGATTTTCATCCGACTACAGAAGGTACAATCTCCACAGGGGTATGATCCATTGTGAGACAGCCACATACTTTTTTTAGTTGTTTGGTGGGGTTGATAGTGACTGTGAACTAGCTTTTCTTTTAGATTTTGTCCTCTCCTAAATGTTATCGCAGGATATTTCGGTATTACTTGTTGTAGGTCTATGTCGGCCTGCAAAATGTGCCAATGTCGTTTCAGAATCCTTTGTATACCACAGTGTTCTGTATCATACGTGCCTATACACCGTATAATCTTCTCTCCCTCTTTTGTTTTTTTATTTGTCAATAGGTCTACTCTTTCTGTTGTTCTAGCTTTATTATAGGCTCGATGCAAGCATTTTTTGGAGTATCCCCTCTCAATAAATCGTAAGTATAAGTTTCTACATTCTTTTTGGAATGCTTCCTCGGTGGAACAGTTCCTCCTGGCTCTAAGATACTGTCCCACCGGGATTCCTTTTTTTAGAGAGTCAGGGTGGAAGCTTTGCCAGTGTAGCAGGCCATTTGTCGATGTTGCTTTCCGATATATTTCGGTTTGGATTCTGCCGTCAGGCTGCAGGTTTATTTTCAAATCCAGAAAATTCAAAGTGCTTTTGTGTATTTCAGCTGTAAACTTCATACCAACCTGATTGTCATTCAGTTGGCTAACAAAGTCATAAAATTGTGCTTCAGTGTCATCCCAAAAAATCAAAATATCATCTATATAACGACCCCAAAATAAAATGTGTTGCGTGTATTTTTCCATAGTGTCCCTAAATACTATGCGATCTTCCCACCACCCTAAAAATAAATTCGCGAAACTTGGTGCACAGATCGTGCCCATCGCGGTGCCAGTGACCTGCAAATAATATTTCCCATTGAACATAAAGTAATTGTGCTCTAACAAAAATGTCAGTAGTGAAATAACAAAATTATTGTGCTCATAATATTGTATTCCCTTTGTGTTCAGGTAGTGTTGTGTTGCCTGTATACCAAGATGATGCTGAATGCTGGTATACAGTGCCTCAACGTCGAGACTTGCTATAAGTGTATGTGAGTTCACCTGAATTTCCTGCAGCCTGACGACAGTATCCTTGGTGTCTCTAAGGTACGAGGGTAGTGTTCTAACAAATGGAGAAATGACCTGCTCCACATATTCACTAATGCCTTCGCATAGGCTTTGG
Organism: Bufo gargarizans; assembly: GCF_014858855.1. Lineage (NCBI taxonomy): Eukaryota > Metazoa > Chordata > Amphibia > Anura > Bufonidae > Bufo > Bufo gargarizans. The sequence goes on along the minus strand of NC_058081.1, from coordinate 516,836,209 downwards.
TTGCCAGAGACGATAGGTCTCCCTGGAATTGGTTCCCTTTGTTTATGGACTTTCGGAATAGCATAAAAGGTTGCTACTGTCGGTCGTGGTCTAAACATAACTTTATATTCCTCCTTAGTAATTAGATTACGATCTTTGGCATTTTTGAGAAGTTTTTTTAGCTCTAATACATATTTTTCAGTGGGGTCAGTTCTTAGCTCCCTATAGGTGTTATTTTCATTCAGGAGATCCATTATCATTTGTTCATAATCTTTTCTCTCCAATAGGACAATATTCCCTCCTTTGTCCGAAGGTTTTATGACTAAATTGTCATTATCCATTAGGTCTTTCATAGCTATTTGCTCTTCTGTGGTTAAATTGCTGTGCTTATTTCTCTTAGGGGCTCTGATTTTTTGCAGGTCCCTAGTGACAACGTCTACAAACGTTTGAATGTTTGCATATTTGCCAAACGGGGGGGTAAATCTGGACTTGGGAGTTAGGGTGCTAAATGGTGGACTAGGGGCTACTATTTCCCCTTCTCCTTCTCTCTGTAGTACCGCAAGGGTTTCAACTGCTTCCCTCTCACGGTTTTGTGCATTAATTTCCGCTTGCTCACTGGAATTAAATTCCTTGTGCAGTGCTAGTTTCCTAGCGAATAGGTTGATATCTTTCACCCACAGAAAACAGTTGAAATGTGGTGCTGGGGTAAATGAGAGGCCTTTTTGTATTAGACTGATATGTTCAGTTGTTAGATTTATCTCCGTTTTATTTATAATCTGCATTGCTCTCTCATCCCTTCCATTTAATGCTACACTTGGGTCTACAGTCTCCTCTATTGTCCGTGATGTTTCTATTATCAGCTTTTTTGATTGTAACCCCATTTTACTCTGTCGCGTAACTGCGCTCCCATTCCTAGCCCTAAAAAACCCTCCTGTGTTGCAGTTTGTGGTTGTTGAGCAGCATTTGTTAATAGAGGTAAGGAGGATGATTGTGGATATTGTGGATATTGTGAGTACTGCACTTGCAAATTTTGCCCTTGATCTTGGTTTGTTGTCCATATTGGATTTCCAGTTTGATTTGGATTACTATTGGAAACAACGTTCCTTTGGGAATTTTTCCTCTGTGAGTAGGGTACTTTATTTTTAGGTTTTCGTTTTGTACTCCCCGTTGTTTGGGTGTTATTACTCTCTATCTCAGAGGTTTCTGATTCAGATATATCTGTGTATTCTCTCCAATTCTCCTTTTGTCTAATAGGAAATCGCCCACCTTGTTTCCTGGGATATATATTACCGGTCTCAAAATCTTTTTTGTCTCGATTATACTTCCTATGTTTGCGTTCTTTTATTTCTCCCTGGAGGCTTTCTACGTTTCTTTGCAGTTTTTGTTCGTACTCCACAAATTCTGGTTTAGTTCTAAACGTTTGGATTTCCTGAATTTCTTTTTGTAATTGCGTCGTAATTTTTGCCAGAGACTTTTGTTCGTAATCGAGCAAGTACGCTTGCATCCGTAGCGAGTTATCTGTAAGAAGTATTTCCCAACCTTTTATGAATTCACTGTCCTCCTGATGAGAATTTGGAGTTATGTTAATTCTCATACCTCTATATACGATTTTTTGTTGGATATACGTTTCTAGGCTGGCTGTTTCCCAAACACCTCTAATATATCGTCTGTATGTTTTATTGATTTCTTTAAAGGCCTGAGCAACATCTAAGCAGTCCACTGGTAGACTCTCAGTAGAGAACACTTTCCCTGCCTCTGCCAGAAAAGCTTCTGTAGTTGTCGGATTTGAGAGAAAGCCTGCCATTGGTTTCCTCCACACCGATTTAGGGTGTACTATTGTCCCTCCTGTAGGTTGTCACCCTCAGGTATTGGGAATTTAGTGGGATTTTGACCCTATTTTGAACTACAATAACTGTACTTCCCCTTTAAGAACAAAGATGTGGTGTGTTAATTAACACTTTCTACTACTAATGTCCTTTTGGGACTAATTACACCACTTTCACTGCACCTACCTACTTAACTAAGACTTAGCTTTTATTTCATATTATTTAATAATTATGGTGTAGATAACTAATGTTAAAATTCTCAGTGATCACTGGCCATTTATCTATCCCTTTAAATTACCCTGTCAGGACCGTCTGCTGACTGGGTTTGATACACACTTTCACTAACAGGCTGCGCGCTTGCCTGTATTTGTTATTTGTTGAGTGCAATTCATTTTATTTATCTGTAATGGCCTAATGAACAGCTGCCATAAAATTTAGAGCCTCACGCTGCCCCCCGACATGTTTCGCCGTATCACGGCGTCTTCAGGGGTTAGGGCAGAGTGTACGCGTGTCCTCCTTGCGACCAACTTATAAAGCCTTTGTTTGTGACGTCATTATTGGGAGCCTCACTAGGGGGCGTGATGGAAGGTTTCTTTTCCCAAATGCCGATTGGATGTACGCCGTGGTTCGGCTTGTTTTCGTCATACCTACCGCCCCTTGACCTCGGCTATTTCCCTTCAATTGGTCCTCGTCATTCGCAGGCGTCTGTTTACATCATAGCTCCGCCCGTCTGACGTCGGCTGCCTCCTTCCAATTGGTCCACGTCATCAGGTGCTGTCACGCATGCCCAGTTGATGTAATTGCTCTCCGATTTTGAGCTATTGCGCATGCTCGCCGACTTAGTCATCAGCCTTCTCAATACATTGAGCTCGACGCATCTCTGACGCGCATGTTCACGGACTTAGATTCCGGCTATAGTGGTACTTCCATTCTTGTTCTCTCTGGAGGTTCCCTTCAGGAGGTATTTCCTTATACCTATCCCTTAGTATTCTATCCATCTTGGGTTTATCTCTCTACTGGTAGCTACTCCCATGTTTTAATATTTGTGTGTCGCTTTATTTATCTAATATATATTCACACTACCTTCTCTGATGGCCTCATATTTCTTTATTCTTCCTGTTATCTTTTTATATACTGAGGTTACCTGCAGAGAAGGGTCAGGATGAGTGGGAATTATTGACTAGTTTGGGGAATATAGGGGACAGAGGGAGGGGGGGGGGGAGGGGGGAGACAGATTTAGTCGCTCCACATCTTTCATCCCATATCTTTGAGTTAATGGGTTACCTGTTAGGGGCATCCCTACACTCCAGCTACATGAATTGATGACTGTATTCGATTAGATATCTTTTGTGGTGTTCTTCATCTATCTCCTTTTAACTTAATTGATCTCATTTTGCTGCTTGTTTTTCCACCTTCAATATTTTCTCTCCCTTTTTATCCCCTTAATGTGATATTATTTTTATTTATATACTTTCCAATGTAAATTCCCTATATTCAATTATCATGAGGTTCCCAAGTGTAGGCTATTTTCTCATATTACGGTTCCATAGTTGAATTTTTATTTTTATTATTTTTATTTTTTAATTTTTTATTATTTTTTATAATTTTTTCACAAGGAGGTTGCTCTATTTTAGTTAAAATATTTTTATCTCATTTTCTACTTCAATTGGTAATTATTTTGATTTCTTTTATTTTCTTTTTTCTCTTAGATGGGGGTATTCGTAACCTACAGGAAGGACGAGTACGTGAACCCTTCATTTAGCCCTTTTGGGGCTAGACTATTTAGTAAGTATATCCATTTGGTTTCTTCTTGTTGGAGCTTTTTGTCTATATCTCCTTTGCGTGGTCCTGATTTGACTCTCATCAGTCCCCAAAATTTAGCTCAAAATCGGAGCTCAAAATCGGAGAGCAATTACATCAACTGGGCATGCGTGACAGCACCTGATGACGTGGACCAATTGGAAGGAGGCAGCCGACGTCAGACGGGCGGAGCTATGATGTAAACAGACGCCTGCGAATGACGAGGACCAATTGAAGGGAAATAGCCGAGGTCAAGGGGCGGTAGGTATGACGAAAGCAAGCCGAACCACGGCGTACATCCAATCGGCACTTGGGAAAAGAAACCTTCCATCACGCCCCCTAGTGAGGCTCCCAATAATGACGTCACAAACAAAGGCTTTATAAGTTGGATCGCAAGGAGGACACGCGTACACTCTGCCCTAACCCCTGAAGACGCCGTGATACGGCGAAACATGTCGGGGGGCAGCGTGAGGCTCTAATTTTATGGCAGCTGTTCATTAGGCCATTACAGATAAATAAAATGAATTGCACTCAACAAATAACAAATACAGGCAAGCGCGCAGCCTGTTAGTGAAAGTGTGTATCAAACCCAGTCAGATGACGGTCCTGACAGGGTAATCTAAAGGGATAGACAAATGGCCAGTGATCACTGAGAATTTTAACATTAGTTATCTACACCATAATTATTAAATAATATGAAATAAAAGCTAAGTCTTAGTTAAGTAGGTAGGTGCAGTGAAAGTGGTGTAATTAGTCCCAAAAGGACATTAGTAGTAGAAAGTGTTGATTAACACACCACATCTCTGTTCTTAAAGGGGAAGTACAGTTATTGTAGTTCAAAATAGGGTCAAAATCCCACTAAATTCCCAATACCTGAGGGTGACAACCTACAGGAGGGACAATAGTACACCCTAAATCGGTGTGGAGGAAACCAATGGCAGGCTTTCTCTCAAATCCGACAACTACAGAAGCTTTTCTGGCAGAGGCAGGGAAAGTGTTCTCTACTGAGAGTCTACCAGTGGACTGCTTAGATGTTGCTCAGGCCTTTAAAGAAATCAATAAAACATACAGACGATATATTAGAGGTGTTTGGGAAACAGCCAGCCTAGAAACGTATATCCAACAAAAAATTGTATATAGAGGTATGAGAATTAACATAACTCCGAATTCTCATCAGGAGGACAGTGAATTCATAAAAGGTTGGGAATTACTTCTTACAGATAACTCGCTACGGATGCAAGCGTACTTGCTCGATTACGAACAAAAGTCTCTGGCAAAAATTACGACGCAATTACAAAAAGAAATTCAGGAGATCCAAACGTTTAGAATTAAACCAGAATTTGTGGAGTACGAACAAAAACTGCAAAGAAACGTAGAAAGCCTCCAGGGAGAAATAAAAGAACGTAAACATAGGAAGTATAATCGAGACAAAAAAGATTTCGAGACTGGTAATATATATCCCAGGAAACAAGGTGGGCGATTTTCTATTAGACAAAAGGAGAATTGGAGAGAATACACAGATATATCTGAATCAGAAACCTCTGAGATAGAGAGTAATAACACCCAAACAACGGGGAGTACAAAACGAAAACCTAAAAATAAAGTACCCTACTCACAGAGGAAAAATTCCCAAAGGAACGTTGCTTCCAATAGTAATCCAAATCAAACTGGAAATCCAATATGGACAACAAACCAAGATCAAGGGCAAAATTTGCAAGCGCAGTACTCACAATATCCACAATATCCACAATCATCCTCCTTACCTCTATTAACAAATGCTGCTCAACAACCACAAACTGCAACACAGGAGGGTTTTTTAGGGCTAGGAATGGGAGTGCAGTTACGCGACAGAGTAAAATGGGGTTACAATCAAAAAATCTGATAATAGAAACATCACGGACAATAGAGGAGACTGTAGACCCAAGTGTAGCATTAAATGGAAGGGATGAGAGAGCAATGCAGATTATAAATAAAACGAAGATAAATCTAACAACTGAACATATCAGTCTAATACAAAAAGGCCTCTCATTTACCCCAGCACCACATTTCAACTGTTTTCTGTGGGTGAAAGATATCAACCTATTCGCTAGGAAACTAGCACTGCACAAGGAATTTAATTCCAGTGAACAAGCGGAAAGTTAATGCACAAAACCGTGAGAGGGAAGCAGTTGAAACCCTTGAGGTACTACAGAGAGAAGGAGAAGGGGAAATAGTAGCCCCTAGTCCACCATTTAGCACCCTAACTCCCAAGTCCAGATTTACCCCCCCGTTAATGCAAACATTCAAACGTTTGTAGACGTTGTCACTAGGGACCTGCAAAAAATCAGAGCCCCTAAGAGAAATAAGCACAGCAATTTAACCACAGAAGAGCAAATAGCTATGAAAGACCTAATGGATAATGACAATTTAGTCATAAAACCTTCGGACAAAGGAGGGAATATTGTCCTATTGGAGAGAAAAGATTATGAACAAATGATAATGGATCTCCTGAATGAAAATAACACCTATAGGGAGCTAAGAACTGACCCCACTGAAAAATATGTACTAGAGCTAAAAAAACTTCTCAAAAATGCCAAAGATCGTAATCTAATTACTAAGGAGGAGTATAAAGTTATGTTTAGACCACGACCGACAGTAGCAACCTTTTATGCTATTCCGAAAGTCCATAAACAAAGGGTACCAATTCCAGGGAGACCTATCGTCTCTGGCAACCAAAGCCTATGCGAAGGCATTAGTGAATATGTGGAGCAGGTCATTTCTCCATTTGTTAGAACACTACCCTCGTACCTTAGAGACACCAAGGATACTGTCGTCAGGCTGCAGGAAATTCAGGTGAACCCACATACACTCATAGCAAGTCTTGATGTTGAGGCACTGTATACCAGCATTCAGCATCACCTTGGTATACAGGCAACACAACACTATTTGAACACAAAGGGAATACAATATTATGAGCACAATAATTTTGTTATTTCACTATTGACATTTTTGTTAGAGCACAATTACTTTATGTTCAATGGGAAATATTATTTGCAGGTCACTGGCACCGCGATGGGCACGATCTGTGCACCAAGTTTTGCGAATTTATTTTTAGGGTGGTGGGAAGATCGCATAGTATTTAGGGACACTATGGAAAAATACACGCAACACATTTTATTTTGGGGTCGTTATATAGATGATATTTTGATTTTTTGGGATGACACTGAGGCACAATTTTATGACTTTGTTAGCCAACTGAATGACAATCAGATTGGTATGAAGTTTACAGCTGAAATACACAAAAGCACTTTGAATTTTCTGGATTTGAAAATAAACCTGCAGCCTGACGGCAGAATCCAAACCGAAATATATCGGAAAGTAACATCGACAAATGGCCTACTACACTGGCAAAGCTTCCACCCTGACTCTCTAAAAAAAGGAATCCCGGTGGGACAATATCTTAGAGCCAGGCGGAATTGTTCCACCGAGGAAGCATTCCAAAAAGAATGTAGAAATTTATACTTACGATTTATTGAGAGGGGATACTCCAAAAAATGCTTGCATCGAGCCTATAATAAAGCTAGAACAACAGAAAGAGTAGACCTATTGACAAATAAAAAAACAAAAGAGGGAGAGAAGATTATACGGTGTATAGGCACGTATGATACAGAACACAGTGGTATACAAAGGATTCTGAAACGACATTGGCACATCTTGCAGGCCGATATAGACCTACAACAAGTAATACCGAAATATCCTGCGATAACATTTAGGAGAGGACAAAATCTAAAAGAAAAGCTAGTTCACAGTCACTATCAACCCCACCAAACAACTAAAAAAAGTACGTGGCTGTCTCACAATGGATCATACCCTTGTGGAGATTGTACCTTCTGTAGTCGGATGAAAATCACTAAAAACTTCATAAACCCAGTAGATGGAAAAAGTTATGAAGTCAGGGACTACATTAATTGTAAGACAAAGGGGGTTGTATATGTTATTAGCTGTGAATGCCCTAAGTTGTATGTCGGGAAGACAATTCAAGAGTTGAGAAGAAGAATATCAAAGCATCTGAGTAGCATCAACACTGGAGAGGACACCAGCCTGGCCAGACATATGAGAGAAAAGCACAGGGGCCATAACACCGATTTCAAATTTTGGGGACTGATGAGAGTCAAATAAGGACCACGCAAAGGAGATATAGACAAAAAGCTCCAACAAGAAGAAACCAAATGGATATACTTACTAAATAGTCTAGCCCCAAAAGGGCTAAATGAAGGGTTTACGTACTCGTCCTTCCTGTAGGTTACGAATACCCCCATCTAAGAGAAAAAATGAAAATAAAAGAAATCAAAAGAATTACCAACTGAAGTAGTAAATGAGATAAAAATATTTTAACTAAAAAAGAGCAACCTCCTTGTGAAAAAATTATAAAAAAATAATAAAAATAAAAATTCAACTATGGAACCGTAATATGAGAAAATAGCCTACACTTGGGAACCTCATGGAAATTGAATATAGGGAATATACATTGGAAGGTATATAAATAAAAATAATATCACATTAAGGGGATAAAAAGGGAGAGAAAATATTGAAGGTGGAAAAACAACCAGCAAAATGAGATCAATTAAGTTAAAAGGAGATAGATGAAGAACACCACAAAAGATACCTAATCGAATACAGTCAACAATTCATGTAGCTGGAGTGTAGGGATGCCCCTAACAGGTAACTCATTAACTCAAAGATATGGGATGAAAGATGTGGAGCGACTAAATCTGTCTCCTTCCTCCCCCCCCCCCCCCTCCCCCTGTCCCCCATATCCCGTGATAGCACCCTATATTCCCCAAACTAGTCAATAATTCCCACTCATTTTGACCTTCCTCTGCAGGTAACCTCAATATATAAAAAGATAACAGGAAGAATAAAGAAATATGAGGCCATCAGAGAAGGTAGTGTGAATATATATTAGATAAATAAAGCGATACACAAATATTATAACGTGGGAGTAGCTACCAGTAGAGAGATAAACCCAAGATGGATAGAATACTAAGGGATAGGTATAAGGAAATACCTCCTGAAGGGAACCTCCAGAGAGAACAAGAATGGAAGTACCATCACAGCCGGAATCTAAGTCCGTGAACATGCGCGTCAGAGATGCGTCGAGCTCAATGTATTGAGAAGGCTGATGACTAAGTCGGCGAGCATGCGCAATAGCTCAAAATCGGAGAGCAATTACATCAATTGGGCATGCGTGACAGCACCTGATGACGTGGACCAATTGGAAGGAGGCAGCCGACGTCAAACGGGCGGAGCTATGATGTAAACAGACGCCTGCGAATGACGAGGACCAATTGAAGGGAACTAGCCGAGGTCAAGGGGTGGTAGGTATGACGAAAGCAAGCCGAACCACGGCGCACATCCAATCGGCACTTGGGAAAAGAAACCTTCCATCACGCCCCCTAGTGAGGCTCCCAATAATGACGTCACAAACAAAGGCTTTATAAGTTGATCGCAAGGAGGACACGCGTACACTCTGCCCTAACCCCTGAAGACGCCGTGATACGGCGAAACATGTCGGGGGGCAGCGTGAGGCTCTGAATTTTATGGCAGCTGTTCATTAGGCCATTACAGAGAAATAAAATGAATTGCACTCAACAAATAACAAATACAGGCAAGCGCGCAGCCTGTTAGTGAAAGTGTGTATCAAACCCAGTCAGATGACGGTCCTGACAGGGTAATCTAAAGGGATAGACAAATGGCCAGTGATCACTGAGAATTTTAACATTAGTTATCTACACCATAATTATTAAATAATATGAAATAAAAGCTAAGTCTTAGTTAAGTAGGTAGGTGCAGTGAAAGTGGTGTAATTAGTCCCAAAAGGACATTAGTAGTAGAAAGTGTTGATTAACACACCACATCTCTGTTCTTAAAGGGGAAGTACAGTTATTGTAGCTGGGGTATCAAAGGCCCATAGTGAGCCTCTGATGGATCGGGAGTTGGATGCCACATAAGGCAACTTCCCTGCACCTCCACCTATACATTAATAATTATCAGTACTTATCAGGAAGAGTCCACAAGACAAGCTCTTCATTTATGTAGAGTGGCAGCTTCCAGATCTGAAGATGAGACGTGGTAAAACAATGACATCTACATTCATCTAGAAACTCCGGCATATCTGCAACAGAATAAAGCATGTGGAAAAGAAAGGAAGAGAAAGAAGGCAGACAAGAGTGATAAGAGAGATAGGTAATTATCTGGTCCTTAAGTCCTCAAGCTGGGATATGTCTGTGAAGGTTCTCATTTATCCTTTACAGATATCATTTATATTCTTTACAGATATCAAGCTGGGATAGTCACGGTGGCTGCTAGTTGTCTTCTTTGCTTCTTTTTTTTTTGTGGATCCACAATTTGTGGACCGCAAAACACATACGGTCGTGTGCATGTAGCCTTATACATAGAAAATACAATAGCATAAAATTACATACATGGTTGACCTTAGGTACTTTTACTTAATATACTCGTATTAGCCCTACTACTTTGAATTCTTGTCTGGATTACTAGTATATTCCCTTTTACCCCCCTCCCTTCCCCTTCCTTCTGCATGTCTTTCTGTCTTGTCTCCCCCACTTTCACCACTCATCTTTAGATTGATGATTTATTGATTCATGTCTGTACTGTAATATTGTATTCGAAAATGCAATTAACCTGTGATTCGTTATATCTATTGCTTACTATTAGGGATGAGCGAACTCGAACTGTATAGTTCGGGTTCGTACCGAATTTTGGGGTGTCCGTGACACGGACCCGAACCCGGACATTTTCGTAAAAGTCCGGGTTCGGGTTCGGTGTTCGTCGCTTTCTTCGCGCTTTTGTGACGCTTTCTTGGCGCTTTTTGAAAGGCTGCAAAGCAGCCAATCAACAAGCGTCATACTACTTGCCCCAAGAGGCCATCACAGCCATGCCTACTATTGGCATGGCTGTGATTGGCCAGAGCACCATGTGACCCAGCCTCTATTTAAGCTGGAGTCACATAGCGCCGCCCGTCACTCTGCTCTGATTAGCGTAGGGAGAGGTTGCGGCTGCGACAGTAGGGCGAGATTAGGCAGATTAACTCCTCCAAAGGACTTGATTAACTGATCGATCTGCAGCTGTGGATCATTGAGCTGCTGATCCTCAATTGCTCACTGTTTTTAGGCTGCCCAGACCGTTTGTCAGTCACATTTTTCTGGGGTGATCGGCGGCCATTTTGTGTCTTGTGGTGCGCCAGCACAAGCTGCGACCAAGTGCATTTAACCCTCAATGGTGTGGTTGTTTTTTGGCTAAAGCCTACATCAGGGTGAAGCTGTCACACCAAGTGCATTTAACCAGCAATAGTCTGTTCATTTTTTGGCCATATACAAAATCAGGGGCAAGCTGCGCCTGTCACCAAGTGCATTTAACCCTCAATGGTGTGGTTGTTTTTTGGCTAAAGCCTACATCAGGGTGAAGCTGTCACACCAAGTGCATTTAACCAGCAATAGTCTGTTCATTTTTTGGCCATATACTAAATCAGGGGCAAGCTGCGCCTGTCACCAAGTGCATTTAACCCTCAATGGTGTGGTTGTTTTTTGGCTAAAGCCTACATCAGGGTGAAGCTGTCACACCAAGTGCATTTAACCAGCAATAGTCTGTTTATTTTTTGGCCATATCCCAGTCTAATTCTGTCACTAAATCCATACCGGTCACCCAGCGCCTAAATACTAGGCCTCAAATTTATATCCCGCTAAATCTGTCCTTAGTGCTGTAGCTGGGCGAGTTATTTAGTGTCCGTTCAAGCACATTTCTTGTTCTGGGTTGAAATACAATTCCCAATTTAGCAATTTCATAATTTAGTGGTTTCTGCTATATCAGAGCTATTTGAAATCTATCCCTAAAAGGGTATATAATATTCAAGGTGCACATTGGGTCATTCAGAATAACTTCACACACACCCGCTACTGTGTATTTCCAAGTCTAATTCTGGCACTAAACCCATACCTGTCACCCAGCGCCTAAATACTAGGCCTCAAATTTATATCCAGCTAAATCTGTCCCTAGTGCTGTAGCTGGGCGAGTTATTTAGTGTCCGTTCAAGCACATTTCTTGTTCTGGGTTGAAATACAATTCCCAATTTAGCAATTTCATAATTTAGTGGTTTCTGCTATATCAGAGCTATTTGAAATCTATCCCTAAAAGGGTATATAATATTCAAGGTGCACATTGGGTCATTCAGAATAACTTCACACACACCCGCTACTGTGTATTTCCAAGTCTAATTCTGGCACTAAACCCATACCTGTCACCCAGCGCCTAAATACTAGGCCTCAAATTTATATCCAGCTAAATCTGTCCCTAGTGCTGTAGCTGGGCGAGTTATTTAGTGTCCGTTCAAGCACATTTCTTGTTCTGGGTTGAAATACAATTCCCAATTTAGCAATTTCATAATTTAGTGGTTTCTGCTATATCAGAGCTATTTGAAATCTATCCCTAAAAGGGTATATAATATTCAAGGTGCACATTGGGTCATTCAGAATAACTTCACACACACCCGCTACTGTGTATTTCCAAGTCTAATTCTGGCACTAAACCCATACCTGTCACCCAGCGCCTAAATACTAGGCCTCAAATTTATATCCCGCTAAATCTGTCCTTAGTGCTGTAGCTGGGCGAGTTATTTAGTGTCCGTTCAAGCACATTTCTTGTTCTGGGTTGAAATACAATTCCCAATTTAGCAATTTCATAATTTAGTGGTTTCTGCTATATCAGAGCTATTTGAAATCTATCCCTAAAAGGGTATATAATATTCAAGGTGCACATTGGGTCATTCAGAATAACTTCACACACACCCGCTACTGTGTATTTCCAAGTCTAATTCTGGCACTAAACCCATACCTGTCACCCAGCGCCTAAATACTAGGCCTCAAATTTATATCCAGCTAAATCTGTCCCTAGTGCTGTAGCTGGGCGAGTTATTTAGTGTCCGTTCAAGCACATTTCTTGTTCTGGGTTGAAATACAATTCCCAATTTAGCAATTTCATAATTTAGTGGTTTCTGCTATATCAGAGCTATTTGAAATCTATCCCTAAAAGGGTATATAATATTCAAGGTGCACATTGGGTCATTCAGAATAACTTCACACACACCCGCTACTGTGTATTTCCAAGTCTAATTCTGGCACTAAACCCATACCTGTCACCCAGCGCCTAAATACTAGGCCTCAAATTTATATCCCGCTAAATCTGTCCTTAGTGCTGTAGCTGGGCGAGTTATTTAGTGTCCGTTCAAGCACATTTCTTGTTCTGGGTTGAAATACAATTCCCAATTTAGCAATTTCATAATTTAGTGGTTTCTGCTATATCAGAGCTATTTGAAATCTATCCCTAAAAGGGTATATAATATTCAAGGTGCACATTGGGTCATTCAGAATAACTTCACACACACCCGCTACTGTGTATTTCCAAGTCTAATTCTGTCACTAAACCCATACCTGTCACCCAGCGCCTAAATACTAGGCCTCAAATTTATATCCCGCTAAATCTGTCCCTAGTGCTGTAGCTGGGCGAGTTATTTAGTGTCCGTTCAAGCACATTTCTTGTTCTGGGTTGAAATACAATTCCCAATTTAGCAATTTCATAATTTAGTGGTTTCTGCTATATCAGAGCTATTTGAAATCTATCCCTAAAAGGGTATATAATATTCAAGGTGCACATTGGGTCATTCAGAATAACTTCACACACACCCGCTACTGTGTATTTCCAAGTCTAATTCTGGCACTAAACCCATACCTGTCACCCAGCGCCTAAATACTAGGCCTCAAATTTATATCCAGCTAAATCTGTCCCTAGTGCTGTAGCTGGGCGAGTTATTTAGTGTCCGTTCAAGCACATTTCTTGTTCTGGGTTGAAATACAATTCCCAATTTAGCAATTTCATAATTTAGTGGTTTCTGCTATATCAGAGCTATTTGAAATCTATCCCTAAAAGGGTATATAATATTCAAGGTGCACATTGGGTCATTCAGAATAACTTCACACACACCCGCTACTGTGTATTTCCAAGTCTAATTCTGGCACTAAACCCATACCTGTCACCCAGCGCCTAAATACTAGGCCTCAAATTTATATCCCGCTAAATCTGTCCTTAGTGCTGTAGCTGGGCGAGTTATTTAGTGTCCGTTCAAGCACATTTCTTGTTCTGGGTTGAAATACAATTCCCAATTTAGCAATTTCATAATTTAGTGGTTTCTGCTATATCAGAGCTATTTGAAATCTATCCCTAAAAGGGTATATAATATTCAAGGTGCACATAGGGTCATTCAGAATAACTTCACACACCCACTACTGTGCATTTCCAAATCTAATTCTGTCACTAAACCCATACCTGTCACCCAGCGCCTAAATACTAGGCCTCAAATTTATATCCCGCTAAATCTCTCGTTACCGCTGTCCTGTTGTGGCTGGGAAAGTTATTTAGTGTCCGTCAAAGCACATTTTTTGTTCTGGGTTGAAATACAATTCCCAATTTAGCAATTTCATAATTTAGTCGTTTCTGCTATATCAGAGCTATTTGAAATCTATCCCTAAAAGGGTAGATCATATTGAAGGTGCACATAGGGTCATTCAGAATAACTTCACACACACGCTTCTGTGCATTTCCAAGTCTAATTCTGTCACTAAATCCATACCGGTCACCCAGCGCCTAAATACTAGGCCTCAAATTTATATCCCGCTGAATTTGAATACAATACATTGGGCCAAATAATATATTTGTTGTTGTGGTGAACCATAACAATGAGAAAAACATCTAGTAAGGGACGCGGACGTGGACATGGTCGTGGTGGTGTTAGTGGACCCTCTGGTGCTGGGAGAGGACGTGGCCGTTCTGCCACATCCACACGTCCTAGTGTACCAACTACCTCAGGTCCCAGTAGCCGCCAGAATTTACAGCGATATATGGTGGGGCCCAATGCCGTTCTAAGGATGGTAAGGCCTGAGCAGGTACAGGCATTAGTCAATTGGGTGGCCGACAGTGGATCCAGCACGTTCACATTATCTCCCACCCAGTCTTCTGCAGAAAGCGCACAGATGGCGCCTGAAAACCAACCCCATCAGTCTGTCACATCACCCCCATGCATACCAGGGAAACTGTCTCAGCCTCAAGTTATGCAGCAGTCTCTTATGCTGTTTGAAGACTCCGCTGGCAGGGTTTCCCAAGGGCATCCACCTAGCCCTTCCCCAGCGGTGAAAGACATAGAATGCACTGACGCACAACCACTTATGTTTCCTGATGATGAGGACATGGGAATACCACCTCAGCATGTCTCTGATGATGACGAAACACAGGTGCCAACTGCTGCGTCTTTCTGCAGTGTGCAGACTGAACAGGAGGTCAGGGATCAAGACTGGGTGGAAGACGATGCAGGGGACGATGAGGTCCTAGACCCCACATGGAATGAAGGTCGTGCCACTGACTTTCACAGTTCGGAGGAAGAGGCAGTGGTGAGACCGAGCCAACAGCGTAGCAAAAGAGGGAGCAGTGGGCAAAAGCAGAACACCCGCCGCCAAGAGACTCCGCCTGCTACTGACCGCCGCCATCTGGGACCGAGCACCCCAAAGGCAGCTTCAAGGAGTTCCCTGGCATGGCACTTCTTCAAACAATGTGCTGACGACAAGACCCGAGTGGTTTGCACGCTGTGCCATCAGAGCCTGAAGCGAGGCATTAACGTTCTGAACCTGAGCACAACCTGCATGACCAGGCACCTGCATGCAAAGCATGAACTGCAGTGGAGTAAACACCTTAAAACCAAGGAAGTCACTCAGGCTCCCCCTGCTACCTCTTCTGCTGCTGCCGCCTCGGCCTATTCTGCTGCTGCCGCCTCGGCCTCTTCCTCCGCCTCTGGAGGAACGTTGGCACCTGCCGCCCAGCAAACAGGGGATGTACCACCAACACCACCACCACCACCTCCGTCACCAAGCGTCTCAACCATGTCACACGCCAGCGTTCAGCTCTCCATCTCACAAACATTTGATAGAAAGCGTAAATTCCCACCTAGCCACCCTCGATCCCTGGCCCTGAATGCCAGCATTTCTAAACTACTGGCCTATGAAATGCTGTCATTTAGGCTGGTGGACACAGACAGCTTCAAACAGCTCATGTCGCTTGCTGTCCCACAGTATGTTGTTCCCAGCCGGCACTACTTCTCCAAGAGAGCCGTGCCTTCCCTGCACAACCAAGTATCCGATAAAATCAAGTGTGCACTGCGCAACGCCATCTGTGGCAAGGTCCACCTAACCACAGATACGTGGACCAGTAAGCACGGCCAGGGACGCTATATCTCCCTAACTGCACACTGGGTAAATGTAGTGGCAGCTGGGCCCCAGGCGGAGAGCTGTTTGGCGCACGTCCTTCCGCCGCCAAGGATTGCAGGGCAACATTCTTTGCCTCCTGTTGCCACCTCCTCCTTCTCGGCTTCCTCCTCCTCTTCTTCCACCTGCTCATCCAGTCAGCCACACACCTTCACCACCAACTTCAGCACAGCCCGGGGTAAACGTCAGCAGGCCATTCTGAAACTCATATGTTTGGGGGACAGGCCCCACACCGCACAGGAGTTGTGGCGGGGTATAGAACAACAGACCGACGAGTGGTTGCTGCCGGTGAGCCTCAAGCCCGGCCTGGTGGTGTGTGATAATGGGCGAAATCTCGTTGCAGCTCTGGGACTAGCCAATTTGACGCACATCCCTTGCTTGGCGCATGTGCTGAATTTGGTGGTGCAGAAGTTCATTCACAACTACCCCGACATGTCAGAGCTGCTGCATAAAGTGCGGGCCGTCTGTTCGCGCTTCCGGCGTTCACATCCTGCTGCTGCTCGCCTGTCTGCGCTACAGCGTAACTTCGGCCTTCCCGCTCACCGCCTCATATGCGACGTGCCCACCAGGTGGAACTCCACCTTGCACATGCTGGACAGACTGTGCGAGCAGCAGCAGGCCATAGTGGAGTTTCAGCTGCAGCACGCACGGGTCAGTCGCACTACAGAACAGCACCACTTCACCACCAATGACTGGGCCTCCATGCGAGACCTGTGTGCCCTGTTGCGCTGTTTCGAGTACTCCACCAACATGGCCAGTGGCGATGACACAGTTATCAGCGTTACAATACCACTTCTATGTCTCCTTGAGAAAACACTTAGGGCGATGATGGAAGAGGAGGTGGCCCAGGAGGAGGAGGAGGAGGAGGAGGAAGAGGGGTCATTTTTAGCACTTTCAGGCCAGTCTCTTCGAAGTGACTCAGAGGGAGGTTTTTGGCAACAGCAGAGGCCAGGTACAAATGTGGCCAGCCAGGGCCCACTACTGGAGGACGAGGAGGACGAGGATGAGGAGGAGGTGGAGGAGGATGAGGATGAAGCATGGTCACAGCGGGGTGGCACCCAACGCAGCTCGGGTCCATCACTGGTGCGTGGCTGGGGGGAAAGGCAGGACGATGACGATACGCCTCCCACAGAGGACAGCTTGTCCTTACCCCTGGGCAGCCTGGCACACATGAGCGACTACATGCTGCAGTGCCTGCGCAACGACAGCAGAGTTGCCCACATTTTAACCTGTGCGGACTACTGGGTTGCCACCCTGCTGGATCCACGCTACAAAGACAATGTGCCCACCTTACTTCCTGCACTGGAGCGTGATAGGAAGATGCGCGAGTACAAGCGCACGTTGGTAGACGCGCTACTGAGAGCATTCCCAAATGTCACAGGGGAACAAGTGGAAGCCCAAGGCCAAGGCAGAGGAGGAGCAAGAGGTCGCCAAGGCAGCTGTGTCACGGCCAGCTCCTCTGAGGGCAGGGTTAGCATGGCAGAGATGTGGAAAACTTTTGTCAACACGCCACAGCTAACTGCACCACCACCTGATACGCAACGTGTTAGCAGGAGGCAACATTTCACTAACATGGTGGAACAGTACGTGTGCACACCCCTCCACGTACTGACTGATGGTTCGGCCCCATTCAACTTCTGGGTCTCTAAATTGTCCACGTGGCCAGAGCTAGCCTTTTATGCCTTGGAGGTGCTGGCCTGCCCGGCAGCCAGCGTTTTGTCTGAACGTGTATTCAGCACGGCAGGGGGCGTCATTACAGACAAACGCAGCCGCCTGTCTACAGCCAATGTGGACAAGCTGACGTTCATAAAAATGAACCAGGCATGGATCCCACAGGACCTGTCCGTCCCTTGTCCAGATTAGACATTAACTACCTCCCCATAACCATATATTATTGGACTCCAGGGCACTTCCTCATTCAATCCTATTTTTATTTTCATTTTACCATTATATTGCGAGGCTACCCAAAGTTGAATGAACCTCTCCTCTGCCTGTGTGCTAGGCCTAAATATATGCCAATGGACTGTTGCAGTGGTGGCTGACGTGAAGCCTCATTCTCTGCTATGACATGCAGACTGATTCTCTGCTGACATGAAGACAGATTCTCTGTTACGGGACCTCCCTCCTCTGCCTGGGTGCTGGGCCTAAATATATGCCAATGGACTGTTGCAGTGGTGGCTGACATGAAGCCTGATTCTCTGCTATGACATGCAGACTAATTCTCTGCTGACATGAAGCCAGATTGTCTGTTACGGGACCTCTCTCCTCTGCCTGGGTGCTGGGCCTAAATTTATGACAATGGACTGTTGCAGTGGTGGCTGACGTGAAGCCTGATTCTCTGCTATGACATGCAGACTGATTCTCTGCTGACATGAAGCCAGATTGTCTGTTACGGGACCTCTCTGCTCTGCCTGTGTGCTAGGCCTAAATATATGCCAATGGACTGTTGCAGTGGTGGCTGACGTGAAGCCTCATTCTCTGCTATGACATGCAGACTGATTCTCTGCTGACATGAAGCCAGATTGTCTGTTACGGGACCTCTCTGCTCTGCCTGTGTGCTAGGCCTAAATATATGCCAATGGACTGTTGCAGTGGTGGCTGACGTGAAGCCTG
This sequence comes from Bufo gargarizans, assembly GCF_014858855.1. Classification (NCBI taxonomy): domain Eukaryota; kingdom Metazoa; phylum Chordata; class Amphibia; order Anura; family Bufonidae; genus Bufo; species Bufo gargarizans. The sequence continues at coordinate 516,817,629 of NC_058081.1, read as the reverse complement.
ATTCTCTGCTATGACATGCAGACTGATTCTCTGCTGACATGAAGCCAGATTGTCTGTTACGGGACCTCTCTGCTCTGCCTGTGTGCTAGGCCTAAATATATGCCAATGGACTGTTGCAGTGGTGGGTGACGTGAAGCCTCATTCTCTGCTATGACATGCAGACTGATTCTCTGCTGACATGAAGACAGATTCTCTGTTACGGGACCTCCCTCCTCTGCCTGGGTGCTGGGCCTAAATATATGCCAATGGACTGTTGCAGTGGTGGCTGACATGAAGCCTGATTCTCTGCTATGACATGCAGACTAATTCTCTGCTGACATGAAGCCAGATTGTCTGTTACGGGACCTCTCTCCTCTGCCTGGGTGCTGGGCCTAAATTTATGACAATGGACTGTTGCAGTGGTGGCTGACGTGAAGCCTGATTCTCTGCTATGACATGCAGACTGATTCTCTGCTGACATGAAGCCAGATTGTCTGTTACGGGACCTCTCTGCTCTGCCTGTGTGCTAGGCCTAAATATATGCCAATGGACTGTTGCAGTGGTGGCTGACGTGAAGCCTCATTCTCTGCTATGACATGCAGACTGATTCTCTGCTGACATGAAGCCAGATTGTCTGTTACGGGACCTCTCTGCTCTGCCTGTGTGCTAGGCCTAAATATATGCCAATGGACTGTTGCAGTGGTGGCTGACGTGAAGCCTCATTCTCTGCTATGACATGCAGACTGATTCTCTGCTGACATGAAGCCAGATTCTCTGTTACGGGACCTCTCTCCTCTGCCTGTGTGTGTGCTGGGCCTAAATATATGCCAATGGACTGTTGCAGTGGTGGCTGACGTGAAGCCTGATTCTCTGCTATGACATGCAGACTGATTCTCTGCTGACATGAAGCCAGATTGTCTGTTACGGGACCTCTCTCCTCTGCCTGTGTGTGTGCTGGGCCTAAATATATGCCAATGGACTGTTGCAGTGGTGGCTGACGTGAAGCCTCATTCTCTGCTATGACATGCAGACTAATTCTCTGCTGACATGAAGACAGATTCTCTGTTACGGGACCTCTCTCCTCTGCCTGGGTGCCGGGGCCTAAATATCTGAGAATGGACTGTTCCAGTGGTGGGTGACGGGAAGCCAGATTCTCTGCTATGGAACCTCTCTCCAATTGATTTTGGTTAATTTTTATTTATTTAATTTTAATTTTAATTCATTTCCCTATCCACATTTGTTTGCAGGGGATTTACCTACATGTTGCTGCCTTTTGCAGCCCTCTAGCTCTTTCCTGGGCTGTTTTACAGCCTTTTTAGTGCCGAAAAGTTCGGGTCCCCATTGACTTCAATGGGGTTCGGGTTCGGGACGAAGTTCGGATCGGGTTCGGATCCCGAACCCGAACATTTCCGGGATGTTCGGCCGAACTTCTCGAACCCGAACATCCAGGTGTTCGCTCAACTCTACTTACTATGGTTTTCAATAAACACAAATTGAACCATAAAATGACATACATGAGATTTAAGGGGCCCACTTCCAACACGAAGTGGGACACTGCATGATCACAATGTAATTATATTATATGTCAGTAACAGGGGGCGAGGCTGTGACAACCTCTAAATTATGATCAGAACATGTTATGAAATGCAGTTATTTTAAAGAGCTCACTTGGTGTTATGACCTGGATCCTGTTTTCATATTTAAGTTTCACCCACTTGAAGGCAGATTTTGAGGACCTTCAATCTGTCTACTGATTTAGTCATCTCAGTGTTTGTGACTCGGTCATATATGAAGCTCAAAACAGTTGTAGTAATGATGGTAACCAAATACATTGCAGAGTGATGAAATGAAAGAGAACGCCTGTGTCACAATGTAGGTGCAGGGGAGGAACACCAGAATGACCACAGAAGGAAAATGACTCGAAACTAGGCATCACGGCTACGAAAAGGAAAAAGGTCACCACCTAGGAAACCCTAAACCTAGCCCTGACTCCTGTCAGTATGAATAGACCCTGAAGGTGGGAATATTCATACACCGGAAACCTAGGCCCTAGAAACCCTGAAAATCCCTAGGTGTAGTGACAGGGTCTGAGACCACTGGTTCCTTTACAGATGAACGAACCAGCGTCTCCCTGAGGTATAGGAAACAATGAGCAAAAGGGGACAACAAAATACAAAGGGGAATACACTTATCTTATATAGAAAATGGATGAGCAGGAACTCGGAAGAGGACAACACACCAGCTCTTCCAACTCCAGGCAGATAATATCAACCACATGGTAAGAAGTTTGAGTCCAGACTAAATAGAGGAGCAGTGATGACTGCAAGCTACACCTGAAACAACATACCAGCAACAACACTGCAAAGTGAAAACCGAAAGGCTGTCAGATAACCTCATGTGATGCAAGTCTCTCAGATCTTCCAACCTCTGTCACGGGAGGGATCGTGACAGTACCTCCCCCTTCTACGGGTGACTTCCAGACAACCAGGACAGACCTTATCCGGATGAGCTCTGTGAAAGGCTCTCACAAGGCGACTAGCATTGACGTCGGCCGCTGGAACCCACATTCTCTCCTCTGGACCGCAACCCTTCCACTTAACGAGATATTGGAGGGATCTACAGAGAATTTGTCCACTATCCTGGAGATCTGAAATTCAAGATTGCGTCCAACATGACAAGAGCGGGAGGCAATGAGGATGGTTCAGCAGGTTCGACATATCTCTTCAGCAATGATTTGTGGAAAACATTATGACTTTTTAAAGCCTGCGGAAGTTCAAGACGAAAACCTACCGGGTAATAATGGCAGAGATCTTATTTGGACCAATACACCTGGGACCCAACTTCCAAGAAGGTACCTTCAACTTAATGTTTTTTTGTGGACAGCCACACAGAATCACCCAATCTCAGGTACGGACCACTTATACATCTCTTGTCAGCCATCCGTTTATACTTGTTGCCCATTTTTTTCAAATTATTTAGAATTTTCCACCAAATTGATGACAAAGAAGAGTAAAATCTTTCCTCTACAGGTGTACCAGAAGTCTAAGCACCAGAAAATGTGCCAAACTGCAGATGGAACCAATATGCCCCAATAAACTGCGACTTATCAGTGGACTCCTGACTATGTTTATTTATGGCAAACTTGGCCAAAGACAAAAATGAAGACCACTCCTCCGGATTCTTTGAGACAAAGCATCTCAAATAAGTTTCCAGATTCTGGTTAGTGCACTTAGTCTGTCCGTTCGACTGAGGATGAAAGGCTGAAGAGAAGAACAATTGTACCCCCAGGCGAGTACAGAATGCATTCCAGAATTCGGAAACAAACTGAGTCCCCCTATCAAACACAACATCAGAGGGAATACCATGTAGCATTATGATGTTATTGACAAACACTTATGCAAGATTTTTAGCATTAGGTTAACCTGATAATGCTATAAAGTGCGACATCTTGCTGAAGCGATCAGCAACCACCAGAATCACAGTTTTTACTGTGGAATTCAGCAAATCTGTGATATAGTCCATGGACAAATGAGTCCAAGGTCGGGATGGAATGGGCAACGGAAGTAGAGATCCTGAAGGCCAAGTATGTGTCACCTTAGCACGTGCACAATTACCACAAGCTGACACATAACCCTCAACACATTTACGCAACCCAAGCCACCAGAATCTACGAGAAATGAGATCAACAGTGGATCTGCTCGGATTGTGTCCTGTGAGAACCGTACAGTGATGTTCATTGAACACCTTGTGCTGAAATTCAGCAGGAACAAACAATTTCCCCGGAGGACAGGAATCCGGTGCCTCTCCCTGGGCCTCCAACACTTCTGCCTCAAGGTCGGATAAAGGATGGATATTACCACCCCTTCAGCCAATATCGGAGCAGGATCTTCCAAATCACCTCCGTCCCCCAGGAAAGCTACGCGACCAAGCATCCGCCTTGACGTTCTTAACCCCAGGGGCGATAGATGACAACGAAATTAAATCTAGTAAAAAAAAACTACCATCTGTCCGGCCTTGGGTTCAGGCATTTAGCCGACTCCAGATAAGCCAGATTTTTGTGATCAGTAATTACCGTAATAGGATGAATCGCTCCTTCCAACCAATGACGCCATTCCTCAAAAGTCAACTTAATGGCCAGCAACTCTGTATTACCCACGTCATCATTTTTCTCAGTAGCTGAGAGCTACTTGAGAAGAAAGCACATGGGCGCCATTTACTAGGTGAAGGATCCTGCGACAAAGACTGCTCCTACCCCTACCTCTGATGCATCAACTTCCACAATGAAAGGCTGTAACACATCAGGTTGCATCAGTATAAGAGCAGAAGGAACACATTCCTTCATAGCTGAAAAGGCTCATAATGCCTCATCAGACCAGACTGAGATATCCGAACCTTTCCTAGTCATGTCCATTTAACATTTGTCGAGTAGTTCAAAATAAATTTACGGTAGTAGTTGGTGAACCCCAAAAATCACATAAGCGTTTTCAGATTTTCGGGTCGATCCCAGTTCGACACAGCACAGACCTTTTCAGGATGAGAGTACGTAGCCCAGGAATTGCACTTCCTGAACTGCAAATACACACTTCTCTATCTTACCATACAGTTTATTCTCTCTTAGGATCTGTAACACTTGCCTCACGTGACCCTGATGCGTCTCCATGTCAGGAAAATAAATCTCAATATCATCCAGATACACCACAACAAACCTGCCTACCAGATGATGAAACATGTAATTATTGAATTGTTGAAAAACCGCAGGAGCATTGGTTAACCCAAAAGGCATGAGCATATTTTCAAAATGACCCTCAGGGGTAATAAAGGCAGTTTTCCATTCATCCCTCTCCTTGATCCTTATGAGATTATATGCCCCCCTCAAATCCAACTTCGAGAACACTTTGGCACCGACAAGCTGATTGAACAAATCTGGGATCAAAGGAAGGGGATAAGGATCACGAACAGTAATGCGATTAAGCTCACGGAAGTCTAAACATGACCTAAGAGTTCCGTCCTTTTTCATAACAAAGAACCCTGCATCCACTGGGGATTTGGATGGTCTAAATATAACTGTTGGCCAAACTCTCGGTGATATATTCTTGCATGGCGGCTCTTTCGGGTTCGGAAAGATTATACAACCGAGACTTGGGCAACCTAGCTCCGGGAACAAGATTGACGGGGCAATCATACTCCCGATGTGGAGGCAACTCCTGGTCTCCACTTTTAGAGAATACATCTGAAAAATCTGAAATAAACAAAGGTACAACTTTAGTGGCTACCACAGGAAGCAAAGTGACTCCGATCAAGAATCTGTCTCGCTTGCCAATCGATGGTAGGGTTATGTTTGCTTAACCATGGTAACCCTAGCACCAAGGGAGCAGGCAGACCCTCCAGTACAAACCCGAAATGGATTCTTTTTTTTTATCAGATAATTTTTATTTAGTTTCATTCAAGTAAAATGACCATACAAAGTGCAGATCAGACGTTTACAATCAAGCAGCGTCAAAGGTCATAATACAAAATCATGACACAACATAGTTACAATAATATAAAAAGTGAAATACACTTAAACACAACCTCCCCGCCCCCTTGAGACAGATTTAGAGTATTACAAAGGATTGTCTAATCGTATTATGGCTCCAATAGCCAATAAATATCATACATATCCAGTTATCTACAGCAAATTCTATCCATAGCGATCACAAAAATTCACCTAAAATTTGATGATACACCCAATACACATCCCCTTATGTGACTCCTATCCCTCAAAAGAGAGCTAGCCAAGGACTACATACCCCTGATCTGTCTATCCAGAGACCCCAGATACTTTTAAATTTAGACAGGCAATTACGTTTAATGTATACCCCTCTTTCCATTCTTATTACAATGTTCAATCTTGCAATAAATTCAGCAATAGTTGGAGGAAGAGGATGTATCCATTTGGCAGCCAGTGTTTTACGTGCTTGACATAAAATTCTATTTATTCCAGTGACAATATATTCTTGTAAGTTGTTAGTTGTTAGTTTCAAAGATACCAAGTATACACATTCTAGGATTTAGCACATATTTTGCACTATATATTTTGTTAACTATAGTTATTACATCGCTCCAGTACCATTTCAGGGCACTGCAGTTCCATAACATATGGAATAATCCAGCCTCCTCCTCCTGACATTTCGGACATGTGGAGTCACCTCTATATCCAATTTTAAATAGAAAAGCTGGGGATTTGTACTATGGCACATGTACAGTTGTGATAATCTAGCTACTTCACTAAGGGACAACTTTGGGGTCAAGGCCAGTATCTCCTCCCACTCTGTATCTGATATCCAGGGCCGGCCTTTGGGGTGTGCGGGCTGTGCGGCCGCACAGGGCGCCATAGCAACAGGGGCGCCGGGCGGCCGACAGCCCGCAATGTAATATGGGCAGGCGAGGCGGCACTTATGTTTTCTCCCCCCCCCCCTCCTCCTATATTCAGCAGGGGGCGCCCGGCGCCCGTTGCGGTTTAAAAAAAAAAAAGTTGCTTATATAAGTTGGGGGCGGCTGGCGGCGCCCCTCATTCTGCGCCGCCTGAGTGGCTGAGGCTGAGCGCTTGCCGCTCTAGTCTAAAGAATCCTGCGCCTGTTAATGTAGCGTGGCCGAGCTCTGTTAGGTCCGCGGTACAGGAGCTTTTGTTTCCTGTACCCGGCCGGACTGACAGGAAGTGCTCACTTAGTGTGCACTTCCTGTCAGTCCGGCCGGGTACAGGAAACAAATGCTCCTGTACCGCGGACCTAACAGAGCTCGGCCACGCTACACTAGAGGTGGAGGTGGGAGTAGAAAGAGAGTGACAAGGGGGGAGGGGGGAGGAAAGAAAGAGAGTGACAAGGGGGGAGGAAAGAAAGAGAGTGGGGAGGGGGGAGGAAAGAAAGAGAGTGGGGAGGGGGGAGGAAAGAAAGAGAGTGACATGGGGGGGGAAATAATGAGAGTGATGGGGGGGGGGGAAATAATGAGAGTGATGGGGGGGGGGAATAATGAGAGTGATGGGGGGGGAAATAATGAGAGTGATGGGGGGGGGAATAATGAGAGTGATGGGGGGGGAATAATGAGAGTGATGGGGGGGGGAATAATGAGAGTGATGGGGGGGGGGAATAATGAGAGTGATGGGGGGGGGGAATAATGAGAGTGATGGGGGGGGGGAATAATGAGAGTGATGGGGGGGGGGAATAATGAGAGTGATGGGGGGGGAATAATGAGAGTGATGGGGGGGGAATAATGAGAGTGATGGGGGGGGGAAATAATGAGAGTGATGGGGGGGGAATAATGAGAGTGATGGGGGGGGGGAATAATGAGAGTGATGGGGGGGGAATAATGAGAGTGATGGGGGGGGGGAATAATGAGAGTGATGGGGGGGGAAATAATGAGAGTGATGGGGGGGAAATAATGAGAGTGATGGGGGGGGAAATAATGAGAGTGATGGGGGGGGAAATAATGAGAGTGATGGGGGGGGAAATAATGAGAGTGATGGGGGGGGAAATAATGAGAGTGATGGGGGGGGGAAATAATGAGCGTGACAAGGGAGGGCGGGGATAATGAGAGTGACAAGGGAAGGGGGGGGGGAAAGAGTGACAAGAGAGGGAGGGGGGGGGGGGAAGAGAGTGACAATGGAGTCCCCAGAGCCAGACTGCAGCCAGAGTCCAGATCATCTTATTGTCCTGGCGGTAAGTAGACAATGCAATATGTTTATTATTTAATTGTTTAGTTATTAATACTACATTGGAAACGAATTTTCTCAGCTGGACACCGGCCGACACTGCGCATGCGCTGGGAGCCTCACCAGCGGTTAGGGTAGGGAAAAAGCACTGGCCCGTACGTAATTTTTCCCTTCCCTAACCGCTGGTGAGGCTCCCGATGCATGCGCAGTGTCGGCCGGTGTTCAGCTGAGAACATCCATCCGATCACTGCGCCTGCGCATTGGCCCATAGTTTTTCCCTACCCTAACCGCCGGCGAGGCTCCTGGCGCATGCGCACTCTGCTGTGAAATTTCCCTAACCTGTCGTTGTGCGCCTGCGCGGCACACCTCCTCACGTCATGTCCGGTGCGACCGGAAGTGACGAGGGTAGGGAAATCTCACGAACTAGGGAAGTATAACATTACACCGGCCTTTGGGGTGTGAGGGCTGGTAACTACTTGGTTGGATAGTCAGCCAGCCTATGCCATGATGCCAGCAACAAGCAGTGTTTTTTTTTTTTGGGGGGGGGGGGGGCGCGCCACAAGGTTATCTCGCACAGGGCGCCTGAACACCTAAGGCCGGCCCTGCTGATATCACACCCATATCCTTTTCCCATTGCAGTTTAACTTTCAGAGGAAACTTTTTTAGATACTCTCCTAGTAGCTCAAGATACAGTTGCAAGAAAAAGTATGTGAACCTTTTGGAATGATATGTCACAACAATAGACAATCACAGTCTGCTTAAACTAATAACACACAAAGAATTTAATGTTGCCATGTTTTTATTGAACACACCATATAAACATTCACAGTGCAGGTGGAAAAAGTATGTGAACCCCTAGACTAATGACATCTCCAAGAGCTAATTGGAGTGAGGTGTCAGCCAACTGGAGTCCAATCAATGAGATGAGATTGGAGGTGTTGGTTACAGCTGCCCGGCCCTATAAAAAACACACAACAGTTCTGGGTTTGCTTTTCACAATTGCCTGATGTGAATGATGCCTCGCACAAAAGAGCTCTCAGAAGACCTATGATTTTAATTGTTGACTTGCATAAAGCTGAAAAGGGTTATAAAAGTATCTCCAAAAGCCTTGCTGTTCATCAGTCCACGGTAAGACAAATTGTCTATAAATGGAGAAAGTTCAGCACTGCTGCTACTCTCTCTAGGAGTGGCCGTCCTGTAAAGATGACTGCAAGAGCACAACAAGAATGGATTTCATGGGAGGATACCACAGAGAAAGCCACTGCTGTCCAAAAAAACATTGCTGCACATTTACAGTTTGCACAAGAGAACCTGGATGTTCCACAGCAGTACTGGCAAAATATTCTGTGGACAGATGAAACCAAAGTTGAGTTGTTTGGAAGAAACACACAACACTATGTGTGGAGAAAAAGAGGCACAGCACACCAACATCAAAACCTCATCCCAACTGTGAAGTATGGTGGTGGGGGAATCATGGTTTGGGGCTGCTTTGCTGCGTCAGGGCCTGGACGGATTGCTATTATCAAAGGAATAATAAATTCCCAAGTTTATCAAGACATTTTGCAGGAGAACTTCAGGCTGTCCACCAGCTGAAGCGCAACAGAAGATGGGTGTTGCAACAGGACCACGACCCAAAGCATAGAAGTAAATCAACAACAGAATAGCTTAAACAGAAGAAAATACGCCTTTTGGAGTGGCCCAGTCAGAGCCCTGACCTCAACCTGATTGAGATCCTGTGGCAAGACCTCAAGAAAATGATTCATACCAGACATCCCAAGAATATTGCTTAACTGAAACAATTCTGTAAAGAGGAATGGCCAAGAATTACTCCTGACCGTTGTGCACGTCTGATCTGCAACTACAGGAAACGTTTGGTTGAAGTTATTGCTGCCAAAAGAGGTTCAACCTGTTATTAAATCCAAGGGTTCACATACTTTTTGTGAATGTTTACATGGTGTGTGCAATAAAAACATGGTAACATTTAATTCTTTGTGTGTTATTAGTTTAAGCAGACTATGATTGTCTATTGTTGTGACTTAGATGAAGATCAGATCACATTTTATGACCAATTTGTGCAGAAATCCATATCATTCCAAAGGGTTCACATACTTTTTCTTGCAACTGAAGTCAAAATAGCTCCTTTCATCGAGCCCACTTCAATGTTCTTACCAAGTGTTCGATTAGAGGTAAACGGCAGTGACATCCTTTTGGCCTATGCACCAAGGCATGTCTTAATTGCAGATATTTGTAAAAATACACGGTAGGTAGATTAAACTCTGAGGATAATTGCTGAAACAGTTTCAAATTACCCTGAGTGTATAGCTGACTAGTATTCCATATGCCATTTCTTTCCCATTGGGAAAACCCTTCTAAGCAAGATATTTCTGACAAGGCCTTATTACGCCATATAGGTGAAATGTCCATTAATCCTGTGATTCTCAACACTTCTTTGATCTTATCCCATATCTTCCTTATGAGCCCAATAATCGGGATCGCTTTCAATTTTACAGCTACCTCTCTCTCTAAAAACGTAACAGGAGCAGAACACCCAGATCCCCACTCTATAAGCTTACCACTCCTTCCACCTCCTCCAACTACACTCCAGCTCTTAAAATGCTGTGCTTGAGCGGCTACAAAGTATAGAAAAGGATTAGGTAAAGCTAGGCCACCCATTTTCTTACATCTCTGCAGAGTTGTGGCATCAATACTATTTTCAGGACGAAAGCACAAGAAAAATATATGCAATGCCTACCCGCACTCAGAAGAAATGATAAATAGTGGGTCATACAAAAAGGACTTGGATGTTCTTAAAGGGCTTCTGTCACCCCACTAAAGTGATTTTTTTTTTTGGGCTAGTGAAATTAGTTATATTGCGATATATGACAATATAATTGTGTTACTTACTTTGATCCAGCAGTTTCTGCAAAAAACGAAGTTTTAATATATGTAAATTCGGTCTCTACTAGCAAGTAGGGCGGCTACTTGCTGGTAGCTGCTGCAGAAATCCGCCCCCTCGTCGTGTTGATTGACAGGGCCAGCGCGCCTGTGTTGATTTTTGAAATGCCGACAGGGCTGGCCGGAGGAGGAGATCCCGGCTGGCCCTGTCAATCAACACGACGAGGGGGCGGATTTCTGCAGCAGCTAGCAGCAAGTAGCCGCCCTACTTGCTGGTAGAGACCGAATTTACATATTATAAAACTTTGTTTTTTGCAGAAACTGCTGGATCAAAGTAAGTAACACAATTATATTGTCAGATATCGCAATATAACTAATTTCACTAGCCCAAAAAAAAATATCACTTTAGTGGGGTGACAGAAGCCCTTTAATCTGTCTGAAGTCAATCTGACAGAAAAACAAATACAAGTGCTATCCCTGGGTCTGAATTATGCACCGTCGGCTGATTTTGATTTATTTAATACCATTCTGGACGTTAACAAGTTCATTAAAAATCTCACAGTTGTGAGACATTTTTATGACATACCTGATGTAACAACTGATACATGTAATATGCAAAGTAACGCTAATGACAATATATACACAGGTCTTTCATATAATGAACAGTTATCCCTTTTCTGCCTCTCAGAACTCCATGCAGAATCAGGTGGGGGGGAACCAATTGAATTAGAAAAAGGTTTCAAAACACACAACCATTGGAATTCCACCTCCACAGGTACACTGGTCATTCGAATATTTTCATTGAATATATATGCGAAGTTACATCTTTTTTACTTACACACAACTATTGCATGTTCAATAACATGTTTTATTTGCAGATACGAGGAGTGTCAATGGGGGCGAAATACTCGCCCTCTTTGGCAAACCTCACCATGGCATATTGGGAGGAAAAATATATATACAATGTTGACTGTCCGTTCAGATGGTGCTTGGCGTGGTACGGCAGATACATCGACGACCTACTCATTGTGTGGGACGGAGATGTGTCTGCCGTATTAGATTTCAGGCACTATCTGAACGACAATATGTACAATTTACGGTTTACGTGTACTGTGCAGGTGGAGTCCATTGTTTTTCTTGACCTGAGATTAACAGGTGTCCCAGATGCAGTCATCTTTACAGAGACCCACATTGGTACAGAAATATGCTTTGCCAGAGTTCAGAGCCAAGTATACTTACTGTAATAGTTGACCTATTGACAGTTTTGATTAATTGCTATATCAGAGTTCAGGTATTTTTAATACCCCAGTTCTCCTCTTGATAGGAGAAATGTCTCAGTAGCTCCTGAGGAAGAGGTACGCAACCTTGAAACGTGTATAGCAAGAGTGGATGAGATCCTTATACTAAGAAGACGTCCTACAGCATCGAAACCGTTAGCAGACTGTTGCGAAAGAACTAATAGAAACATTGCTGAAAAATCGCATGTACGAAGGTTGGTACCGCCTCCGGAAGATACAAAGAACCTGAACGAAGTGAATTGAATAAAGTCCAGGTCACGTGGGACGCTCCGATCACGTGAGATACTGAGAAGACGTGGGACGCCGGACAGAAACCGGAAGGAGGTCCCCGATCAGTGCAGCAACAGTTCTGAGGAAAACTGCTGGCACACATACGCCACTGGGTATAAGAAGAGGGGTGAGTGAACTGACCTGTAGTGGGACGCCACCACAGTCAGACAAAGTTCAGCAACAAGCAATAAGTACAAATTACTAAACTGCATACAAAAAACCTCTGACCAGATTTATTAACCCAAATGACATGCTACGCAACTGAGATTATCTAATGACTTGTTTTAAACCTATTAACGGACAATAGTAAGATATCAACAAGTGCACCTTATGAATTGCACCTCATCAATTGCACCGTATTAATTGCACCTTATAAAATAATGTGGAATTTTTAGAAAAATTTGAAAGGGATTTTATGGAATAACATGAGACTCTAACCCACTAATAATTAACTCTGAAGGACTACATATACTAACTTTGATCTAAATCTCCAGGATTTTTTTACCTTTTTAGAGAATGGTATACATTGTCTTATAATTTTTAGGGATTGTTATACATTAATAGAGGTCTATGTAATTGATTGCTATTATCAATATTGTGAATTGATTGTTGCGTATATAACTTGGTGAATATTGATCTTTTAACCAATAAATATGTTGCACCCAATGTGTAGGACCAGATATTGAGTGCCCACTATATACTACAATTTTGCAATATCATTCGGAACTGAAATATGGTGCAATCAAGACATATGAACCGAACCGTCCCTCAGTATCAATGCATACTTCATTAGAAGTGAAGGGAAGACTCCTATGTACAAGGACACAGACTCCCCTTGATTGGGTGGTATATGTAGAGTGAAATTCATGTGCCATCCATGCTCTGTGTACAAGGTGCGTCTTATCTGAAGTAAGATGGGATTCAGATAAACAGAGAATACCCGGCTGATGGACTTGCAAAGCATAAAGTACAGCATTACGCTTAGCAGTCTGGCCCATCCCCCGTATATTCCAAGCTATAACCTTAAGGGTCCCCATCATCAAACCAATTCCAGAATTGTAGTCGGCTGTTACTGCGATCTCTTATAGCGATAATACTAGGCCTCCTATACCAGTCACCATCTGTCTCAAGTATTTAAAAAAAAAAACGTTCCCTCCCCAACATAAAACAGTAAAACAAAAAGACATTTCTCCTATCAAGAGGAGAACTGGGGTATTAAAAATACCTGAACTCTGATATAGCAATTAATCAGAACTGTCAATTGGTCAACTATTACAGTAAGTATACTTGGCTCTGAACTCTGGCAAAGCATATTTCTGTACCAATCTCCTACATATTGCTATTACAGAGATATAAACAATTTAACTAACAGTTGTATGTGACTCTCCTTCACAGTAGGTAATTTCTGGACAACGGCTCTATTTTGCCTCCCATTATTTTCATAAGCTGTTTTGCTGTAAGAATATTCGAACTGTAAAGCAGCATAGCAATTCTACCATTATAACCACAGTAATTCCTGCAAGAAAACTAAGGTAGTTATTAAACATTACAGGCACATGGTGAACTCAAGAATTTCCACGCAGATCTCCTTCATGCGTATCCAACCACTGGCATGCATCTTCAGGATTATCAAACATATGAGTCTTATCTTTTGCATCCACTCGCAATTTTGCCGGGTATAACATTGAGTAAGGAAGCTGTAGAATCCGCAGCCTTTTCTTAATGTCCAAAAAAAGAGCACGTCTGTTCTGAAATTCAGCAGAAAAGTCCGGGAATAAAGAGATCCGGCTACCATTTATAGTCAGATCCGTACAGTCTCTGGCACCTCTCAGGATGGCAACTCGGTCCCAGAAGTGCAGAACTTTAAGCAGTAGTGGCCTCGGTGGCGCCCCGGGTGGTGGAGGGCGAAGCGGTACACGGTTAGCACGCTCAACAGCAAAAAACGGAGATAGCTTATCTTTGCCAAACTTTTCTATTATCAGTAAAGTCAAATCAAGGCAACTGGACGTACTGTAGATTTCTTGAAAATGTTTCACTCGTTCTTCCAACGAGTGTTCTCAATTCTGAGTGATTGTACAAAAATTCTGGGAATAAATATGTAACTGAATCCACATCTGTTAATTATACCCAGCATTGGGTCAAAGGTGTTAATTTCATTATCCTAATTGGAGTCAGTAGGTGATAAAGACTTCCCAGAAAAAGGTGTCAAGACAGCATTGTATGTGGCAGACAATAGATATCGAACCCCTCCCCCTCGCCTCTATTCAAGCTTGGATTCTCCATTTTTACGTAGATGGCCTCCTTCAACACCTCGTTTGTACCAATCAGCCTCCTTATCCAAAACAAGTTTTCTATTATCCACTTTTCTACAAATGTAACAGCGTCCGATCCCTCTGCTCTTTCAGGCACTCCAATCTTACGGACATTACTACGTCTCAGCCTGTTTTCCATGTAATCTGTCTTGGATATGAGCAGCGTGACATTATGAATCACACGTTTAAGATCACGCTGTATTGGCGGTGCTTGATCTTCCAAGTCGCTTACACGTCTTCATTATTCCAATTCTTTCCTTCTTTCCCTCACTTTCTTCATATCTTGTCTGATAAGCCCAATATCTTCTTTCAGGCCACCCATGTGCTTTGTTACTATGCACTACTGCTGAAAACACATCTTTAGTAGTAGGTTCTTTATCAGCAGCAACCACCCATTCTGAAGTTTCACCAACCTCTTGAGATTGTACTGCAAGCACAGCTGGCTCCTCAGTGTTCTGGGCAGTGGACACAGCGGTTTCCAGGTCCAGTTTATATGCAGAGGACGCTACCCTCGCTCTCTTCACAGGCTGTCCGGCGCCATTTTGGGAGCTCAGGTCGGTACCGCTGCAGTCCTTTCCTTCCCTCTCCTTTGCCTTTTGTCACTTCATTTTTCAGCGATTATGTAGCTAGGTACAAGGGGAACAGTGCGATCTTCAATTCTGGTGAGTCACACACACTTTTAAGGATTTGAGGATTTTGTGCCAGGAGCTCCTCACCACACAGCTGCTCACATGTCCGGTCAAGTAACACCCACAAAATGGATTCTTGATGAAAATCACCCACCTTTAAATGGATGTCCTGCACCATTTGTGATAAACATTTCTGTGTGAGTGGAGCGGAATCAATAGCAAATACCCAAATATATTTGTCTAATGCACTTATTGTCAATCCATGCATACAGACAAACTGATGCAAGTCCCTCAGATCTTCTAACCTCTGTCATGGGAGGGATCGTGACAGCCTGTCTTTACCCCTCCCTGACAAGCAGCCCTGTAAAGGACATTTCCCCTTAAACCCAAGGAAATACTCAGTAAATAGCGGTCATTATCCAAAGCAGGTCATTATCCAGCAGCTGAGATGTGTATTATGAGGTTCTGCAGACACTGAGGTGTATATTATGAGGTTCTGCAGCAGCTGAGGTGTGTATCATGAGATCCTGCAGATGCTGAGGTGTGTATTTTGAGGTCCTGCAGATAATGATCTGCAGCAGTTGAGGTGTATAATATGAGGTGCTGCAGCAGCTGAGATGTGTATTACGAGGTTCTGCAGACACTGAGGTGTATATTATGATGTTCTGCAGTAGCAGAGATGTGTAGTATTATGAGGTTATTCTGCTTAGAACTGATCTGGAGCCTTAAGGGCTGTTTCACACGAGCGGATGCCGTGCGTTGCATCCGCTCCGTGAAAGAGTGCCAAGACCCGATGGAGACAGCAGAGGCACGGAGCATTAACATGACTGATAATGCTCCGTGCCTCTCTGTGATCTCTTTACTACGAAATCACAGTGAATGGGGCTGACCTGCGGTAGAGGGGGGGAAGTACCACGGGAATAATGTATTAAAAGATTGCAGCATAGATGACAGTCTTATCGGCGTGTTTGTAGTAGAGTTAGTATCCACTGTCTATCAGATAAGACATTGGTATAGTTAATGTTGCTGGTTTAACACACTGGTAGCATTGCACACATACTCCAGAGCTCTTATATCACTTGATAACTAGTAATGCTGATTGCCTGCCTAACTGTGCTACTGCTGCTTTTATTAAAACCCTATCTAAATGCTGCCCCGCCCGAGACATGTTTCGCCAGAAAAACCGCCATCCTCAGGCAGAGTTTGACGCGCGGTAGGCGGGGACAACCCTTTTTATTTACTCCTATGATGATATCACCTGTTACTCTATCCAATGATGGCCTCTATTAGAATTAGTGACATACGATGGCTTGCTAGATTGTCCGGGATTGTCCTCCCTGTTCCTCCTCCCCTGCATTCAACCCCGCCCTCTCTCCTCCCCCTCCCGAATCTCACCACAGTCACGTCCTTCACCGTTTTATCTCGCGCATGCGCCCAATCTTAAAGGGATTCACCTGGATTTTTAGTAACACAGCTTTTAACATCATCACATCAGTCTGCTCGTTTTGTATTAAAACATACTAGTATTACTACCCTAAGGGTACTTTCACACTTGCGGCAGGACAGATCCGTTCTGCCGCAAGTGTGAAAGTACCCTAAGTGTTGTCCTTTGTCTAGAAAATCGCTTTTATTAATATGGTAATTACCTAAGTAAGGGCTCTTTCACACCTGCGTTCTTTTCTTCCGGCATAGAGTTCCGTCGTCGGGGCTCTATGCCGGAAGAATCCTGATCAGGATTATCCTAATGCATTCTGAATGGAGAGAAATCCGTTCAGGATGCATCAGGATGTCTTCAGTTCCGGACTGGAACGTTTTTTGGCCAGAGAAAATACCGCAGCATGCTGCGCTTTTTGCTCCGGCCAAAAATCCTGAACACTTGCCGCAAGGCCGGATCCGGAATGAATGCCCATTGAAAGGCATTGATCCGGATCCGGCCTTAAAATAAACGTTGTTTCGGCGCATTACCGGATGCGACGTTTAACTTTTTCTGAATGGTTACCATGGCTGCCAGGACGCTAAAGTCCTGGCAGCCATGGTAAAGTGTAGTGGGGAGCGGGGGAGCAGTATACTTCCGTCCGTGCGGCTCCCGAGGACGCTTCAGAGTGACGTCTGGGCGCCCCACGCGCATGGATGACATGATTGCATGGCACGTCATCCATGCGCCTGGGGCGCTCTGACGTCACTCTGGAGCGCCCCGGGAGCCGCGCGGACTGTAAGTATGCCGCTCCCCCGCTCCCCACTACTACTATGGCAACCAGGACTTTAATAGCATCCTGGATGCCATAGTAACACTGAACACATTTTGAAGACGGATCCGTCTTCAAATGCTTTCAGTTCACTTGCGTTTTTCCGGATCCGGCGTGTAATTCCAGCAAGTGGAGTACACGTCGGATCCGGACAACGCAAGTGTGAAAGAGGCCTTAGGAGCCCAAGGGGCTGTCCCTCCAGCCGTTGGAGCCTCCTCATTGCCGGATGGCGCATGTGCAGTGTGTCCTGTGAGGCCGATTCCAGGCGCTGACATGTGTATCCACGGCGCATGCGCAAGCTTATGGCTCAGCAAACGCATTCCGTGGATGTCAGCGCCTGGAATCGGCCTCACAGGATGATGTTAAAAGCTCTGTCACTAAAATCCAGGTGACAGAATCCCTTTAATCTTGCGCTGATATTTACTCACTGCACATCCTCTTCGGTGGTTCTAATGCAAGCGTCTGCGCAAGAACTTTACCACATTCTCTGCTTCTTCCAGCTTAATGCGCATGCCTGCCTCTTTTACTTATTGTAAGTAGAGTTGTATGGTTACTTTTATTACCACACATTTGTGACTGTGGCTATATCGTCCCCTATTAGTAACATATGCAATTAACTCATTCTCCACATTTTTTCACCCCATAGAAACTTCAGATGATTTTTATATATATATATATATATACACACACACACACACTCACCTAAAGAATTATTAGGAACACCTAATACTAATACGGTGTTGGACCCACTTTTGCCTTCAGAACTGCTCAGGTAGCCCATGGCATTTAAACGATGGCCAATTGGCACTAAGTGGCCTAAAGTGTGCCCAGAAAACATCCCCACCAGCCTGCACAGTGGTAACAAGGCATGATGGATACATGTTCTCATTCTGTTTACGCCAAATTCGGACTCTACCATTTGAATGTCTCAACAGAAATCAAGACTCATCAGACCAGGCAACATTTTTCCAGTCTTCAACAGTCCAATTTTGGTGAGCTCGGAATTTTAGAACCTATTTTTGTTCCTATGTCTTTTTGTTATAGTTTACTTTCTCCTTTTATTTCAGAGCTCCCAACTTAGATTTGACTCTGCTATCACTCTCTAATATCACAAAAAGACAATTAGGCCTCATGCACACGACAGTATTTTTTTGCGGTCCGCAAAAAGGGGTTCCGTTGTTCCGTGATCCATGTCCGTTTTTGTTTCCGTGTGTCTTCCTTTATTTTTGGAGGATGTCAAGATATGAAGGAAAGTAAAAAAAAAATCTAAGTCAAGTTTACCATGCAAATGATAGAAAAAAAAAAAATGGACGCGGACGCGCATGACAATCTTGTGTGCCTCTGTGTTTTTTCACGGACCCATTGACTTGAACGGGTCCGCGAACCGTTGTCTGTGAAAAAAATAGGACAGGTCATATTTTTTTCACGGACTTGAAACACGGATCACGGACGCGGATGACAAACGGTGCATTAGCTGAGTTTTCCACGGACCCATTGAAAGTCAATGGGTCCGCAGAAAATCACGGAAAACAGAACAACGGACACAACAATGGTCGTGTGCATGAGGCCTAAAAATGTCATAATTTACCGGGTGTCGCCGCCTCTTTTTTTGTATCCATTATTTGGAGCCGTGTCAAAAGAAAGGATGAGTAGGTGAACCCCTCGTTCGGGGTGGCGACAAACTATTGAGACTATATAATTATTTAGAGAAAAAGGGGGTCAGTCAGCACATCCCAAAGCGCAGGGGCACGTTGCTATGGCTGAGAACAAGACTGTTAAACAAAACAAGCAATGCAACAGCTCACTGCAAAGCAAATAAAGTACAAAATTGCTTCATAATATCAAATGCTGAACTAATAAGTTAGAGATACTTGGCAAATCGTTTTGTACAAAATTATTTGAGCCCGTCTGCTGAACGTCAAGGCAATCTCTAGGTAGACGGGTTCCTAACACTAAATATACCTGTTATGTGCCATAGCGGCTATCATATAATTCAGAAAGTGCAGGTTCCACTTACATGCTGGATCCACCCGAATTTCAGTCATTTTCGGTGCCAAAATGGCCTCCATTATATCCAGGGAAAGCAGTTACCAGCATGCACGCCGGGCCCACTCCACACCACCCCTGGCGCCACATGGTCACCAAGGACTGCAATGAGAGTCCACACACTATCTCTCTCCTGGTGCCAGATGGCTTCAGTGAGTGAGGGGGAGCGGGCCAGGCTATATACTAACACTAATTAAAATCAACCTGTGGGACAAACGAGCTGGTCAGGAGTGCACGACTGAGGAGGCAGCCACACCTCCAGCACAAACTGCAGAGAAAAAGGGGGTCAGTCAGCACATCCCAAAGCGCAGGGGCACGTTGCTATGGCTGAGAACAAGACTGTTAAACAAAACAAGCAATGCAACAGCTCACTGCAAACCAAATAAAGTACAAAATTGCATCATAATATCAAATGCTGAACTAATAAGTTAGAGATACTTGGCAAATCGTTTTGAGCCCGTCTGCCGAACATCAAGGCAATCTCTAGTTAGATGGATTCCTAACACTAAATATACCCGTTATGTGCCATAGCGGCTATATATTTATTTAGTTTCTGTTGTAGTCTTTTATCCACATTGCCCTGTCTTGGGTCAGTTTTTATTTTGCCGATCCCCCAGAATCTTAGGCGTGAGGCATTTCCTTGATGTCGTGATCTCACATACCTCGCTAGCGTACTGTTTTCTGTAGTATTGATACTACTCAGATGTCTTGATATTCGCCTCCTAAGTTCCTGTATGGTCTTTCCTACATATAATTTGGGACAGTCAAATCTGATAACACAACTCCTGTTGATTTACAGTTAATGTAGTCTCTTATTTGATATTTTTTCCAATCGTTCGGAATGTTAAACGTTTTAGTTGGTATCATTAGATTGCAGAAAGTGCAATCTCCACATGGAAATGATACTTTGTTATTAAGCCATGTCTCTGTCCTTTTCTTTCTCTGTGTCTGGAAGTGACTGTGCACCAACATTTGAGGTTTTTCCCTCTACATGTTATACTTGGTCTTGTTGGTAATACCTCATTAAAGATCATTAGCCGCTTGTAGGATTTGCCCATGACGTTGTAATATTTTATGCACTCTCTCCGTGTCGAACGTGCCAATACATCTAATGATCTTACTATCGGAGGAGTTGGGTCCTGTCCATATTTTTGGCCTTGTTGTAGGCTCGATTCAAACATCTTTTGGGATAGCCTCTATCCAGAAACATTCTATTGTTAATTTCTAACGATAATTTGTTAGCAGCACAGATGGGGGGTTAACTGCCCCCCGTGGACTGGTAGGACCGGCGGAATTTTTAATGAGCCTAAGAGTAACCAATGAAAGAACTTCAGCTCCCTTAAAGGGAGGGGTTCACCCCCCAGCCCACCGTGTCTATAACAAGAAAGTACTTTAGGGTGGGGAATTTGTGTGCTGCTGTTAGGACTAAGGGAAAACAAATTATCGTTAGAAATTAACGATTCCCTTACGTCCTACCAGCAGCACAGATGGGGAGATAGCAAGAAGAATCCCCTAGGGAGGGTCCTCATGCCTGGCAGAAATAAGAACGGTCTGCCCAAAGGCCGAAAACTCTGCTACCTTAGCATCTATTCTATAATGAGAGATGAAGGTTGATTTCAGAGCTCCAGGAAAAACCGCCTTAAAGATCAACTCTAGGGGGAGAAGACTTCTCTCTGCGACAGAGGTAGCTACGGCCCTAATAAAATGGGCCCCTCCAAACTCCGGAGGATCTAAGGATTGGGAGGTGAAAGCTTCCCTAATGGTTTCCTTGACCCAGCGACTAATAGTAGTTTAGACGCCTTACAGCCTTTAACTTACCGGCAAACAGGAAGAAGAGGTTCTCATCTATCCCGAATTCCACATAGATCTGGAGGCATCTCGATATGTCCAGTGGATGTCTGACTGGAACATCAGAGGAGGAGGAGGAGGAGGAGAATAATACAGGTAGAGAAATTACCTGATTGATATTTTGAAAGGTTGGAACCTTAGGTCTGAAATAAGGTAGATATCCTAGAAGGACTCTGTCCTGTAGAAAATGATATATCAGTGCAAAGCGGAGAAAGCTTGAAGCTTAGAAATTCTTTTGGCTAAAGTAATAGCCAGAAGAAAAACCACCTTAAGAGTTAAAAACTTAAAGCTTGCCTCCTCCAAAGGTTCAAAGGGGGGAGATGCTAACCCCTTGAGAACTACTGACAAGTCCCATTGGGGACGGGTTTCAGTATCGTAGGCTTCAATCCTTCTGCTCCATTAAGGAAGCGTTTGATGAGCGGGTCCTGAGAATATGGTCTGTTGAGACAGGCCGAGATGGCAAAAACCTGAACCTTCAGGGTAGAAGGGGAGAGGCCTCTGTCTAACCCATCCTGGAGGTTTTGTAAGATCGCAGAGGGGGGCCGATCTGCAGACGCCACCTGGTTGGAACTACACCAAGAGGTGAAGATCCTTATGATCCGGGAGTAGGCCTTCTTAGTAGACTCTGCTCTGGAATGCGACAGGGTTCTCGGGACCGACTCAGAGAGCCCATCCACTCTGGGAAGGGACTGATCAACCTCCAGGCTGTCAGGTTGAATCTGTGCAGATCTGGGCAGAGATGCGTGTCCCACGACACCAGGGTCTGCTCTAGGGGGAGTCTCCAATCTTGTCCCCGACTCATCCGAATGAGCTGGGTAAACTAGGATCTCCAGGGCCAAAATGGTATGATGGCTATTACCGAGGCCTGATCCTGACGGATTTTCATCAATAGCCTCGGAATCATGGAAAAGGGAGGGAAGATGTAAGTCAGCCTGAACCGCTACGGTTTTGTCAGAGCATCTATCGCCAGGTGGTTGTCCTCCCTGTATAGGGAAAAAAAAACGTCTGAACCTTGGCGTGGAACCTGGTTGCCATGAGATACACCTTTGGCATACCCCATCTGAGGACTAGCTGTCTGAAGATGTCCGGATGTAGTGACCACTCCATGGTCGATAAGCCGCGACTTAGTCGATCCACAATGATGTTGAGGGAGCTTCGGATGTGAGTAGCAGCTAGATGGGATAGGTTCAGCTCTGGCCACCGCAGAATTACCCCAATCTCTGAAAGAAGGGGTAAGGATTTTGTGCCTCCCTGTTTGTTTATGTAAAGCACTGCAGTCATGTTGTCTGACTGAACTTTCACTGATTTGCCCCAAAACTGAGGGGCGAAGTGAAGGAGGGCTAGCTGGATAGCACGCATCTCGCAGAGATTTGAAGAAAGATGCCGCTCCTGAGGAGACCAAGACCCCGAACTGGGGATCCATCTAATGGGTGCTCCAGCCTACAAGGGACACATCTGTAGTCAATATGAGCCAAACTGGTTGGGTCATAGACTTCCCTGCTGGAAGATGGAACCACCATCTGAGAGAATTCCGGGTTTGGTTGGACAGGGAGCACAGGGAATCTAGCCCCATAGGGCTGCCGTTCCATTTGTCTATGACCTCCGACTGAAGAGGTCGGAGGTGCCATAAACCCAAGGGACTGCATCCGCAGCCGCTGACATGAGCACCAACATCTTCATGTGAGTCCGGATGGAGACTCGCCGTGGTACGGAAAGGAACCTTGCCAGGTCCTGAATCCGTGCTCCTCTTTCTGGCGTCTATGAATCCTAGATAATGGATAGAAGTTGAAGGGCTCACGTTCGACTTCTGCCAGTTGATGATCCAACCCAGGTGGAGCAGAAAGGAAATTCCGATCGTCCAAGTAGGGAACAATGGTCAGTCCCTGGAGTCTCAACACTGCTACTACCGATACTACAACTTTGGTGAAGATAAGGGGGGCAGATGAGACTCCGAACGGGAGGGTGGCAAATTCAGAATGCCCGCGCACTTCCGAAATCTGGACGGTGATCCCGAAAAAGATCCTTGAGAGGAAGGATGAAACGGGATGTGGAGGAAAATATCCTTGAGGTCCAGAGTAGCAATCACATCCCCAGGACTGAGGAGGTGGCTGACTGACCTTATGGTTTCCATCCGGAACCTGGTTCTCCTTACAAACGATTGAGGAATCTCAAATCTATGATCACCCGGAGATCTCCTGTCTACTTGGGTACCAGGAATACTGGAGAATAAATCCCTAGACCCCTCTCCCCTGCCGGTACCTCCTCCAGGGCTCCCTTGGAAATATAGTCCTGGATATAGGACTCGAAGATTTCCCTTTTTTTTTGTCTGGCCGGCAAAAAACTGCGCGTGGCGATAAATCTTTCTAGGGGGAGAGAAATGAGGTCTATTAGATAGCCCGAACCTACTATGCTTTGGACCCAGGTATCTAAGATTTACTGGGCCCATAGGTGTTTGCAAAAGAAAGACGACCCCCTACACTAGAAGGTCAGGGAGGTTTACGGGAAAAACCAGAGGCGTAACGACAGGGGTAGCAGGGTTAATCCAAGAGCCTCAGAGAGGCCCACAGTTAGGAGGGTTTCGACTCCTTGGTGGGTTTTCGGGAGTGTCTAGAAAATCTTCTAGACTGCCCCCCCCCCCCCCAATCTCTACGTTTAGCCTGCTGTCCGGATCTGCCTCCACGATCTTGTCTGCCTCGGGTCCGAAAGGGCTGTTGGGGGAGACTATTTCCCTTTTTATCGGAGAGTCCCTCCATGATGGTGTCTAGTTCCGAACCGAATAAACGGTTCGGTTCGAAGGGGAGCCCACAGAGATTATATTTGGAAGCGTTATCCGCATTCCAGGGCTTTAGCCATAAAGGTCTCCTGGCAGCTGACACTAGAGCCATTGTCTTGGCTGCCAATTTCAGCTGTAATTGGGTTGTATCACAAAGGAAATCCATGGCCAGATTTATGGATTTAAACGCGGCCAGGATGTCATCCCGGGAGACACTTTGGTCGACATCGGTCTGAATCTGGTTCAGCCTGGACCGTAGGAAGGAAGTAACCTTTGTGGCTGCGATAGAAGTTGAGGCCAAAGCTGCGGCCGCCGAGTAGCTCCTTCTCAGGGTGCACTCTGCCCTCCTATCTAGAGGGTCCTGCAGGCTAGACCCATCGTCTGCTGGAACTAGGGTGCGCCTGGACAACTTGGCTACAGCCATGTCCACCTTAGGAATGGAACCCCATGATTCCACTAAGGGTTTAGCCATCGGAAACATCTGTTTGAACCTCCGGGTGAGGACTGGACCTTTCTCCATTTTTTTCCATTCTGTGCGCATCACAGAAAGGAGGGTCTCAGCCGCCTTAAAGCCTCGCTGAGACCGACAGGCGGGATCGGAGGACTCCCCTATGTCAACATCACGGTCCCCCGACCTGATGGACTTCAATAGCTTCTGTGTTTTTTCGGGAGGGAAAAAACATGAAGTAGATTCTTCCTCCTCAGAGGAAGATGACCCCACAGACAGGGGGGTGGGTCTGATAGTAGGGGAAGCAATAGCTGAAACGAAAAGAAAGGATTAAAACATCCCTAAAAACCCAAAGGGAGTTTAACACTTATGTAATGGCACGAACCAGAGGAGTAAGACAGGCAATTGAAATATTAGAATCTGAAAATTCAGTAAACAGCAGAAATTCTCAGTCGGCACAGGAGAATCTGGAGCTGGCTTGTTAAGCAGCGCAGCAGGAGCTTAAATAGAGAAGCTCCGCCTAGGGGAGTGGTTTCCTATGACAACCCTCCTCCTAAACAATACTGCTGAGCTATCCTGTTTTTTTTTTAAACTTATACCTAAGTGAGGAGAGAACCCTCACATCACATCCCCCCCTGTGGAAAAGAACCCGACGGCCGGGCCGAGAGACCGGAAGTGACGCCGCGGCTAGGCTGTGCGTCACTTCCGGTCATGGCGGCGCCCATGCCACGCCGGCAACGGAGCGTCGCAGAGTCACATCGCAGGAGGGGAGCCACAGATGAGGCAAGCATGCCCCCAAGTACCGCAGCGCGATCAAATGGGGAAATTTTTAAAAAAATAAAATAAAGCGCAAATATAAGCGCTACTATGTTTTAAAGAAAAGGAGACAAAGAATAAACTCTGATAGAGTCCGAAGCGTCTCCAAACTCCTAAAAGGGAGAGGAAAACTCGCCAGTCCACCTGTCCAAAGGACAGAAAAAAACACGGTGGGCTGGGGGGTGAACCCCTCCCTTTAAGGGAGCTGGAGTTCTTTCATTGGTTACTCTTGGGCTCATTAAAAATTCCGCCGGTCCTACCAGTCCACAGGGGGGGGCAGTTAATCCCCCATCTGTGCTGCTGGTAGTACGTAAGGGAATATAGAATGTCACTTTCAGGTTGATATGTTTCCATAGTGCAGCAGTTTTGTCTCGCACATAGATACTGCCCCACCAGTATTCCCTTCTTGATGGGAGACGAATGAAAGCTCTTCCAGTGGAGGAGATTATTGGTGGAAGTAGGTTTGCTATATAATGAAGTTTGAACACTGCCGCCAGACTCCATAGTGATATTTAGATCCAGGAAACATATTTTTTTATTGAATTTCAGCTGTGAATGATAGTCCTACTGTGTTATCATTTAGATCTTTGACGAATTCAAAGAAGAGTGATTCAGTGTTGTTCCCAAAAATTTAAATGTCATCTATATAAATAAAATGTGATTAGTCTATTTTTTATATTTCTCAGTGAAAACTATTTGATCTTACCACCACCCTAGAAATAAATTTGCAAAACGCGGTGCACAAATTGTCCCCATAGCTGTCCCTTTGGTCTGAATATAGTATTTATCATTAAATAAGAAATAATTGTGTGTTAACAAAAATCTCAAGTGATAAAACTAAAAAGTTGTGCTCGTGATACTGTATTCCCTTAGTTTTAAGGAAAAATTTCACAGCTGAAATGCTCAGGTCATGTTGTATGCTAGTGTATAATGCCTTTACATCTAGACTTGCTATTAGAGTATTTGGGTTAACCTGGATCTCCTGGAGTCTGACGACTGTGTCCTTGGTATCTCTCAAATAAGATGGAAGGGGCTTTACAAAAGGTGAGATGATCTGATCAACGTATTCACTTATTCCCTCACATAAGTTTTGATTTCCCGATACCATTGGTCTACCTGGAATTTGCTCTCTCTTCTTATGAACCTTTGGTATAGCATAAAACGTAGCTATAGTGGGTCGTGAATTAACCCCTTAGGGACGCCCTGTTTCCAGAGTCCTTAAGGACCCAGGGTGTACCGGTATGTCCTGACTTTAAAACGCGATTGCGGCGGGGGTTAATTGGAACAGGATGTCCGCTAAAATCAGCGGGCATCCTGTCACAACGCCGGGGGGGTGTCACGTGCCCTCCCCCGTGTCCACGATCGCCGCAAACCACAGGTCAATTCAGACCTGCGGTTTGCGGCTTTTACCTGGTGCGGTAGCGGCGGTGCCATCGGGTCCCCATGCGGCAGTAGGGGGGACCCGATGGCATGAAAGGCAGTGTGATGTCTAAGGAAGGCATCGGGCTGCCTTCCGGTGACGAGCCTGTGAGATCCAGCCCCCTGGTAAAAATTGGTAAAAAAAAATAGGGGGAAAAAAAAAGTATATTGGGTATCGCCCTGTCCGTATTGACCGGCTCTATAAAAATATCACATGACCTAACCCCTGAGATGAACACCGTAAAAAATAAAAACTGTGCTAAATAAACCATTTTTTGTCACCTTACATCACAAAAAGTGTAATAGCAAGCGATCAAAAAGTCATATGCACCCCAAAATAGTGCCAATCAAACCGTAATCGCCCAAAAACTGAAAAAATGATGGCTCTCAGACTATAGAAACACTAAAACATGTTTTTTTTTGCTTCAAAAATGAAATCATTTTGTTGTTTAAAACTTACATAAATAAAAAAAAGTATACATATTAGGTATCGCAGCGTCTGTGACAACCTGGTCTATAAAAATATCACATGATCTAACCTGTCAGACGAATGTTGTAAATAACAAAATATAAAAACTGTGCCAAAACAGCTATTTCTTGTTACCTTGCCTCACAAAAAGTGTAATATAGAGCAACCAAAAATCATATGTACCCTAAACTAGTACCAACAATACTGCCACCCTATCCTGTAGTTTCTAAAATGGGGTCACTGTTTTGGAGTTTCTACTCTAGGGGTGCATCGGAGGGCTTCAAATGGGACATGGTATCAAAAAAAACAGTCCAGCAAAACCTGCCTTTCAAAAACCGTATGGCATTCCTTTCCTTCTGCGCCCTGCTCTGTGCCCGTACAGCGGTTTACGACCACATATGGGGTATTTCTGTAAACTACAGAATCAGGGCCATAAATATTGAGTTTAGCTTGGCTGTTAACTCTTGCTTTGTAACTGGAAAAAAAAATATTAAAATGGAAAATCTGCCAAAAAAGTGAAATTTTTAAATTGTATCTCTATTTTCCATTAATTCTTGTGGAACACCTAAAGGGTTAACAACATTTGTAAAATCAGTTTTGAATAGCTTGAGTGGTGTAGTTTCTAGAATGGGGTTGAGTGGTTTCTATTATGTAAGCCTCGCAAAATGACTTCAGACCTGAACTGGTCCCTAGAAATTGGGTTTTTGATAATTTCTGAAAAATTTCAAGATTTGCTTCTAAACTTCTAAGCCTTGTAACATCCCCAAAAAATAAAATATCATTCCTAAAATGATCCAAACATGAAGTAGACATATGGGGAATGTAAAGTAATAACTATTTTGGGGGTATTACTATGCATTATAGAAGTAGAGAAATTGAAACGTGGAAATTTGCAATTTTTAAACAAAATATTTGCTAAATTTGGTATTTTTTTATAAATAAAAATGATTTTTTTTTTTACTTCATTTTACCAGTGTCATGAAGTACAATATGTGACGGAAAAACAATCTCAGAATGGCCTGGATAAGTCAAAGCGTTTTAAAGTTATCACCACTTTAAGTGAGACTGGTCAGATTTGCAAAAAATGGCCTGGTCCTTAAGGTGAAATAAGGCTGTGTCCTTAAGGAGTTAAAGGACACTGGTCAGATTTGCAAAAAATGGCCAAGTGAAATAGGGCTGAGTCCTTAAGGGGTTAAAGAGGACCTTGAATTCTTCCTTAGAAATGAGTTTACTATCCACTGCATTTTTCAATATCATTTTCAATTCCAGGGTATATTTTTCTGAAGGCTTACCATTTAGGGCCTTATATATGTGCTATGGTCATTAAGAAGTTCTATTAGAGGTGTAAATAAAAGTTACGTTTTATTAGAAATTAGGGGGTGAAAAATAGAGTGATATTTAATGGACTTAAAGACTAAGAAAATGAGGTTTATTTGATAAAATGCACCCATCACCTACTATAAAGGGTCACAGATTATGTATTGATGGACATACCATGGGGGCCCATCCCAGTGCCAGCAGAGTTTTTTTTATTTATTATTTATTTCACTCCCTCTGCCAACAGGGTAACTGATCACCATGGGATGGAGGTTGGGAGGGGGGAACGGGACAGGAGGTCACTGATTAGGATTTACTGTGTATCTGCTGCCCTTTGTGACTAAACTCCATAGCTGAAGGACCTGTGATGGCATCATAGTCATGTGATCTTGTCAACAGTGGAAGTAGTGGTAGGACCTGTGATGAGGTCACCATCATGTGATCAGTGCAGAGATGGAGAAGTTGGAAAAGGCCTTTGATGCCATGGAATGAATGTGAATGCCAGAGCAATGCTGGGAGATGCGGTTCTCCCCTATTAAACCTCCTCCCTGTCAGCAATGCGAGCAAATATGAACATGGGACCAACACACATGCCTTCAGCTGCCAAGCACACATGTAAGAGGTCCGCTGTTTAATTGTGCAAGCATATGAGGGAGTCCTGAGGGATAGCTGAAGGCCTAGGGAACATTATACTGTCATCTATCTAAATAATATGGACTTCAGTGGGGAGAGGAAGCTGGCACTAAAGTGCCTAGGGCAGCATAAAATCTAAATATGGCCCTGGCTCCACAGCAGTAGCAGGATGTAGTGTCACACATCACACTGCTGGTCTGTGTAGGAGGAGGAGCAGTACGGCTGGGTATCTGCTGTGCTCCTCCTCCTACACAGACCAGCAGAGCAATGTGCGACACTACATCCTGCAACTGCTGTGAAGCATCGGTGGCTGAATTGTGATCATGAGGAACTAGATATTTTTTTTTTTACTTCCTGTGAAGGGGACACATATCTGGAAAGCCACTGTGAAGGGGCACATATATGGGCATTGGTACTGTGAAGCGGCAACATATCTGGGCATAACTGCTGTGAAGGAGGCACATATCTGGACATAACTGCTGTAAAATGGGCACAGATCTGGGCATAACTGCTGTAAAGGGGGCACATATCTGCTGTGAAGTGGGCATCTCTGGACATAACTTCTATAAAGGGGGCACATCTGGACATAGCTACTGTGAAGGGGCACAGTGTGGGCATTACTACTATGTGCAGGCACAAAGGAGGAATAATTACTATGTGGGGGCATTAAGGGGACTGGGTGTTTATAGTTATGCTGTGGGCAGAGTTATAGGCATGGCCAAGTATGAAAAAAAATCTACCGTACTTTTCTCCTTATAAGATGCACCTAGGTTTTATAGGAGGACAGTAAGAAAAAATATTTTTCATTAGACCTCAGATCAGGCCAGCATTTAGACCCCAATGTTAATAAGACCCTCAATAAGACCTCAGATCAGCCCCTATGACACAGAGCAAATATTAAAAAAAAAAAACATCTCCCGCTCCTGCTCCGGAAGCCGCCGCTCCTCTCTGAAAGCGCACTCTTTTCTTCCTGCCACGGCTGTGCTGTGACCCGACGTGCACAGTGTGAGGTCACAGAGCGCCATCACACTGTGCGCAGCCGGTACTCCAGAATGGAAGCAGTCATTAGTATTTGCCCCATAAGACACGGGCGGCGAAAAATACGGTATACATATTGTAAACATACTGACCTATATTAATAAGATATTTTTTATTTGCACGTGTATGTTTAAATTTGTATGTGTGGTTTGAACTGAGCGCAACTCAGAAGTTGCTGCGATCACAGAATTCTGGATTGGTTTCACTATTCTGGAGTTCTGGCAACTTGCAAACATTACTGCGACCACCTTCAGTTTAATGGCTGCTCTGCTAAACAGCGATCTTTGGTCAAGAGATGTAGGTCTTTATGGTGGGTTTACGCATAGGTTTCTTCCTGCATTTTTTTTCCGATAAAGACTCTAGCTCCTTATGTTAGATAAAGGTAGCCTAGCTCACAAAAGACTTAAATTAGCACAATTTTTTTTTTATTACAATACTCAATGGTGTCGCACCAAGTTGGATTTTTGTGAGACTGTCACGTTGCAGTATGTTGCATGTCACAGTGCGACACCATTGACTGTCATGTAGCCCTAGTCATACAGAAGGAAATTGAGATGAAGCTTTCACAATATAGCAGAAGCAGGGCAGGAGAACCCAAAGTGGGATTTCGGTAATAAGGAAATATTACAACACAGTGGTTAAAAGGAGTAATAAGTGCTGTCATTCCCATGAAGCTACACTCAAATGAAGTAAAGAGTACTGCTCTCTAGTGATTGGATAGGCTGCATTCTCTGTGATGTCACGGCTGCTCTCTAGTGAATGGATAGGCTCCATTCTCCGCTATGTCACCACTGCTCTCTAGTGAATGCATAGGCTGCATTCTCTGTGATGTCACCACTGCTTTCTAGTGAATGGACAGGCTGCATTCTCAGTGATGTCAGGGCTTCTGTCTAGTGAACGGATAGGCTGCATTCTCAGTGATGTCAGGGCTTCTGTCTAGTGAACGGATAGGCTACATTCTCAGTGATGATGTCACGGCTGCTCTCTAGCGAATGGATAGGCTGCATTCTCAGTGATGATGTCACGGCTGCTTTCTAGCGAATGGGTAGGCTGCATTCTCAGTGATGATGTCACGGCTGCTCTCTAGCAACTGGATAGGCTGCATTCTCAGTATTGCCACCACTGAATAGAAACTCAAAATCATACTCATGTAAAGAAATTGCACAATTGAACAAGTGGCACTGTAAATCAGGTTTCATTTTTTTTTTTTTTTTAACCAGAAATCATCTGTTAAAAAAACAAACAAAATAAAAATAAAAAATAAAATAGACAACCAAATAAGACAACTTAAGTCAGAAAAATAAAAGCCCTTCATCGCCAGAAGATTAGTCCACCCTTTACATCTGATGCTATAGGGCTGTGATGGCTAACCTCCGGCACTACAGCTGTGGTAAAACTATGACTCCCAAGATGCCCCCCTTGCTTGGCTGTTCTCAGAACTTCATAGAAATCAAAGGAGCATGCTGGGAGTAATAGTTTCACCACAGCTGGAGTGCTGGAGGTTAGCCATCACTGCTTTAAAGGGAACCTGTCACCGGGATTTGTGTATAGAGCTGAGGACATGGGTTGCTAGATCGTCGCTAGCACATCTGCAATACCCAGTCCCCATAGCTCTGTGTGCTTTTACTGTGTAAAAAAACAAAACGATTTAAAACATATGCAAATTAACCTGAGATGAGTCATCTCCCTGACTCATCTCACGTACAGGACTCATCTCAGGTTAATTTGCATATGTATCAAATCTTTTTTTTTTTTTTACACAATAAAAGCACACAGAGCTATGGGGACTGGATATTGCGGATGTGTTAGCGGCCATCTAGCAACCCAGGTCCTCAGCTCTACACACAAAATCCCGGTCACAGGTTCCTTTTAAGGTTTCTTTTCAGTATCATATATATTTTTTTACTTTAAAGAAATACACAAGCTCAACGGTGGAGACCAAAAGGCTGAGTGTAAACAGGAAGTAATGCTGCATGTGCAGACGAGAAGTGATGATGTAATTACAAAGATAGTGATGACATCATCCATGATGCTGCAAATTGCATCAGCATTAGTGTAAGTAAAGGAAAATCAAGCATAGTTAAAATGACACTAGTGCAATTTACAATTTTTACAAAAGATTGAAGAAAGTTTTGTCCTGAAGTCACAAGGACCCTGCTGGTCCCAGCATGGTGAACCTGGTCACAGTTCGTTATCTGTGGCATCTTTCTCCAGTGCAAATACTTCCGAAAATGCATCAATATACAACATAAAACCTATTCACTAGTCTTGGCATAAACACCACACACAATGTCGCCCTCACAGTACCAGAAAGTGGCCATATTATGCCAATTCACTCCCATCGTTACCAATAAAAGTCTGTTTAGGCTGGTGCAGGGGCAGCCACTTGTTCAGCTAGCGTTGCAGGTAGACTATACAATTCCAGTCCATGGGATACCTCCACCTGCACCAGCAACTTCACACTCGCAGTATATAGGAAACAAAGATCAAAGTTCAGCAATCATCCTCCTGATACATTGTTTCGTCCAGCTCCTGAGATTCCAGATGTTCCAGCCGATCTGTCCTGCCACTCATAATCTCATCCGGTGTCTTCATAAACCTAAGAAATAAAAGAAGGTTAATGTACTACTAGTGTCACTGTGGTTCTATCTTAATCTATCTTCAGAGAACAGTATTATAGTAGTTATATTCTTGTACATATGAGGCAGTTTTATAGCAGGTATATTCTTGTACATAGGAGGAAGTTTTATAATAGGCAGTATTATAGTAGGCACTGTGGGGATTCGCTCTGGTAATTGGGATAAGCGGGCGCAATACAGAGGCAAAATACAAGTTCATAATTCAAACTTCAGTGTTTATTCACACATGATGCACAAAAACAAAACGTCACTTTTGCAGTGTTGGTGTTACTTCACACCCAATGGCAAGTTAACATAACAAAAGTTACTTTGGTGGCAGTTCTGCCTGAGAAAGTTCAAACACAGGCTTTAGACGGCCTGTTCCACTGACACGCGGTTCTCCGTTCTCCAGCCCAGCACAGGCCTCAGATCCAAGCACACAGACCTCCTGAGCTCCACTGTCAGACGGAGGTAATCCTCCCCACCTGGCAGTGCTGCCTGGTTTTATGCCTGGCAAAACCCAGCCTGTAACGTGGTGAGTAGTCACCCACCCAGCACTTTGACTACTCTCAGTAAGAGTCGTCCCAGATCAGCTATTACAGCCATGCTAAGTACCAAGGTGTCAAACAGCAATATCTGCTGACACATAAAAACTGGCTCTTACTCCACCGAGGCCAGGAACCTCGGTGACATGTACCCATCATCCACGATGATTACTTGTACCTTCTTACAGGCCTCCCCCCTTTTTTAAACCCTGAGGGGGTGAACACATGCCATGCAGTATACTCGGGACAGGGCATCCATGTTTCCCTGCCACCGGCCTGTCCTGTGTTCTACAGAGAACTTAAAGTTTTGAAAGGACAGGAACCACCTGGTGACTCGGGCATTTCTCTCTTAGGCCTGGCTCAACAAATAATAGCGGAGAGACTCGAGTGCCCACTTGATAGCCAGACACTCTCTCTCCACTATACTATACCGGGGTCTCGGCTGGGGTGAGCCTACGGCTGAGGAAGACAACAGGATGCTCCTCCCCGTTGACTTTCTGAGACAGTACAGCACCGAGGCTTACTTCGGAGGCATCGGTCTGTAGTATAAACTCCCTTTTGAAGTCGGGCATCACCAAAAGCGGGGCTGACTTCAAAAGCGGAGAAAGCCTCTTCAGCGCGCTCATCCCAGCGAACCATCACTGACTTGTGTCCCTTCAAAAGCTTTGTCAATGGCGCGGCCACTGTAGCAAAGTGGGGGACAAACCTCATGTAATAGCCCACAATTCCCAGAAATGACTTTACTTGCCTAGTGACGACAGGTCAGGGCCCATTTTTATATTGCCTCCACTTTGTTCACTTGGGGTTTGATCACTCTGCGCCCAATGACATACCCCAGGTACTTAGTCTCTTCTAACCCTATCGCACATTTTTTAGGTTAGTGGTTAGTCCCGCCTTCTGAAGGGAGTCCACTGCCAGCACTTTGGGTAGGTGACTTTCCAAGTCGGTACTGTGGATGACATTATCGTCCAGGTAAGCTAAAGCGTACCGACGATGTGGACGCAGAACACTGTCCATAAGCCGTTGAAAAGTGGCGGGGGCACCATGCAGACCAAAGGGTAGCACCTTGTACTGATACAGCCCTTCAGATGTGACGAAGGCAGTTTTCTCTTTGGCAGCCTCCGTTAAGGGCACCTGCCAGTACCCTTTTGTGAGGTCCAAAACAGAAAAATACCGGGCTTGTCCTAACCTTTCGATAAGCTCATCCACCCGGGGCATGGGATAAGCATCGAATTTGGAAATCTCATTCAGTTTCCAAAAATCGTTACAGAACCGTAACGTCCCGTCTGGCTTGGGTATTAAGACTATAGAACTGGCCCACTCTCTTTTAGACTCCTCAATGACATCTAGTTAAAGCATTAACTGCACCTCCTCCGAGTTGGCTTGTCGCAGAGCCTCGGGTAACCGGACTTTGGCCTGAGGTTCTGTGACAAAAGTGGGTCCAGGGAGGTCCGAGAACACATCCGTGTTCCGACTAATGAACTCCCTGGCCTCCTGAGCCTGTTTAGAGGAGAGGCTATCTGCAACCGCTTCCCTTGCATCAGACAAAGGGGCCGGAACCTCTTCCCCTAGAAAACCTGGACGCTCGCTGTCTTCTGTAGAGGTCTCTCTATCCTTCCACGGCTTAAGTAAATTAACATGGTAGATCTGTTCCGGCTTTCGCCGCCCTGGCTGGTGTACCTTGTAGTTCACATCTCCAACTTTCTAGAGTACCTCGTAGGGCCCCTGCCACCTAGCCAGGAACTTACTGTCCATGGTCGGTACCAGAACCAAAACCCGATCACCCGGGTTAAAGATCCGGACCAGAGCCTGCCGATTATAGACCTGACTCTGGGCTCGCTAAGCTGTCTCCATATACTACCTAACAAGAGACAACACTGTCTCTATCTGTTCTTGCGTCTGGGTAACGTACTCAATAACACTTTTATACGGAATGGGTTGTTGTTCCCATGCCTCTTTGGCTACATCCAAGAGACCGCGAAGGTGTCTGCCATATAGCAGTTCGAAGGGTGAGAACCCAGTAGAGGCCTGGGTAACCTCTCGCACTGTGAACATGAGATGGGAAGGACTGGGACCTTCTTCTGTCCTATCTTTAGCCACCACCCTTTTCAACATATTTTTTAATGTTTGGTTAAACCTTTCTACCAGACCGTCTGCTTGCAGATAGTAAACGGACGCCCGTAGCTGTTGTACGTGCAGCAACTTACAGAGTTCCCTTATCACCTTGGACATAAAGGGGTCCCCTGATCAGTAAATCACTGAAGAATTAACCCTACTTTAAAACTTAACTTTTATATAGGATAACTATTAAAATAAGTCCCACAAGACAATATATGTTTCGGATAACTGCAGATAATTATCTAGCGGAGTATATTAATAGGGTATGCAGTACCTAAGGACATATAATTAACACACTAAATCGCTTACAACCACTCACGTTTCCAGTGTGCGATAATTAGGATGTCTGTGCCCTGATCAGTCAGAACCCCTTTAGGTAGCCCCACTCGGGAGAACATTTCCATTAGCTCCTTAGCTATCAGCTTAGCCGATGTATGTCACAGTGGCACAGTCTCCGGGTACTGAGTGGCGTAGTCTAGGACGACCAAGATGTGTTGGTGTCCTCTAGCGGACTTCAGTACTGGGCCTACGAGGTCCATAGCGATACGCTCAAACGTTACCTTGATGATCGGGAGAGGTACCAAGGGACTACGTAAAAGGTGCTGGGGGCTAGTTGCCTGGCAGGTCGGGCAAGACTTACAGAATTCGTCCACCTCCCTTAACATACTGGGCCAGTAAAACCGTTGTAGAATCCGGTCCTGTGTTTTCTGCATTCCCAGATGACCCCGAGAACATGTTAGTGGGCTAACTCTAACACGAGTTTGCGATAAGCCTGGGGGACCACCAACTGTTTAATGGGTTCACCCCGCAGCTGGTTTACTTGATACAACATATCCTGCTGAACCACAAAACGGGAGAACACCAACTCTGCCCCAGCTTGTTGTTGTCCACCATCTACTATTAATACATTTTCCAAGGCTCGGGATAGGGTTGGGTCCCGGTGTTGTGCAGTACCAGGCCCCGGGGGCAAGTCCTTCCTTCACGTCTTCCACCATTACACTCAGTGGGGTTGTCTCCCCCTCTTCCACCGAAGTGGCGGTCACCCCTACCGCTGGCCCTTCGGCCTCGGGTTCCCAGGGTTCTGGCCTCCCCCCGGAGCAAGGCCACTCTGTTGGGGTTACCCCTGTCTCATGGGTATCAGTCACTTTCGTAGCAGGCCACAGTGCCGGGAAACCAGGGAAGTCTCTCCCTATTATAAAAAGTTTGAAGTGTAAGTTTGTGGCAACTGCCACTTCGTGAGTCCCCCTGCCGACCCCCGTGGTTAGAGACACTAGGGCGGTGGGATAGTCTTTTAAGTCCCCATAAATGCACATGACCCTGACTTTCCGGCCAGTATACTCAGCGGACCGTACCAGGGGAGCCCTTAATAGGGACACCAGACTCCCTGAGTCCAGCAGGGCCTCTGATGGAGTGTCTCCCACTTCCACCTGGCACAGGTGATTTAGAGTTTCTGGGGTACCCGCTGCACACAGCTTCCTGGCATATAACGAATGACGGAAGCCATAGTTCGTGTCCATGGGTTCCACCTGATGTGGACAGTCAGCTCGTACATGGCCAGGCTCCCGACACCGCCAGCAGACTATCTGAGCCGGGTCCATAGGGGGTACATCCCAGGCGGGTTTGGTTGACACAAGTCGCCGGGTCTGGGGTGGAGATTTACAGGATTTGACTGCCTCCCTCCCAAAAAGAACCCACCTATAGATTCGGGGTAGCCTCATAGCGTTCCACCAGGTCGACCATCTCAAGGGCATTACATGGAGAGACCTGGACAATCCATTGCTGGAGAGGGGGTGGCAAAGCCCTCCAGAACATATCAGCCAATATTCTACCCAGCATAACCATAGGACTCAGCACCTCAGGCTGTAGCCACTTTTGCAAAAGGTGAAGTAAGTCATAATACTGGGGTCTCCCGGGCTCAGCTAGCTTAAACCCCACTGATGTACCCGCTGGGCCCGGACCAACACATTCATCCCAAGCGTTGCCAAAATCTCACCCTTCACTATTTGGTAACCGGCCGCATGATCGTCGGGCAAGTCGAAATACACCAGCTGGGAATCGCATGCGAGGAACGGAGCGACGACCTCAGCCCACTGGTTTTGGGGTAGCTTCTCCCTTAAGGCCACTTTCTCGTACATCACCGGGTAGGTTTCGGTGTTGTCTGCGGGTGTCATCTTAGGAATCGCCGCACCGACTGGCTTCTGGGCATTGTGGACGCTCGTGGTTGCTCCTGCTGTCTGCAAAGCCATCATGTATTGTAGCAGCAACTGGTTGGTCTCTTGCTGCTGCTTGTTAGCCTCCAGTTGTTGCAGCTTTGTCTCTCGCTGCTGATTAACCTCCATGAGGGCCTTCACAACAGCCTCCATTTTGTCGTGGGACACGGGTTGTAATACTGCTGGTATGACATACAACTGTGCCCAAAAAATGCAAACCTCAAAATATTTCGGCGTTCACGCCAGCCTCACTGCTCATGTACGCATCCTCCACCAATTGTGGGGATTCGCTCTGGTAGTTAGGATAAGCGGGCGCAGTACAGAGGTAAAATACAAGTTCCTAATTCAAACTTCCGTGTTTATTCACACATGATGCCTAAAACAAAACATCACTTTTGCAGTGTTGGTGTTACTTCACACCCAATGGCAAGTTAACATAAAAAAAAATATATAAAAAAACAAAACAAAAACACCTTGGTGGCAGTTCTGCCTCAGAAAGTTCAAACACCGGCTTTAGACGGCCTGTTCCCCTGACACACGGGTCTCCGCCCTCCAGCTCAGCACAGGCCTCAGATCCCAGCACACAGACCCCCTGAGCTTCACTGTCAGACGGAGGTAATCCTGTACACCTGGCAGTGCTGGCTGGTTTTATGCCTGGCAAAACCCGGCCTGGAACGTGGGGGAGTAGTCACCCACCCAGCACTTTGACTACTCCAAGCTATTACAGCCAGGCTAAGTACCAAGGTGTCAAACAGCAAATGCTGCTGACACATAAAAACTGGCTCTTACTCCACCGAGGCCAGGAACCTCGGTGACACGTACCTATCATCCACGATGATTACTTGTACCTTCTTACAGTATATTCTTGTACATAGGAGGCAGTTTTATAGCAGGTATATTGTATATAGAAGGCAGTTTTCTAGTAGGTATATTCTTGTTCACAGTGTGCAGTATTAAAGTAGGCATATTCTTGTACATAGGAGGCAGTTTTATAATAGGTATATTCTTGTTCCAAGTGGGCAGTTTTATAGTAGGTATATTCTTGTGCATAGGAGGCAGTTTTATAGCAGTTATATTGTACATAGGATGCAGTTTTATAGTAAGCATATTCTTGTACATAGGAGGCAGTTTTATAGTAGGTATATTCTTGTTCACAGTGGGCAGTATTATAGTAGGTATATTCTTGTACACAGGAGGCAGTTTTATAGCAGGTATATTGTACATAGGAGGCAGTTTTATAGTAGGTATATTCTTGTTCACAGTGGGAAGTATTATAGTAGGTATATTCTTGTACATAGGAGGCAGCTTTATAATAGGTATATTCTTGTTCACAGTGGGCAGTTTTATAATAGGTATATTCTTGTACATAGGAAGCAGTATTATAGTAGGTATATTCTTGTACATAGGAGGCAGTTTTATAATAGGTACGGTATATTCTTGTACATAGGAGGCAGTTTTATAATAG
The DNA here is from genome assembly GCF_014858855.1 of Bufo gargarizans. Taxonomy (NCBI): domain Eukaryota; kingdom Metazoa; phylum Chordata; class Amphibia; order Anura; family Bufonidae; genus Bufo; species Bufo gargarizans. Next base: position 516,778,550 of record NC_058081.1, on the reverse strand, counting down.
GTACGGTATATTCTTGTACATAGGAGGCAGTTTTATAATAGGTATGGTATATTCTTGTACATAGGAGGCAGTTTTATAGTAGGTATATTCTTGTACATAGGAGGCAGTTTTATAATAGGTATGGTATGGTATATTCTTGTACATAGGAGGCAGTATTATAGTATGTCTGTGAAGGTTCTCATTTATCCAGGTCACGGTATATCTGTAAAGAATAAATCAAGGCAACTGGACGTACTGTAGATTTCTTGAAAACGTTTCACTCGTTCTTCCAACGAGCTTTCTCAATTCTGAGTGACTGTACAAAAATTCTGGGAATAAATATGTAACTGAATCAACATCTGGTAATTATACCCAACATTCGGTCAAAGATGTTGATTCCATAATCTTAATTGGAGTCAGTAGGTGATAAAGACTTCCCAGAAAAAGGTGTCAAGACAGCATTGTATGAGGCAGACAATAGATGTCTAACCCCCCACCTCTATTCAAGCTTGGCTTCTCCATTTTTACGTAGATGGCCTCCTTCACGCCTCGTTTGTACCAATCAGCCTCCTTATCCAAAACACGTACTTGACTGTCTTCAAAAGGTGTGACCTGTTCCTTTTAGATGTAAGTACATGGCTGAATCTTGACCAGAGGTTTTGGGTCTTCTATGCTGAGCCATACGCTGATGTAGTTGTTGTTTTGTTTTGCCGATATACAGTTCTGAGCATTCCTCATTGCACTGGACTGTGTACACAATGTTGTCCATATTGTGTTTAGGCGTTGGGTCTTTGGGGTGAACCCGTTGTTGCCTCAGTGTGTTGCTGGGTTTAAAGCGAGGCGTGAAGGAGGCCATCTACGTAAAAATGGAGAAGCCAAGCTTGAATAGAGGTGGGGGGTTAGACATCTATTGTCTGCCACATACAATGCTGCCTTGACACCTTTTTCTGGGAAGTCTTTATCACCTACTGACTCCAATTAGGATTATGGAATCAACACCTTTGACCCAATGCTGGGTATAATTACCAGATGTTGATTCAGTTACATATTTATTCCCAGAATTTTTGTACAGTCACTCAGAATTGAGAAAGCTCGTTGGAAGAACGAGTGAAACGTTTTCAAGAAATCTACAGTACGTCCAGTTGCCTTGATTTATTCTTTACAGATACAGTTTTATAGTAGGTATATTCTTGTACATAGGAGGCAGTTTTATTATAGGTATATTCTTGTTCACAGTGGGTAGTATTATAGTAGGTATATTCTTGTACATAGGAGGCAGTTTTATAGTAGGTATATTCTTGTACATAGGAGGCAGTTTTATAGTAGGTATATAATTGTACATAGGAGGCAGTTTTATAGTAGGCATAATCTTGTACATAGGAGGCAGTTTTATAATAGGTATATTTATTATAAGTATGTTTACAGCGAACAGTATTATAGTACTAATATTCTTGTCCAAAGGATTAAAGGGAGGGGGTTGTGATATTTTAGTTGTTACATTCTTTCTATAAGGGTCATTACACACAATGTAATACCCAGCAGGGCGCAATACTAAGAAATCACATGAAATCTGTGCTGTATCCTGATGCATGATGAGAGGGACATGTATATGTATATATACATTTATATATAAAACATTTCCATCATATGACTCAGGGATGATTTCTGCCCCTTCAGTTTATTTATAACCGGATGCAGTCATATTTGTGCTGTGTTCTGCACTGATTTCCCCCTGAGGGAAATAGGACTATAACCACCATACAACAGAATCTTGTTACCTGAAGAGTAGTCTCTGCCCAGGTTCCTTGCGGATGATGTTAAGCTTGTAGTAATGGCGAAGTGCCCGCGACATCTTCTCATAAGTCATGTTTGTTCTGTTCTATTTATGGAAATGAGAAAAGGAATTCGTGAAGGGGATCGGGAGCCAGAAAAAGGCACCAACAGATGTCAAGGAAGTAACCAGGAGAGTATCAAAAGACAAATCACCTTGTGGTTGCCCCAGAGTCGTGCCAGACCATTGGGGTCCATGATTCGAAAAACCATTGACTCTTTATCTTCCCAGCGAATAAAGTTCTCATATCTCGTGTCAGACAAGAGCTGATACACATAATCCCAGAGCAGCCGGCAATCTGGAGTGTGACATGGAGAAAAGACAAGATTAGGACCAATAACCAAATGTGTCCTTTAGTCATTGTGGGGTCATAGGGTCACATATAGTCATGAGTGGGGTCATATATGTGGGTGCAATGCTGTCTGTAACATCATGCTGTACTTGACACTGCACCCCACTGTCTACAGTAACACTCTGCACGTGGAAATACACACTAAACAAAACCCCATAATCCTGCTACCTGTAATAATTTACCCCTTCGTCCCAAAAACCCCACAATGTAACCCCCTACATGTGACCCCATCCTTACACTGTCTGTAATAACACCTATACAGAGCACAGCACCCCACATCCTACACTAGGACCTTCCTATCTATGACAACACCCTACATACACCGCTAAACCAATATACCCCACTGTGTAACCCCTTACACATGATCATTACACTGTAATAACACCTATACAGAGCACTGCACCCCACATCCTACACTAGGACCTTCCTATCTATGACAACACCCTACACACACCGCTAAACCCAATCTACCCCACTGTGTAACCCCTTACACATGATCTCATCATTACACTGTAATAACACCCTATACAGAGCACTGCACTTCATATCCTACACTAGAGCCTTTCTATTAGTAACACCTGTTCACAAATCAATGAACACCTAACATAACCCTACAACCCCCCCTAAAGAGCCCACCATACTAAAGTCTACAATATCAGCTGACATCCAACACATTACCCCAGGGCCTGTAACACAATACACATAGCATTGCAACCCACTTCTTACATCATGTCCCTGCCATCTGTAGCTTATCACCTTACGATAACATCTTCCATATAGTAGCAGCCTTCATTTGCCATGACTTCACTAACATGGTGCACACAGCACATCCTAGTCTACAGTAACACCTGAAACCCAGCACTTCACCCCACATTACCCAACAGTCTGAAATAATGCTACAGATTGCACTACCTCTTCTCATCTTACACCATGACCCACCTATTTGCCCTGCCCACATTACGGCCATGCTTATATGCAGAATTCAACACTGACTCCTATGCCACCCCAAGGTGTAGTCACTATGGATTAGGATCACCATACACACTGCGAGATTACAAGCCAGTGTAGCCCATGTGTCGAGAATCCCTTCTGTAAGGGGATAAATGCCACTATCATACCGGCTATCCTTCCCATGGGAATGGTCTGTTCCTCGGAGGAAGAGATGGACACCATGACATGATTCATGTACGCCATCTCCTCACGGTGGGATAAGTTCATAGGTTTGGTCTCACGCTGCTGCCCATCATCTGCTCCTAACCTCGGCTGCTTAAACTCCACAGGATGCCGAGAATTAAGGAGCAGCGGGTGCATAATGGGGCTTGGCATGAGCTGGATGACACGTGGGTTCTCCTGCCGCGGGCTGCTGGGTTTGGGAAGGGTATCATTGGGACAGTGGTTGGCTTCGGCAGGAGACACCGATAAGGGGTAGGTATCCTGATTGTGGTGGTTGCCTTCACTTTGCAATCGGTGGAGTCTATCGGCAGGGGACGGGCGGCGCAGGTTGCTGTCCATGGGCGAACGCAGTGGGCGGGTTTCAGCATCTGGAGATGGGTGATGGTTGGTGGAGAGGGGTGAGTGGGATCGATGGCGCAGCTCTATAGTAGGAGTATTCTGTGGGTGGATGTCGGAGGGCGTTCTGGGAGGTCTGTGCTGAATTTGATCTGAAAAATAAAAAAATAAAAATAAAAGTTTCAAACTTGACAAATCATTCAAAAATAGTTTAGTAACTTATGTCATAGAGACATATAGCTGAGCCTCCTGACTTATTAATAGAATACCAGAATTGCAAGTAAATACTGACACATTCACAAGTAGAACCATTGGAAGGGGAGCATGGAAGGGATAAAACAATGAATACTTTTGTTATTCAGGCATGTTTGGCAAGTTGGGTGACATCCGTACGTAGAATAGAGCAGTGATGGATAACCGCTGGCATTCCAGCTGTGGTGAGACTCCCAGCATGCTCCAATCATTTCTATGGAGTTCTGAGAACAGCCAAGCAAGTGTACATCTTGGGAGTTGTAGTTTTACCACAGCTGGAGTGCCGGAGGTTAGCCATCACAGGCATAGAGTTTCTACTAATGCTATCTACTATACTTGACCTCCTCGTGGGTAATACTAATGAGTGCTTACCATCATGGTGGTTGTGGGGGAGAATAATATCAGGGTGACTTTGGATAGAATTTCCAGTGTGAAAAACAGATGGGGGAAACGGTCGGGGTTTCCTCTGTCGCAGGATGTGCTGCAGAACCTCGTACAAGACATCACCTGCAGCACAAAACACGTTACTCGCCAATGAAGACAACAGAGAGCAGTTCAATGCAGCACCTCTAGAGGGCGCAGTTGGACAATGAAATACATGATCCTGAGCAGTCCCATTTCCAAGTTTAGTTTTATATGTTTCTCAGAAAGTGACAACCAGTATGACCTCTATTACTGCTCCCACCATTCATAGACCCTCCAAATGGAAAAATCTTCTTTATGCAGCAACATCCCTGCACCTGAATTGCAGCATAACTAGGCAGAGATGTCATTCAGGAGTCTGGGGAAGTCATGATGGTTAACCCTATTGGTTTTTATTTAGTATTTTTTTACATTTTGGGGTAAGTGGCCAGTCACCTGAGTGCGGACAGCGGTATCGGAAATCTTCCTTGGTGAGGAGCAGAAGGGCTTTGCCGTTCATCTCGAATGTATTATTCTCTATAGGATGCAGAGCAAATTCGTTTTCAGCCCAGCGTAGCCACTGAGACAGGTCATCCCGAGACCAATGAGAAGGTGGGAGACCTAGAAAAGAGAAAAATATACTTTAGATCTTACTTGTTTACTTCAAAGTCACGTGGCCATTAGATGCCGATAAAGGGACATTCGTAGTAAAGGAACGGAGTGTAAACAGTGACTGCACGTAAATTTACCATCAGTAATAAAATGAGAAAGGTCCCAGAACAAAAAAATAAAATAAAATGCAAATACAGCAATACAAAAAAAATAAAATAAGCTTACAAATATTTTAAAATTTGACAATTTTGAAACAATTTCGAGAATATATTTTATTATAAAAAGCGCTGCAATTTAAGAGTTAACGACCCCCACCCCACAATTTACACAAACAAGGTGTTCGCCCTCTCGTCTGTCCAGGAAACACTTGTCTTCGGGAAGGAAAGCTCCTGCGGTCAAACGGACAATGCCGGGAGTCGTTATCACACATGGTACAGGCCGAGCAGCCCGCGTCTCCATGGAAACCACAACAGACTCCAAACTAAACGTAGGCGGTCAGTGGGTGTCAGTGGCACTGGACGCAACTGACATTGCGAAGAACTTTATCCAGAGGCAGTGAAATGCTTTTTGTGGTGTGTGCTCATACGAGCAGCAGAAACAAGACCAAACGTTGTCAAAACACGTAAAATAGAACATTTCCACTAAATATGGTAAAGTTCCTTTAATCCGGTATATTTTAGTCAAGAACATCTGCTAATCTGGCTTGAGACCGCCATTGTCAAGTAAGTAGCTGTGTAGTCTGCCATGGCACATCCTTCTGAAAGGCAAGAGTCGCGATGGTGAGCAAGGGGCTGAATACTAAGGCAACTCCGTGTAATAACCAAGCCTGACTTCTTTTGCTGGTGTAGAACGGCAGAGATTTCGTATTGGCTGGCTGAATGACATGCGACGTCGATACACTACTCCAAAATTGGACTTCCTAACAGATTTTGTCCTTCAATTCTTCACCATTTTTAAGATCTCTACTTGCTGTCAAGTGAATGGAAATTCTTCTATGGGTCTACAGACTGAAGACCTGATCCATTACTTCTTACATCTGACAGTTTGTAGCCAATAGATCATCCTGAGTAAGGCTGGGTTTTGACAAGATGGCCACGATGTGACCACTGCGTGTGGCCGATCAGCCCCACTTGTGGCACCAAATTTCAAGTCAATACCTCAGTAAACCTGCAAAATCAAGTGGCCATTGGCCACCGCGGGAGGGTGGGTTCTCCTCTACCTCGTACAAAACCTGCTTTATATAGCAAGTATACTAGACTCAAGCATTTTATCTGCACTAATACATTGTAACAAAGCATTAGGTCAGTGTTATACAATACATTCCAGACCTCTAAGGCCCCTTTCACACGAGCGAGTATTCCGCGCGGGTGCAATGCGCGAAGTGAACGTGACCCATTCATTTCTATGGGGCTGTTCACATGAGCGGCGATTTTCACACATCACTTGTGCGTTGTGTGAAAATCGCAGCATGCTCCTCTTTGTGCGTTTTTCACGCAACGCAGGCCCCATAGAAGTGAATGGGGTTGCATGAAAATCGCAGCATGCTCCTCTTTGTGCGTTTTTCACGCAACGCAGGCCCCATAGAAGTAAATGGGGTTGCGTGAAAATCGCAAGCATCCGCAAGCAAGTGCGGATGCGGTGCTATTTTCACGCACGGTTGCTAGGAGAAGATCGGGATGGAGACCCGATCATTATTATTTTCCCTTACAACATGGTTATAAGGGAAAATAATAGCATTCTGAATACAGAATGCATAGTAAAATAGCGCTGGAGGGGTTAAAAAAAAATAACAATAATTTTACTCACCCTAATCCACTTGCTTGCGCAGCCGGCATCTCCTTCTGTCTTGATCTTAGCTCTGTGTAGCAACAAGGACCTTTGGTGACGTCACAGTCTGATCCATCACATGATCTTTTACCATGGTGATGGATCATGTGATGACCGGAGTGACGTCACCACAGGTCCTGTTGCTACACAAAGCTAAGATGAAGACAGAAGGCCATGCCGGCTACACGAGCAAGTGGACTAAGGCGAGTTAAAAAAACAAACACATTTTAACCCCTCCAGCCCTATTGTACTATGCATTCTGTATTCAGAATGCTATTATTTTCCCTTATAACCATGTTATAAGGGAAAATAATACAATCTACAGAACACCGATCCCAAGCCCGAACTTCTGTTTAGAAGTTCGGGTACCAAACACGCGCAATTTTTCTCACGCGAGTGCAAAACGCATTACAATGTTTTGCACTCGCGCTGAAAAATCGCAGGTGTTCCCGCAACGCCCGTCTGAAAGAGGCCTAAGGGTTACATAGCATCATAAATCAATATAATGCTATGCGACCCCGGCAGTGCTGAAAGTTTAGGTCGGGTGCTGCGCTGCAAGTCTGGAGTGTGATACCCGCTCGCCTGCAAGGGGCCTTAGTCACACAAAGTACCTTGCACCAGCTGACGTTTGCAGCCCCTGCACCCCAATCCTATGTCCCCCATTTCCCCTTTACACACTGTACCACCTGTGAACACAGACTGCTGAAGCAGCAACTGACCTGTAAAACCTGCTCTGCACCGCGGAGGACCAGAGGAGTCCCTCTGTTCCTGGTTGTTGAGAGGGATGGAGGAATGGCCCCTCTTACTCCTTCCCAATAAGCTATGCTGCTGCTCCAGCTCCCATGGCGATTCACACTAAAGGCTCATGCACACAAACGTATATTCTTTCCGTGTCCGCTCCATTTTTTGTGTGGACCGTATGCTGAATTATTCATTTCAATGGGTCGCAAAAATAAAAAAAATATGAAGTTACTCCGTGTGCATTCCATTTACGTATGTCTGTTCCGCAGGAAAGTATAGAACATGTCCTATTATTGTCTGCATTACGGACAAGGATAGGACTGTTCTATTAGGGGCCAGCTGTTCTGTTCTACAAAATACGGAATGCACACGGACATTATCCGTATTTCTTGCATATCTGTTTTTGCGGACCGCAAAATACATAGAGTCGTGTGCACGAGTCCTACAGCTGAGTTCACATCTGTCCTTAATTCCAGCAGTCTGTTCTGACGGGGGAAGAGACTGCCGGAATTCACTCTTTTGTCCGCCTCTGAATCCGAGTCTGCACTGCCATTCATGCAGCCGGCTGTGGTTTATTTCCGTGCAGTTATCCAGGCCATGCTATGAAATACTATGGGGAAAATTAATCAAAACTGATGTAAAGGAAAACTGGCTTAGTTGTCCATAGCAACCAATCAGATTCCACATTTGTATGGACTTTAAAGGAATTTTCCAGTACTACGGCACCGATTATGGTCGGATAGTTCGTCAACATCTGATCAGTGGAGCTCTGACTCCCAATACTAATATATATATATATATATATATATATGTATATGTATATCTTGCTGATGAGATGTTTTCACAAGCTCGGACATCAGAACCACATAGCTGCGTGCAGTGCAGAGACTGCGTAATTTAGTGGCTGGCTCTGGCGCCAGTCTGACATTGATGACTTATCCTAAGGATAGGTCTTCAATAAGAGTTCTGGAAAACCTATTTAATTTGCAAGCTACAGACCTGGGACTGAAGAGGTTAAAGCCACAGAAGAGTTCATGGAAGTCCCAATAGGTGAATTCTATTTGTCATCCCTATTAGGAAATGAGAGTCCCATCCAAGAAGTTGAAGGCAGGAAACCTCATCATCCTACGCAATAAATTCCTTCCACTTCACGTTCCCAAATAGGAAATTTCCCTTGTGGAGAAAGAAAAAGCTGTAGGAAGGGAGAGGAGCTGGGGGGCAACTGTGCAGGCAACATAGAGGGGCAGGTTAATACACCACACGGATTAACTCCGGGTGTCAGCGCGGTTTTTATATGGTCTGTGTATCTAGAAGAAATTCCACGGCACCTCCGTATAGTAAAAAGATTGTGTCCATATAATATATATACACATATATATATATATATATTTATATTACACATACACACACACACGCTATGCTGTATACAAATTGTGGCTGCTCACCTTGGTATTTGCGTGCACTGCCACAAAAGCATCGCCATTAAACATCCAGAATGAATACAGGTCCTTCTCAAAAAATTTGCATATTGTGATAAAGTTCATTATTTTCTGTAATGTACTGATAAACATTAGACTTTCATATATTTTAGATTCATTGCACACCAACTGAAGTAGTTCAAGCCTTTTATTGTTTTAATATTGATGATTTTGGCATACAGCTCATGAAAACCCTAAATTCCCATCTCAAAAAATTAGCATATCATGAAAAGGTTCTCTAAACGAGCTATTAACCTAATCATCTGAATCAACTAATTAACTCTAAACACCTGCAAAAGATTCCTGAGGCTTTTAAAAACTCCCAGCCTGGTTCATTACTCAAAACCGCAATCATGAGTAAGACTGCCGACCTGACTGCTGTCCAGAAGGCCATCATTGACACCCTCAAGCAAGAGGGAAAGACACAGAAAGAAATTTCTGAACGAATAGGCTGTTCCCAGACTGCTGTATCAAGGCACCTCAGTGGGAAGTCTGTGGGAAGGAAAAAGTGTGGCAGAAAACGCTGCACAACGTGAAGAGGTGACCGGACCCTGAGGAAGATTGTGGAGAAGGACCGATTCCAGACCTTGGGGGACCTGCGGAAGCAGTGGACTGAGTCTGGAGTAGAAACATCCAGAGCCACCGTGTACAGACGTGTGCAGAAAATGGGCTACAGGTGCCGCATTCCCCAGAAACAGCGGCAGAAGCACCTGACCTGGGCTACAGAGAAGCAGCACTGGACTGTTGCTCAGTGGTCCAAAGTACTTTTTTCGGATGAAAGCAAATTTTGCATGTCATTCGGAAATCAAGGTGCCAGAGTCTGGAGGAAGACTGGGGAGAGGGAAATGCCGAAATGCCTGAAGTCCAGTGTCAAGTACCCACAGTCAGTGATGGTCTGGGGTGCCATGTCAGCTGCTGGCGTTGGTCCACTGTGTTTTATCAAGGGCAGGGTCAATGCAGCTAGCTATCAGGAGATTTTGGAGCACTTCATGCTTCCATCTGCTGAAAAGCTTTATGGAGATGAAGATTTCATTTTTCAGCACGACCTGGCACCTGCTCACAGTGCCAAAACCACTGGTAAATGGTTTACTGACCATGGTATCACTGTGCTCTATTGGCCTGCCAACTCTCCTGACCTGAACCCCATAGAGAATCTGTGGGATATTGGGAAGAGAAAGTTGAGAGACGCAAGACCCAACACTCTGGATGAGCTTAAGGCCGCTATCGAAGCATCCTGGGCCTCCATAACACCTCAGCAGTGCCACAGGCTGATTGCCTCCATGCCACGCCGCATTGAAGCAGTCATTTCTGCAAAAGGATTCCCGACCAAGTATTGAGTGCAGAACTGAACATAATTATTTGAAGGTTGACTTTTTTTGTATTAAAAACACTTTCTTTTATTGGTCGGATGAAATATGCTAATTTTTTGAGATAGGAAATTTTGGGTTTTCATGAGCTGTATGCCAAAATCATCAATATTAAAACAATAAAAGGCTTGAACTACTTCAGTTGGTGTGTAATGAATCTAAAATATATGAAAGTCTAATGTTTATCAGTACATTACAGAAAATAATGAACTTTATCACAATATGCTAATTATTTGAGAAGGACCTGTACTTGCAAAGAGTACTCAAATAATACTTCCAACAGTATCACCCTTATCAATGCCTATATAAATCTTTTTTTTTTTTTATCATAAGTGCCCATGTAGTGCCAACCACCATGCATACAGTGAAGCATCTTTGAGCTGGCCACTCAAACTTGCACAGAAAAATTATATTCTCAAAAGAAAAAGTATACAGAATAAAGGTTAAAGTATTAGGCAAAGTCAGCAAACATGTACAGCACAAAAATAAACCCACCCCAAAAATTATGTCAATTATGTATCAGCACATCATACAGAACCAGGCTAGGACAGACTAAGGGCTTATTCACACGAACCTATTTTTTTTCAGTTTCCATTCTGTCTTTTTACAGCTCCGTATGTAGAACCATTCACTTCAATGGGTCTGCAAAAAACAGAAATGACTCCATGTGCATTCCGTTTCCGTATGTCCCCATGTCTGTTCCGCAAAAAAATAAAAATAAAAAATAAATAAATAGATGTCGTTCCTATTCTTGTCTACTTTGCAATCCACAAAAAAAAATTAAAAATAAACACAGAGATGCCATTCGTTTTTTGGGCGGATCCATGTTTTGCGGACCGCAAAATACATACGGTCCTGTGCATGAGCCCTAAGATTAATAAGACTAGCACTAATAAAACAGATTTGGTATTTAACACAAGTCGCCCCAGCCCACACACAAGCATAGGTTGCCCAATTTCTCAGTCCCCATGGTGCCCCACTCCCGTTCTCAATTCAAGATGGTCCCCTCATTCTTGGTTCCCAGTATGACTCCCCTCTCATTCCTGGTCCTCAGCATGGCCACTCCTCTCATTCCTGGTCCTCAGTATGGGCACTCCTCTCATTCCTGGTTCCCAGCATAGTTCCCCTCTTATTGCTAGTCCCCAGCATTGTTCCTTGTCTCATTCCTATTCCCCAGCATGATTCCTTGTCTCATTCCTATTCCCCAGCATGATTCCTTGTCTCAATCCTAGTTCTCACCACGGTTCCCCTCTCATTCCTGGTCCCCATCATGGGTCTTCTCTCATTCCTGGTCCCCATCATGGGTCTTCTCTCATTCCTGGTCCCCATCATGGGTCTTCTCTCATTCCTGGTCACAGCATGGGTCTTCTCTCATTCCTGGTCACAGCATGGCATGGCCCCTCCTTCATGACTCCCTTCTCAGTCCTGTTCTCCATCGTGGCTCCCTTCTAAGTCCTGTTCTCCATCGTGGCTCCCTTCTCAGTCCTGTTCTCCATCGTGGCTCCCCTCTCAGTCCTGTTCTCCATCGTGGCTCCCCTCTCAGTCCTGTTCTCCATCGTGGCTCCCCTCTCAGTCCTGTTCTCCATCGTGGCTCCCCTCTCAGTCCTGTTCTCCATCGTGGCTCCCCTCTCAGTCCTGTTCTCCATCGTGGCTCCCCTCTCAGTCCTGTTCTCCATCGTGGCTCCCCTCTCAGTCCTGTTCTCCATCGTGGCTCCCCTCTCAGTCCTGTTCTCCATCGTGGCTCCCCTCTCAGTCCTGTTCTCCATCGTGGCTCCCCTCTCAGTCCTGTTCTCCATCGTGGCTCCCCTCTCAGTCCTGTTCTCCATCGTGGCTCCCCTCTCAGTCCTGTTCTCCATCGTGGCTCCCCTCTCAGTCCTGTTCTCCATCGTGGCTCCCCTCTCAGTCGTGTTCTCCATCGTGGCTCCCCTCTCAGTCCTGTTCTCCATTGTGGCTCCCCTCTCAGTCCTGTTCTCATTTACAAAGAGTATAATGGGCAGGAAAAATCAGCCACAAAAAAATATAAATAAATAAAATGGTCTGGAAGGGGGGCATCCTTTTAAACTAAGTGGTCACTATTAAATGCCTTTTTTTTTTTAACCAGATAATTTTTATTATTGCTTTTTCAAGTAAATTTGTTATACAAGTACAGTAACAACCCCCCATCCCACCCAACCCCACCTCCGTCCCTCCCCCCCTTCCCAAAGCACAGTCACTTTGAAGACGTTAGGTATGGTCCATAGCTGTAATTTGCAAGTCCATCTGAAGACATCACAGTCCATTCTTCTGAGACAGGGTAGATGACACCGAAGAGCTTCTGTATTCCAGGCTATATCCACATAATGTTTCGGCACAAACATTCAGCCATCGTCCACTATGCCATATCTTGTCACTCTCATACACTGCATACATCTCTCACCTCTGTCACTCTCATACTCTGCATACATCTCTCACCCCTAGCACTCCATTCAAATCTCACAACCCCACTCTAAGACAGATCATAATGTGAAATCCACGAGGACCAAATCAGTTTCAAATTTTTTAATCGAGTTCCTTTTCCAGTAAACATACTCCTCCAATTTAACTAGTGCGTGCACCCTACCCACTACTTCCTGACTAGTGGGAGCTAACTCATCAATCCAATGAAATGCTATGCATTTCCTTGCTTGATACAATACTCTCATAACAGCCACCTTTTTTTTCAGCATGTTCCTTGGCACTTTCACGAAGCCAAGTAAGCAGGTCAGTGGGTTGACCTCTAGACCGATTTGAAAAACCTTATTTATAAGTTCCACTATCTCAATCCAATACCTCCTCAAGGGCGGGCAGTTCCACATCAAATGAATCAAGTTTGCACTCGTGGCATTACAACGTGGGCATACATCATCCCCCCTATAGCCCATTTTCAATAGTAATGCAGGTGTTCTATAAACCCTATGTAGGAGATACAGTTGAGAGATCCTATAAGACTCGCTTAATGACAACGTTGGTAAGTCAGTGAGAATTTCTTCCCATTTCTCCTCAGTCAGATCCTCAATATCAGTCTTCCATTTCTCATATAACTTCAGCAAGTTGAATTTATCAACTTCCGCCCTGAGTGTGTTATAATAAAGGGATATCACCTCACTAGTGGTCCCTGCCCTTACAGTATAATCAATGATAGAACATCTGGATGCCTGTTGGATCTTCCCCTTTTTCTCCTGAGTCTGAATAGCATGCCTCGGCTGTAAATATACATAAAAATATCTATGAGGAATATAAAATTCCTGCCTCAACACTTCAAAACTCTTCAATGACTTGTCCGAGAACAATTGAGCCATCTTACCCAATCCATATTGTTCCCATTGCTGCACTCCACTAACCTTGTTTAGTTCAGGGTATAGGCAATTAGGCCATATAGATGTAAGAGCATTATACCCATTAATACTCAACCTGTCTTTAGTTTTCCACCAAATTTTATGCATCATGTTTATCAACGGATATTGAGCACCATGAGAATGAAATGATCCATCCTCCAAAGCTGACAATAAGCAAGTACGGTGTATGAAATGCTGAATAATACGACCCGAATTGTTCAATTGAGACTCATCCCCCCATCCTCTGAGATGCTGTAGCTGGGCTGCAATATAATAAGACCAGGGGTCTGGTACCGCCAAACCTCCTTGTGTTTTAAGTCTCTGAAGGGTTTAAAGTTTAATCCTAGGCACACCTCCCCTCCATATTAAATCTCTGAATACTGCATTAAGGGTCCATTCACACGTCTGTTGTTTCTTTCCTGATCTGTTCCGTTTTTTGCTGAACAGATCTGGACCAGATCTGTACCCATTCATTTCTAATGGGTCCTGAAAAAAAATCTAACATTGTGCTGTCAGTTTTTTTTTCAGGACCCATTGAAAATGAATGGGTCCAGATCTGGTCCAGATCTGTTCCGCAAAAAACGGAACAGATCAGGAAAGAAACAACGGACGTGTGAATGGACCCTAACAGTGTTAAAGAACCTAAGCGGGATCCAAATCGGTGCATTATGAAGGAGGTATAGAAGTTTCGGCATTAGTATCATTTTCAAGAGATTGACCCGACCAATTACAGACAAAGGCAATTTGCTCCACGCCTGTATTTTTTTTCTGAAATTCACCTAGCATTGGTACTAGATTTAAACGCTCATAGTCACCTAAATTTGTAGTTACCCACACCCTAAATACTTTAAGGATGTCACCACTTGTAGCCCTCCTGTATCCGGTGGAGACCTAACATTACTACTACCTAAGGGTAATAAGGCGGATTTTGACCAATTAATGACTAACCCAGACATATTCCCAAATTGATTAATGATTGCCATTGCAGCAGAAAGGGACTGCTCCCAGTCATCCAAGAATAAAAGCAAGTCATCAGCATACAAAGCCACTTTTTCTATTCTAGGTCCATATTGAAGACCCTTGACCGCAGCGGCCATTCTCAGAGCTTCCGCCAAGGGCTCCACCGCCACCGCGAAAAGTAGCGGTGACAGTGGACACCCCTGTCTCGTACCCTGAAAGAGCATAAATGGGTCAGATAAATCACCATTAACCCTCACCGCCGCTCTGGGGCATGCATACAGTAGTTGAACCCATGAAATAAACTCAACTCCAAAACCCATTTTCTTAAGTACCAACCATAAATAACGCCATTCCACGCTATCAAACGCCTTGGCCGCATCAAGAGATGCGACCGCCGCGGTCGAGGCGTGGACATGAGTTGCTTGAATGTTCAGAAGCAGACGTCTGATATTAACCGCAGTCGACATATTGG
Organism: Bufo gargarizans; assembly: GCF_014858855.1. Lineage (NCBI taxonomy): Eukaryota > Metazoa > Chordata > Amphibia > Anura > Bufonidae > Bufo > Bufo gargarizans. Next base: position 516,763,415 of record NC_058081.1, on the reverse strand, counting down.
GCATAAAGCCTGCTTGATCCTGACATACTAAAGTGGTTATCACCGAGTTCAGACGATTCACTAATACTTTTGCTAAAAGCTTAATATCAACTGGGAGTAAAGAAATGGGTCTATAAGATTCAGCTTCAAGTACATCTTTACCTGGTTTAGGCAAGAGTGCAATGACCAGCTTCATTCATGGAGTCAGGGAGCCGACCCCGCTGCTTGGCATCATTACAGACCTCAAGTAATTGAGGAAGAAGAATGTTGGAATAGCGTTTGTATACCTCGGTCGGCAAGCCATCTCTGCCTGGGGCCTTATTATTGGACATTGTCCCTAATGCTTCTTCTAGCTCCTGAACAGTAATTGGGCCATCTAACAGCGCCTTATGTTCACTTGATAGGGTACATAACTTTAGGGGCTGCAAAAACTGATCAATTTCCGCATCCATAACTTTTAGTCTAGATTTATATAGTGTGGAATAAAAGGAATACATGAGGTGGTTCCTTTTGGATAACTCCATACAAATCCCTCAAGGCTGCAATGTACGTAGGCTGTAGCTGAGCTTTAGACACCAGTGCCAAAAGTCTACCCGCTCTCTCCCTTCCTCATAGAAGGCTTGTTTTTGAAAAAATAGTTTGTTTTTTGCCTGCACCAATAACCTGTCATTCAATTTTTGTTGGGATTCTTTCCATTTATCTCCGGTATCATCGTGTGGTTGCAAAATATATTCCGCCTCCGCCGCTTCTACTTCCAAAATTAACTTCCTTGTGTGTGCCCTAGATTCACTCTTTTTTTCTATTGACTTCCGCTATAAGCAGACCCCTCAAGAACGCCTTCATAGTCTCCCACACTACTGACTTAGTTGCGGACGGTAAATTAATCTGGAAGAATTCCTTAAGTTTTTCACCAATTCCGCCAGCATCAGGTAGGAGAGGCAGCCAGTAAGGATTAAACTTCCAACCCCCGCCACTATGACTACGCGTTGCACGGACGTCAAGCACTGCAATCACCGGCGAGTGATCTGAAACTCTGCGTGGCAAATACTGTATTTCCCTTACGTATTGACCTATAAGAGCATTCCCAATAATGAGGTCAATTCTGGATAAAGAATTATATGTGCTAGAGCAGCAAGAAAACTGCTTCACTGACGGGTTTTTCAACCTCCAAAAATCTAGCATCATAGCTTCTTGCATCAGAATCCCAAAAGGTGTCATTCCATTCGTTTGAGGAGTTTGACCCGCCCCCATTCTATCCAAATTATAATCAAAGACATTATTGAAATCCCCCAGTAATAAAACAGGGACATCAGGCACATCCGCTATAAATTGTAGTATACCTTTGTACCACCGGTGAGTATGGCGGCGGGATGTATACACCCACCAGAACACATGTAGTTGCATAGATCACACAGTGTAAACAGATATATCTCCCCTCTTTGTCCACCTTTTTAGCAATGCAGGTAAACGCAATTGATCTGTGTATCAGGAGACTCACCCCCCTTGCATAGGACGAGAAAGTAGAATGGTAGCAGTATCCTGCCCACTTAGGAGTAAGCAATTGAGTCTGGTCCGAGGTAAGGTGAGTCTCCTGAACACAACAAATCAACGGTTGATGTTGATTCAAGCAGTCCATAACCGCACGCCTTTTAAAGAACATTAACCTTCCCCGCCATACTCGAATATCCAGAAATGTGTAAATCTAGCGCTCAGATTAATAGCACTAGCAGGAGAGCAAATATAGCAGTAAGTCATATCATACTCAGACAGTAGACCAATACCTGCATCTTCATATACAGTGCGTGCATTTAGGTTAAAACAAAACATCTCCCACACACCCCTCCCCCTGAAAATTCCCCATCCAAACATTTAAAGCTATTACTCAACACCGCGGCCACCTCAATAACGGGTCCCACTATAACACCTAAATAAGGCCTGTGGGAAGAAACACACTACCCGCAATTAAAGTTAGTCGAGTGCCTAAAACCTCTCTCCTGTCACTTGGAGAAAAGAGTAAAGTATACCCAAAAACAAATGTTGGTACGTAACCACTAGGCGGTGAGCTCAAAAAAGGGGCCCAGAACCTCCCCTCCCCTTACTCCTCGGACAATTACATGTGAAAACAGTTAAGGAATGGTTATACCTGTCTGACTATACATTCCAATGATATTACAGCAAGATTCCCATTCACATACCCTCATCATACACAACATCATTCCTGAGCACTCACACCCAAACACAACCAGGCCACATCAAGCCGAATTATACGACCTGAGCCAATAAACATGACGGCGCCTCTCCATTCGTGGATCAGTTGTGCTCCGCTGCTAGCTGCCTCTCATGACGATCCATCCACCTTGCTGCCTCTTTAGGATCCTCAAAAAAAATGCGTGGTCCCCAGTGCGGCTACCCGTAACTTGGCCGGATACATCATGGAATAAGACACTCCTTGTGCCCTTAAACGCCTCTTCACATCTGCAAATCTGGCCCTTCGCTTCTGGACTTCTTGTGAATAATCCAGGAAGAGTGCTACTTTATGACCATCAACCGACAGGTCAGGATTATCCTGTGCTTTCCTTAAAATAATGTCCCGGTCTCTGAAGTGCAGGATCTTGATCAGGACTGTTCTGGGTGGGGCATCTGGTGGTAATGGACGCGTAGGCACCCTGTGAGCCCTTTCCACAGAAAATAAAGGAGTTAGAACATCTGCGCCAAAGTTCTCCCTTAGCCAGGATTCAAAAAATTCTGACGGGTTTCCTCCTTCCACTTTCTCTGGTGCCCCCACCACCCGTACGTTATTCCGGCGGGATCGGTTTTCGAGATCATCCTGCTTTGCAGCAATAATGTCCAATCTCATGGAATAGTCCCTCACATCTGTAGTCAGAGGTGCCATGGCGTCCTCCATTTCTCCCATCCGACCATCCAAGGCAGTCGTGCGATCAGCCAATTTTCACATATCATGTCGCACTATGGAGACATCTTCCTTAATAGCCCCCATCTGCATGGTAAGGGTGTTAAGCGACTTGCCACATCTAGTTATAGCCTGCATGACATCTTTTAAAGTCGGCTCCTCCGAATTAGAGTCAGGCGTTTCTGAGGGTAGACGATCGCTCACATCAGCTAGAGCGCCAAATCGATTTGAACGGGCCGCCGAGATGCTATCCGGATCAGGTCCTTCAGTGTCAGAGTCCCCATCAGACAGGTCTCCCGTAGCCACTGACTTTCTCGGAGTACCTTTCCCAGAGGCTGTAGTTGATAGCCGGGCATATTTCTCCAGCTTAGCCGCCGCTTCTTTCTGAAGCTCCGTGACGCGGCCCGAGCCATCTTGGCTCTCCTTCTCCAACCCTCTCTGCTCCTTCCTGCGGGTCATAATGATCGGATGCAGTCTCCCCACCAGTTCAGGGGGGGTTCTCTAACGTCCTACCGACAAAGGTACACTCAGGATAAGCTCAAATCCAGGAGCCTGTCAGGATAAATTAGCCGAGGTAGCGGAGGAGCTCTGTACCGCACGTCCGCTCACATACTCCGCTAGGCCACGCCCCCACTATTAAATGCCTTAAAGGGTCATCTCATGACTAATGTAAAAAATGAAATTCAGACATCATATAGTAAATGACAATCTCTCTTTAACAAAGATAGAACCAGCCCTGTACCTGACATGGAACCAGAGATCTCCCCATTCATTGCTCTGCTAGAGTTATATCAAGCTGGCAGCTCAAGGGGAGTGTCTATTCTGCTGCAGCTCAGGGGGCGTGTCTTATCTGCTGCAGCTCAGGGGGGGTGTCCATGCTCTCTCCATCACAGCTCAGGAGGCAGTTGAAGGATGAAATTGAGCATTTGCGGCCTTCTCAGTGAGCAGGGCAAAGAAATAATAATAATAAAATAAATAAAATAAAAACACAACAACAGCAGGTGATGCTATACAGATACATCTTCTTGAATAACTCAATGGCTATGTTAAATTAAGTATTCGGATCCAGATGCTGGTTTGAAAACTGTAGAATATTTTTCATGGGTCGTGCGACAACCCCTTTAAGTAAAGTGATTAACAACACTCAAAACTCAGTTACAGACTGCAGCAGGGATGTGCCCAATAAAGTGTAAATAGAAGAGACAATGCAACACTTGCTTTGTTGTCTTGTAATGGCCCTTGAAGATCTAGTAATCTGCATGTCACCCCAGAAGCACGCACTCGATTTGGTACGGCAGTATAACCATATCCTCCTGTATCCCCTTTTTCCTGGAAAGAGCAGCATTCACAGCCTCTACCCCTCTAATGTGCTAAAATACAGTGCTCAAAATGAGACAGTCATCTCCAGAGAGCTGCAGGGGTGCAAATCACACACAACCAATAAAAGGGGTTGTCCAGGATTAACAAACCGGCCAAGGGAAGGAAACAGTCCCGGAGAGCAGAGACAGCGGAGAAGCCGACAAGGGACCAATCAGAGTTGTCCCTTGCCGGCATGCGCTCCGATTATAACCAAAGCTGTACATTGAGAAAAATGCCGGTTTCAGGTTGTGCTCTCCACGCCCGAGATCACAGCCTAAAATCGTGCATGACTGCCACCGTGCCCCTAATAAATGTAAGTGCTCCCCACTGCCCCCGATCGCCATGTCCTCTCTGCCGGCTGTGATGGCAGCGGCTCAAGAAATGGAGCCGCTGCCATCAGCAGAGAGTGTCTGCTGTAACTTACAGCTGACACTCTGCTGCTGGCACCGATCTAAGCCGTTTAACCCCATAGATGCCGCGGTCAGCAGCCGCCCGGGGCAAGCATGGGGTTGAGAGGGAGGGAGCTCCCTCTCTCTTGCATCAGACCGATGGTTGCCATGTTGACGCCTTACAAAGGCGTCCGGGCTGCCATGTACCTAAGGCTTACTGTAAGTGTAGCACTGACTATACAGTGCATTGCAATAGATGACTTTTGCAATGCACTGTATAGCCATCAGGCCCACTGGATCTTCAAGATCCAGCTGGGTCTTGATAAATACATAAAAAAAAAAAAAAAAAAAAAAAAAAAGTTACAAAAAAGTTACAAAATAAAAACAAATAAAAATAAAATGGTCTTTTCTTATATTCGTTCATTTAGGTCATTAAAAAAGGAAATAAATAAAAAGGCTACACATGATTAGTATTGCCGCTTCCGTAACAACCTGATCTATCAAAGTATCATTATTAATCCCGCGCGGTGAACGCCGTAAAAAGTAATGTTGAAACAAATGACAGAATTGTTGTTTTTGTCACCTCACGTCCACATAAAAAATAAATAACAGGTGATCAAAAAGACATATGTACCCCAAAATGATACCACAATGAACTACAGCCCATCACACAAAAAACAAGCCCCCAAACAGCTACGGTGGTGAAAACATAAAAAAGTTATGGACTTTAGAATATGGCGATGCAAAATATAATTTATTTTTAACACAAAAGTGATTTTATAGCTGAAAAGTAGTAAAACATAAAAAAAAAACTACATAAATTTAGTATCGCCATAACCGTATCAACCCACAGGATAAAATAATCATATTTACCACGAGAGGAACCACATAAAAAATAAAAAAACACTGACAGAATTGCCATTTTGGACCACTTCACCGCCACAATATATATATATATATATATATATATATATATATATATATATATATATATATATTATATAGATATATATATATATATATATCACTGAATATAATAGTAATATAATTACATAGTGATCAGACATGAGATCCACACACCTTATACTACAGTAACAGCTATTCCATCTATTACTGCTGACAACCAGCCTGTCACGGACGGTGTACAGGAAACAAGACAAAGCAACATGCATATACGACTGAGTGGATCGAAAGCTAAGGAACCAAAAGGGAGACCCCTGCACAAGACCTGAGACTATCCCTGGCTGCTCAGCCTATGCAAAGATCCGAAAGGTGGAGGTTTGCATATCCACGTAACCCCTGAACACCCTACAATAGTGAGGGGACACAACCACCGGCTCCCTACTCCAGACACGGAGGGAGTCAGGGTCACCTGGGATCCAGCAAACAGAAAATAACAGATAAATGTTCAGCACTTACCTTTGTAGCAGACAGGAAAACAAGATCAGCATGCACACACACTCCAGATGGAAGTATAAGCCGCCCAGCAAAGCACCATGGGGAGGGATTTAAAGGGAAGCAATCAGTCCAACTCCATGACAGCTGAGAGAGGCTAACGAGATGAGGAACTGAACAGCACAACAAAGAGAACTCAAGGAGGAGGTTCTGAAAGGCCTCTGTCAGAGCTTCTCAGCTGTCTGGTTGTGACAGTACCCCTCCCTCTACGAGTGGACTCCGGACACTCAGAGCCCACCTTCTCAGGATGGGACCTATGGAAAGCCCTGATGAGACGAGAGGCCTTAATGTCCGTCACTGGGACCCACATCCTCTCCTCAGGACCATAACCCTCCCAATGAACAAGGTACTGAAGAGAACCGCGAACAAGACGAGAATCCACAATCCTAGAGACCTAAAATTCAAGATTCCCATCAACCATAATCGGAGGAGGAGGCAAAGGCGAGGGTACAATGGGTTGAACATAAGGTTTCAATAAGGACTTATGAAAAACATTATGGATCTTCCAAGTCTGAGGAAGATCAAGATGGTAGGCAACAGGATTGATGACAGACAGGATTTTGTAAGGCCCAATAAACCTAGGACCCAACTTCCAGGAGGGAACCTTCAATTTGATATTCTTGGTAGACAACCACACCAGATCACCAACATTCAGGTCCGGACCAAGCACACGTCTCTTATCTGCCACACGATTATATATCTCACTCATGCTCTTTAGATTATCCTGAATCTTTTGCCAAATAGATGACAAAGACGAGGAGAATCTGTCCTCATCAGGTAAACCAGAAGACCCCTCTCCCGAGAAAGTCCCAAACTGCGGATGAAACCCATATGCACCAAAAAATGGTGACTTATCAGAAGACTCCTGACGACGGTTATTTAAAGCAAACTCAGCAAGGGACAAAAAAGAACACCAATCCTCTTGATTCTCCGCCACAAAACAGCGCAGATATGTCTCCAGATTCTGATTGACGCGCTCTGTCTGGCCATTCGACTGCGGGTGGAAAGCAGAAGAGAATGACAACCGAACCCCCAAGCGAGAACAGAAAGCCTTCCAGAATCTGGAAACAAACTGCGTGCCCCTATCAGAGACTATGTCTGAAGAAATACCGTGCAATTTGACAATGTGATCAATAAATGCCTGCGCCAGCGTCTTAGCATTGGGCAAACCAGGAAAAGGGATGAAATGCACCATTTTGCTAAAACGGTCCACCACCACCAGAATCACAGTCTTCCCCGAGGAACGAGGCAGGTCCGTGATAAAGTCCATGGACAGATGTGTCCAATGACGGGAAGGAATGGGTAAGGGAAGGAGAGGACCTGATGGCCGTGAATGAGGGACTTTAGCACGAGCGCAAGTCTCGCAGGCTGCCACAAAACCCTCAACCGACTTACGAAGCGCAGGCCACCAGAATCTCCGAGCGATGAGATCCAGTGTGGCTCTTGCCCCCGGGTGCCCAGCAAGGACCGTATCGTGGTGTTCCTTAAATATCTTGTGTCTTAAAGTGAGAGGCACAAACAACCTCCCAGGGGGACAAAGATCAGGAGCCTCTGACTGGGCTGCCTGCAACTCTGCCTCCAATTCAGAAAAAAGAGCAGAGACCACCACACCTTCAGCCAAAATGGGACCCGGGTCTTCAAAATTCCCGCCTCCCGGAAAACAACGTGACAGGGCATCTGCCTTCACATTCTTAACTCCAGGGCGGAACGTGACCACAAAATTAAACCTAGAAAAGAACAAAGACCATCTGGCCTGTCTCGGGTTCAGACGCTTGGCTGACTCCAAGTGGGCCAGATTTTTATGGTCAGTAAATACGGTAATAGGGTGTCTGGCTCCCTCTAGCCAATGGCGCCATTCCTCAAAAGCCAACTTGATGGCCAACAATTCCCTATCTCCCACATCGTAATTTCTCTCTGCGGAGGAGAGTTTTTTCGAGAAAAAGGCACACGGTCGCCATTTGGCAGGAGAGGAACCCTGAGACAAGACCGCCCCCACACCCACCTCAGAAGCATCAACCTCAACTATGAAGGGTAAAGAAATATCAGGTTGCACCAAGATGGGAGCGGAAGCAAAACTCTCCTTGATATTAGAAAAAGCCTTACGCGCCTCTACTGACCAAGAAGAGAAATCTACCCCCTTTCTGGTCATATCAGTGAGTGGTTTAACAATAGAGGAATAATTCAAAATAAACTTCCTGTAATAATTGGCAAAGCCCAAAAAACGCATCAGCGCCTTCTGATTCTCAGGAAGCTCCCACTCAAGCACAGCGCGGACCTTCTCGGGGTCCATGCGAAAACCAGAAGCGGAGAGAAGAAACCCCAGAAATTGAATTTGTGGAACCGCAAACACACATTTTTCCAGTTTCGCATATAATTTATTCTCCCGCAGGATGAGCAAGACCTGACGTAAATGTTCCTTATGAGTTTTGAAATCAGGAGAAAAAATCTAAATGTCATCCAAATACACTAATACAAATTTTCCCATCAAATGATAAAAAATGCTGTTCACGAAATGCTGAAAAACTGCTGGGGCATTCATCAAACCAAAAGGCATAACCAAATTCTCAAAATGGCCCTCAGTAGTTTTGAAGGCCGTCTTCCATTCGTCTCCTTCTCTGACCCTGACCAGGTTGTATGCCCCTCTTAGATCTAATTTGGAAAATACTTTAGCCCCAACAACCTGGTTAAACAGGTCCGGGATCAGAGGAAGCGGATAAGGGTCATGAATAGTGATACTGTTCAGCTCCCTGAAATCCAGACATGGTCTTAAAGAACCATCTTTTTTCTTAACAAAGAAAAAAACAGCGGCAACAGGTGACTTCGAGGGTCGTATGTAGGGCTGAAACGATTATTCGAATAACTCGATTAAATCGAGTCAAAAAATTCATCGATGCAGTCTCCCTGCATCGAGGAATCGTTTACATCACGTGATCACGGAGCGGGAGTGAAATTAAGCGTCTCACTCACCGCTTCCGTGTCCTCCGGAGGCCAGAGAGGCAGGACTGAGCGGCCGGCACAGCTGAGGGAGGAGGAGGGAGGAGGAGGAGGAGGGAGGAGGAGGGAGTCTCTCCCTCCCCACTGTGCGCGGCTGCCGCTGAAGACCAAGTAGGAGGAGGAGGGGAGGGACTGAGTAGGAGGAGGAGGGGAGGGACTGTGGCCACTGCGCCACCAATGAATGTGCCGGCCATATCCCACAGGGTCCCCCCCCCCCCCCATCATTGGTGGCAGTGTCAGTTCCGATCGGAGCCCCAGCAGTGTAATGCTGGGGCTCCGATCGGTTACCATGGCAGCCAGGACGCTACTGAAGTCCTGGCTGCCATGGTATGTTAGTGAGCAGGGGGAGGCTGGGGGGGGGGAGGCAGATCAGAGGCTGGGGGGGAGGCAGATCAGAGGCTGGGGGGGAGGCAGATCAGAGGCTGGGGGGGGAGGCAGATCAGAGGCTGGGGGGGGGAGGCAGATCAGAGGCTGGGGGGGGGAGGCAGATCAGAGGCTGGGGGGGGGAGGCAGATCAGAGGCTGGGGGGGGGAGGCAGATCAGAGGCTGGGGGGAGGCAGATGGAGAGAGAGTGGTTAATGGAGGCTGCAAGCACCACCTTAGCATGTATAAAGTTATTGGTTTAGAGAGGGGTTAATGAAGGCACCTCCAAGGTGCTTTCATTAACCTCTTCAAACCAATAACTTTATACATGCCTAATGCCAAGGTGCTTCCATTAACCCCTCCAAACCCAATGGGCATGTATAAAGTTATTGGTTTGGAGGGGTTAATGGAAGCACCTTGGCATTAGGCATGTATAAAGTTATTAACCCCTTCAAACCAATAACTTTATACATACCTAATTACGTACGTTATTTTAAGTAGCTTTTTCTTATTAGATTACTCGATGAATCGAGAAATATAATCGATAGAATACTCGATTACAAAAATATTTGTTTACTGCAGCCCTAGTCGTATGTGTCCTTTTCTCAGACTCTCAGAGATATAAGCACGCATAGCGATCCTCTCAGGTTGGGAAAGATTGTATAAACGAGATTTAGGCAGTTTGGCGCCTGGGATGAGATTAATAGGGCAATCGTACTCCCTGTGCGGGGGCAAATCCTGAACTCCACTCTCAGAGAAGACATCCGAAAATTCAGAGAGAAAAGATGGTACAGTCTTAGTAGCAACCTCAGAAACAGATGTCGTGAGGCAATTCTCTCTGCAAAAGTCACTCCAACCATTTATTTGCCTTGCTTGCCAATCAATGGTGGGGTTATGTTTAGCGAGCCAGGGTAGCCCCAACACTAGAGGGGTAGGTAATCCGCTAAGGACGAAACACGACACATCCTCAACATGAGCATCACTCACAATTAAACGGATATTGTGAACTATGCCCTTTAATGATTTCTGAGAAAGTGGAGCGGAATCAATAGCAAAAACAGGAATATCCTTTCCCAAAGTGCGCACCTGGAAACCATGGAGTTATCGCAAATTGATTATCAATGAGATTGACAGCTGCTCCACTATCCACAAAAATCTCACAAAAAATGTTCTTGCTCTCTAGCGCCACCCTAGCCGGCAGGACAAAACGGGAACTACAAGCAAACGGAAAACCTTCAATTTCCGCCTCAACCCTGCCAATAGTAACAGACGGAACATTTTTAAAAGATTTTTTCCTGTTTGTTTCTTTATTACTCCCAGAAAACTGCCTGAATCTCCTAGAGGGACAAATATTTGCCAAATGATTTATACCTCCACAACAAAAACAAACCCTCCCATGCGAGCTGAATCTTCTATTGTCAGAAGCAATCAACCCCAGCTGCATGGGCTCCTGCTCAGAAGGGGCTGACAGCGACTGAGACCCCTGCGCACAGAATGGGACCGCTGCACTGTCCTGGGACTCAGTATGACAGGAAGGGGACATCTCTCCTCTCTCTCTAAGACGCCTGTCAATACGAACGGCCTGAGACATAGCAGAGTCCAAAGAAATAGGCCTCTCATGAAAGGCAAATGCATCTTTCAATCCCTCTGAAAGACCATGGCAAAATTGACTTCGGAGTGCAGCATCATTCCAACCAGTATCAACTGCCCATCTCCGAAATTCTGAGCAGTATATTTCTGCGGATTGTTTACCCTGGCATAATAGACGTAGTCTAGACTCAGCCAGAGCAATACGATCCAGATCATCATATATCTGACCCAGGGCTAAAAATAATTCATCCACTGAACGGAGAGGCCGTGCCCCCTCCGGCAGCGAAAAGGCCCAGGACTGAGCGTTACCTCTGAGCAGCAATGTAATGATCCCCACCCTCCGTTCCTCATCACCAGAGGAATGGGGAAGAAGGCGAAAATGGAGTTTGCAAGCCTCTCTGAAACGCACAAAATTCTCACTACCCCCGGAGAACGTATCCGGGAGCGAGATCTTAGGCTCAGAACAAACTCCATGAACGCAAGCTGAACCGGTCACTTGAAGCTGAGAAAAAGTCTTCAGCCAAAAGTGAAACCGGATCCATGCTTGAGACGGTTTTGGCGGCTTATAATGTCACGGACGGTGTACAGGAAACAAGACAAAGCAACATGCATATATGACTGAGTGGATCCAAAGCTAAGGAACCAAAAGGGAGACCCCTGCACAAGACCTGAGACTATCCCTGGCTGCTCAGCCTATGCAAAGATCCGAAAGGTGGAGGTTTGCATATCCACGTACCTCGACTATATAACCCCTGAACACCCTACAATAGTGAGGGGACACGACCACCGGCTCCCTACTCCAGACACGGAGGGAGTCAGGGTCACCTGGGATCCAGCAAACAGAAAATAACAGATAAATGTTCAGCACTTAACTTTGTAGCAGACAGGAAAACAAATGCACACACACTCCAGGAGGAAGTATAAGCCGCCCAGCAATGCACCATGGGGAGGGATTTAAAGGGAAGCAATCAGTCCAACTCCATGACAGCTGAGAGAGGCTAACAAGATGAGGAACTGAACAGCACAACAAAGAGAACTCAAGGAGGAGGTTCTGAAAGGCCTCTGTCAGAGCTTCTCAGCTGTCTGGTTGTGACACAGCCTCTCTCTATATCATGTCTGAGAGGTTGTCACAGCCCCGCCCCCTGTTACTTAATATAATAGTAATATAATTACACTCTGATCAGACATGAGATCCACACACCTTATACTACAGTAACAGCTATTCCATCTATTACTGCTGACAACCAGCCTCTATATCATGTCTGAGAGGTTGTCACAGCCCCGCCCCCTGTTACTGACATCACTGAATATAATAGTAATATAATTACACTGTGATCAGACATGAGATCCACACACCTTATACTACAGCTAAGCCTCCGTATGATGTGGCATAATAAAAGGGATTTATAGATGTGATAGTCATTTCTCAGCAATACTCTAAACCAGGGATGGCCAACCTACGGCTCTCCAGCTGTTGCAAAACTACAACAACCAGCAGACTGTTTACAACTATCAGCCTACAGCAGGGCATGGTGGGAATTGTAGTTTTACAACACAACAGCTGGAGAGCCGCAGATTGGCCGTCCCTGCTCTCTACCTAAATAAACTCCTCTCAGCTGCATCTTAGGGCCACTTTCACACCCTCCATATTTTTCAGCAATATTTGTAACTCAAAACCTTGGGGGAGGGGGGGGGGGGGGGATTCATCTCCCAGCACCTCTTTTTACCCTGTGTCTGTGAATGCTACTTGCCACAAATTCTCACAAGTGCCGTTTCTCCGTCACTCTCCCCACTTTCTGAAAAGGGGGCGTAGCGAGGGTGCGGTGTGGACGGGGCCAGGAGTCCAACACATTTATCTTCATTTGCGCCTGGGTTCAGACACAAATGAAGACAGAAATCTACGACAGCTCCAAGCTGCTGTAGATTTCATTCTGGCGCACGACCTGCCAGCCAATGTCCCTCATATATGAAAAGGTCTGCGTCTCGTCATAAATTAGGCGCATCATCCGGCATGCTGGAGATTTCAAAGACTGGCGTATAGTGCTGGTCTTTGATAAATCTCTCCCCATGTTTTATGTCTTATAGAGCTGTGAGAGGGCTGATTTTTTTCGCAGGGCGATCTGCAGTTTTCATTGATACCATTTTGTGTGTGTGTGTATCATATTTTATTTTTATTATTTTTTTTTGGAGGGGGGGAGGGAGCATGCAGTTGAATTTATTTTTTTATTCTTTAATTGTTCACCATTCTTACTTTTACACATACTTCTGTCCTCCCAGGGGATATTAACATGGGACTATTCAGAAGATATCATGCTCAGAATTGACCGCAGCATCTGAGGGGTTAAAAGTCTGATCAGTGTTATTGACGGCTATGATGGCTGCTCAACTTCTTTATAGACCAAACTTCTGCCATATATGTATGGTGGATGTCAGGAAGGGTTTGAATGTACAAATTATATGTTTTATTGAATCCCACAAACACATTGATTGATTATATATATATATATATATATGTATGTATCAATCTGCTCAGCTCCTTCTGCTCTAACCTGCTGCCTGAAGATTGCACTGCATTTTGTTGTGACTGATTCTCTAAGTTTTCCTGTTACTTTGTCAGGTGCGTAAAGCACTTTTGAGATCCCATATATAGGATTCCATCTCCTTGGCTGTGATCTTACATTAAAACACTGGCAGGCATTGAAGAAGGGCACCAGACCTACCGTTGGTACAGGTCTTGGCATGACGTGCAATGTACCCAACAACCCCCTACACATACAAACCCACACTGCTCTGTACAGTCATGCAGAAAAAATTCAACAGTTGTATCCGGAACATCACAGCTGAGCTCGTGTAAAAAGGGGAATTCTCGGTATTGCACAATTTCATGGGAAATATTTACTATGAAGGTTCTGACTATTTAAATGGGTTATCCAAACATGCAAAACCAACCCACAAAGTACAGAGAATACTTACCTGGTCCCCGATGCCTGTGTCCATCCGTCGACGGGGGGTTGCAGCCAATAGCAGGCTGCGATGGTGACCTGTCCGCTTCAGTCATGTGTGATGTCAGCGTTCCTTCCCGGCAAACGCCTGCTCGCTAGCTCCCGTTCATTACTATGGGAACAGCGCTTGGTGGTGGCCGGACCCGGGGTCCTCCAGTAATTGTCTGGCAGCTGTCTCTAACATCATGTCCTCTCTGTATCTAAAACTGAACCTCTCAAAAACTGGACTTCTTGTCTTTCCCCCATGTACTAACCCACCTAAACTGGATATTTCAATTTCAGTCTGTGGTACTATCATAACTCCTGTGCAACATGCCCGCTGTCTTGGGGCCACATTTGACTCTTTCCTTTGTTCTCCATATTCAATCACTTACACGCTCTTGTCGTCTGCACCTCAAGAATATCGCCAGAATCCGCCCTTTTCTTACAGTGGAAACGGCAAAAACTCTTGTTGTTGCCCCGATTAATTCACGTCTTGACTACTGCAACACATTACTAATCGGTCTTCCTCTCACTAAACTCTGCCCCCTTCAGTCTGTCCTAAATGCTGCAGCCAGGCTCATCCATCTGTCCACCCGCTATACTGATGCTACTAGTCCGTGCCAGTCACTTCACTGGTTGCCCATCTACCACAGAATACAGTTCAAACTTCTCACCCTCACCCACAAAGCTCTGCACAACGCCGCACCTCCATATATCTTCGCCTTCATCTCCATCTACCACCCTACTCGGGCTCTCTGTTCTGTTAGCGACCTAAGATTAATAACCTCCATAATTCGTACCTCTCACTCCCGTCTTCAAGACTTATCTCGAGCTGCACCTACTCTCTGGAATACTCTGCCCCGGAATACTAGGTAAATTCACAACTTCTCCACCTTCAAACGTGCCTTAAACACACATCTTTTCAGGCAGGCTTATCAGGCTACCTAAACTGACTATTTCCCGACTAAACCTCTCCCCCACCAACTCCTCTGGCCTAAACTCGATCCTCTAGTAGTCCCAAACCCGAAGCAGATCGTCCGGCACCACTCCTGTCAGTTCAATAATGGCTTATTACAATCAATCAATTACCTTTTATGTGTCACCCCCAGTTCCTCATAGATTGTAAGCTCTTGCGAGCAGGGCCCCGACTCCTAGTGTTTCAGTTGTAGATTAGCCAGTTACTTTTGTTTTGTACACGAACCCTATGAATTTGTAAAGCGCTGCGGAATATGGTGGCCCTATATAAATATTATTATTATCCCCGCTCTGTTCTCAGTGTAGGTGCAGGTCACAGAGGGAACTCGCACCTATCAGACAATAGGGGCATATCCTAGCGATATGCCCCCATTGTCTCAGATGGGAATACCCCTTTAAGTACATAGGAGCAGGAGCGTAGCTAAAGGCTCATGGGCCCAGTTTTGCTTGGGCCCCCCTTCCCTCAGTGCTTTGTGGCCAGGGGCCAGGAAGCAAATAGCCTTCGTGTTGCCTGAAGCAAAAATTGAAACTGCACGCCCCCCATGCCAAATTCTTTACTTAACCCCTTCCCTTCAGCCAGAGGTGTAACTTGACAAGCATGCACTTTCTACAATACCGGTGTGTTCTCATGCGGCCTAAGGGTCTTTGGGCCCCCTCAGGCTCCTGGGCCCGGTAGTGACTGCTACCTCTGCAACCCCTATAGCTACGCCCCTGCATAGGAGGCAGTATTATAGTAGTTATATTCTTGTAGATAGGAGGCAGTATTATAGTATTTATATTGTTGTACATAGAGGACAGTATTATAGTACTTATATTCTTGCACATAGGGGGCAGTATTATAGTAGTTATATTCTTGCACATAGGAGGCAGTATTATAATAGTTATATTCTTGTACAGAGGAGACAGTATTATAATAGTTATATTCTTGTACAGAGGAGAGAGTATTATAGTAGTTATATTGCTGTACATAGGAGCAGTATTATAGTAGTTATATTGTTGTACATGGGAGCAGTATTATAGTAGTTATATTCTTGTACATAGAAGGCAGTATTATAGTAGTTTTATTTTTGTACACAGGAGGAAGTATTATAGTAGTTATAGGGGCTCATTTATCAAACTGGTGTAAAGTAGAACTGGCTTAGTTGCCCATAGCAACCAATCAGATTCCACCATTCATTTTGGACATCTCCTTTGGAAAATGAAAGGAGGTATCTGGTTGCTATGGGCAAGTAATCCAGTTCTACTTTACACCAGTTTGATAAATGACCCCTATATTCTTGTATATAGAAGACAGTATTATAGTAGATATATTCTTGAACATAAGGGGCAGTATTACAGTAGGTATATTCTTGTACTTATAGGGCTTTGGCCTTCTATGAGGCAGTTTTTAGTTTCAGTTGTCAGCTCTTCTTGGCAATTAATGCATAGAACATTTCTTGCAGAGGGCAACACTAAGCACCAGAGAAAGCAAGCAGCTTGGTGTAAGAAATACACATTGAAGGAACTTACGTAGGTGTGCCGGCAGTCTGACGGGATCCTCTTCCATCCTGTATGTGCGTGGCCCGGAGACATGGAGAGATGAGGGGGATGCTGTGGCACAATTTTGTCCGGGGCTTTCAGGAGGAGAGTATGAAATCTGTTCCTGCTGTAACATTCACAAAAAGAACAGAAATAAATGTTGGATGCATTCAAGTTACTGTTAGCAACAGCAGACATGCTAAAATAATAACACTCCACTCTCCCCCCATATAGTAAAGCTTTGGCACATTCCATATGAAAATCAGTATTGTGGTCCATAGCAACCAATCAGGTACCAACTTTCACTTTAGAGGCCATGACTGGAATAAGAAGGCAGCAATCTGATTGGCTGGCATGGACCTCCTATATAAAACCCAGTGCAGACAGAAATAGTAGCTGCCTATAACCACCAATCAGTTTACAGCTAGGATCTGACTGGATGCTATGGTCTTATCACTGCTTTCATGCTAGATCCTGCACAGGAAGCTATAACCTGTCTGACTGCTGGAGATCCACAGCAACCAAAGTTGAAAATATTGGATTTGGATCAGATCTGTTGCCATGGGTAACACCACCATTGTTTGTCTGCGTTGTTGTCTTCATAGGACATTGAATACTTACTTTCAGTTACAGAACTATCCCTTATCTCACATTCCAGAGAGCAGAGGGTTGTCTGTGCTCAGGACGATTACATGTAAATACCCCTGAGGGGTCACCGCCATGACGCCCCTGCTTTGAATAGAAGTTATAATAAGAACACCTTGCAGTATTCAAATACAAGGAGCCACTCTCCAAAACCAGGTCATCCTCTGGGGCCCGGAAAATGTATTTCATTTCCTGAGCAACTGCTATATCTGTTTGAGAAAGGCTCGTATTAGAGCCGAAACGCGCGTCACAGAATATCTCATATGTGACGAATAAAGAGATTTAATTAGCAGAAGAAAAAGTGAGTGCCGGTCTTTTCTGTCTATACAAGTGTATCTAACCCCGTCATGTGCGATACCGTCAGCCGAGCAGTGTATCTAACCCCGTCATGTGCGATACCGTCAGCCGAGCAGTGTATCTAACCCCGTCATGTGCGATACCGTCAGCCGAGCAGTGTATCTAACCCCGTCATGTGCGATACCGTGAGCCGAGCAGTGTATCTAACCCCGTCATGTGCGATACCGTCAGCCGAGCAGTGTATCTAACCCCGTCATGTGCGATACCGTCAGCCGAGCAGTGTATCTAACCCCGTCATGTGCGATACCGTCAGCCGAGCAGTGTATCTAACCCCGTCATGTGCGATACCGTCAGCCGAGCAGTGTATCTAACCCCGTCATGTGCGATACCGTCAGCCGAGCAGTGTATCTAACCCCGTCATGTGCGATACCGTCAGCCGAGCAGTGTATCTAACCCCGTCATGTGCGATACCGTCAGCCGAGCAGTGTATCTAACCCCGTCATGTGCGATACCGTCAGCCGAGCAGTGTATCTAACCCCGTCATGTGCGATACCGTCAGCCGAGCAGTGTATCTAACCCCGTCATGTGCGATACCGTCAGCCGAGCAGTGTATCTAACCCCGTCATGTGCGATACCGTCAGCCGAGCAGTGTATCTAACCCCGTCATGTGCGATACCGTCAGCCGAGCAGTGTATCTAACCCCGTCATGTGCGATACCGTCAGCCGAGCAGTGTATCTAACCCCGTCATGTGCGATACCGTCAGCCGAGCAGTGTATCTAACCCCGTCATGTGCGATACCGTGAGCCGAGCAGTGTATCTAACCCCGTCATGTGCGATACCGTGAGCCGAGCAGTGTATCTAACCCCGTCATGTGCGATACCGTGAGCCGAGCAGTGTATCTAACCCCGTCATGTGCGATACCGTGAGCCGAGCAGTGTATCTAACCCCGTCATGTGCGATACCGTGAGCCGAGCAGTGTATCTAACCCCGTCATGTGCGATACCGTGAGCCGAGCAGTGTATCTAACCCCGTCATGTGCGATACCGTGAGCCGAGCAGTGTATCTAACCCCGTCATGTGCGATACCGTGAGCCGAGCAGTGTATCTAACCCCGTCATGTGCGATACCGTGAGCCGAGCAGTGTATCTAACCCCGTCATGTGCGATACCGTGAGCCGAGCAGTGTATCTAACCCCGTCATGTGCGATACCGTGAGCCGAGCAGTGTATCTAACCCCGTCATGTGCGATACCGTGAGCCGAGCAGTGTATCTAACCCCGTCATGTGCGATACCGTGAGCCGAGCAGTGTATCTAACCCCGTCATGTGCGATACCGTGAGCCGAGCAGTGTATCTAACCCCGTCATGTGCGATACCGTGAGCCGAGCAGTGTATCTAACCCAGTCATGTGCGATACCGTGAGCTGAGCAGTGTATCTAACCCCGTCATGTGCGATACAGTCAGCCGAGCAGTGTATCTAACCCCGTCATGTGCGATACCGTCAGCTGAGCAGTGTATCTAACCCCGTCATGTGCGATACCGTCAGCTGAGCAGTGGCTCTAACCCAGTTCTGTGTGATACCGTCAGCTGAGCAGTGTATCTAACCCAGTCATGTGCGATACCGTCAGCTGAGCAGTGTATCTAACCCCGTCATGTGCGATACCGTCAGCTGAGCAGTGTATCTAACCCCGTCATGTGTGATACCGTCAGCTGAGCAGTGGCTCTAACCCAGTTCTGTGCGATACCGTCAGCTGAGCAGTGTATCTAACCCCGTCATGTGCTATACCGTCAGCTGAGCAGTGTATCTAACCCCGTCATGTGCGATACCGTCAGCTGAGCAGTGTATCTAACCCTGTCATGTGCGATACCGTCAGCTGAGCAGTGGCTCTAACCCAGTTCTGTGTGATACCGTCAGCTGAGCAGTGTATCTAACCCCGTCATGTGTGATACCGTCAGCTGAGCAGTGGCTCTAACCCAGTTCTGTGCGATACCGTCAGCTGAGCAGTGTATCTAACCCCGTCATGTGCGATACCGTTAGCTGAGCAGTGTATCTAACCCCGTCATGTGCGATACCGTCAGCTGAGCAGTGTATCTAACCCCGTCATGTGCGATACCGTCAGCTGAGCAGTGGCTCTAACCCAGTTCTGTGCGATACCGTCAGCTGAGCAGTGTATCTAACCCCGTCATGTGCGATACCGTCAGCTGAGCAGTGTATCTAACCCCGTCATGTGTGATACCGTCAGCTGAGCAGTGGCTCTAACCCAGTTCTGTGCGATACTGTCAGCTGAGCAGTGTATCTAACCCCGTCATGTGCGATACCGTCAGCTGAGCAGTGTATCTAACCCCGTCATGTGCGATACCGCCAGCTGAGCAGTGGCTCTAACCCAGTTCTGTGTGATACCGTCAGCTGAGCAGTGTATCTAACCCCGTCATGTGCGATACCGTCAGCTGAGCAGTGTATCTAACCCCGTCATGTGCGATACCGTCAGCTGAGCAGTGTATCTAACCCCGTCATGTGTGATACCGTCAGCTGAGCAGTGTATCTAACCCCGTCATGTGCGATACCGTCAGCTGAACAGTGTATCTAACCCAGTCATGTGCGATACCATCTGCTAAGCAGTGTATCTAACTTCATCATGTGTTATACTGTCTGCTGAGCGGCTCTACCTAATCCGATGTCATATGCCGAGCTGTGGTATCTAACCCTGTCATATGTGATACTGTCTACTAAACCATGCATCTAAGCCTATAATGTGTGATACAGCCTGCTCAGCTGTGTGCCAAGCCCTTCATGTGTGAAAGTTTGCTGAGAAATGCATCTAAGCCTATAATATGTGATACAGTCTGCTGAGCCTGTTGTATCTAAGCCCTTGATGTGTGATACGGTCTTCTGAGCTGCTTGCTTTGCTGCTGTATACACGCCTATCATGTGTGATACTGTCTGATGAGCTGCTGTATCTAATCCTATGTGGGATACTGTCTGCTAAGCTGCTACATCTAAGCCCTTTACGTGTGATACTGCTGAGCTGCTGTATCTAAGCCTATCATGTGTAATACTGTCTGCTGAGCTACAATTTCTAATCCTATGAGATACTGTATCTAAGCCCATCCAGCATGATCCTAATATATTACATTGCTATTTATGGACAGATGGATATAGATACACATATATTTATTGCAGCATCTTGTTTACTATATAGAGAGACGTATATGTTTATATAGGAAAAATAAGTGATATTTGGCAATCACTACACCACACCCAGGCCGTACCTGCCCTCACCAGCCTGGCACTCATGAGGCACGGGGACCTTCCCGAGTGTCACATCTCTCCACCACCTGAATACAGAACAAAGATGTTTCCAGGAATCTAATTTTCAATCCCTGCCTTCATCCCCCCCACTCCCCAAAATGCATTTCCCCCCACAGATTTTCATGCAGTGGATTGAACAGAAATGGGAAAAGGACTTCTACTTCCTTCTAGATCCACTTCAGGATTTGGAGCAAACACATCAATGGAGCAATGGAGTTTTTTTTAGTTTTTCTTTTACACTGCTATATGTGAAACCACCCTTAAAAAGCATGACCACAACTCTCTCTATCCAGTGATATCAGATATCTATATGAATTTTGGAGATTAGTGTGTTTAGTTCAGGTTAGGGGGCGAGCAGGGGGGGGGGGGGGAAGCATTCCCCCAAATTCGCCCCTCTCCACCATCAGCTCTACCCTCTCTGCCTCTTTTGGATCATCTTCTCCAGGCTGCAACAATTTCATTTACAACCCTGGCATTGACATATTCCTGCAGCTGCCTGTCCCCCTTCTCCGGTGCCGTCTGTGCCCAGCCAAGTTTAACCCCTTCAGGGACATGGTTTCCATTCTGCAGCAGCCTGGGAGATGGAGGAAGTCTCAGTGGAAGTTGTACTGTGCCTGGCTGCACTGCTTCACTATCATACCGTCAATAACCCCCCTCCCACTTATGACGCTCAACAAGTACCTTTTAACCCCTCGAGTACCAGAGAAGAACTCCTTCTTGAAGTTACCTGTTCTTACCCTTTTTCTCCAATCTCCTCCGAGTCTCCTCATGTCCCTTATTCTTGCCTTTTCTTTTTCTTTTTTTTTTTTTTCCACCTCTGGTTCCTTCCTGTCACCCGGCCGCCTCTCTCCTCCTTGTGACCCTCCCACCTCTGTCTCACCCTGCAGTGGCTGCTCAACTTGTCTTCTGGATGATTTCCCTTCCAAGTTTCTCTTTCTGTCGTCTTCTTCCTCATGACTCCTTCCCCTGATCGCTGCTCTCGTTCTCTGTAGAGATGAGCGAATTTCATGATATGAAATTCGTTCACGATTCGTCTTGGTAGTAAAAGCAGAATTGCGTTATGGATTCCGTTACCACGGACCATAACGCAATTCTATGACGGAATGCATAACGCAATGCCTTCAGAGGCATTCCGTTATTCATTCCGTCATAATAGAAGTCTACGGCCTGCATATCGGATCCGCCCCTTTTCCGTTACGCAGGAGAGGACTACCATGCATAACAGAAACGGGACGGATCCGTTTTGCAGCCCATAGACTTCTATTATGACGGAATGAATAACGGAATTCCTCTAAAGGAATTCCGTCATAGAATTGCGTTATGGTCCGTGGTAAAAGAACGCATATTCTGCTTTTACTACCAAACGAAGCCTGAGCGGATTTCAAAATATGAAATTCGCTCATCTCTAGTTCTCTGTTCCCATCTCTACTTTGTCAGCCATTTGACCGCTTCTAGGGTCACACTTCCATGAAAAGTGCGGACGGTTTAAAATAGGTCCTGGCAATGGAGGGGTTACGGGCTTTTCATACATTTGGGAGAGTCCGTGAATCTCTCTTAGGCTTTGGATGTGGCCCAAAGGAGAACGGAAGTCAAACCAACCAAACTGGTCAGACAGACCGTGAATCAATGTGGAACAGTAAAGTAACTTCAGTGAGCGGCTGAAAACACCTCCGCACGCTATCCCCTATCAGTCTCACACTCAGGTGGAAGGAAGTCACCACAGCAGTCAAGAGGAACACAAAAATATAATATAATAAAACCAGGAGGAGAGCAGGTCTACAGAGTGACAACTACAAGCAAAGCCAGACCAGGAGTGAAGGAGTTCTTAAAGGTGTTGCAGGACCAGCTTGCCAAGACTACTCACGCTGTAAAGCTCCTACTGAGAAGTTAACCATTACTGGGGAATGCTGTAATGGTACATTATTAGATTTCACAGATGAAAGTTTTCCCCGTATTGTGAAAGGTTAGAGCTAGGGGCGCTGTCACACTGTCCCTTATGAAAAGTACTGAATTAGACAACTATAGTGGTGGAAAATGGTACTGCATGTGTCAACATTTTTTATAGGGGTTATGTTTCTTTTTTTTTTTTTGAGCTATCAGCAGCAGATCATTTGTGGCTAATTTAGGGGAACAACCCTGGATCAACACGGATGCCTGGTCCGTGGTTTCTACAGACTATTGGTAGGAGATGCTCCGGAAACTCATTTTCAGCCTGGCAGTGTCTGCGAAATAGAGATGACATATGGGGGGGGGCACACGGACCCAACATGTATCCTTCATGGATGAACTACTGACTATTTTGTCAAGGCGGACACGTCAAAGATCTAGGGCACCAAAATGTATCAAACTATTTTGGCGCCGTAGATATGGCCGTTATTAATAATTATCATTACAAATGCCCTTCAGTTGCGCCGGATGATATCTGGTTTAACCCCTTCCTTCATAGATGACAAATTGAAGATACGTGGAGCTAGAAGTAGTTACAGATACGATCTGCATCTCACCAGTCTGTAGAATTGAATGAAATAAGTTGCCTTAATGCAATGGTCGCGCATCATATCAAACCTCAAAGACGTTGTTACATTCAGCATATCGCCAGTTCAAAAGAACAGATTTCTGGTATAAGCCAAGTAAACCTGCTTAGGGCACAATTGGGAAATTCCCCAACAAACTGGATTTTTGTGAGTGTGTAAACAGACCAATGGATATTATACCTAAAGATCCTCCCACAGAAGACAGCAAGGTAACTTAAGTTCAAAAGAATTCCCCAAAAAGAAAAAGAAAAAAAAAAGTCTGTTTAGAGCAGCATAATAAGGCTACACATAGGCAAAATCTACTGACAATTCAGCAGCAGAAAACTGACGTTTTCTATTGTGTAAACTGCATTGAAAGGCCACAAAGGGGCTTTCCGAGACTTTCCTCTGGATAGGTCATCAGTATCTGATCGGTGGGTGTAACTACTATAATACTGCCTCCTATGTACAAGAATATAACTACTATAATGCTGCCTCCTCTGTACAAGAATATAACTACTATAATACTGCCTCCTATGTACAAGAATATAACTACTATAATGCTGCCTCCTCTGTACAAGAATATAACTACTATAATACTGCCTCCTATGAACAATATTATAACTACTAGAATACTGCCTCCTATGTACAAGAATATAACTACTATAATACTGCCTCCTGTATTCAAGGATTTTCCAGAACTTGGGGCCACACTATACTACTGATTTTGTATAAAGTTTCTTTTCTTTTAGAGTCTGTATTTGGCTCATGTCATTGGGTTGGCTTATTATGGTATAAGGAGGTATTGCATCTTGGGGAAAAGATCTACATCATATGGCGGCACATGTAGTGCCTTCAGATAATTTCCTTTTCATAGACTTCTGACTGATGAGCAGCATAAGATTTTTTTCTTTTTAAAAGGCAGGAACTTAGTAGGTCCTCTCCATCAATTACTATCATATACTCTAATGGGTTCTTTGCCCCTTTGAGGGCGATTATTGAAATAGGCGATCCATCCGCACACACATCCAGACATGCAGGCAGCCACGTTTATTTAGGTATCTTCAGAGTGGTCACTAGAGGAGGCCTTCCCTTAGGAAAAGCTTCACAAACGTCTGCTAAGAGGAGGCCTATCAGACAACCCAGTGTACACACAACAGATAGCATCTGCTCTTCCCAGGATTCGGCACAGGGCGAACCCCGAGACTAAAGAGCAGGATCCACAGCCAGTATCTCTGGCAGCGACGTCACACAGTACCGGCTGGCGTCAGCATACACTGCTTTATAATGTGTCCTGTGTAATGATTACCATGGCTGCGTCACCCAGAGGAAAGAATCCTGGATGAAAGACAAGAATCCAAGTGAAATAGATCTGAGAGGTGACCGGCCGCACCGCAGACCTAGACATTCCAGCCAATACGACCCTGAATGAATGCCCGTACAATAGGCGGCGCCAGGCGTATCATATAATGGAAATTATAAGTCAGGGGAATGAATAGCGAAAAGTTTTTCCTAGAAAATATATATATATTTTTTTATAGTAACCATGTGTGTCACATGGCAGCCAACTACTGGGCAGTCTTTCTGGGAGATGGCATTAAAGCCACGGCAGGGAAGCTGGCACAGGACTGGTTACTGTTAGAGGGAACGGTTCCTGTACAACCAGAACAGAGTGCCCTGTAGACAGGACAAGCCGCAGAACATTGCTTCAATCTCATACTGTATATGGTCGAGATCAACAGGGACTGGCACGGAGAAAGTGGTGTCAAATTACGTATAAAAGATGATACCGTGGTGACTGTTATTTGGCATTACAAATTGAAACAGTTTTGATGAACTTAAAATAATTTGTTTTCGCTCCACCCCTCCACAATTACTTCTCAGTTTCGACTTGGAAACCATCAACAAGTTGCTGATCATGGATCTTCCATTTCCACTACTTGTCTCATGGTGCTCCATAGTGAATGGGCTGTGGGTCCGACTGTCTCAAGAGACAATAAATTTTTTTTTTAAAAAGGGTTTTCCAAGATTTTTCTTTTTACTGAGGACCTATCCTCATCTGATTGGTGGGGGGGTCTAAAACCCTGGGAGCCCGGCTGATGAGCAGTTTGAGAAGGCACCAGGGCTCCTATGAGCGCCGCTGCCTTCTTGCAGCTTACCAAGTGCCGCGCTGTACATTGTATAGGGGCTGTGCTCGGTATGGCGCTCAGCCTCATTCACTTCTATGGGGATGAGCTGCTAATAGGCCATGTGATCGATGAATGTGTAGTCACTGGTGTGGGAAAAGCTGAGGGAAGGCCGCAGCGCTCGCAGAAGCCCCGATGCCTTCTCAAAGATCTGATTGGCGGGTGACCTGAGCGTCAGACCCCCACTGATGACCTATACTCAGTATAGGTCATCAGTATTAAAGTCTCGGAAAAACCCTTTTACCCCGGGCCAGTTTTCGCCCTTCTGCCCAGGGCATTTTTTGCATTTTTATGTGGTAATAGCTTTGGAAGACTTTTACTTATCCAAGCCATTCAGAGATTATTTTCTCGTGACACATTGTACTTCATGATATTCATAAATCTGAGTCCATATATTTCACCTTTATTTATGAAAAAAATCCCAAATTTACCCCAAATTTTTAAAAATTTCAATTTCTCTGCTTTTAAAACAGAAAGCGATACCTCATAAAATACTTTTTAATTAACATTCCCCATATGTCTACTTTATGTTGGCATCATTTTGTAAATGTCATTTTTATTAAATTTTTTTAGGACGTTAGAAAGCTTAGAAATTTAGAAGCAATTCTTAAAATTTAAGAAAATTTCCAAAACACACTTTTTAAGGACTAGTTCAGGTCTGAAGTCACTTTGTGAGGCTTACATAATATAAAACCGCCCATAAATGACCCCATTGTAGAAACTACACCCAAGTTACTCAAAACTGATTTTACAAACTCTGTTAACCCTTTAGGTGTTCCACAATAATTAAAGGGAGACCTCCATATGGCCATATACAGCGCTTCCATTGCCCTATAGCACACCTATACATGAATGTTATGGTACCTTTGTCTTTAGACTTGCAGAAGCTGGAAAAACGAACTTTGACTGATATGCAAATGAGCACTCGCAGGTGCCCAGGGGCGGCGTTCACTGTGTTGGTGCCCAGGCTGCCCTGCCTTTTTTCATTGTTCCCCCGCCCCAGCCTCTGCATATGCCCGCCCTCCTATTCCCTTGCGTCATCCTAAAGTCCGGCCGAGATCCCGCGGGCCGGAGCATGCGCACTGCGATGCCCATTGTTGGCATGGCATTGCTTTAACTACTGTGCATGTTCCGGCGAACGGTGCAAAACCAGTTGACTTTTTTTTTTTTTTATTGGCACCATTTTTGGGTACATATGATTTTTTGATCATTCATTATTACACTTTATGGGGCAAGGTGACAAAAAAAATTGGTTGTTTTGGCATAGCTTTTATTTATTTTTACAGCGTTTACTGTTAGGGGGTTATTACTATGGTGGTGGGGTATATGCCTTTTTGATTGCTTGGTGTTGCACTTTATGTGATGTTAGGTGACAAAAAAATAGCTTTTTTGGCACGGTTTGTTTATTTATTTTTTACGGTGTTAACCTGAGGGGTTAGGTCATGTGATATTTTTATAGAGCAGGTTGTTACGGATGCGGCAATACCCTAATATGTCAACTTTTTTATTTATTTCATTTTAACACAATAGCATATTTGAAACAAAAAAAAAAAATGTTTTAGTGTCTTAATGTTCTGAGAGCTATAGTTTTTTTTTTTAGTGATTTTCTTATGTAGGGGCTCATTTTTTGCGGGATGAGGTGACTGTTTTATTGGTACCATTTTGTGGGACATATGCCTTTTTGATCACTTGGTGACAAAAGATGACAAAAATGGCTTTTTTGACACAGTTTTTATTTTTTATGGTGTTTATCGGACGGGGTGGATCATGTGATATATTTATAGAGCCTGTCGTTATGGACGCGGTGATACCCAATATGTGTGTTTTTTCCTTTTTTTTTTATTATAAAATTGGGAAAAGGGGCGTTTTTTTTTTACTTGAAACTTTATTTTTTTATTAAAAACACTTTTTTTTCCATTATTTTTTAAAAACTTTATTTCTGTCCTACTCTGGGACTTCAACTTTTGGGGGTCTGATCCCCTCTACAATGCATCTGTATTGAAATGCATTGCCTGTTAGTGTACTACACAAAGTAATACACTAACAAGTTGCCTAGGAGACCCAGCCTGAGGCTGGATCTCCTGGGCACCCGTAGAAGGCAGGTCCTGATGCCGTGCAAGGCATTGGGCAGCCTCTGCACGGCATCGGGCTCTCCCATCGGGTCCCCGCCACAGCAGCGATGGGCTCCCTCACTCGCAGCAAACCCCTTCTATGCCGCCGGCATCGCTGTAAAAGCTGATACAGCAGGGGCCTGGCTATCAGGGACAGCCGGGCCCCTGCAGTGATCAGGTGCGCACCACTCCGGAGCCCTCCTGATCACTATGACGTAATAGTATGTCAAAATGCGGCAAGTCACTTGCTGCCATGACATACTATTACCTCATATGTCGGGAAGGGGTTAAGAGCATGACGCTTCTTTGACATTTCTGTTTTTCACTGAGGTGTGCGCTGTCCCCATTTTCCATGGACAACACAAGTACCCATTGATTTAAATGTGATTGTTCACACATCAGTGGATCAGTGAAAAAAATCACGGAGACGTGCACAACTTTGGTCTGTGATGCAGACCAACCATGCGCATTAGGGCTTCAATGGGTCCACAAAAAAAACGGAAATGACTCAGTGTGCATTCCGTTTCTGTAGGTCCACATGTCCGTTCTGCATATAAACACAGTCACTGTTAGGCTAGGGCTACACGACGACGTGTGTCGCACAACGGTTTTTATAATGATAGTCTAGGGTGTCGCACTGCGACATGCTGCGACGCGACAGTCGCAGAAAAATCCATCTTGGATAGATTTTTTGCTACTGTCGTGTCGCAGTGTGACACTATAGACTATAATTATAAAAACTGTCGCACGACAGGTCGTCGTGTAGTCCTAGCCTTACAATGGATCTGCAAGAAAAAGGATGCAATACGGATGTCATCCATTTGGACAGCTCTGGAAATAAATGTTCAGCTGAGCAGTGTCCGTGGAATACAGATGACACACAGGAGGACAAAAAAAACGGACATGTTCACTGACAACTTTGCTCATGAAATACGGACTGATTTTTTTCACAGACTTTAAAAGGATGTGGAAATTCAAGAGAGGCCTTACTAAGATCCATCGTTCGCAGTTAACCCTGCATGTTGCGGATTTTCAGGCCAGCAAATGTCTAAGGGTGCATTCCGTGTTTTGCGGACTTCAAACTGGGGAACCACAGAACATGGACACCAGCCGACTTCAATGGGTCCGCAATCTGCATGTTGCAGCCAAAGATAGGACATGTCCTATCTTCTGAGGGGCGGCCACACGGAACAAGTCTTTGGCTGCAACATGTGGATCGCAGACCCACTGAAGTCAATGGGTCCGCACCGCGAACCACAAAAAAAAAAAAAAAGACACGGTCGTGTGAATGCCCCCTAATACAATTCCTAAGGGGTTTATTTACACAGTTTTTCGTTTCCAAATTTCTAGGTGAGCGAGCAGTAAGGCCTCCTGCACACGACCGTAGGTGTCCCGTTGCCGTATTGCGGACCGCATTTGCGGATCTGCAGTACAAGGGCACCGTTCTGTGGGCATTCCGCATTATGGATGCGGACCTATTCACTTCAATGGGTCCGCAAATCTGCAGATGCGGAACGGAACCCTATGGATCCACAAAAAACGGAAGCCGCCCGTGTGCCTTCCGCAATTTGCGGAACGGAACGGGCGGCCTATTGTAGAAATGCCTATTCTTGTCAACGGAACAGGCGGCCCATTGTAGAAATACCTATTCTTGTCCGCAAAACGGACAAGAATAGGGCATGTTCTATTTTTTTTGCGGGGCCACGGAACGGAGCAACGGATGCGGACAGCACACGTTGTGCTGTCCGCATCTTTTGCGGCCCCATTAAAGTGAATGAGTCCGCACCCGAGCCGCAAAAACGGCGGCTCGGATGCGGACCGAAACAACGGTCTTGTGCATGAGGCCTAAGGTTGTTGAGAGGTGATGTTTAGGGCAGTCTGTATTCTGGTATCACCACTAGTGTTGAGCGAACTTGTGTTTTAAGTTCGGCGTCTAAAGTTCGGGATCAGGTTATCGAAGAATCGCGTTATGGTCCGTGGTAGCGGAATCCATAACACGATTCTTCGATAACCCGAACCCGAACTTTAGACGCCGAACTTAAAACACAAGTTCGCTCAACACTAATCACCACCTGAGTCCCAGAACACAGGCTGCCATAAATATACCCAAAACTCCACATAATCTCAGAGGGCAAATAAGGGGGAATTCTGTCCAAGTCAATTTAAAGGGCCACTCCACCCATCAGATCCAGTAATAGCAGACACTGGCCAGCAGCATAATACATGATGAAATCCGTAAAGGATTGCGCTATAGCTTATCTGCTCCCTGTCTGATAAGAGACCATAGCGCCTATCATTCTGCAATATGTGAGCGCTCTGAATTTTTTTTAAAAAGACAAAATGATTAACTCCAAAAACATGTCACACATGACACCGATCGAGTATATATATATCTCTGATATAGGGAGCGCCACACAACAGGTGCTGCTCACATAATTGCATCACATTGTGTGTCACATGTATACAGCCAAAAAGATAATAAAAAAAATAAAAAAAGTGACCACTTTTCAGCGCCCCCAGATATCGCCGTAGACCCTACAGCGCCCTATAGTATTATCCGATTATCATGCACATCCAGCCCTGTGATTCGCAGAGGTTGCAGCTTCAGGCGTCATGGTAGTATATATAGGGAATACCCCCCCTCCTCCTCCTCCTGGAACATGTGCAGTAAGAGGTCCCCCAACCTCAGGCAGCAGCGGAGCAGGCACTTACCTTAATACCAAACTGTGCAGAAGACATGGCCAGGAAGGAGGAAAGCATCCGTCTTCTGGCTGCGGTGATCAGGGGGGGCACATCCCGGGTGCCATCACCCCCCTCTGACTCTCACAAGTTAGCACATTGTCCCCCACACAGCAGGAGTTGGGGTGCAGGGGTCCAGGGTGCAGGATCCTATGGAGGTTTCTGTTTCTTGTGTTTCTGGATTTCAGTTTTTTTTTTTTTTTTCTGTTTTCCTTCCTGGAAGAGAGAAGTGAAGGCAGAAGTGAGTGCCCCCCTCCTTCCTCCCTCATTGATCTCAGAGTGCAAGTCCTGAAACTGACGTGTATTCCCAGCAACCAGCTCTGCCTCTTAAAGGGACCGCAGCACCAGGAAACACAGACAG
Organism: Bufo gargarizans; assembly: GCF_014858855.1. Lineage (NCBI taxonomy): Eukaryota > Metazoa > Chordata > Amphibia > Anura > Bufonidae > Bufo > Bufo gargarizans. The sequence goes on along the minus strand of NC_058081.1, from coordinate 516,732,739 downwards.
GGAAGTGCCAGACACGAGCAAGCAAAGGGCAAGGGGGGAGGGGGAGTGAGGGGGAGGGGGCTCTGGGGAGGGTGGGAATGTGGGACAGTGTGAGGCGAGGGGTGAAGGAAGATGGAAACACATAGGAAGTGAATGTAAAGGGAGTCCTGAGAATGGAGGAGGAAGTAATAAATAAGGGGTTTTATGGAGTGCAAGCTCTTCGGCTCCAACTTTCTCATGAGCTGATGCAGCGTGATACAATGTGTCTGGTGTGGACACCGCGTACTGTAGGAAGTAGCCCTTAACCACCCCACTTCTACAGAATAATGGGCGGGAGGGGGCGCTGACTGCACCGGGGGGAGCAGAAAGGCATGAAGGGTCGAGAGGCTGCCAGGCAGAACTGAGTGCTCGCGGCCCCTTTAAGAAGAATTACCCGGAAATGTCAGCTCCGGTTACAGAGAGAGACATGGGAAATGAGGAAGAAGGGGGAAGAGAATACCTGAGGGGGGTGTGATATTTTTTGTGAACATTACTGTGATGAGACAGGTGTGGAGTGAGGAAGACTGCGACATGCTGGGGGAGGGGTGGGGTTTGAAGAGATAGGAAGGGAGGATGGAAGGAGCCACTCAGGGTGAGGGGGGTGGGTAAGAGAAATGGGAAGCAAGGCGACATCCTGGGGGGTGGAGATAGGAGGAAAAGAAGGAGATATCCTGAGAGGAAGAGATGAGAAGGAATGGGGGATGGGCTGAAAATAGGATGACATACTGGGAAAGAGGATGGAAAAAAGGAGGGTGACATCCTGAGGGAAGATGGGAAATAAGGATGAGAGTAAAGGAGGGTGACATCCTGGGGGGATTTGGGAAATGAGGATGGAAGTACAGGAAGGTGACATCCTGGGGGTGGGGGGGAGATGGGAAATGAGGATAGAAGTACAGCATGGTGACATCCTGGGGGGTGGTACTAAATTGAAAGTAAAGGAAGGTGAAATCCTGCAGCAGGGGGGAAAGAAATGAGGATGTGAGTAAAAAGATGACATATTGGGGGGAGGAGATCAGTATGAGAGCATAAGGAAGGTAACATTCAAGGTGATATATGGGAGGGGGAGATGGGAAGTGAGAATGGGAGTAAAGGAAGGTGACATCCTGGGGGGAATATGGGAAATAAGGATGGGAATAAAGGAAGGAAACATCCTGGGGGGGGAGAGGGGAAATAAGGATGGGAGTAAAGGAAGGAAACATCCTGGGGAGAGATGGGAAATAAGGATGGGAGTAAAGGAAGGAAACATACTGGGGGGGGGGGGGGGAGATGGGAAATAAGGCCTTTTGCACACGACTGTATGGCTTTTTCAGTATTTTGCAGTCTGCAAAAATCGGATCCGCCCCCAAAAAACTGATGATATCCATGTGCATTCCGTTTTTTGCGGAACAGAACAGCTGGCCCCTGATAGAAGAGTACTATGCTTGTCCGTTATGCGGACAATAATAGGACATGTTCTATCTTTGAACGGAATGGAAATACAGAAACGGAAGGCATACGGAGTACCTTCCGTTTTTTTTTGCGGATACATTGAAATGAATGATTCTGTATACGGTCCGTATACTAAACGCAGAAAAAGGAACGTAAACGGAAAAAAAGTTTGTGTGCTAGAGGCCTAAGGCCTCATTCACACGACCGTATGTGATTTGCGGTCCACAAAATATATTGATGACGTCCGTTTGTATTCCGTATTTGGCGGAACGGAACAGCTGGCCCCTAACAGAACAGTCCTATCCCTGTCCGTAATGCGGACAATAATAGGACGTGTTCAGTTTTTTTGCAGAATGGAAAGATGGACATATGGAAACGGAATGCACACGGAGTACCTTCCATTTTTTGGACCCATTGAGATGATAAAACGGAGCGGAATGAAAATACGCTTGTGTGCATGAGCCCTTAGGGTAGGAGTAAAGGAAGGTGACATCCTGGGGGTTATAAGAAATGAGAATGTGAGTAAAAGATGACATCTCGGGGCGGCTCAGTATGAGAGTAATGGAAGGTGTTATCCTGCGGTGGGGTGAATCAGTATGAGCGTATAAGAGTATCAGTATGAGAGTAAAGGAAGGTAACATCCGGGGGGGGGGGGGGTGAGGATGGGAGTAAAGAAGGAATTCTGGGAGAGAGGGAATGAGTATAAGAATAAATTAAGTCAACAATTTGGGGACATGGGGGGGAGGGGAAGAAAGCAAGGTGTCATTTTGGAGGTAGAGATGGGAAGTGAGGATGGAAGTAAAAGAAGGTGACATCCTTGGGGGAGGATAGAGATAGATTTGAAGAAAGAAAGGTGACATTCTGGAGATGGGAAATGAGGATGGGAGTGAAAGAAGTTTACATCCTCAGGAGAGAGGAGATGGGAAGCGTGGATTGGAGCAAAGCAAGGTAACATTCAGAGAAGGGGGATAAGAAATGGGTGTCAGATTAAAGGAAGGTGACATTCTGGGAGGTGGGGAAATGAGTATGAGAGTTAAGGAAGATGGCATCCTGGCTGGGTGGCAGGGATAAGTATGAGAGTAGAGAAAGGTAACATACTCAGTGGAGGGGAGGAAAGCAAGGTCACATTCTGGAGGTGTAGATGGGAAATGAGGATGGTCGTAAAGGAAATTTACATCCTCTGGGGAGAGGAAATGGGAAAAGGTGGATTGGAGCAAAGCAAGGTAACATTCTGGGTGGAAGGATCGGAAATGGGTTAGAGAGTATAGGAAGGTGTCATCCTTGGAGGTGGAGAAATGGGTATTTCTAAAGGAGGATGGAATCCTGGGGGGTGGGGGCGAGTTCCCTTGAGAATGTTTATGAGAGTAAAGGAAGGTGATGTCCTGAAAGATAGGGGGGTGGGAAATAGGGTAGCGGAAAGAAAGGCAACACTCTGGGGTAAAAGAAAACATGGGAAGGAGACATGGGAAATGAGGAAGAAGGAGGATGGGACAGAGCATGGGCATATTGTATGTGAACATCCATTATTGTGATGAGACAGGTGCAAATTGAGGAAGACAACGTCCTGGAAGATAGGAAGAGAGGACATGTGACATCCTGGGAAGAGGTTGACATAGCAGGAACGCAACACCATGGGGGCGTGAGAAATTGGAAGGGGGATGGGAGGAAAAGAAAGTGACATCCTGGGGGATGTGAACAGGGAATGGGAGTTGGCGGGATTTGAAGAAAAGCCTTCTTTTCTCTCATCCCCACCCTCAGGTTGTCGCCTTCTTATTCCCCCTTCCAAAATGAGGGGAAAGAAGAAATGGGAAGGAAGGGGGACGAGCAAGAGATAATAGGAGAGGAAGGTGACATCCTGTGATGAGAGAAGGGATGGAAGGAAAAGCAGGACACATCCTGGGGAGAAAGGGATAGGAAAGAATGAGGGAAGGGAGGAAAGGAAGGCAACATCTTTTTGTGAAAGAATGGTGGGAAAGGAGGAAAAGAAGGTGACATCCTGAGGATGATGAGACTCAGTGACAAAGATTATAGAGGAAAGAAGAGATGGTGGCATTATTTGGGAAAGATAAATTACACTTCTGTAAGGAGAAGAAAGTAGAGGAAGTGAGAGAGAGCAGGAAGAGACTGGGGAGGCGGACGTGACAACCTCTCAGACATGGTATACAGGCTGGTTGTTAGCAGTAATAGATGGAATAGCTGTTACTATAGTATAAGGTGTGTGGATCTCATGTCTGATCACAGTGTAATTATATTACTATTATATTCAGTGATGTCAGTAACAGGGGGCGGGGCTGTGACAACCTCTCAGACATGATATAGAGGCTGGTTGTCAGCAGTAATAGATGGAATAGCTGTTACTGTAGTATAAGATGTGTGGATCTCATGTCTGATCACAGTGTAATTATATTACTGTTATACTCAGTGATGTCAGTAACAGGGGGCGGGGCTGTGACAACCTCTCAGACATGATATAGTGGCTGGTTGTCAGCAGTAATAGATGGAATAGCTGTTACTGTAGTAGAAGGTGTGTGGATCTCATGTCTGATCACAGTGTAATTATATTACTATTATATTCAGTGATGTCAGTAACAGGGGGCGGGGCTGTGACAACCTCTCAGACATGGTATAGAGGCTGGTTGTCAGCAGTAATAGATGGAATAGCTGTTACTGTAGTATAAGGTGTGTCATCTCATGTCTGATCACAGTGTAATTATATTACTATTATTTTCAGTGATGTCAGTAACAGGGGGCGGGGCTGTGACAACCTCTCAGACATGATATAGAGGCTGGTTGTCATCAGTAATAGATGGAATAGCTGTTACTGTAGTATAAGGTGTGTGGATCTCATGTCTGATCACAGTGTAATTATATTACTATTATATTCAGTGATGTCAGTAACAGGGGGCGGGGCTGTGACAACCTCTCAGGCATGATATAGAGGCTGGTTGTCAGCAGTAATAGATGGAATAGCAGTTACTGTAGTATAAGGTGTGTGGATCTCATGTCTGATCACAGTGTAATTATATTACTATTATATTCAGTGATGTCAGTAACAGGGGGCGGGGCTGTGACAACCTCTCAGACATGATATAGAGGCTGGTTGTCAGCAGGAATAGATGGAATAGCAGTTACTGTAGTATAAGGTGTGTGGATCTCATGTCTGATGACAATGTAATTATATTACTATTATATTCAGTGATATAGAGTATTACTACTATGGAGGGGGCACAGAGGGAATTACAAATGTGAAGGGGGCACAATGGGCATATCTACTATGGAGGGGGCACAGAATCAGAGGGCATTACTACAATGAAGGGGGCACAGTGGGGATTATTACTGTGAAGGGGGCACAGTGGGCATTATTACTGTGAAGAGGGCATTACTAGCACAGTGGGCATTATTACTGTGAAGGGGCACATTGGGCATTATTACTGTGAAGGGGCACAATGGGCATTATTACTGTGAAGGGGGCACAATGGGCATTATTACTGTGAAGGGGGCACAATGGGGATTATTACTAGGAAGGGGACACAATGGGGATTATTACTGTGAAGGGGGCACAATGGGGATTATTACTGTGAATGAGGCACAGAGAGGGCATAACTACTGTGAGGGGGCATAATGTGGGCAGAACTACTGTGAGAGGGCACAATGTGGGCATTGCTACTGTGAGGGGGCACACATCTGTACAAAACTACTGTAAAGGTTGTACAATGAGGGCACTACTGTGAGGGGGTACAATTTTTTATAAAGTATTTGGGGAGGGGGGGGGGGGGGCAAACACTCTAGGCACGCCACTGGGGCCAGAGAGGTAGATTTTATTGTCATCAGCATAGAGGTGGTATTTTAAGCCGTGGGACTCTATTAGCTGTCCCAGGCCGAATGTATAAATGGAGAAAAGTAAGGGACCCAGGACAGAGCCTTGAGGGATACTAAGGCCCCTTTCACATGGGCATTGCGTATTGGGGACGGATGCGTTCAGGGTGCGTTCAGGAAAAATGGTGTGATTTTGACAGTTAGTTTTCACTGCGATTGCGTTCCATGTTTGCGTTTTTTCCCGCGCGGGTCCAAAACATTGTAATGCGTTTAGCACGCGCATGAGAAAAATCGGCATGTTTGGTACCCAGACCCGAACCCCGACTTCTTCACAGAAGTTCGGGTTTGGAATCGGTGTTGTGTAGATTTTATTATTTTCCCTTATAACATGGTTATAAGGGAAAATAATAGCATTTCTAATACAGAATGCATAGTACAATAGAGCTGAAGGGGCTAAAAAAATAAATTATATATCTCGCCTTAATCCACTTGATCGCGCAGCCGTCTTCTCTTCTGTCTTCTTCTTTGCTGTGCACAGTAAAAGGACCTTTGATGACATCACTGCGGTCATCACATGGTCCATCACCACGGTAAAAGATCATGTAATGGACCATGTGATGAGCGCAGTGATGTCATCAAAGGTCCTATTCCTGTGCACAGCAAAGCTGATAACAGAAGAGAAGCCGGGCTGCGCGATCAAGTGGATTAAGGTGAGTTATATATTTTTTTAATTAACCCCTTCAGCCCTATTGTACTATGCATTCTGTATTAAGAATGCTATTATTTTCCCTTATAACCATGTTATAAGGGAAAATAATAAAGATCGGGCCTCCATCCAGATAGTCTCCTAGCAACCGTGCGTGAAAATCACACCGCATCCGCACTTGCTTGCGGATGCTTGCGATTTTCACGCAGCCCCATTTCACGCGGCCTCTATGGGGCCTGCGTTGCGTGAAAAACGCAGAATATAGAACATGCCGCGATTTTCACGCGACGCACAAGTGATGCGTGAAAATAACCACTCGTGTGCACAGCCCCATAGAAATTAATGGATTCGGTGCGGGTGCAATGCGTTCACCTCACGCATTGCACCCGTGTGGAAAACTCGCCCGTGTGAAAGGAGCCTAACAGAGACAACAACAATTCTTTTTTAAATCGAATACCTGTAGTTATACACAGATACATAATTTTAAAGACATGGAAATTTATTAAGAATAATATTGCTTAATTATTACTTAGAGTATGATGGGTATGAAAAGGTTAATATTAGCAACAGGTTAGGTAAAATCATTAGCGTAAAAGAAGGGTCCTTTGCTGCTCTCACTTCTAGCTCTGAGGCCACGTCCTAGGACAGTTACCAGCAGAGGTCATATCCTAGGCCCTACAGTGACTCGGAGGTAGAGGGGGTTTGGGGGTTAGTAAGCGCCAGTCATAGGGGAAGTTATTGTTACAAACAGTTACTGATCTGTGTTAAATCTTCAGTGAATTTACAGAATAAAATTCGGATTCCTTGAGCGTATACGTTTCTCCCCTGTCCTGTTTCCTGACAGATCGCCTTGACCTGCAGGGGATCGGGGGGGTATAATCACACATGACGAACTTGAGTCCAGAAATACGAGAGCGGGACTGGATAACATGCAGAAAACCATCCAGTGGAAACGCTGGTGCAGGGAAAACAGGGGCTACCCCCTGCCCACATGCCCTGTCTACCGCCCCCAGATACAGGGGCCCAGCAGTAGATTTCTGTTAAATTATGTCACCACGCCTGCGTGACGACCACACCAGTCCTCACCTGCAGGCTCAGAGGCCCATCAGGCTGTCCTAGCGTGTACCCCAAGATTAAAGTAGAGCAGATTAAGGCATAATCTACACATCTTGGTATTAGTAAAGGGTTAAGCACACTGCACACACAACAGCCTGGACATATACCCTACAGGAAAATTTCCCAGAGGGCAAGTGCCCAGGGGCCTGCCCAAGCCCTCCTTATGGCCGCTGCCCAGTTACGTAACGATCTGATGCTCTCAGGAGTATTAGGTACTTATGCATCTGGCTGGCAGAAGAAAGTGCCCTCCTGCATTCAACTGTGTCACTATCCTCAGTATGGTGATAGGCAGTATTTTATGCTACATTGTGGTATTTGGTTCTGCTGGGGTGGTTTTTGTGCTGCACTACAGTATTACTGGCCCCGCCTACTTCTGTTGACCCTGCCTACTTGTGGCTTGTGTTGGCCCTGCCTACTTATGTTGCCCCTCCTTCTGTCAATTTGGCCTACAACATGGGACCACTTTAAGTTCCCGGTCCGCCCCTGTCCACTATAAAGCCTTATTTTAGGCGTTGAATGCACATAACATTTTTTTCCTCTTGATTTCTCCATACACATGCATGCCTGGTTTCTGGCGAGCATGCATGTGTAATGCAGCCTTAGGTGTTATGCCTATTTAGGATAATAACCCAATCATTTATGTCGGGGGGGGGGAGGGGGTAATAATTCAATTAAGAATTATTAATTATGGTCATAAAAATAATTAACCATAAAAAAAAAAAATTTTATAAAATTTGTCATAAATTCTTAAAATCATGACCTGGTGAATTGTAGACAACCTAATTGATACAATTCACATCTGAGTCCGACTATTTCCTCAGATAAATAAGTTATTTTTGACGTGAGATGATGTTAATGATAAAACTGTAGTCCTACATTATACAATAATACACAGGTATTATAAAAATATGCCGATTTATTGGTTACAAGGTTATAAACATATATAAGTAAATAAACACAATGATACATGCAAATGAATATATATAGCGTTAATATAAAGCATTACGAGCTTAACAATACATGTGAGTGGAAATAACTTTATAACGAAGCTATTATTAGGTTAGGATATCAAAGTTGGAACATAAGTTATATACATTACTTCTGTTCAGAGAAAACCTCATGATATCAGGATGGGCATGTCTAATCCTAGACATCAATATGGAATGCTAAATACATTCCACCCCCCTCTAACCAACTACACATCACATGACTTCCAGAATGGGCAAATCCATTCAAGGATATAACTTAGAAGAGATAACTGTATCCTTCCGCCCCATCCTGGACTATTTTCACACATATAACTTTGGTAAGACCATTAAGACAAATAACAGGGATCTAGGATCATTGCTAGATCATATCTTAAATGGGAAGGACTTGAAATAGGTCTTTCCTGTGGGAATCCATCATTTAGCTTGGCGAAGAATGTTCTATCAAGATATATATATATATATATATATATATATATATGCGCAGTTATTTAATGCTTTGCTATATTATGAGTCATGATTCTTCTGCAGGTAGAATGAAGCCTCACAATATCCTAAGACTACATCTCAATATGGAGATGATCAATTCATTTAATTATTTATTTATTTGCCAATCTAGATGATATAATTTCACCCACACTATCAAATTAGTCTTAATAAAATGAAATATCATTTTCTGTGTCTGTTTCCAAGTCCTAGTAGGAATCTCACTTCTGCTCCTAGGAAAGCTGGGTGGTCCATCATAGCGCATCTCACCATGGCTTTCATCTTGATAGACCCCTGTAAAGAGCTTAACTTCTCTTTCCTCTCTTTCTCCTCTCCTCTTTCTTGTGTGTGTGTTCTCGTCTCCCCCTGTGTATGGTTTATGATCACAAACTTATCAGTTAGACACACCTTCCTAGTTTGGAACTTTCCAATCATAGTCGGATGGGCGTGTCCTTCTCCCATACCATTCTCCCCTACTGTGTCCTTCTCCCATACCATGTAGATTGTAAGCCCTCACGGGCAGGGCCCTCTCTCCTTTTGTACCAGTTTGTAACTCATTTTGTTTATGATTAGTGCAATTGTCTGTATTATGTATGTGCACCCCTTATCATATGTACAGCGCTATGGAATGAATGGCGCTTAAATAATAAATAATAATAATAATAATAATGGGCGTGATCATTGATAAAAAATGTGACATCGTAACCTTACCCAGAATGCACTTTTGCTACTGTTGTAATGTCACCTACTGATACCTAGGTGGCACTGCTGTGTAAGCTATTTGCATCATAGTATAAAGGGTTAACTTATGTAAGTCTGAATAAAACGTATATTCTATACATCTTGCCCTTAAAAGCTTTAATTCAAAGCTATAGGGATTAATTCTGACACTTGTAGCAATTAGAGACAGACCTCTAGGCGTCTTTCTGAATGTTTCTCACACTGTTAATTTATGGATCATAAATAACTTGAATGTCCTTGTTTTCTTACAGAGATATCAGTACCTCCTCTTGTCACACCAAAAGATGTGATTCATGGTTACAAAACACACATCTTCACAGACACTCTTTTAGAGATGAATATTCTCCTAATGAGAAATATATATATAATATACTGGATACATGTCTTTATAACATATAACAATATAATATAAAGTTTTATATATATATATATATATATATATATATCCTACTGATTGTCTTATGCTAAGGACTAAGGCTCATTAAAGGGTTTCTACCACTTCAGTTTCACCTATTTAGCTGTCAGACACTAGCGATCCGCTAGTGTCTGCTGTGCCCAACCATCCTAATATAATTGCTTTTGGGGCAGCCGTTTTGCTAAAAAAAAGAACTTTTATTAATATGCTAATGAGCCTCTAGGTGCTATGGGGGCGTCAGTAGCACCTAGAGGCTCCGTCTACCTTCAGAAACTGCCGCCGCCCAGCGCCTCCCTCCAGCCCGCCCATCTCTTCCTGAATGCGATCCTCCTTGTGAGCGTATGTATTCTGCGCATGCGCAGTGAATGTCTGACCGCTTCCTTGCTCAGACATCTCCACTGCGCCTGCGCGATGACGCCATAGGCTCCGAGGAACAGGCGCAGTGGAGATGTCTGAGCAGGGAAGCTGTCTGGATGCGATGTTTGTTGTGTACACGTAGCATCTGGACTGAATCCTGACCCATTCATTTCAGTGGTTCTGTGCACATGCGTTTTTCATGCCTCATCTCTGTGTTCAGGATAAATCTCAGCATGTTCTATATTGTGCGTTATTCACACAACCCTGGCTCCATAGAAATGAATGGTGCTTGTGTGAAAAACGGAATCTATCTGGATGCGATGCGTCCTTCACTGATGGTAGCTCAAAGATGTAGATTGTCAGTCTTCAGTTTTTCTTCACATGCGTGAAAAACGCATACAATCTGGATGGAAAAAAACACACACACTGAACGCAATCGCAGAAAAATACTGATTAAACTTGCATACAAAACCATCCGTTTTTCCCTGAACAGATCCTGACACAATCCGTATCGCTCATGTGAAAGAGTCCTAAGGGTACGGCCACATGGTCAGGTTTCCTGATGCAGTTTTGGAATCCAAAATCAGAAATATAAAAGTAACGACAAAAGGACAGATACAGCTTCTCTCTTCCACTCCTGGTTTTGACTTCTAAAACTGCATCAGGACACCTGACCGTGTGGCCGATCTTATACTCTAGTCACATAGCGCGCTACATCTGCTGATTCACTGTTCTTTACCGGGAAGGCTTTAATATACCCCTTTGCTGCTCCCTGGTGGCTCAGTGTGGTGTAGCCTGTTCAGATGTTCATTTTTGGGAGATACATTTTCACCAGGCACAGTTAAAGGGGTTTTCCGAGATTTTGTTTTTACTGATGACCCATCCTCTGGATAGCAGTAAAATGTAAGTAGAAGCAGCACTATACGGTCCTTGGTCGATGTAGAAATACGATGCAACAGCCTCACCGTTGACCCTTGATCCGACAGGCCATATGATGAACAAAAAATAAAAACGGCACCGGCAGCATCTCACATCATCCAATATTTTATTGTGGCCTCAAGACAAATACAGCAGCAACGTTTCGGCTGAAACTCAGCCTTTGTCAAGCCTAATGACATCAACATTATTACACATATATATACCCCCCACATAAAAACACACCCCTTCCAGTCACCAATGTTAATCACTGTTCATTTCATCTACCAATCACTTTTGACCATGTGTTCACCTAATAGGTTATTACCTTCCACCTGGTCATAAACATAGTATGGCGGTTGTTGATCATGTCGGCGTTGTCCCATGTTAAGTGCGCAACCGCGCACAACTGCACTTACTTGATAGGGTGTATCAACCGTATCCACGGTAACCGACGGCGCTCATTCGTGCAGCCAATCGGCTGTCTCCAAAACCACATGACGTACGCAATCACGTGTCATGTCCGCAGACGTCATCAAGACGCGCCCTTGTCGTATCACGCGAACACTCACGTCCGGCGTCATTGCAGCGCAACATCATCAGTGCCATGGTAACAGGGACGCATCCACAAGAATCATTCCTATAACTCAAAAGAGACAACCTCATTTAGATCCATCTATCCAATGATCACATGGGACAGTTCCGATTAACATAGGCAAGAAAATCGCATATTTGACATGGCCTATAATGCATCCTTCAATAAATCGCATAGAACAACTCCGATTATGATGGGTAAAAAGATACATGATTAAACACATATGATGTATACATCTACCATACATTATAGATACATTTTATGAAACCCCTATTTGTGGAATTATAACACATCAGTGAATTTAAAAACATCTGGCTACCCCAAGGAGTAAGGGATGGATCCTCAAGGACTATTTTACATATAACATTATTAAAACAAGATGTCCCAATACCTAGGGGACATACTAGCTACCCATCTCAATCAATGGAAGTGACGTTAAATTCTATATTAAGGCCAAATGGTTGAAGGGACCTAAGGGTGTGAATCCATTTTAGTTCCTTTCTTCTTAGGATTCTCTTTCTGTCCCCACCCCGTCTCAAATATCCTACACTGTCAGTAGCACGAAATCTTAATTGATTTATAGAATGATTATGTTCAATGAAATGTTTTGCAACCGGTTTATCCAATGCACCCTTTCTTATTGTACTTTTATGTTTATTAATTATCTCTCTCAATTCCATCGTGGTCTTCCCCACGTATATCAAGCTGCATGGGCACTGTATCATGTATACCACATCAGTGGATCTACATGTATAATGTCCTCTGATTTTAAACAGCTTGCCGCTATATGAGAGAGCAAAACCGTCGCCTTTCATGATGCCACTGCAGTTGCAGCATGAGAGGCAAGGAAAATTGCCACTCTTCAATGGTGCCAATCTCTTCTGTCTCTCCATATCTTTACCCCCTACATCTGCTTTTACAATTTTATCACGTAAATTTGGACTTCTCTTATAAGCCATCATTGGGGGAGCTGTGAATTCAATGACATTGGGTAATCCTTTATGGAAAATTTGCCATTCTTGTCTAAGAATGGCAAAAATATTTCCGCTGTCTCCCCCATAAATGGACACAAAGGGAATCTGAGGGGTGTCTTGCTTGTGGGGCCTCCTTGTAAAGGTGGAGCTACGTTCAGTGGTCACAATTTTCTGTCTAGTACGTTTAATCAATTTTTTAGGATATCCTCTATTACTGAACTTACTACACATTTCATCTACCCTATGCTCAAACTGAGTTTCATCAGATACAATTCGTCGTACCCTGAACAGTTGACTCCATGGTAAGGAGTTCACCATACTATGTGGATGGCTACTATCATACATCAATAAGGTATTTTTATCTGTAGGTTTTTGGAATAGATCAGTTTTGATCTTTCCCTCCTGTACCAGAAGGAACTGCAGTTCACTGACCGAGTGTGTCACCGTGAACTGCAGTCCCGGACCCCAGAATTCAGGTGTGCATGGAATTCATCAAGTTCCGATGTGGTACCCGTCCAGATTAGAAATATGTCGTCGATGTAGCGCCACCAGCACAGAACTCTCTCAAAAAATCTGGAGCGATATACCAGCCGATCCTCGACCTTCGCCATAAAGATGTTTGCGTAGGTGGGGGCCACATTGGACCCCATGGCCACACCCCGCTTTTGCTGGTAGAAGGTGTCCCTGAAGAGGAAATAATTCCCCCTCCAGGAGGGCGAGGATCAGCCGGCGTGCCCCAAGAGAGAGATCCGTGCTGGCCAGGGCCACATCGACGACATTAAGACCATATGTGTGGTCAATGGATGTATAAAGTGATACAACATCGAAACTAACCAACACAAAATCATCCGGCATGTTAAGTGACCTCAACTTGGTTAGGAAATGACCAGTATCCCTGATGTAGGAGGGGGCCGTGGTCGCATGGATCCGCAAGATTTTATCCAGAAAGATAGAGACAGTGTTGAAGATGGAACCCCTGCCCGACACAATTGGTCGGCCAGGGGGATCCACTAGACTCTTGTGGATCTTTGGTAATACGTATATCACAGGGGTGACAGGGTGGCCCACACGCAAATAGCTATTCAGATCATCATCGATGATTCCTTGACTCAGGGCTTCATCCAGTATCACCCCTATGATATCCGCTATATCCCATTTGGGATCCTTTGTTAACGTCTCATATACTTCACCGTCTCCTACCTGCCTGGAGATCTCATCAACATATTTGCAGGTATCCATCACAACCACGGCACCCCCCTTGTCAGCTGGTTTAACTGTCAACTTTGTGTTATGTTCCAACTCATAAATAGCCTGTCTCTCTGCTTTAGGTAAATTATGTCTGTATACATGAGCTTCCTCGGCCCTCAATTGGTCAACACGTTTCCTAACAAATTCAATATATGTTTCAACAACATGATTGTTTTGTGGCGGGACAAAATGGCTTTTGTTCCTCAATTCCAATTTTTTGCATGATAATCCATTTTTGGACACATTAGATTGTATAACAGATACATCATTATCTTTAGTTGAGAAAAAAGCCTTCAATCTTAGACGCCTAAAAAACCTCTTGAGATCTAACTGCAATTCAAACCAGTCCCGTGCTGTTGTTGGGCAAAAGGTCAGACCCCGGCTCAACACCTTAATTTGTGCATCATTCAGCTGTACAGACGAAATGTTCACCACAAGATTTACTATTTCTGCTGGCCGCTTCTCGTGGTTCGCCCCTGTTTGTACGCAGGTATCTCCGCTGATGTCGGGGGGAGGGTTTTTGCTGGATCGGTGATGTTTCCTACCCCCCCTTCGATATCCGCTTCTCCTCTTCTCCTGCTTGGGCCTAAAAAATTGGATGTACCAGACTCATCCGTTGAATCCGATTCACCTGTAGTGAAGCCGAATTTGCCCTGTTCAAAGCGTTTACCTCTTCTCCGTCTGTTGATGGATGCATTATAGGCCATATGGCCATGTCAAATATGCGATTTTCTTGCCTATGTTAATCGGAACTGTCCCATGTGATCATTGGATAGATGGATCTAAATGAGGTTGTCTCTTTTGAGTTATAGGAATGATTCTTGTGGATGCGTCCCCGTTACCATGGCACTGATGATGTTGCGCTGCAATGACGCCGGACGTGAGTGTTCGCGTGATACGATCATCTGACGCACAAGGGCGCATCTTGATGACGTCTGCGGACATGACACGTGATTGCGTACGTCATGTGGTTTTGGAGACAGCCGATTGGCTGCACGAATGAGCGCCGTCAGTTACCGTGGATACGGTTGATACACCCTATCAAGTAAGTTCAGTTGCGCACTTCACATGGGACAACGCCGACATGATCAACACCATACTATGTTTATGACCAGGTGGAAGGTAATAACCTATTAGGTGAACACATGGCCAAAAGTGATTGGTAGATGAAATGAACAGTGATTAACATTGGTGACTGGAAGGGGTGTGTTTTTATGTGGGGGGTATATATATGTGTAATAATGTTGATGTCATTAGGCTTGACAAAGGCTGAGTTTCAGCCGAAACGTTGCTGCTGTATTTGTCTTGAGGTCGCAATAAAATATTGGATGATGTGAGATGCTGCCGGTGCCATTTTTATTTTTTGTCCATCCTCTGGATAGGTCATCAGTATCTGATTTGTGGGGATCCGACACCCAGGATCACCGTGGATCAACTGTTTGAGAAGGCACCAGCGCTCCTGTGAGCACTGCGGCCTTCTCTCTGCCTTTACTAGGCCAGTGATGTCACGTTCATCGGTCACATGGCCTAGGAGCAGCTCAGCCCCATAGAAGTGAAAGGGACTGAGTGCAATACCAAGCACAGCTACTATACAATGTACTAGGTGAGCTGCGAGAAGGCAGTGACGCTCATAGGAGCACTGGTACCTTCTCAAAAGAGCTGAGCTGATCGGCGGGGGTCCCGGTTGTTGGACCCCCACTAATCAAATACTGATTACCTATCCTGAGGATAGGTCACCAGTAATTTTTTTTTTAAAGGGGTTATCCTCAGGGTAGATCACCAGTATCCTATTGGTGGGGGTCCAACTACTAACAGCCTTCAGTTTTAGAAGGCCGCAGTGCTCCCTGACGCCAGTGATGTCATGTTCATCAGTCACGTGGCCTATGCGGAGCTTAGTCCCATTCGAGTGAATGAGGCTAAGCTGCAGTACCAAGCACAGTTGCTGTCCAATGGATGGCACTGTGCTTGATATGCTATGAGAAGGCTGCTGGTCTTAATGGAGGTCTAGTTTGGTTGTAACTGGCGCCTCCCCCTAGGGCTCTCTATGTCGCACGACCCAGGTGTAGGAATGCCGAGTGGTGTAGTGCGGCCTAAAATGTCTCTTCATGTGTGTCACGATGCTCCTACCTGTATACGGCTGCACCCCAAGCTTTGGCTCCGAAGGGGGAATAATTGGGGGATTTGAAAGAAAGATTGAGTCCAGACCTTCTATGTAGTTGAACAGCAGCTTTACTTAAATAAACGTTCTCCAAAACGGTTTACAGGCTTTGTCTTGGTCCCAGCAGACTTTAGCATTAAAATGGCAGGCTTCTTCAATAACTCTGCTTGCTTTCTCTCTCTCTCTCTCTGCTGTACTAACAGGCTTGCTTAATATTCTGTTACTTCTGGATGCTTCACTTCTCTGTTTGGTCTGACTTATGGTTATGCCAGGGAACCGTCCTCCTGGCTCCTGAGACTTCAAGCTTTGGCCTCCATGACCAGCAGAGCTTAAGGTGCTTGACGTGCCCCTGCACACCTGTCCCTTAGCAGGGGGTAAGCTAGACTGACTAGAAACTGGTCCAACCCTTCCTGCAGGAAGTGGGACTCGCCCACCTCTGTCTAGGAGGGGCGGGGGGGGGGGGTTACAATGGAAGGTGAACCAGGTACATTGCATATGAACAGTTACATAACAAAATAGGAATGCACAATGTGGATGACCTGGAATAAATGCATAAGATGACATGAGATTAGACCAATAAAGACAGTAGCAAGGTGCAGAAGTGATAACACCCCCCTGGGGTGTTACATGGTGAGCACATCTGCTTCCTCAAACAGCTAATAGTCAGGGATTCTGGGAGCAGAACCCCCAAGGATCTCATATTGATGTCTCATCCTGAGGATATGCCTTCAATATCAAAATCCTGATGAAACCCTTTAATGAAATAACCAATAAAAAATACCATATATCATAGTGGAACCCAATACTGTCCGGCAATGCTGGGAGTTGTAGCTCTGCAACTGCTGGAGACCAACAGATTGCTGAAATATGTATCATAGCATGAAACATGTCTTGTGTATTGATACATTATGAAACCATGTATCCACAAGCTTAAAAGGAACCTGTCACTAGTTTTATGGTGTCCTAACTAAGGGCAACATAAATAAGTGACTGATTCTCTTAGCAAAATGCTGGGTCACTTTATTTAATTGACCCAGTCAATCTGAAAAGCTCCAGCTGATAATGATGAGTCCTGAATATTCATGAGCTCCTGACTCTCCCCGCCTACCTGCTGCTGATTGACAGATGTTTTCCATATGAATCAGCAGCAGGTGGGCAGGGGAGTGGCTATAGCTGTTAATTAAATAAACGCTGGACTCAATGACATCACGCTGGACTCAAATCAGCTCATTAGTATGTGGCATCTTTGTGTGTATATTATGAGGTAACCATCTGTCACACCAGTAAGTGAATACATCTAAGGCACTTTTTAGTAGTTAATGATTGTATATAATTAGTTAGATTATGATCAAATATCCACATGACAGGTTCCCTTTAAAGGGGACCGGACACCATTTATATGAGAGTACCTATATGATGTGAAAAACGAGTGAATTTGCTTTTATTCTCATGACGACCCCTAAAAATGTATTGCCTTCGTATTTCTATGGAGTCACACCTGCAGGGAAGTGTCTTGGATCCATTTAGGATCTGTGGAAAGGGTGTAATTGCACCATCTAGTGGTAGTATAATAATATTTGTGACCGGGGCTATATGTGAAAGAACCTACCCCCTCATACACTCATAACAGACTTAAACGGACTGAGTTGTGCCATAACCGCTTCCGACGAGAGTACACCTGATAGAGGGCATACCCTGTGGGAGAGTAAAGAGAAAGGGCGGGCCGGGAGGGGAACACTGCTGCCGTCCGTCCCCAGAGTGAGAGGTGAGCAGCAGATATAGGCCAGGGCGCCCCTCCCACAAATTCAGGCCAATAAATTGGCCTTGATACTTGTGACCGGGGCTATATGTGAAAGAACCTACCCCCTCATACACTCATAACAGACTTAAACGGCCTGAGTTGTGCCATAACCGCTTCCGACGAGAGTACGCCTGAAAGAGGCCAAAAACCCAGCATGAAGTACAAAACATGTTTATTGACACCTTACAACGCCAAATTCCAGGTTGGGAACATATCGATTAAAACAAGACGAGCGCCACCGGCCCAGCTTTTGAATAATGTGTGCCGGGACTTGATTCCTGACAATACCAGCAAGACGTGGACTGGACACCATTTGTGAGACGTACGGAAGAATTTGATTTGGGTAGGGGGACCTGACTGGGAGGTCTTGGTCACGGGTAACGACAGGACAAAGCCCTCTGAGCTGGGGATCAACTGCCGACGGGCTAGGAATGGGCTACTGGGTGACAAAGAGGTGAACTCTCCTGGCCTCATGAAGCCGTAAAATGCCAAATAGATGGCAGCTTTAAGTACCAAGTTTTGTAGAACACCGAAAGAGTTTAAATCTAACAAATCAGACATACCTCTGAACGACGGGCCGGAAATGGGCTGTCTACAGGAGCTTACCCCTGGGGTACTGTTCTGTAAACCTTTCAACGTGGCCTTGACCACATGACTAGAAAACAATGATATTCTCTCTGGATGGGAGAGGGCCAAATGATGTTGGACCCCTGACAGATAAGTTCTGACTGTGCCATGTGAAAGGTGCATGTGCACATGACAGTACCCGATGAAAGATAGTATGTAGTCAATATGACCCAGACCGCCTCGGGCGTGTTCCTGCTGGAATTTACAGTACAACCGCCAGCTGGTGTTGTACGCTCTGGTGGTATTGGCCGATAGAGACCTGGAAAACAGCCCATGGGCCGCGGCTAAGTATTCGTTTAATTGAGGACTAGTGAGGCAAGATGAGGAGACAGGGTTCTCGACGTGTCGGCATCGGGGCAAACCTGAGAAAACAGGTATCATGTATAAGGGAGCCACAGAACAGGAAATTATGCACAAGTGACAAATGTACCATACGCCTCATAAAGGACATGGCCAGTTGAGACCTGGATTTGCCACTGTCAAGGACAGTCACGGTGGAGGAGCTACCCCAAACGGCTACCCCAAACACAAACTGCAGCCACCATGGGACACAAGACCCTTGCCTCCGTTGATTGGAAAATTCCTGTGGCCTGGAACATCTCCCCTGGCCATGTCCCGTTCAGCCAATGGGGGCCAAAAATAGCAGCAAAACCAGTGCTTACCCTGCCGCTGGAGAATATAATAGGGGAGTTATGCAAGACTGCCGGAACAAACATAGACACGCCATTCCAATGACTCAAAAAATGGTCCCACATATCTAAATCCACTTGCGCCTGACTATCCAGGAACACTGGACTATCCTGACAGGGGGCTTCTGACAGGAGTGGTAACAACCTAGCTACAAAAGACCTACCTTGGGGAATAACGCGCATCGCAAAATTTAGCATGCCTAACAACGATTGCAGTTCCACATTTGTGGTGACCCTACCAGTGGTGAAACTGTGAATGACTTCCTGGACCCTGATCAACTTGTCTACTGGCAACCTAGCGGACATGCTCCTTGTGTCCAACACAATGCCCAGGAAGGTAATGGTGGTAGTAGGACCATCCAACTTTTTTGGGGAAACGGGGATCCCTAACTGTGCGAAACACGCTAGGAGACTCTGGAGATCACCTCGCGAGCCCTGTGGAGACTCGATCAGCAATAAGTCGTCAAAGTAATGTATGACATGTTCGCAAGCAAACTTGTTCTCGAGGATCCAATGCAAGGCTTTCGCCAGCTGATCGAAAATCCAAGGGCTGCTACGGGAACCAAAGGTCAACTTGGTTGCAAAATAATAATTATTATTCCACCTGATCCCATGCCACCGCCAAAGTTCTGGCCTGATCGGGATTAATTTAAAGGCGTCTGATCGCCCCGGGACCTGCGGCAAGAATAAGCGCGATTGCCTGATCGATGGAGGCGTAAACCATGCTGACCTCCTCAGCTGGTATGAGTGAATTCAGACTGGGTGCATGTGTACTGTGAGGTGCCGATAGATCGAAAATCAGCCTTTCTTTGTTACTAAATTTCCCTGTGACCACCCCTATAGGGCTGACCCTTCACCTTTCGAACGGGGATGTTAAAAAGGGGCCGATAACGTAACCCTTGTCTAACTCCAACTGTAGGAGTCTATCTATGGCCCCAGGGTTATGTAAGGCGGACTGCAGGTTTCTACACTCATAGGTGTCATCCGGTAAGGCCACAAGGCCTGTGTGGAAACCGCTAGTGAAACCTTACACAAGAAAGTCACGAAAACAAGCATTCTCGTGCCCCTGCAAGTAAAAATCCAGGAGATCCACATTCACAACGCTCATGCAATGTATATCCGTTTTTAATGAGCAGGCAACCTTCGGGTGAGCCCGGAAGCAGTTGACGCAAATGTGCAACAGACGGCATTGACTATAATTGCAAGCTGAAAAATTATAGCTGTTGCAGATTTGTGACCTGCCCAGGTACTTGATAGGACGGCCTAGTTTGTCTACAGCAGAATTCTGCTGGGCAACAACCGACGGGCCTGGTATAGGAGCAGAAGGACTGGACCTCGGGCATTCGCAGCATTATGACACCAATCGCTTGTGTGATAGACTGCCATGATGAACATGCCGGAGCTTTTAGCCCTGCGAAATGTCTACAGAATATCTCTGTATCGATATTCGCCCAGTTGGTGGTAAACTGGAACTGGCTGAGTGCCGCTGCAGCCTTCGCGGAAAACGAGCAATGATAATCATAAAACCCAAAGCCCCCGTATTTGGAGCCTAGCTCCGTGACCCTAAACAGGTATAGGTCCAATTCTTCCCTCCTATCAGGTCGCACACAACAGATGACATCTCGGTACAGACTAAAGGCAAGTACAAATTCTGGTATTGTCAACTTCCTACTAAGCCTAAGATCGCGACCCTTCAGGACGACAGAGACATCGCCGCACTGTCCGATAGGTCACGAGTGGCAATTAACAGGGAGGCTAGGTTCACGTCTCTGCCATTGAGGATGTCCTTCTTGATATTGCCCGGGATGAAATGGGCTGGAGTGACATTGGGCACTGTAACAAAGTTACCTGAGGTACTAGCCACAGGTGCAGGTGCGACTGGTAACAGTGTAGCGGGTGAAGATAAGCCAGCGACCCTGGACTCCACTGACTCCAACCTGGATTGTACACCAGACACTGAGGAGGTCAGACTATTAAGCATGACGTGGAGTTAAGTCAAGGAGGTCTGAACCGTAGCCATGGAGACTTCTTGCTGACTAGGTTCTGCAGGGGTGGACACCAGTAGCCAATACAACTCCGCCTTCCGGGCAGCAGCCGGGAAAGGAATCCCTCTCTTAGTTAATTTGGACATGAGTTTGGGCACAGTCCAATTGCGTAGAGAAGGAATACTCCCGGATTCAGATACCCTGGAGCCAAAGTCTTCACCAGAAGCATCCACGAGATCCGATACGTGAGACATGACCAGACTGTCAAAACAAGCAAAAATTGACGGAACGTCACCATCACAGCCTGGTGACCTGTTGACTAACACCCGTGAACTGACACCACCACCGCTACTGCAGAAACCGTCATGCAAGAAAGAGTAGCCAACCCTGGTGACAACCTGACAGCTGAGGCATAACGGAAATGAGTTGTGCGAAAAGCAGAGAAAACGTGTAACGTCTAGGAGAGAGGACCTTACCAGAAATTGGACACGACGTTGAAATAAGCAGAAACAGGTATCAACCGGGGAATGGACCTGTCCACATGAAGTAACCAGAATGAATATAAATTTTTTTTTTTTTTTTTTTACACACAAGTAGTGGCATCTGCTGGCACCTGAGTAGATGCCGGGCATCAACGTGGGGTGTTGTCTGAGTCAGCTGAAAGGCTGACGGGGCCCACGAAAAAATGGCAGATACCTGTGCAGCAACATTGCTAATGGTAACGAGTGCGTAAGTGACAGCCAAAAGAGAATCCTGCCCAACTAAGCCAAGATAATGTATTAAAATGCCATGCCAGAAGATGGGTATGGAGTGCACCTTATTGCATATGTGTTGGAGCGCATGCTACTGGGAGCACTATGCCCCATACCCTAGCACAAAAGCACTGTACGGCATTATCCCCCTACCTAACAGCACGGCGGCCCGTGCCAGACTTTTCCCCCCATATGACAGTTATGGTGATTTACACAAAATTTGGTCTGGTCAGGAAAGGAAAACCAGCTGCGCTGTGACTGGTCAGGCAGATCGAATATCCCCCTTTAAATACTATATTTCACCTTGCCAGTTCCCCCCACCCGTACCCCCTTTTATAAGCCTCCCCCCAATGCAGAAAGATAGAGCCTGATGAGCCCCAGCAAATATACAAACGGAGTCCCGCTGACTCCTGCTACCTGCAAGTCACGTGGGAGCGGGGCATGCTGCCAGACTGCCGTTCCGGTGTGGGGATGTCCCTTTCATACCCCAAGTCCAGCAAGGATTATAGTAGTAGATAAATGAGGGTAATGATTAATAAAGTAAGTCCAGCAACAAAAACCCTTATAAAATAGATAACTAATGTTTATTAAAGAAATACATATACATAGTAACATAGTAACATAGTACATAAGGCCGAAAAAAGACATTTGTCCATCCAGTTCGGCCTGTCATCCTGCAAGTTGATCCAGAGGAAGGCAAAAAAAAACTGTGAGGTAGAAGCCAATTTTCCCCACTTTAGGGGAATAAAAATTCCTTCCCGACTCCAATCAGGCAATCAGAATAAATCCCTGGATCAACGATCTCTCTCTAGTAGCTATAGCCTGTAATATTATTACACTCCAGAAATACATCCAGGCCCCTCTTGAATTCCTTTATTGTACTCACCATCACAACCTCCTCAGGCAGAGAGTTCCATAGTCTCACTGCTCTTACCGTAAAGAATCCTCTTCTATGTTTTTGTACAAACCTTCTTTCCTCCAGACGCAGAGGATGTCCCCTCGTCACAGTCCTGGGGATAAATAGATGATGGGAGAGATCTCTGTACTGACCCCTGATATATTTATACAGTCGTCTTTTTTCTAAAATGAATAACCCTAATTTTGATAATCTTTCAGGGTACTGTAGTTGCCCCATTCCAGTTATTACTTTAGTTGCCCTCCTCTGGACACTCTCCAGCTCTGCTATGTCTGCTTTGTTCACTGGAGCCCAGAACTGTACACAGTACTCCATGTGTGGTCCGACTAGTGATTTGTAAAGTGGTAGGACTATGTTCTCATCACGGGCATCTATGCCCCTTTTAATGCAACCCATTATCTTATTGCCTTGGCAGCAGCTGCCTGACACTGTTTTATGCAGCTTAGTTTGCTGTTTATTAAAATTCCTAGATCTTTTTCCATGTCCGTGTTACCGAGTGTTTTACCATTTAATAAGTACAGGTGACTTGCATTATTCCTTCCCATGTGCATAACTTTATATTTGTCAGTGTTAAACCTCATCTGCCACTTATCTGCCCAAGCCTCCAATCTATCCAGATCCCTCTGTAGTAGTATACTGTCCTCTTCAGTGTTAATTACTTTACACAGTTTAGTGTCATCTGCGAAAATTGATATTTTACTATGCAAGCCTTCTACAAGATCTTTAATAAATATAATGAAGTGAATAGGGCCAATACTGACCCCTGAGGTACCCCACTAGTGACAGTGACCCAATCTGAGTGTGTACCGTTAAGGGCCGTTTCACACGAGCGGATGCCGTGCGTGGCATCCGCTCCGTGAAAGAGTGCCAAGACCCGCTGCAGACTGCAGAGGCACGGAGCATTAACAGTCATGTTACTGCTCCGTGCCTCTGCAGTCTGCAGCGGGTCTTGGCACTCTTTCATGGAGCGGATGCCACGCACGGCATCTGCTCGTGTGAAACGGCCCTAATAACCACCCTCTGTTTTCTATCATTGAGCCAGTTACTTACCCACTTACAGACGTTTTCTCCCAGTCCGAGCATTCTCATTTTATATACTAACCTTTTATGTGGTACAGTGTCAAATGCTTTGGAGAAGTCCAGATACACGACATCCATTGATTCGCCGCTGTCAAGTCTAGAACTTACCTCCTCATAGAAACTGATTACATTTGTTTGACATGATCGATCCCTCACGAAGCCATGCTGATATGGCGTTATTTGCTTATTTCCGTTAAGATGCTCTAACATAGCATCTCTCAAAAAACCCTCAAACAGTTTACCCACAACAGATGTTAAACTTACCGGCCTATAGTTTCCAGGCTCTGTTTTTGGGCCCTTTTTGAATATTGGCACCACATTTGCCATGCGCCAATCCTGTGGGACACTCCCTGTCAATATAGAATCTGCAAATATCAGAAATAAGGGTCTGGCTATGACATTACTTAATTCCCTTAGGATACGGGGGTGTATGCCATCCTGTCCTGGCGATTTGTCTATTTTAATCTTTTGAAGTCGCTGTTGCACTTCTTCTTGGGTCAGACAGGATACTTTTAATGGGGGATTTATTTCAACATTCGGCATGTCATCTGACAGTTTATTTTCCTCAGTGAATACATTGGAGAAAAAAATATTTAACAGCTTTGCTTTCTCCTCGTCGCTCTCTGCGACTCCCCCCTCATTACTCTTTAACGGGCCGACACCTTCAGATTTATACTTTTTAACATTTATATAATTGAAGAACATTTTAGGGTTAGTTTTACTCTCTTTGGCAATTAATATCTCAGTCTCTAGTTTGGCCGCTTTTATTTGTTTTTTACATGTTCTATTTTTTTCCTTATAGTTTTTCAGTGCTTCCGTGCTACCTTCCTGTTTTAGGAAGGTAAACTATATAGTTATCCAGGTAGGACCACACTGGGCTAGGTGTATCTAGCTCATGGGTGGGGAAGGTGTCCCTATACTGCTACCTTAGTCTAAGACCTCAGCCCAGGGACGTCCCCTGATGGTGGGGACTCCCTGTCCTCGAGCCTTGCCTCAACTCCTGTCTAGCCCTGACAGGAGGTGAAAGCTGGTGTCAGGGTGGCCTACCGTAGGATGACTATCACAATGACAAAATAGAAAAAGGTGCCCACTGTATACAACCCTCGTGACGGTACGCCAGGAGGTACAGGGTACACCAAGTATAATAAAAGCACAAAAGAAGAAACACAAAAAACGCACTATGGTTGTTAGATGAATACTATAGAGTGATAAGAGAAAAAGAGACCCCGACGCGTTTCACCCACGGAGTGGGATCATCAGGGGGTGGTGGGGGGTGAATATATGATGATATTCGAGAATACTTAGAGGTAAAACAGGTAAAAATGTCAAACAGGCCCGGTTGGGCACCAATGCGTCATAAGGTATTGTATTAAATAATATTGGAATCAGACCCAACCTTAAAATAAAGGTAAATAGATACGGATGGCAAAGTACATACGGTCAATTGAGAAGTATGTGATGGACACACAGAATGCACAGGCCCCTGTGGTAGGAAGGGGAGACATATATACATATATATATAAACGTATTGTGCAATGCCTGTGCGCGGTCTGGCTATTAACAAAGGTTACCTTGATTGGGGGGGTTGCTAACTGGCAATTCAGCGGTACCAAATATCCAGTGCTGTATAATCGCACTGGGTGGATGCCATTGACGACCTAGAGTGCAATAAGAGCCTAATTAAACTTCCTGTATGCCAAAGTGATGTGGTGAAGAAAATGCAGAAAGTCTATACTTACATCAAGGAGCCATCCAGCAGGGGTAAACAGGTTCCCCTGAGGGTCTGATACGAAGTGTGCTAGTAGTCAGCCTATTTATATACCCCTCCTTAAGATCACCATGGCATGACTAGCACCTGGTCCATGTAGACTGACTCTCCTCATTTGCGGCGGTCGACATGTGTCTGCGTTCCAACGTGGAACGCACGCAGAGATGAGCACTTACGGGCGGATGTCAGGCGGATATCCGGTCAATGGAGCGTACGCACGCCGGTAAATGGAACGCAGATGTCACGATTGCCTCAGACACCTCCTGGGCTATGTGCAGAGGGATGGAGGCGTGTAAGGTCCGGTCAATGGAACACACGCACGCCGGTAAATGGAACGCAGATGTCACGATTGCCTCAGACACCTCCTGGGCTATGTGCAGAGGGATGGAGGCGTGTAAGGTCCCGGGTGGGCATGCCCAGGGGAAGATATAAACAATAAAGCCGGCTTAGAGGGTGTTAGAACAGCCGTCACCGCATCATTGGTATAGATACAGTGGTGGAATAAGGAGAGGCGGTCGGAAGGGTACTGGAGGGGTGGAGGGGGTCGAAGAGCTATATAGAGTAGTACATATGGATCTCTGATAGGTAAGGCCCCTTACTGATGACAAGGTGGCACAGAATTAGGTATGGACAGATGAAAGTCCACCAAAGAAGATACTACATTCGGGTACTTTACGTACCCAGGCCTAGTAACGGGACCATAAATTTTTCTGATGACACACATGCTGACGGGACCATCCCTAATTGAAGGGACATCAAGCAGCTGGGTCAGGGGGTCAGGTACACATGGCATTAGTTATGTAAGGAAGTGGCAATAAATTAGAGCTGTAGAGATGAGGAAAGGGGGAAAGGATGCCGGGCAAAAGGAGAATGAAAGTGAGATGTTTATAAAAAACATGAAAACGTGAGTCGCTCGTTGAGGCCACTAGGGGATTGTGATCGAAATCTATGGATCCACGCACTCTCTTTTTGTAAAATTTGCCTGTCCCAGTCCCCGCCACGTGGGGAGGGAGACACTAATTCAAGGACAGTGAAAGTGAGAGATGAGGGGTCACCCCCGTGACACTCATTGACATGGGTGGCTACCGGGGTAGCCTCCTTTTTGATCACGTCATTGATGTGGTCAAGGATTCTCCGCCTGAATTCCCGTATGGTCTTACCCACATAGTCCATGGGACATGGACATTGGCATACATAGACTAATCCTTTTGACAGACAATTAGAAAAATTGCGGACCTGGTGGGACTGTCCCATGGCAGAGCAAGTGATTGATTTAGCGGTAGACACATATTTACAGGCCTTGCATCTACCACATTTAAAGACCCCCACGGGTTTACGGTCTAACCATGTGCCACTCTTCACAGGAGGTAGTGGCTGCATACGAGACGGTCTTTTAGGCTTTTACCACGTCTATAAGAGACCGCAGGATGTTGCGTTATGATGTCAGAAAGGTCAGAGTCCATGTGTAATATTGGCCAATATTTTGTAAGCACCTGCCTTATTTCCCTATTATTGGCCAATATTTTGTAAGCACCTGCCTTATTTCATACCTTAAAGGGACCGACCCCACCGACCGGACTAATGTGCCGATGCTGCGCTGAGGCAGCAGCCACTTACCCGCCGCACGAGGAGAAACAGGACGCCGAACTGCAGGAGGAAGCGCTGACCGGAAGTGACGCACTGCTGCCTTGGAGACGCTGACGCCGCCGGCTGGAAACAGGAACACTGCTGCCGTCCGTCCCCAGAGTGAGAGGTGAGCAGCAGATATAGGCCAGGGCGCCCCTCCCACAAATTCAGGCCAATAAATCAGCCTTGATACATATATATAATAGACAATGTATAATAAAGTCACAGGAGCCACATAAATTTGGAGGTAACAGCTCTAATAACACACAAATTCATGCTACCACTGTCTGCCATGGGCTGGCGGTGTTGCCTCCGTCATATCACTGCCGCTCACTAGGCTTCATCCACACAATTGTATTTTTCTTTAGTGTGCACACTGACCTGTACAAGTTATGGGGCCATACACACATCCGTTCTTTTAAGAATTCACGTGCCTGATCCAGGAATCTCACAGCACATACTTTTCTTTTTTTTTGTGTGTGCAGGAGAGGAGCCCTTTCTATTGATGGGAGTCACAGCTATCACAGAAGCTTTTTTCAAGCTATTTGTGTGCATGAGGCCTTATGGAAGCCAATATGCCTTCAAATGAGTCTGTGCAGGTGACATGTTATTGGCCAGTTTGTGTGAACTTCTGCAGCTCACGCAGGAGAACACCCTAGAGAGAATGGGGCTACAGTGAGCTGGGGCATTCTATGTAGGGTACTACCACCCATAGTGAAGGGGGTTGTGGCCATGGTAATCTGGAGAATCATGTTATAGTGTTTTCTTTTATCATTTATATGTCTTTTTACATATTAAACATCTTAAGATGTAATGATAATGAGCTGACATACCACTGAAACACCTCCTACAGAGATGGGTTCAGAGAAATTGCTGAATGTGTCAAAGACAAGAACATTCTTGGGGGACAGAACAGAAGAAGATCTATCTATCTATCCATCTATCTATATCTCTCTGTATATTTATCTATAAGAAATGCAATGAGTTTACTTTCCTCTCAATAATTTCTCCAAGCTCTTCTGCGGACGTCTTTTTCTGTCTTGTACAAAATGTTTCTCTGCTTCATTTCTGAAACAATTGTTAAAGGTAATTGTTAAAGGGGCGCTAAGGCTGAGTTCACATCAGTGTTCAACCTTTCTGTTCTTCTACTCTTATAGCAACAAAAGGATGTATTTGGCATATAGCTGAGCTGAATGGAGTCTGTTAGGTTTCTGCTCAGTCATGCATGACTTTTGTCTCTGCTTCCAAAATCTTCCTCTGAGCAGAAATCTAAGGGACCACATTATAGTCTATGCAGTCCATAGGCTCTGTTCGGCTCAGTTATGTGCCAAATCAGTCCTTTCCATTCTTCTGTTCCTATAACAGAGCAGAAGAATGGAAAGTCTGAACACTGATGTGAAGTCAGCCTAACAAGCTGGTGTCAAAGCTGTTTGGTACATTTATGAAGAACTGTGGCCACTCATGGACCAGAAATACTGGTGGAGCTCACATAAAAAAGATTTAATCCATCTGCAGTTCTGAGCTCTACCAGGAGCACCCCTCAAAATCCCACCAATATCACACGTCATTTGTTGCACTGGTCACCTCATATTGAGATACCTTTTGGGCCAACTCCGGCTTAGATGTAACTGCAACTTCTGCCCCACTGTAGTTAAACCCCTGGAGATCACCGATAAATAGGTGTACTGTGCCTACTTACAGAATGGCCATATTGCAACCAGGTGCCAAATTCATCCTTCCAGTACCACAACCACTCAGTGATCAGAATCAGTGGAACCCTGTTAATGAAAAATAGGAGGAGTTTCCTAATAATTTCTCCCTCCCCAAGATAAACACTTGCATAGAAAAAGTGGTGAACTTTGTAGTGAGAATTCCTGGAACAGAAAAATACTGTGGCACTCACCATTCTAAAAACTTGCATTTCTTACAAAACATCTTTAGCCTTTGGCATCAGTTTTTCATTAGGTGCAGGCTGTGACCGGACACTCGAAACAACTGATTTAGGCCTCATGCACACGGCAAATTGCGGTCCCCAATGCACAGAACAGTCGTACAACGGCAGTGTGCATTTGTCCTTAAGCTGAGGAGCAGATAAACTTTCTTCAGGATATGGGATTAGATGTTGAAGTACTAGAAGAGGCTGGCTGTGGGAGAGATTGCCGGTTTGATGGTGGCAAACAAGTGGAGGCCCGGATGGACTTTTAACATTGGTGATCACTGGTTTCTCTTCAGGAACTGATGGATCATTTGTAAGATAATTCAGCACTCTGCTTGGTCCTGTAGGTGGTGCTGATGGAACTGTGGATAAGTTCATCATTGGTGGGGACACTGGATTAACAGAGTTTCCACCTGACAGACCATCCAAAGGAAAATTGATTGGTCTACCTTGTCCCACAGAAGATATTATTTAAGAATTAGCTGGACTCACTATAGTATAAGGTGTGTGGATCTCATGTCTGATCAATATAATTACACTACTCACAAAAAGGGATATTTGGCTTTCAGGTAAAATTTATGGAAAAAGTAAAAAGTTCACGCTAAATTGATATTATATCATTAAAGTAGGGCATTTAACTAGAAGCATGCAAATGTGATTTCCTCATCTCAAACAATTTATTGAAAAGCCAACCCCAGTGGTGGGTATACCCCCATAAAATGTCAATGTCTCAATAACTTGTTATGTGGCCTTGAGCTTCAAGTACAGCTTGACAACGACATCTCATGCTGTTCACAAGTCCACTTATTGTCTGCTGAGGCATGGCATGCCACTCTTCTTGAAGGGCGGCCCACAGGTCATTGAGGTTTTGGGGTACAGAATTACGAGCCTCTACATAGCGACTCAGCTGATCCCATAGGTTTTCAATGGGATTCAGGTCTGGAGAAAGTGCAGGCCACTCTATTTGAGGTGCCCCAGTCTCCAGCAGCTGCCCCCTTATGATGCGACCTCGATGAAATTAGGCCTGTGTTGTTCATGCAGAGACACAATGACTGGATTACTGATGTTATTCAAATAGTATGGGCTTATCACTGTACCAATCACAAAGTGTAGGACAGTTCTGTATTCACTAAATACACCTGCCCACACTGTAACACCACCACCAAAAGCTTGTCTGGTGACAACAGTGGCTGATGCATAATTCTCTCCTTGATGGCTCCAACATTGTTGGCGGCCATCATTTCTTCTCAGTGTGAATCACTTTTCATCAGTGAACAGCACTGAGGCCCACTGGTTCTTCATCCAGCGTAGATGCTCCCTGGCCCATGCAAGACGATGACGTCTGTGCCTGGTGGTGTGGTCAGGTACCCTTGTGAGATGTTGTGCAACAAACTACTGAAACATTGAACAGCTGGTCACATGCATTAAAAAGTTTATAGAAGGTCACATTTTGTTCACCTGTAAAGGTTACAGTGCATTTTTGGTTCATCCTGAAATTTCACCCACAAGCCAAATAACCCTAACTTTGTGCGAGTAGTGTATATTACTATTATAGTTATTGATGTTAGTAACAGGGCGGGGCTATGACAACCTCTCAGACATGAGATAGAGGCTGGTTGTCAGCAGTAATAGATGGAATAGCTATTACTGTAGTATAAGGTGTGTGGATCTCATGTCTGATCACAATGTAATTATATTACTATTATATTCAGTGATGTCAGTAACAGGGGGCGGGGCTGTGACAACCTCTCAGATATGATATAGAGGCTGGTTGTCAGCAGTAATAGATGGAATAGCTGTTACTGTAGTATAAGGTGTGTAGATCTCATGTCTGATCACAATGTAATTATATTACTATTATATTCAGTGATGTCAGTAACAGGGCGGGGCTGTGACAACCTCTCAAGCATGATTAGAGGCTGGTTGTCAGCAGCAATAGAATAGCTGATCACCATGTAATTATATAACATCTATGTACTTAGAGTATTGGTGCCACAAATGTTTATCAGACGTCAATGTTAAAGGTTTTTTCCAAGGGGAGAATAAAAAAAAAAACACATCAGAAAGTGTTAAAATTGCGAGGCAAGCATTAGTCGCCTCACTGATCCTCTGATGCTGCTTCTCCGACACTGCTCCGGTCCCTGCTGATCTCCACTTTAAGTCCTAGCTTGACACACGGGAAATGGCAGTAAATGTATGCTCAGCCAATCACTGCCCACAGAGGTGACCAGACTCTCGATTTTCCAGCCATTTCCTGTTTATTGAGCCTATGTGGCGAGCACCTAGGAACATAGCAACCTCTAAATTGCAGCGACAAGAGATCAGTGAGGTGAGGAATGCTTAATTTTTTTTAAATCCTTCCTAACGCTTAAAAAAAAATATCTTCTCCTCTCCGGAAGACCCCACTACAACAGTACATAATGTACCCTCAGTAAATACTATCCACACATGTGCTCTTTCTTTTTCATTCACAACTCTTGTTTCATGACACGTCCTGAGAATCTCCCATGCAGGAGGACAGGTGAAATGGCTGGCGAATGTTGGAGTCATTAACTAGACTAATTGGTATCAATTAATAAGTCTCTCTTTACTAAAGTGTGGAATAGGAGTAGTAGTACATTAGAGAATAACAAAGTACAGTTCCAAGGCACATAATACAGTGAAATCCTTCCCCAATAGCAACGTATGGACAGCAGCAATGATGTGGGTTGTAGTACTCCTCTCTGTCTCTCTAAAGCAGGGGTGCACAACGTTTCCTGGTTGGGGGCCACATTGCCAGACTAAACTAATGACGAGGGCCGAAATTAAAATTTAAAGGTGTATTAACAACTGAAATGTTGTACTTATGGCATATTGAACACACATTATATACCATTAATGTCTAGTTACACTTCTAGGACTCCCATCTAATGGGAGAAATACATGAAAAATACATGTGAGCAGCCACAAGACATAGGCATACATGTCTGTTACCAGATGGCTGGGGGCCGCACAGAATGGTATCAAGGGCCGCATGTGGCCCCCGGGCCGCAGGTTGTGCACCCCTGCTCTAAAGCTTCTCTTGGCATACAGTGAGGTCCTTGTTAAATGTTTCTGCAAATTCTGAGGAGAACAGGTTTGAGATATACGGCTGGCCAAACCATCTCAAAGTGTGGCAGGGTGTATTAGCAATGTTCCCTCTAACAGCAGTAAAGTCTGAGCCATAAACGTGCACAATACCTTGATGACTGACTTCCATGCACAGCATTGTAGATTCAGGACCTTCTGATGTTCATTTTCTCTCTGGAGTACTTTTGATTAGGGATGAGCGAACTCGAACTGTATAGTTCGGGTTCGTACCGAATTTTGGGGTGTCCGTGACACGGACCCGAACCCGGACATTTTCGTAAAAGTCCGGGTTCGGGTTCGGTGTTCGTCGCTTTCTTCGCGCTTTTGTGACGCTTTCTTGGCGCTTTTTGAAAGGCTGCAAAGCAGCCAATCAACAAGCGTCATACTACTTGCCCCAAGAGGCCATCACAGCCATGCCTACTATTGGCATGGCTGTGATTGGCCAGAGCACCATGTGACCCAGCCTCTATTTAAGCTGGAGTCACATAGCGCCGCCCGTCACTCTGCTCTGATTAGCGTAGGGAGAGGTTGCGGCTGCGACAGTAGGGCGAGATTAGGCAGATTAACTCCTCCAAAGGACTTGATTAACTGATCGATCTGCAGCTGTGGATCATTGAGCTGCTGATCCTCAATTGCTCACTGTTTTTAGGCTGCACAGACCGTTTGTCAGTCTCATTTTTCTGGGGTGATCGGCGGCCATTTTGTGTCTTGTGGTGCGCCAGCACAAGCTGCGACCAAGTGCATTTAACCCTCAATGGTGTGGTTGTTTTTTGGCTAAAGCCTACATCAGGGTGAAGCTGTCACACCAAGTGCATTTAACCAGCAATAGTCTGTTCATTTTTTGGCCATATACAAAATCAGGGGCAAGCTGCGCCTGTCACCAAGTGCATTTAACCCTCAATGGTGTGGTTGTTTTTTGGCTAAAGCCTACATCAGGGTGAAGCTGTCACACCAAGTGCATTTAACCAGCAATAGTCTGTTCATTTTTTGGCCATATACAAAATCAGGGGCAAGCTGCGCCTGTCACCAAGTGCATTTAACCCTCAATGGTGTGGTTGTTTTTTGGCTAAAGCCTACATCAGGGTGAAGCTGTCACACCAAGTGCATTTAACCAGCAATAGTCTGTTCATTTTTTGGCCATATACAAAATCAGGGGCAAGCTGCGCCTGTCACCAAGTGCATTTAACCCTCAATGGTGTGGTTGTTTTTTGGCTAAAGCCTACATCAGGGTGAAGCTGTCACACCAAGTGCATTTAACCAGCAATAGTCTGTTCATTTTTTGGCCATATCCCAGTCTAATTCTGTCACTAAATCCATACCGGTCACCCAGCGCCTAAATACTAGGCCTCAAATTTATATCCAGCTAAATCTGTCCCTAGTGCTGTAGCTGGGCGAGTTATTTAGTGTCCGTTCAAGCACATTTCTTGTTCTGGGTTGAAATACAATTCCCAATTTAGCAATTTCATAATTTAGTGGTTCCTGCTATATCAGAGCTCTTTGAAATCTATCCCAAAAAGGGTATATAATATTGAAGGTGCACATAGGGTCATTCAGAGTAACTTCACACACACCCGCTACTGTGTATTTCCAAGTCTAATTCTGTCACTAAATCCATACCGGTGACCCAGCGCCTAAATACTAGGCCTCAAATTTAATTCCCTCTAAATCTCTCGTTACCCACCGCTGTACTGTTGTTGCTGGGCAAGATATTTAGTGTCCGTCAAAGCACATTTTTTGTTCTGGGTTGAAGTACAATTCCCAATTTAGCAATTTCATAATTTAGTGGTTTCTGCTATATCAGAGCTATTTGAAATCTATCCCAAAAAGGGTATATAATATTGAAGGTGCACATAGGGTCATTCAGAATAACTTCACACACCCGCTACTGTGTATTTCCAAGTCTAATTCTGTCACTAAACCCATACCTGTCACCCAGCGCCTAAATACTAGGCCTCAAATTTAAATCCCTCTAAATCTCTCGTTACCGTTGTCCTGTTGTAGCTGGGAAAGTTATTTAGTGCCCGTCAAAGCACATTTTTTGTTCTGGGTTGAAGTACAATTCCCAATTTAGCAATTTCATAATTTAGTGGTTCCTGCTATATCAGAGCTATTTGAAATCTATCCCAAAAAGGGTATATAATATTGAAGGTGCACATAGGGTCATTCAGAATAACTTCACACACACCCGCTACTGTGTATTTCCAAGTCTAATTCTGTCACTAAATCCATACCGGTGACCCAGCGCCTAAATACTAGGCCTCAAATTTAATTCCCTCTAAATCTCTCGTTACCCACCGCTGTACTGTTGTTGCTGGGCAAGATATTTAGTGTCCGTCAAAGCACATTTTTTGTTCTGGGTTGAAGTACAATTCCCAATTTAGCAATTTCATAATTTAGTGGTTTCTGCTATATCAGAGCTATTTGAAATCTATCCCTAAAAGGGTATATAATATTGAAGGTGCACATAGGGTCATTCAGAATAACTTCACACACACCCGCTACTGTGTATTTCCAAGTCTAATTCTGTCACTAAACCCATACCTGTCACCCAGCGCCTAAATACTAGGCCTCAAATTTATATCCAGCTAAATCTGTCCCTAGTGCTGTAGCTGGGCGAGTTATTTAGTGTCCGTTCAAGCACATTTCTTGTTCTGGGTTGAAATACAATTCCCAATTTAGCAATTTCATAATTTAGTGGTTTCTGCTATATCAGAGCTATTTGAAATCTATCCCTAAAAGGGTATATAATATTGAAGGTGCACATAGGGTCATTCAGAATAACTTCACACACACCCGCTACTGTGTATTTCCAAGTCTAATTCTGTCACTAAATCCATACCTGTCACCCAGCGCCTAAATACTAGGCCTCAAATTTAATTCCCTCTAAATCTCTCGTTACCCACCGCTGTACTGTTGTAGCTGGGCAGAGTATTTAGTGTCCGTCAAAGCACATTTTTTGTTCTGGGTTGAAGTACAATTCCCAATTTAGCAATTTCATAATTTAGTGGTTTCCTGCTATATCAGAGCTATTTGAAATCTATCCCAAAAAGGGTATATAATATTGAAGGTGCACATAGGGTCATTCAGAATAACTTCACACACACCCGCTACTGTGTATTTCCAAGTCTAATTCTGTCACTAAATCCATACCGGTGACCCAGCGCCTAAATACTAGGCCTCAAATTTAATTCCCTCTAAATCTCTCGTTACCCACCGCTGTACTGTTGTTGCTGGGCAAGATATTTAGTGTCCGTCAAAGCACATTTTTTGTTCTGGGTTGAAGTACAATTCCCAATTTAGCAATTTCATAATTTAGTGGTTTCTGCTATATCAGAGCTATTTGAAATCTATCCCAAAAAGGGTATATAATATTGAAGGTGCACATAGGGTCATTCAGAATAACTTCACACACACCCGCTACTGTGTATTTCCAAGTCTAATTCTGTCACTAAATCCATACCTGTCACCCAGCGCCTAAATACTAGGCCTCAAATTTAAATCCCTCTAAATCTCTCGTTACCACCGTTGTCCTGTTGTAGCTGGGAAAGTTATTTAGTGTCCCGTCAAAGCACATTTTTTGTTCTGGGTTGAAGTACAATTCCCAATTTAGCAATTTCATAATTTAGTGGTTCCTGCTATATCAGAGCTATTTGAAATCTATCCCAAAAGGGTATATAATATTGAAGGTGCACATAGGGTCATTCAGAATAACTTCACACACACCCGCTACTGTGTATTTCCAAGTCTAATTCTGTCACTAAATCCATACCGGTGACCCAGCGCCTAAATACTAGGCCTCAAATTTAATTCCCTCTAAATCTCTCGTTACCCACCGCTGTACTGTTGTTGCTGGGCAAGATATTTAGTGTCCGTCAAAGCACATTTTTTGTTCTGGGTTGAAGTACAATTCCCAATTTAGCAATTTCATAATTTAGTGGTTTCTGCTATATCAGAGCTATTTGAAATCTATCCCAAAAAGGGTATATAATATTGAAGGTGCACATAGGGTCATTCAGAATAACTTCACACACACCCGCTACTGTGTATTTCCAAGTCTAATTCTGTCACTAAACCCATACCTGTCACCCAGCGCCTAAATACTAGGCCTCAAATTTAAATCCCTCTAAATCTCTCGTTACCGTTGTCCTGTTGTAGCTGGGAAAGTTATTTAGTGCCCGTCAAAGCACATTTTTTGTTCTGGGTTGAAGTACAATTCCCAATTTAGCAATTTCATAATTTAGTGGTTTCTGCTATATCAGAGCTATTTGAAATCTATCCCAAAAAGGGTATATAATATTGAAGGTGCACATAGGGTCATTCAGAATAACTTCACACACACCCGCTACTGTGTATTTCCAAGTCTAATTCTGTCACTAAACCCATACCTGTAACCCAGCGCCTAAATACTAGGCCTCAAATTTAAATCCCTCTAAATCTCTCGTTACCGTTGTCCTGTTGTAGCTGGGAAAGTTATTTAGTGCCCGTCAAAGCACATTTTTTGTTCTGGGTTGAAGTACAATTCCCAATTTAGCAATTTCATAATTTAGTGGTTCCTGCTATATCAGAGCTATTTGAAATCTATCCCAAAAAGGGTATATAATATTGAAGGTGCACATAGGGTCATTCAGAATAACTTCACACACACCCGCTACTGTGTATTTCCAAGTCTAATTCTGTCACTAAATCCATACCGGTGACCCAGCGCCTAAATACTAGGCCTCAAATTTAATTCCCTCTAAATCTCTCGTTACCCACCGCTGTACTGTTGTTGCTGGGCAAGATATTTAGTGTCCGTCAAAGCACATTTTTTGTTCTGGGTTGAAGTACAATTCCCAATTTAGCAATTTCATAATTTAGTGGTTTCTGCTATATCAGAGCTATTTGAAATCTATCCCTAAAAGGGTATATAATATTCAAGGTGCACATTGGGTCATTCAGAATAACTTCACACACACACGCTTCTGTGCATTTCCAAGTCTAATTCTGTCACTAAATCCATACCGGTCACCCAGCGCCTAAATACTAGGCCTCAAATTTATATCCCGCTGAATTTGAATACAATACATTGGGCCAAATAATATATTTGTTGTTGTGGTGAACCATAACAATGAGAAAAACATCTAGTAAGGGACGCGGACGTGGACATGGTCGTGGTGGTGTTAGTGGACCCTCTGGTGCTGGGAGAGGACGTGGCCGTTCTGCCACATCCACACGTCCTAGTGTACCAACTACCTCAGGTCCCAGTAGCCGCCAGAATTTACAGCGATATATGGTGGGGCCCAATGCCGTTCTAAGGATGGTAAGGCCTGAGCAGGTACAGGCATTAGTCAATTGGGTGGCCGACAGTGGATCCAGCACGTTCACATTATCTCCCACCCAGTCTTCTGCAGAAAGCGCACAGATGGCGCCTGAAAACCAACCCCATCAGTCTGTCACATCACCCCCATGCATACCAGGGAAACTGTCTCAGCCTCAAGTTATGCAGCAGTCTCTTATGCTGTTTGAAGACTCCGCTGGCAGGGTTTCCCAAGGGCATCCACCTAGCCCTTCCCCAGCGGTGAAAGACATAGAATGCACTGACGCACAACCACTTATGTTTCCTGATGATGAGGACATGGGAATACCACCTCAGCATGTCTCTGATGATGACGAAACACAGGTGCCAACTGCTGCGTCTTTCTGCAGTGTGCAGACTGAACAGGAGGTCAGGGATCAAGACTGGGTGGAAGACGATGCAGGGGACGATGAGGTCCTAGACCCCACATGGAATGAAGGTCGTGCCACTGACTTTCACAGTTCGGAGGAAGAGGCAGTGGTGAGACCGAGCCAACAGCGTAGCAAAAGAGGGAGCAGTGGGCAAAAGCAGAACACCCGCCGCCAAGAGACTCCGCCTGCTACTGACCGCCGCCATCTGGGACCGAGCACCCCAAAGGCAGCTTCAAGGAGTTCCCTGGCATGGCACTTCTTCAAACAATGTGCTGACGACAAGACCCGAGTGGTTTGCACGCTGTGCCATCAGAGCCTGAAGCGAGGCATTAACGT
Source organism: Bufo gargarizans (assembly GCF_014858855.1). NCBI lineage: Eukaryota > Metazoa > Chordata > Amphibia > Anura > Bufonidae > Bufo > Bufo gargarizans. The sequence goes on along the minus strand of NC_058081.1, from coordinate 516,694,450 downwards.
TCTGAACCTGAGCACAACCTGCATGACCAGGCACCTGCATGCAAAGCATGAACTGCAGTGGAGTAAACACCTTAAAACCAAGGAAGTCACTCAGGCTCCCCCTGCTACCTCTTCTGCTGCTGCCGCCTCGGCCTATTCTGCTGCTGCCGCCTCGGCCTCTTCCTCCGCCTCTGGAGGAACGTTGGCACCTGCCGCCCAGCAAACAGGGGATGTACCACCAACACCACCACCACCACCACCTCCGTCACCAAGCGTCTCAACCATGTCACACGCCAGCGTTCAGCTCTCCATCTCACAAACATTTGATAGAAAGCGTAAATTCCCACCTAGCCACCCTCGATCCCTGGCCCTGAATGCCAGCATTTCTAAACTACTGGCCTATGAAATGCTGTCATTTAGGCTGGTGGACACAGACAGCTTCAAACAGCTCATGTCGCTTGCTGTCCCACAGTATGTTGTTCCCAGCCGGCACTACTTCTCCAAGAGAGCCGTGCCTTCCCTGCACAACCAAGTATCCCATAAAATCAAGTGTGCACTGCGCAACGCCATCTGTAGCAAGGTCCACCTAACCACAGATACGTGGACCAGTAAGCACGGCCAGGGACGCTATATCTCCCTAACTGCACACTGGGTAAATGTAGTGGCAGCTGGGCCCCAGGCGGAGAGCTGTTTGGCGCACGTCCTTCCGCCGCCAAGGATCGCAGGGCAACATTCTTTGCCTCCTGTTGCCACCTCCTCCTTCTCGGCTTCCTCCTCCTCTTCTTCCACCTGCTCATCCAGTCAGCCACACACCTTCACCACCAACTTCAGCACAGCCCGGGGTAAACGTCAGCAGGCCATTCTGAAACTCATATGTTTGGGGGACAGGCCCCACACCGCACAGGAGTTGTGGCGGGGTATAGAACAACAGACCGACGAGTGGTTGCTGCCGGTGAGCCTCAAGCCCGGCCTGGTGGTGTGTGATAATGGGCGAAATCTCGTTGCAGCTCTGGGACTAGCCAATTTGACGCACATCCCTTGCTTGGCGCATGTGCTGAATTTGGTGGTGCAGAAGTTCATTCACAACTACCCCGACATGTCAGAGCTGCTGCATAAAGTGCGGGCCGTCTGTTCGCGCTTCCGGCGTTCACATCCTGCTGCTGCTCGCCTGTCTGCGCTACAGCGTAACTTCGGCCTTCCCGCTCACCGCCTCATATGCGACGTGCCCACCAGGTGGAACTCCACCTTGCACATGCTGGACAGACTGTGCGAGCAGCAGCAGGCCATAGTGGAGTTTCAGCTGCAGCACGCACGGGTCAGTCGCACTACAGAACAGCACCACTTCACCACCAATGACTGGGCCTCCATGCGAGACCTGTGTGCCCTGTTGCGCTGTTTCGAGTACTCCACCAACATGGCCAGTGGCGATGACACCGTTATCAGCGTTACAATACCACTTCTATGTCTCCTTGAGAAAACACTTAGGGCGATGATGGAAGAGGAGGTGGCCCAGGAGGAGGAGGAGGAGGAGGAGGAAGAGGGGTCATTTTTAGCACTTTCAGGCCAGTCTCTTCGAAGTGACTCAGAGGGAGGTTTTTGGCAACAGCAGAGGCCAGGTACAAATGTGGCCAGCCAGGGCCCACTACTGGAGGACGAGGAGGACGAGGATGAGGAGGAGGTGGAGGAGGATGAGGATGAAGCATGGTCACAGCGGGGTGGCACCCAACGCAGCTCGGGTCCATCACTGGTGCGTGGCTGGGGGGAAAGGCAGGACGATGACGATACGCCTCCCACAGAGGACAGCTTGTCCTTATCCCTGGGCAGCCTGGCACACATGAGCGACTACATGCTGCAGTGCCTGCGCAACGACAGCAGAGTTGCCCACATTTTAACCTGTGCGGACTACTGGGTTGCCACCCTGCTGGATCCACGCTACAAAGACAATGTGCCCACCTTACTTCCTGCACTGGAGCGTGATAGGAAGATGCGCGAGTACAAGCGCACGTTGGTAGACACGCTACTGAGAGCATTCCCAAATGTCACAGGGGAACAAGTGGAAGCCCAAGGCCAAGGCAGAGGAGGAGCAAGAGGTCGCCAAGGCAGCTGTGTCACGGCCAGCTCCTCTGAGGGCAGGGTTAGCATGGCAGAGATGTGGAAAACTTTTGTCAACACGCCACAGCTAACTGCACCACCACCTGATACGCAACGTGTTAGCAGGAGGCAACATTTCACTAACATGGTGGAACAGTACGTGTGCACACCCCTCCACGTACTGACTGATGGTTCGGCCCCATTCAACTTCTGGGTCTCTAAATTGTCCACGTGGCCAGAGCTAGCCTTTTATGCCTTGGAGGTGCTGGCCTGCCCGGCGGCCAGCGTTTTGTCTGAACGTGTATTCAGCACGGCAGGGGGCGTCATTACAGACAAACGCAGCCGCCTGTCTACAGCCAATGTGGACAAGCTGACGTTCATAAAAATGAACCAGGCATGGATCCCACAGGACCTGTCCGTCCCTTGTCCAGATTAGACATTAACTACCTCCCCATAACCATATATTATTGGACTCCAGGGCACTTCCTCATTCAATCCTATTTTTATTTTCATTTTACCATTATATTGCGAGGCTACCCAAAGTTGAATGAACCTCTCCTCTGCCTGTGTGCTAGGCCTAAATATATGCCAATGGACTGTTGCAGTGGTGGGTGACGTGAAGCCTCATTCTCTGCTATGACATGCAGACTGATTCTCTGCTGACATGAAGCCAGATCCTCTGTTACGGGAGCTCTCTCCTCTGCCTGGGTGCTGGGCCTAAATTTATGACAATTGACTGTTGCAGTGGTGGGTGACGTGAAGCCTGATTCTCTGCTATGATATGAAGACTGATTCTCTGCTGACATGAAGCCAGATTGTCTGTTACGGGACCTTTCTCCTCTGCCTGGGTTCTGGGCCTAAATTTATGAAAATTGACTGTTGCAGTGGTGGGTGACGTGAAGCCTGATTCTCTGCTATGATATGAAGACTGATTCTCTGCTGACATGAAGCCAGATTGTCTGTTACGGGACCTTTCTCCTCTGCCTGGGTTCTGGGCCTAAATTTATGAAAATTGACTCTTACAGTGGTGGGTGACGTGAAGCCTGATTCTCTGCTATGATATGAAGACTGATTCTCTGCTGACATGAAGCCAGATTGTCTGTTACGGGACCTCTCTCCTCTGCCTGGGTGCTGGGCCTAAATTTATGACAATGGACTGTTGCAGTGGTGGCTGACGTGAAGCCTGATTCTCTGCTATGACATGCAGACTGATTCTCTGCTGTCATGAAGCCAGATTGTCTGTTACGGGACCTCTCTGCTCTGCCTGTGTGCTAGGCCTAAATATATGCCAATGGACTGTTGCAGTGGTGGCTGACGTGAAGCCTCATTCTCTGCTATGACATGCAGACTAATTCTCTGCTGACATGAAGCCAGATTGTCTGTTACGGGACCTCTCTCCTCTGCCTGGGTGCTGGGCCTAAATTTATGACAATGGACTGTTGCAGTGGTGGCTGACGTGAAGCCTGATTCTCTGCTATGACATGCAGACTAATTCTCTGCTGACATGAAGCCAGATTGTCTGTTACGGGACCTCTCTCCTCTGCCTGGGTGCTGGGCCTAAATATATGCCAATGGACTGTTGCAGTGGTGGCTGACGTGAAGCCTCATTCTCTGCTATGACATGCAGACTAATTCTCTGCTGTCATGAAGCCAGATTGTCTGTTACGGGACCTCTCTGCTCTGCCTGTGTGCTAGGCCTAAATATATGCCAATGGACTGTTGCAGTGGTGGGTGACGTGAAGCCTCATTCTCTGCTATGACATGCAGACTGATTCTCTGCTGACATGAAGCCAGATTGTCTGTTACGGGACCTCTCTGCTCTGCCTGTGTGCTAGGCCTAAATATATGCCAATGGACTGTTGCAGTGGTGGGTGACGTGAAGCCTCATTCTCTGCTATGACATGCAGACTGATTCTCTGCTGACATGAAGCCAGATTGTCTGTTACGGGACCTCTCTGCTCTGCCTGTGTGCTAGGCCTAAATATATGCCAATGGACTGTTGCAGTGGTGGGTGACGTGAAGCCTCATTCTCTGCTATGACATGCAGACTAATTCTCTGCTGACATGAAGCCAGATTGTCTGTTACGGGACCTCTCTCCTCTGCCTGGGTGCTGGGCCTAAATTTATGACAATGGACTGTTGCAGTGGTGGCTGACGTGAAGCCTGATTCTCTGCTATGACATGCAGACTAATTCTCTGCTGACATGAAGCCAGATTGTCTGTTACGGGACCTCTCTCCTCTGCCTGGGTGCTGGGCCTAAATATATGCCAATGGACTGTTGCAGTGGTGGCTGACGTGAAGCCTCATTCTCTGCTATGACATGCAGACTAATTCTCTGCTGTCATGAAGCCAGATTGTCTGTTACGGGACCTCTCTGCTCTGCCTGTGTGCTAGGCCTAAATATATGCCAATGGACTGTTGCAGTGGTGGGTGACGTGAAGCCTCATTCTCTGCTATGACATGCAGACTGATTCTCTGCTGACATGAAGCCAGATTGTCTGTTACGGGACCTCTCTGCTCTGCCTGTGTGCTAGGCCTAAATATATGCCAATGGACTGTTGCAGTGGTGGGTGACGTGAAGCCTCATTCTCTGCTATGACATGCAGACTGATTCTCTGCTGACATGAAGCCAGATCCTCTGTTACGGGAGCTCTCTCCTCTGCCTGGGTGCTGGGCCTAAATTTATGACAATTGACTGTTGCAGTGGTGGGTGACGTGAAGCCTGATTCTCTGCTATGATATGAAGACTGATTCTCTGCTGACATGAAGCCAGATTGTCTGTTACGGGACCTTTCTCCTCTGCCTGGGTTCTGGGCCTAAATTTATGAAAATTGACTCTTACAGTGGTGGGTGACGTGAAGCCTGATTCTCTGCTATGATATGAAGACTGATTCTCTGCTGACATGAAGCCAGATTCTCTGTTACGGGACCTCTCTCCTCTGCCTGGGTGCTGGGTAGTGTTGAGCGCGAATATTCGAAAAGCAAATTTTTTTCGCGAATATCGCAACTTCGCGATTTCGCGAATATTTCGAATATAGTGCTATATATTCGTAAAAACGAATATTCGTTTTTTGTTTCCCCCCCCCCCCCACAAAATTACAGTACACATATAATTGATTGTTTCCCAAAGGTCCAACAGCTCAGATCTTACTCACATTGCCTAGAAAGTGATTGAGGCGCGAATCTTCGTAAGGCGATTTTATTAGCGCACATGCGAATATCGGCACGTCCCAGAACAGAGGCAAAGGGCTTTGCATTCATACATTAGTGAATTGAGTTGCGAATCTTCGTAAGGCGATTTTATTAGCGCACATGCGAATATCTACACTTGTCCCAGAACAGAGGCAAAGGGCTTTGCATTCATACATTAGTGATTGAATTGAGCTGCGAATCTTCGTAAGGCGATTTTATTAACGCAAATGCAAATATCTACACTTGTCCCCAGAACAGAGAGGCAAAGGCCTGTGCATTCATATAGTATAGCACCATATTCGCGAATACGTAGAACTTCGTAAAATTCGATTTACGAATATTCGTATTTTTTATTTTACTTTCCACCTTACAGATTACATTGATCTGTACTCTGTCAACTACTGTCATCACCCCCCACTGTATCTCGATTGATTCCCAAAAGTCTCACATTCCCTAGAAAGTGATTGAGGTGCGAATCTTCGTAAGGCGATTTTATTAGCGCACATGCGAATATCTACACTTGTCCCAGAACAGAGGCAAAGGGCATTGCATTCATACATTAGTGATTGAATTGAGTTGCGAATCTTCGTAAGGCGATTTCATTAGCGCACATGTGAATTTTGCATAGCATATGTATTATGCGATAATTCGAATTATCGCATATGCGAAATAATAACGAATTTGAATAATCGCGAATATTTTACGAATATTCTTTCGAATATTCACAAAATTTCGCGAATTCGAATATGGGACATGCCGCTCAACACTAGTGCTGGGCCTAAATTTATGACAATGGACTGTTGCAGTGGTGGGTGACGTGAAGCCTGATTCTCTGCTATGACATGCAGACTGATTCTCTGCTGACATGAAGCCAGATTGTCTGTTACGGGACCTCTCTCCTCTGCCTGGGTGCTGGGCCTAAATATATGCCAATGGACTGTTGCAGTGGTGGCTGACGTGAAGCCTCATTCTCTGCTATGACATGCAGACTAATTCTCTGCTGACATGAAGACAGATTCTCTGTTACGGGACCTCTCTCCTCTGCCTGGGTGCCGGGGCCTAAATATCTGAGAATGGACTGTTCCAGTGGTGGCTGACGTGAAGCCTCATTCTCTGCTATGACATGCAGACTAATTCTCTGCTGACATGAAGACAGATTCTCTGTTACGGGACCTCCCTCCTCTGCCTGGGTGCTGGGCCTAAATATATGCCAATGGACTGTTGCAGTGGTGGCTGACGTGAAGCCTCATTCTCTGCTATGACATGCAGACTAATTCTCTGCTGACATGAAGACAGATTCTCTGTTACGGGACCTCCCTCCTCTGCCTGGGTGCTGGGCCTAAATATATGCCAATGGACTGTTGCAGTGGTGGCTGACGTGAAGCCTCATTCTCTGCTATGACATGCAGACTGATTCTCTGCTGACATGAAGCCAGATTCTCTGTTACGGGACCTCTCTCCTCTGCCTGTGTGTGTGCTGGGCCTAAATATATGCCAATGGACTGTTGCAGTGGTGGCTGACGTGAAGCCTCATTCTCTGCTATGACATGCAGACTGATTCTCTGCTGACATGAAGCCAGATTCTCTGTTACGGGACCTCTCTCCTCTGCCTGTGTGTGTGCTGGGCCTAAATATATGCCAATGGACTGTTGCAGTGGTGGCTGACGTGAAGCCTCATTCTCTGCTATGACATGCAGACTAATTCTCTGCTGACATGAAGACAGATTCTCTGTTACGGGACCTCCCTCCTCTGCCTGGGTGCTGGGCCTAAATATATGCCAATGGACTGTTGCAGTGGTGGCTGACGTGAAGCCTCATTCTCTGCTATGACATGCAGACTGATTCTCTGCTGACATGAAGCCAGATTCTCTGTTACGGGACCTCTCTCCTCTGCCTGTGTGTGTGCTGGGCCTAAATATATGCCAATGGACTGTTGCAGTGGTGGCTGACGTGAAGCCTCATTCTCTGCTATGACATGCAGACTGATTCTCTGCTGACATGAAGCCAGATTCTCTGTTACGGGACCTCTCTCCTCTGCCTGTGTGTGTGCTGGGCCTAAATATATGCCAATGGACTGTTGCAGTGGTGGCTGACGTGAAGCCTGATTCTCTGCTATGACATGCAGACTAATTCTCTGCTGACATGAAGACAGATTCTCTGTTACGGGACCTCCCTCCTCTGCCTGGGTGCTGGGCCTAAATATATGCCAATGGACTGTTGCAGTGGTGGCTGACGTGAAGCCTCATTCTCTGCTATGACATGCAGACTAATTCTCTGCTGACATGAAGACAGATTCTCTGTTACGGGACCTCTCTCCTCTGCCTGGGTGCCGGGGCCTAAATATCTGAGAATGGACTGTTCCAGTGGTGGGTGACGGGAAGCCAGATTCTCTGCTATGGAACCTCTCTCCAATTGATTTTGGTTAATTTTTATTTATTTAATTTTTATTTTAATTCATTTCCCTATCCACATTTGTTTGCAGGGGATTTACCTACATGTTGCTGCCTTTTGCAGCCCTCTAGCTCTTTCCTGGGCTGTTTTACAGCCTTTTTAGTGCCGAAAAGTTCGGGTCCCCATTGACTTCAATGGGGTTCGGGTTCGGGACGAAGTTCGGATCGGGTTCGGATCCCGAACCCGAACATTTCCGGGATGTTCGGCCGAACTTCTCGAACCCGAACATCCAGGTGTTCGCTCAACTCTACTTTTGATGATAAAGTATGTTCCTTGGCTGTAGAAGTATCAGGGATGAAGGTTCTCTGAGCTCCAGCCTAGTTCTGAGGAGCTTACTGATGTAGACCCTTGCTGTGGCACAGCTAGACTCACTACTCTCTACTGACTAAACTAAAAAGATGATTCCTCGGACCATCTGCTGGCAACGTAGGAAAGTGAACCCGGGTGGTTAACCCTAAACTGTCCATACAATGCTATCAGGTATACAAATTATGTAAATCACAATGCTTTACTTGACAATACAACATTTTATCACCTTTGCAGTGGCCTGGTACTGCAGATGCTTCTTATTTTCCCTCTACCCTCAGTGACTGAAGGCGTTCATTGTGTTTCACAGTACATAGCATCTGAAAGTTCTGAATAGACACCTCAGATATACGACTGTGGTTGATTAAGTCCGAACTGAACTCCAGGAGGTAGTGTGAAAATTTACAGATGCGATGATTACATTCTCCTCATGTGAAGAAACCACAAATGTGAAGCCGTGTACAATCCTTACCGAGATCACATGTGTCATGCAGATAGTTCATACAAACCTGCAGGAAACAAGGTAAAGGTATATTCTTATATACAGATAACAGTATTATAGCAGTTATATTCTTGTACATAGTGGTAGTATTATAGTAATTATATTCTTGTACATAGAGGCAGTATTATAGTAGTTATATTCTTGTACCTAGGAGGCAGTATTATAATAGTTATATTCTTGTACATAGGAGACAGTATTATAGTAGTTATATTCTTGTACATGGGAGGCAGTTTTATAGTAGTTATATTCTTGCACATAGGAGGCAGTATTAGGCTACGTCTACACGACAACATTTGTCGCGCGACATTTTGTTGCACTAATGTCGCGCAACAATTTTTATAATGGCAGTCTATGGTGTCGCACTGCAACATGCTGCGACTGCAACGCAACAGTCGAAGAAAATCCATTCGAGATGGATTTTTTTGCGACTGTTGCGTCGCAGTCGCAGCATGTTGCATGTTGCAGTGCAACACCATAGACTGCCATTATAAAAATTGTCGCGCGACATTGGTGCAACAAAATGTTGCGCTACAAATGTTGCAGTGTAGTTGTGCCCTATCTTTCGCGTGACTGACAAATGTCATGTAGACATAACCTTATAGTAGTTATATTCTTGTGCATAAGATGTAGTATTACAATAGTTATATTCTTGTACATAGGAGGTAGTATTACAATAGTTATATTCTTGTACATAGGAGGCAGTATTATAGTAGTTATATTCTTGTACATAGGGGGCAGTATTATAGTAGTTATATTCTTGTGTATAAGATGTAGTATTACAATAGTTATATTCTTGTACATAGAGGCAGTATTATAGTAGTTATATTCTTGTGCATAGGAGGCAGTATTATAGTAGTTATATTCTTGTGCATAGGAGGCAGTATTATAGTAGTTATATTCTTGTACATAGGAGGCAGTATTATAGTAATTATATTAGTTATATTAAGTAAACGTACAGTATCTTCAGCGTAAGGCCTCATGCACACAACCGTTGTGTGTTTTGTGATCCGCAAAACACAGATGGCGTCCATGTGCGTTCTGCAATTTCTGGAACGGCACGGACAGCCATTGATATAACTGCCTATTATTGTCCGCAAAACGGACAAGAATGGGACAGGTTGCATTTTTTTACGGAGCAACGGATGCGGACAGCACACGGAGTGCTGTATGCATCTTTTGCGGCCCCATTGAAGTGAATGGGTCCGCATCCAAGCTGCAAAAACTGCGGCTCGGAAGTGGACCAAAACAACAGTCGTGTGCATGAGGCCTAAAAAATGAATCCTGGAAGTGATGATACCCCTAGAGCAGGGATAAGCAACCTTCTGCACACCAGCTGCTGTGAAACTACAACTCCCAGCATGCACACTTGGCTGTTATTGTAACTCCTATAGAAGTGAAAGGTGGATTCTGGGAGTTGTAGTTTCAGAACAACTGGAGGTTCCTGAACCCTGTTCTAGAGAGCTCTAGAAGAATTGTTATTGTTCCGAAGGCAAAGGGCGGTCACACTAAATATTGATTGGATTTAGAATTCTCTTCTGTTCATTCACTTTTAACCCGTAGGATACCAGCGCCGTACATGTACGGCGCTGGAAACAGGGTCACAAATCCCAGCGCCGTACAGCTCCTGCGCCCGCACGATCAACTGCAAGGGTCCGGCAGTGACTGATAGCCGGACCCCTGCTGTATGTGCCGGCATCAGTGAAAACACCCATGTCGGTGCATTAACCCTTGCACTGCCGCGCTGCCGTGCCGTATCTTGCCATGCCGCACTGCTGTGACGGTGACCCGATGGCTTGGACGGCCCTGGATCTCACAGGAAGCAGGCTGAAGTGTATTACATAGAATAATACACTTTTACAGTCAATGCATTACAATACGGCTGGCATTGTAAAGGTGATCAGACCCCCAAAATTTGAAGTCCCAGAGTGGGACAAAAATAAAGTTAACCCCTTCCCGACCGCAATCTGTATATATACGTGATAGCTGCACATACCCCGTGCAGCTACCACGTATCTAAACATCAAACCAGCTCTTTAATCCAAGCGCTCTCAACCATCGGGGCTGCAGCGCTGTGATTGCAGCACCCGATGGTTGCCATGGCAAGTGCATTGCAAAGTATAGTACAGCCATCAGCCCCACTGGATCTTCATGATCCAAGAGGGACTTGAAAAAAAAAGAAAGTGAAAATAATAAAAATGAAAAATAAAAAAATAAATAAAAATGTAAATTAAAAAAAGAAATTGCCTTTTCCTATAAAAAAATGAAAAAATAAAATAAAATACACATATTAGGTGTCACCGCGTCCGTAACGACCGCCTCTATAAATATATCACCTGGTAGACCCCGTCCGATAAGCACCATAAAAAAAAAAGCTATTTTTGTCACCTTACATCACAAAAAGTGCAACAGCAAGCGATCAAAAAGGCTTATGACCCCCAAAATAGTACCAATCAAACCGTCACCTCGTCCCGCAAAAAATGATACCCTATTTAAGACAATCGCCCAAAAACTAAAAAAGCTATGGCTCTCAGACTATAGAGACACTAAAACATCATTTTTTTGGTTTCAGAAATGCTATTATTGTGTAAAACTTAAATAAATAAGAAAAAGTATACATATTAGGTATTGCCACGTCCGTAACGATCTTCTCTATAAAACTATCACATGACCTAACTCCTCAGATGAACGCTGTAAAAATAAATAAATGAAAACTTTTCCAAAACAGCCAATTTTTTTCCATAAAGTGTAATAATGAATGATCAAAAAATCCTATGTACCCAAAAATGGTACCAATAAAAACCTCAACACTTTCTGCAAAAAACGAGCCCCTGCACAAAACGATCGGCAGAAAAATAAAAAACATATGGCGTTCAGAAAACCAATCCAGCACAATCTGCCTTCCAAAAACCACATGGCATTCCTTTCCTTCTGCGCCCTGCCATGTGCCCGTACAGCAGTTTACGACCACATGTGGGGTGTTTATGTAAACCGCGGAATCAGGGTAATAAATATTGAGTTTTTGTTTGTTATTTTTATAAAATGGAAAATCTGCCAAAAAAGTGAAATTTAGAAATTTCATCTCCATTTTTCTTTAATTCTTGTGGAACGCCTAAAGGGTTAACAAAGTTTGTAAAATCAGTTTTGAGTAACTTGAGGGGTGTAGTTTCTACAATGGGGTCATTTATGGGGGTTTCCACTATGTAAGCCCCACAAAGTGACTTCAGACCTGAACTGGTCCTTAAAAAGTGGGTTTTGGAAATTTTCTTAAAAATTGTAAGAATTGCTTCTAAACTTCTAAGGCTACTTTCACACTAGCGTTCGATCGGATCCGTTCTGAACGGATCTGCTCATATTAATGCAGACGGTGGCTCCGTTCAGAACGGATCCGTCTGCATTATAACTTAGAAAAATTTCTAAGTGTGAAAGTAGCCTGAGCGGATCCGTTCAGACTTTACATTGAAAGTCAATGGGGGACGGATCCGCTTGAAGATTGAGCCATATGGTGTCATCTTCAAGCGGATCCGTCCCCATTGACTTCCATTATAAGTCGGAACGGATCCGCTCGCCTCCGCACGGCCAGGCGGACACCCGAACGCTGCTTGCAGCGTCCAGGTGTCCGCTCACTGAGCGGAGCGGAGGCTGAGCGCTGGCAGACGGATGCATTCTCAGTGGATCCGCCTCCACTGAGAATGCATTAGGGCCAGACGGCTGCGTTCAGGGCCGCTTGTGAGCCCCTTCAAACGGAGCTCACGAGCGGACACCTGAACGCAGGTGTGAAAGGAGCCTAAGCCTTCTAACGTCCTAAAAAAATAAAATGACATTTCCAAAATGATGCCAACATAAATTAGACATATGGGGAATGTTAAGTAATACATATTTTATTAGGTATGACTTTCTGTTTTAGAAGCAGAGAAATTAAAATTTGGAAAATTGTGAATTTTTCCATTTTTTTTGTAAATTTGGGATTTTTTCATAAATAAAGGTGAAATATATTGACTCAAATATATGACTATCATGAAGTACAATGTGTCACGAGAAAACAATCTCAAAATGGCATGGATAAGTAAAAGTGTTCCAAAGCTATTACCACATAAAGTGACGCATGTCAGATTTGTAAATTTTGACCTGGACACTGGGGCATCAATGACCCTTGGTTATGAAAGGGTTAAAAAAGAAGTAATAAAAATAAAGTTTTACAAAAAAATTAAAAGTTTAAAGTAAAGAAAAGTGTCCTTCCAAAAATAAAGTAAAAAAACAGGGAAAAAGAGAAACGTAGACATATTAGGTATCGCCGCGTCTGTACCGATTGGCTCTATAAAAATATCACATTATCCACCCAGTCAGGTGAATGCCGTAAAAAAATAAAAATAAAAACAGTGCCAAGACAGCCATTTTCTGGTCACCTTACTGATCAAAAAGGTGTATTTAGCGCAAAATGGTACCAATCACACCATCATCTCATCTCGCAAAAAATGACATCCTACCTAAGACAATCTCCCAAAAAATAAAAAAATATGGCTCTCAGAAAATAGCAACACAAAAATAAGATTTTATTCTGTTCAAATAGGCTATCAATGTGTAAAACTTAATAAAAATAAAAATTATAGACATATTAGGTATTGCCACATCCGTAACAACCTTCTCTATAAAAATATCACATTATATGCCCCCTCAGGTGAATGCTATAAAAAATGTAAAAAAAAACTATGCACAAACAGCCATTTTTCTTCACCTTGCCTCACAAAAAGTGTAATACCAAGCAATCAATAAGTCTTATGTACCCCAAAATGGTACCAATCAAACTGTAATCTCATCCTGCAAAAAATGAGATCCTACCTAAGACAATTGGCCAAAAAATAAAAATAAACTATGGCTCTCAGAAAATGGCAACACAACAACAAGATTTTATTCTGTTCAAAAAGGCTTTCACTGTGTAAAACGTAACAAAAATAAAAATGATAGACATATTATGTATTGCCGTGTCTGTAACAACCTGCTCTATAAAAATATCACATTATATGCCCCCTCAGGTGAATGCTGTAAAAAAATTTAAAAAATGCCAAAACAGCCATTTTTTTTCACCTTGCCTCACAAAAAGTGTAATACCATGTGATCAAAAAGTCTTATGTACCCCAAAATGGTACCAATGGAAACATCACCTTATCAAGCAAAAAATTAGCCCCCACATAAGACATCACTTAACAAATAAAAACCAATGGCACCTGTAAACCAATCCATTAAAATCTGCGCTGCAAAAGCCATATGGCACTTCTTCCCTTCTGTGTCCTGCCATATGCTCTCACAGCAGTTTACCACCACATATGGGGTGTTGCCATATTCAGGAGACAATTGGTAACAAATTATGGGGTGCTTTTTCTCCTGTTACCCCTTGTGAAAATGAAAAATTTGGGAATAAAGCAACATTTTCTTGGAAGAAATGAAACTTTTCCTTTTCACAGCCAAGTGTTTCCAAATTCTGTAAAACGCTTAGGGGGTCCAAGTGCTCAGTACCCCCTTTAATATATTCTTAAAGGGGTGTAGTTTCCAAAACTGAGTCACTTTTTAAGGGTTTCCACTGTAGGGATACGTGAGGGTCTCTTCAAATACAAAATGGTGTCTAAAAAACATTCTAGCAAAATCTGCCACCAAAATCCATATGGCGCTCCTTTTCTTCTGACCACTGCCACGTGCCCATAGGGCAGTTTACTGACACATATGGGGTATTTATGTAAACTGCAGAATCAGCATAATATATATTGAGTTTTATTTTGCTGTTAACCCTTGCTGTGTTGAAAGAAAAAAATTATTAACATATAAAATTTTACCTCCATTTTCCTTTAATTCTTATGGAACACCTCAAGGGTTAACAAAGTGTGTGACATCAGTTTTAAATAATTTGAGGGGTGTCAATTATGGGTGGTTTCCTCTACATAAGCCCCTCAAATTCACTTTATAACTGAAATGGTGCTTAAAAAAAATGGTTTTGGAAATTTTGTGGAAAATTTGAAAAATGGCTTCTAAACTTTTAAGCCTTCTTAGAAAATCTAACATTTACTAAATGATGCTATCATAAAGCAGACATATGGGGAATGTTGGTTGATAACTATTTTATGAGTAATTACTATCTGTTTTAAAAGTCGAAAAAATATAATTTTGAAAATTGGGAAATTTTCTAAATTTTGGGTAAATTTTGGAGTATTTTATCAATAAAGGTGAAATATATTGGCTCAAATTTACCACTGTCATGAAGTATGATGTGTCAGATTGGCTTGGATAAGTAAAAGCATTCCAAAATTATTACCACATAGAGTGACACATGTCAGATTTACAAAAATCGGCCTGGGATTTGCAAAAATCGTCTGTCATAGGTTTCACTTTTTGATGCACAGCTGTCACAGATGTAACAAATTTATTAAGCAGCATCCACCTGAGCCTCTTAGGCCCCTTTCACACTTGCGTTGTTGGATTCCGGCAGGCAGTTCCGTTGCCGTAAATGCCTGCCGGATCCAGAAATCCACATGCAAACGGATTGCATTTGTTTACGAATCCGGATCTGTTTGACAAATGCATTGAAGTACCGGATCCGTCTCTCCAGTGTCACCTGGAAAAACGGATCCGGTATTTATTTATTTTCACATTTTTAAAGGTCTGCGCATGCGCAGACCGGAAGACCGGATCCGTCAATGTGGTCATTTTAATGCCGGATCCAGCACTAATACATTTCAATGGAAATTAATGCCGGATCCAGCATTCTGGCAAGTGTTCCGGAATTTTGTCCGGAGAAAATACCGCAGCATGCTGCAGTATTTTCTCCGGCCAAATACCGTATAAGGGACGGAAAGGAAGACATCCTGATGTATACTGAACAGATTGCTTTCCATTCAGAATGCATTAGGATCAAACTGATCCGGTTCTTTTCCGGTACTGAGCCCCTGTGACGGAACTCAATACCGGAAAACTTTAACGCTAGTGTGAAAGTGCCCTTAAGGCCTCATGCACACGTCAGTGATTTGGCTTCAGTGGTCCGTGTCCGATTTTGCTTCAGTTGTGTTTCCTTGTGTCTTCCTTTTTTTTTTTGTCTGACAGGGGAAAAAAAAGGAAGGTTAATGAAAAGTGTAATTTTGTTGCACCAAGGTCTTGTAGAAAAAAAACGGACATGGACGTGGACACGGATGTCATACTAGTTGTGCATCCGTTTTTTTTGACTGACCCATTGACTTGAATGGGTCCGTCCTCTGTTTTCCACTGACAAGAATAGGACAGGTTATGTTTTTTTGACGGACTGGAATCACGGACGCGGAGAAAAAGCGGAGGACTATCACTTTTTTTTTTACAGCTCCATATAAATGAATGGGACCTCCGCTAAACTGTGAAAAATGACGGAACGGACGCAGATGCACACAACGGTCGTGTGCATGAGGTCTTAGCCTCATTCACACGTCAGTGTTTTGCTCAGTGATTTCCATCAGTGATTGTGAGCCAAAAGCAGGATTGGAGGCTCCACAGAGAGAAGGTATAAGGAAAAGATCAGCACCTGTTCTGTGTTTAGAGCCGCACCTGGTTTTGATAGAAATCACTTATGTGTGAATGAGGCATTAATAAACCGTTCGCATCTTTAGCCTCATTCACACTTCAGGGTTCAGTCAGTGATTTCCATCAGTGATTGCGAGCCAAAACCAAAAACTAAACACAGAAGAGATGCAGATCTTTTCTTTAGGCCTCGTGCACACGACCGTTCAGTTTTTTTGCGGTCCGCAAATTGCGGATCCGCAAAACACGGAAGCCGCCCGTGTGCCTTCCGCAATTTGCGGAACGGAACAGACGGCCTATTGTAGAAATGCCTATTCTTGTCTGCAAAACAGAAGGGGCCACGGAACGAAGCAACGGATGCGGACAGCACACTGAGTGCTGTCCGCATCTTTTGCGCCCCATTGAAGTGAATGGGTCCGTACCCAAGCCGCAAAAACTGCGGCTTGGGTGCGGACCAGAACAACGTCGTGTGCATGAGGCCTAATACCTTATGTCTGTGGAGGCACCAATCCTAGTTTTGGCTCACAATCAGCGATAGAAATCGACACTGACCAAAACACTGTTGTGTGAATGAGGCTTTACTGTGTAAAACACCAGTGTTTAGTAAATGAGCCCCATTGTATGTACTGTACAGGACCTTGAAGTAGCTTCAGTCCTCAAAACAGGAAGGGATTAACCAGCTTCCAGCAGTTCTTTCTGACTTTTATATGTAAGGATTTGCTTTATTTGTATTGCCTATTAATGGTACATGCATTAAAGGGATTATCCAGCACTGGACTTTTTTAACATACCTCTACAGAGTGACTGGCCCTGCAGTGGGTCTTACACTTACCTGGTCTCCTCTGCTGGTTTCCGGCTGTATTACTCCATGGCCGTCCTCCACAGTTCCCATGGTTCTGGGAATCAACATCCTGTTGAACGCATCACGTGACTGCTGCAGTGGTCACCTGTCACCAATGCGGTACGTCACTGGGTCATATGTCGAACGGGTAACAGGTAACCACTGCAGCCAGTGATTGGCTTCAGAGGTCACATGACGCTTGCAGCCGTGGGAACTGCAGTTGCGGCCGTGCATTGATGTAGCCAGAATCAAGTGGCGGGGACCAGGTAAGTATAAGCCTCACTGTGGGTCTAAACACTCTGATTGGGTCTGTTGAAAAAGTGTGGATAACCCCTCTAAGGATGGTCACTAATACTACTTGGGTACCACAGGGGGCAGTGTTGGTCACTATTCTCTTTAATATATTTGGAATTTTTTTAGTGGGGTTAACACAAAAGAGGAAACTATACTGCTACAGATGTATATGGATAGATGGGAGGCTTGGGCAGAAATGTACAATGATTAATGTAAGGTTATGCACATAGGAAGGAATAATGCAAGTCAGCTGTACATACTAAGTAGTAAAATACTAGGTAATGCCTCAATTACACATCAGTTTTTGGTCAGTGATTTCCATCAGTAATTTTGAGCCAAAAACAGATGTGGCTCTAAACACAGAATAGGTGCAGACTTTTCCCTTAGACCTTATGTCTGTGGAGGCTCCAATCCTGGTTTTGGCTTACAATCAGTGATGGAAATCCCTGACCAAAACCTTGATTTGTGAAAGAGGCTTTACACTTGGAAAAAAACTTAGTTTACAGTAAAGTTAACGGGGTTGTCTCATAATAGACAATGGAGGCATATCACTAGGATATGCCCCCATTGTCTTATAGGTGCAGGTCCCACCGCTGGGACCCGCACCTATATAGAGAATGGAGCCCCGCAAGGTGGTGGTTGGAGGACTCTGGTCCAGCAACCACCAAGTCGGCTCCCCCCGCTCCTATTCATTTCTATGGGACTGACGGAAATATTTTCACCGGCCCCATAGAAAATGAATGGAGGGCGGCTGCGCTTGCGCAATGCGCCCTCCTTCACTTTCGGGGCTCTGTTCTCGATATAGGTGCGGGTCCCAGCGATGGGACCAGCACCTATAAGACAATAGGGGCATATCCTAGCGACATGCCCCCATTGTCTATGATGAGGCAACCCCTTTAATTGTGGGAACCAGCGTCAGGCAGCTGCTATCAAATAAGATCATGAGATTAACTTTTAGTATAGTCTTTTTTATCTTTACAATCTAAATTACTATGTTATATGTTTTTGATGTTCACATTTTCTTATTCTAGTGGTTAAACTTTAATAGTTTTTCATAAAGTTATGATGATCTCTTCTTGCAATGTTTTCATCTTCCAATTAATCATTTCACTTTGCCTCAGAGATTTATGGTATATCTGAGCTGTTGTGTTGTACTTACCTCCGGCAGCAGTTGGTGGTCATTCTGGAACAGGAGGACTTTTAGCTCCTCTTCATTCTGTCCAATAATCTCATTGGCTTTTAAAACCAACCGGTTATGATCTGATAAAACATCATGCGAGAGCTTGCACTGTGGCCTGAAATGGAAGAAACACATCTGCTGGGCCGTTTGTATCTCACCCTATCATGGGTGATACAGTCTGCTAAGCTAAAGTATCTAACCCTATCAAGTGTGATACTGTCTGACGATTTGTGGTGAGCAGGTCTCATGTATGAATATTTCCTGCACCACATGGAGAAGGACTATTGTAAGGTCTCTTGCAGACGAACGTAGGTGTCCAGTTGCCATATTGCGGATCCGCAATACATGGGCACCGTTCTGTGTGCATTCCGCATCACGGATGCGGACCAATTGACTTGGGTCTGCAAATCCGGAGATGCGGAACGTAAGCACGGAACGGAACCCCACAGAAGCACTACGGAGTGCTTCTGTGGTGTTCTGTTCAGTGCTTCCGTTCCTCAAAAAGATAGAACTTGTTCGATCTTTTTGCGGAACGGACAGATCGTGGACCCCGTTCAAGTGAATGGGTCTGTGATCCGCATGCGGCTGCCCCACGCTCGGTGCCCGTGTATTGCGGACCGTAATTTGCGCCCCACAGCACGGGCACGCAGCCCTTACGTTTGTCTGCAAGAGGCCTAATGCTCACACGTTTTGTTATGTCTTATCTATGGCTGATTACTGTCATAGCCACTATCAAGATGTGACTATCCCATGTAAATGAATGTAAGGCCTCATGAGCATGACAGTGTTCGTTTTGTGGTTCACAAACAGCGACTCCTCAAAATACAGATGCGGTCCATGTGGTGTCTGCTTTTTTGGGCGAACCTATTGACTTCAATGGATCCTTGGTTTACATTTTGAGGACATATTCTATCTATCTGCGGGAATAAAGATACGGAAAGCATACCCACGTGCTTTCTGCATCCATATGTCCATTCCACAAAAACATAGTACATGTCCTATACTTGGCTGAAAAATGCGGACCAAGGACTCATTGAAGTTAATGGGTCTGCAAAAATGCAGATGTAACGTGTACAGTAGCCATATTTTGCAGATCCCTGCACTGAACATCATTTAGTGGCCACCTATCTTCTGCGCTGTGCATTACTAGCAGGTCACCTACAACCTACCCGATAAATTGTCCTAGACTGTATATTATTCTCCAGGTCACCCACCTTTAGCCTTCTACACATTATTCCTGTATCACTCACCTCCTGCTCTGCACAATATTTCCGGGGCACCTACCTCCTGCCATGTACATTACTCTCAGGTCAACCAGTACCTGGCCTAAACAATACTCCCAAGTCACCCAGCTTCTGCCCTGTACATTACTGCTGGGTCATCCACCTCCTTCCCTGTACATTCTTCCTGGGTTACCCACCTTTTGTCCTGTACATTGCTTCTAGGTAACCCACCTCTTAGTTCTGGATACCCACCCCAGTCCTGTACATTACTCTCTGAACAATCACCCTCTGTACTGTACGTTACTTCTTGGTCACCTATTTTCTGCCCTATAAATTGTTGTATATATTACTCTCAGGTCACCCACCCTTTGCCCTGTACAGAACTCACAAGTCATCCATCTCCTGCTCTGAACTTTACTCTTGGGTCAACCACTACCTGCCTTGAACATTACTGCCCTGTACATTATTCCTGGGGCACCCATATTTTGCCCTATACATTGATTATAGGTCACCTAACTTCTTAACTGTATGCTACTCTAGGGTCGACCAACACCTAAACTATACAGTTGAAACTCGAAAAATTTGAATATCGTGCAAAGTTCATTTATGTCAGTAATGCAACTTAAAAGGTGAAACTAACATATGAGAGACTCATTACATGCAAAGCGAGATATTCCCAGCCTTTATTTCTTATAATTTGGATGATTATGGCTTGCAGCTTATGAAAACCCCAAAGTCATGATCTCAGGTGCCCTTTGCTCAGGGCATATGGATAATTTAGCTGACTAGAGTGTGACACTTTGAGCCTAGAATATTGAACCTTTTCACAAAATTCTAATTTTAAGCTGCATTAATGCAATTCCTTTTAATTTGCATTAGTGAAATAAATGGACTTTTGCACAATATTCTAATTTTCACCTATATTTTACTTCCAGGTCACCCACTTCTTGCCTTCCATAATACTACTGGATCACCAACCTCTTGCCCTGTACATTATTCCCAAATAACCCACCTCTTGCCAGGCCAGCATTTGCCCTGCAGATAGTGTCGGCATAGGTGCAGCTTGTCACACTCCTCCTCTGGTTCATTCTTGAAATATTTGGCACAGATCCTCACAGGGTTTCGGGCCAAGATCAGTTCCCCAACCATCGTAAACTTCTGAGGTTCATCCTGCAGTATCTCCTCTATTTGCTGGGTAGGAAGCTCCAAGAATTCAGGCAGCAGTTGCCTGGGCAGTCGACCACCTTGTGAGCAAAGCACCTTGGTCAGGAAGGCAGTGACTGTGGGGTCTGACATGATTCCGGGGGCCTTGTTTGTGGCCCCTGGACTTCTTTGCGTGGGAAAAGCTCTTTTGCAGATTCCTAGGTGCCTGGAGAGACTGGGCTGCCTAGCTGCTGACACCACTGTTATTCCTCCTGTACAGGGGCGGATACTTCACAGGTCAGACAAGAAATGAAACTAGAACACAGGCATACAGCTGGGCAATCTCAGTACTTATGTATCCATATACAGTTGTGTTCCAATAATAGCAGTGTGTTTAAAAAAAGTGAATAAAGCTCAAAATCCTTCTAATAGATTTTATTTACATACACACAAATGCATTGGGAACACTACACATTCTATTTCAAATCAAAACATGAAAAAAATTTATCAAATTTATATTGTTCCTCTAAAAAAATTGAAGAAAAGTGGATATTAGACTGTTAAAAAATAATAGCAGTGTTTGTATTCTTTTTTACAAACTCGAACATTCACTATATAAACTGAAAACGTTGCTTTCCTTTAAATCACTGAACTAATATTTAGTTGTATAACCGCTGTTTCTGAGAACTGCTGTACATCTGTGTTTCATGGAGTCAACCAACTTCTGGCACCTGTGAAAAGGTATTCCAGCTCAGGATGATTGGACTACATTCCACAGTTCTTCTCTATTTCTTGGTTTTGCCTCAGAAACTGCATTTTTATGTCACCCCACAAGTTTTCTATTGGATTAAGATCCAGGGATTGGGCTGGCCACTCCATAACGTCAATCTTGTTGGTCTGGAACCAAGATGTTGTACATTTACCGGTGTGTTTGGGATCGTTGTCTTGTTGAAACATTTCAAGGGCATTTCCTCTTCAGCATAAGGCATCATGACCTCTTCAAGTATTCTGATGTATTCAAACTGATCCATGATCCCTGGTATGCGATAAATAGGCCCAACACCGTAGTATGAGAAACATCCCCATATCATGATGCTTGTGCCACCATGCTTCACTGTCTTCACAGTGTACTGTGGCTTGGAGTCAGTGTTTGGGGGTCATCTGACAAACTGTCTCCGTCCACTAGACCCAAAAAGAACAATCTTACTTTCAGCAGTCCACAAAATGTTGCACCATTTCTCTTTAGGCCAGTCAATGTGCTCTTTGGCAAAGTGTAACCTCTTCAGCATGTCTTTTTTTCAACAGTGGGACTTTGCGTGGGCTTCTTGCAGATAGCTTGGCTTCACATAGGTGTCTTCTAATTGTAACAGTACTCACAGGTAACTTTAGACCTTCTTTGAACTTCCTGGAGCTGATTGTTGGCCTTGCCATTTTGGCTATTCTTCTATCCATTTGAATGGTAGTTTTTCGCTTTCTTCCACGTCTTTCAGGTTTCGGTTGCTATTTTAAAGCATTTGCAATCATTTTAGCTGAGCAGCTTATCATTTTCTGCACTTCTTTATATGTTTTTCCCTCTCCAATCAACTTTTTAATCAAGGTACACTGTTCTTCTGAACAATGTCTGAAACGACCCATTTTCCTCAGAATTTCAGAAATGCTCTATAACCAGCATGTACAACATTTGCTGCCTTCCTTCCTTAAATAAGGACAATAATTGCCACCTGTTTTTCAAAGAATGAATGACCTCACTCATTGAACTCCACACTGCTATTATTTTGAACATGCCCCTTTCAATTAGTGATTCAATTACACAGAATCAACAGCATGCATGTCATGACTGTTGGGTCTGTTGGATTTCTATTACTCTACTACACATGCTAGTAAATTATTTGCCATGTAGAAACATAATTTCTACCAAAAACAGTGATTGATCAGGTTAGTGATGTCTGACTGCTATTATTTTGAACACAACTGTATACAGAATAAGAGCAGATACTGAGAATTACACCCAGTATACAGGACAAGAGAAGTGGTACTGTGCAGTGCCCATATATACAGAATAAGAACAGATACTGAGGAACTCTTTTTAATTTTATACAAAAATACAAAAACTTTGCCATAAAATTTCCAAACATCGACCCCACTGCCCTGTCGCCTTCGCCAGCACTCGCCTCGGCAGTGGGGGCCTCCCGGCTCGCCTCTGCGCGTGCACGAGCCACGTTGGTGACAGAGCGAGGGCAACAACTGAACGGGTGCCCTAGCTCACCACACAGGTTGCATCTAATCTGCCCACAAGATGCAGCTAGATGGCCTTCACCCCCGCACAACGCGCACCTCTGCACTCGGCAGCTGGCGCTGAAGTGCGAAGGGCTGCCGCACTTGTAACACAGCTTAGGCTGCCCCCTGTAGAACACCATGATCCTATCCCGACCAAGGAAAGCAGATGACGGTATGTGGGAAACCGACCCCCCTGAATGTTTCAACTTAATCTGAAACGTCCAGGCACCCGACCAGATGCCAAACTCATCCAGGTTCTTGCTAGGAAGACCCTGGACGTCCCTGTACCTGCTCAACCAGGTCAAGATGTCAACACAAGAAAGTGACTCATTACGGGTCAGAACGGTCACTTTCTTGACCTCATTCTGGCGGGTTATCGCTTGCACAAAAAACCCCTGCCAGTCCGGCTGGTCTTTTGCCAGCTCATACCCAGACCAGAAAAGTTCAAGACCCTCTGGCCGGGCAAAACTGACATCAAACTCCCGGGTGCCATACGGATGTATCAGGGCAAAGATGTCACATGCCCTGATGCCCATCTGAAAGAGAAGCTCTGCCACCCTCTTCCTGGTAGGGCACGCTTCATTGCTTCTCCATTTCCAGACAGACAACATTCCGTCTGGCTGACCCAGGGCCGGTTGTGGGTGAGGACCAGGTGGTCTCGCCCCCGCCTTGCTCTCGGAAGGCACGTAGGCCATGCCTGTCTATCCAGAAGGATAGATCCACCTGCTGCCCCCCTACTGTAATGGAATTCTCCCCTCTCCTAAGAGCCTCTAGAAGTTGCCGCTGCAAGTTACCGTCACCAGACATTGGTAATGGGGAGGACAATGGGGGCCGCCCCTCCCCCCCCGCGCCGGCGACCACACCAGCATAACTTCTGCCAGGCGTAACCGACGCAGGAGGGGTAGCCGGACCGGGCCCACCCCCACCCCCCCAGACCTATCTACAGCAGGTGTCACTCCAGACCCCTCTGAAGGGGCTACATGAGGCGCACCGGCCACTTGTACAGTGGTCGGCCGACCTCCAACATTCACCCCTCCATCAGGGCCCGGGGCAACACCACTAACAAAAACTGTATTCACACAAGTGACCACTTCTTCAGTGGCCACTACCGCACTCTCCCCTCCCCCCACACACACTGCTGGGCCAGAGGGGACAGAGGTCACGTTATTCGTTTTGTCCAGCATTTCCTTGCTGGACACATTGTTAACAGTCTTTCCGGATTTTTCGGGCCGGCGGGCTGTAGAACCACTGGTCCCAGCCACGCCGGCCTTATCCACTTGATAGACAGTGCAGGAGGGAGGGGCGGTGCGCACCACACTCACACCAGGACCGCCCCCTCCCTCTCTGCCTACAACACGCCGCTCTGAGCTCTTTTGTGGATATCCGAAGCCCCACCCCCTCCACCCCTGACCACTCCCACTGCGCCTCCACTCCCCGCCGCCACGACAATACCAGCGGAAGGGACAGAAGCGGAGCAGACCGGGCCAGAAGAGACTGGAACCCCGGCAAGGACCCGGGCACACAACTTGGGAGGGGCGGAGGCAGCCACCTCGCACCCTCCCCCTGCAACTCCGGATCGGGACACCGCTGTACCCGCGGCCGCCCAACTCCGCTGTTCTCACTGTACCCGCCTTCTTCATCGGAACTAGTGAGGGGGCAGGCACACCTGCTCTGCGGTGATGCCAGTTTCCGCAGGTTGCCCCCCCATGTCCGACTCTTCCTCCTCACTAGAGGAGTCATCTTCTTGCTGTTTTTGGTTTCCAGCCATTTCATTAAACCTTTTGTCATTCATGAGTTTTTCCTTAAAGGGGCCACTGTTTTCCAGAATGGCCCCCATTCTTTCTTGCAGCTCTTTAATAACTTCTTTTAAGCCTTTTATTTTCCTTGAGATCTCTGGCCTGTTTTTTCTGGCCGCTTTGTCCACCTTCCCCCTCTCAAGCCTTAGTTGCTCCCTCACCTTCTTGAGGGTCCTATTCGCCTCCTCGTACTCCCGGAGGTAGGCCGTGATCCGGGAGCTGTAAACGGCGATTAGTTCCTGGGGCTTCAACCGGAACCGGCCCATCCCCAGGAGCACTCCGCGTTCCTCTTGGAGGGCTACTGTCTGCCCTCCTGGAACTGCCGGCGATGGACACGGCTTCACCTCCGAGGGCTGCAGGGGCCGCTGCACCACGACTCCTGCTGGATCTTCTGACCCCCGGGGCGGAAGATGGAACTGAGGCCGGTAGCTCACCTCCCCTACCTCCCGCCGGCCTACCCCGGGAAGCAGGATCCTGGGTCTTCAGTCGCTTCATAGCCCAGGACCCCACCACCTCCCTGGGGAGAGAGAGGCAGGGCCTGGGCTGGGATAGATGGAAAATCCCTGGTAGCTTGTCAGCAATCAGCAGGAGCTCCTCCAGACACAACCACACCCGTCCACTGGCTCCTGCACACTGAGGATTACACCCAGTATACAGGACAAGAGAGGTGGTACTGTGCAGTGTTTATATATACAGAATAGGAGCAGATACTGAGAATTACACTCAGTATACAGGACACGAGAAGTGGTACTGTGCACTGTCCTTATATACAGAATAAGAGCAGATACTGAGAATTACATTTAGTATACAGGACAAGAGAAGTGGTACTGTGCGGTGTCCATATATACAGAATAAGAGCAGATACTGAGAATTACACCCAGTATACAGGACAAGAGAAGTGGTACTGTGCAGTGTCCATATATACAGAATAAGAGCAGATACTGAGAATTACACCCAGTATACAGGACAGGAGAAGTGGTACTGTGCAGTGTCCATATATACAGAATAAGAGTAGATACTGAGAATTACACCCAGTATACAGGACAGGAGAAGTGGTACTGTGCGGTGTCCATATATACAGAATAAGAGTAGATACTGAGAATTACACCCAGTATACAGTGCAGGAGAAGTGGTACTGTGCAGTGTCCATATATACAGAATAAGAGCAGATACTTAGAATTACACCCAGTATACAGGACAAGAGAAGTGGTACTGTGCAGTGTCTACAGTACAGACCAAAAGTTTGGACACACCTTCTCATTCAAAGAGTTTTCCTTTTTTTCATGACTATGAAAATTGTAGATTCACACTGAAGGCATCAAAACTATGAATTAACACATGTGGAATTTTATACATAACAGAAAAGTGTGAAACAACTGAAAATATGTCATATTCTAGGTTCTTCAAAGTAGCCACCTTTTGCTTTGATTACTGCTTTGCACACTCTTGGCATTCTCTTGATGAGCTTCAAGAGGTAGTCACCTGAAATGGTCTTCCAACAGTCTTGAAGGAGTTCCCAGAGATGCTTAGCACTTGTGGGCCCTTTTGCCTTCACTCTGCGGTCCAGCTCACCCAAACCATCTCGATTGGGTTCAGGTCCGGTGACTGTGGAGAACAGGTCATCTGGCGCAGCACCCCATCGCTCTCCTTCATGGTCAAATAGCCCTTACACAGCCTGGAGGGGTGTTTGGGGTCATTGTCCTGTTGAAAAATAAATGATGGTCCAACTAAACACAAACCGAATTGAATAGCATGCCGCTGCAAGATGCTGTGGTAGCCATGTTGGTTCAGTATGCCTTTAATTTTGAATATATCCCCAACAGTGTCACCAGTAAAGCACCCCCACACCATCACACCTCCTCCTCCATGCTTCACGGTGGGAACCAGGCATGTAGAGTCCATCCGTTCACCTTTTCTGCGTCGCACAAAGACACGGTGGTTGGAACCAAAGATCTCAAATTTGGA
This sequence comes from Bufo gargarizans, assembly GCF_014858855.1. Lineage (NCBI taxonomy): Eukaryota > Metazoa > Chordata > Amphibia > Anura > Bufonidae > Bufo > Bufo gargarizans. The sequence goes on along the minus strand of NC_058081.1, from coordinate 516,667,679 downwards.
CTCATCAGACCAAAGCACAGATTTCCACTGGTCTAATGTCCATTCCTTGTGTTCTTTAGCCCAAACAAGTCTCTTCTGCTTGTTGCCTGTCCTTAGCAGTGGTTTCCTAGAAGATATTCTACCATGAAGGCCTGATTCACACAGTCTCCTCTTAACAGTTGTTCTAGAGATGTGTCTGCTGCTAGAACTCTGTGTGGCATTGACCTGGTCTCTAATCTGAGCTGCTGTTAACCTGCGATTTCTGAGGCTGGTGACTCGGATGAACTTATCCTCCACAGCAGAGGTGACTCTTGGTCTTCCTTTCCTGGGGCGGTCCGCATGTGAGCCAGTTTCATTGTAGCGCTTGATGGTTTTTGTGACTGCACTTGGGGACACTTTCAAAGTTTTCCCAATTTTTCGGACTGACTGACCTTCATTTCTTAAAGTAATGATGGCCACTCGTTTTTCTTTACTTAGCTGCTTTACTTATCAATGAAGCATCCAAGAATTCTAGCTAAATGCAAATTTTATTCATTGACAATTGCGATGCAAAATCACATAAAAACTGATTAAAAGATTAAAAACAATCAAAACATGCTTTATACACGGGGGTGAGGCTTGAAATGTCAAATATGGAGATCAACCCTTTCAATAGCACTGATGCCCAATAAAGTCACTATAACCTCACCAAGTTTTTGGATGATCAAAGAGGGACACTTACGGCTCATTGCGTGAAAGATCATATCAGTGGCCAAGGCGGGTCATGGCTCGGGGGAATGATTGGCTAAGCAGCTTTTCATATCCGCTTTCTGCTATGTTTGGAAAGTAGCAGTAAGAGGTATACAGCGTGGACCCGGCTTCGTCAGAACTACAGTGGTGGGGCGTTGGGAAGGTGGGTATAAGTTCTGTTATTTTTTATAGAATGTGCAGCCCCTTGGACAGCTTTTTTTCTTGCGCTGGACTGAGGCTTTCAATATTAACACAAAATCATTGGATTATTGACATTTGGTTCAGCTCCATTCACTTCTATGGATATGAGCATGATACCGAGCATAGCTGCTATTCAATGTTCGGTGCTGTGCTTGGTGAGCAGGGAGAAGGCCGCTGCGCTCACAGGAGCACTGCTACTTTCTCAGGTGACCCCTACCCAGGGGCGCTTCCATATAGGCAAGGGGGGCAAATGCCCCCAGGCCACTGAGTCCTTAGGGGTCTCCAAGCCCACCACCCGACACCGGCACCAGCCCGCAACTAACGGCAGGTCACAGGGAGATGAACGCTTCCATTGTGTAAGTGTTCATCTCCATAGTCAGCTGTATCGCCCTCCTCAGGACAGCGATACAGATGTCTGTGCTGTGGGGCAGGGGAGGGAGAGGCGTCTACCTTCCCTGTTCCTCTGATAGACTGCCGGCACAAGGCCCGCAGCCTATTAAAGGCCGATGCAGGCGGCGTGATGACGTCATCGCGGCGCCTGAGCCGTACAGCACGGGACACAGGCCAGGAGAGGCCTGTATCGCATTGCTGTGTGATGGAGGTAAGTATAAGTGTTTTTTTTTTTTATACCGGACTATCTGTTACTGCCACATGGGGGGAGTGGGAGGCACTTGATACTGGCACATGGGGGTGGGGGCGGGGGGGTTGTACTTGATACTGACACATGAGGGGGCCCAGGGCCCCATTTCACCTAGAACTGGCCCTGCTCCCACCCCCACCAATCAGATACTGATGACCTATCCTGAGGATAGATCATCAGTATCAACATTTGGGAAACTTTAAGAAGCAAAGAGGGACTCTTCCTCCCAAAACAGGGACACTTGGAAGGGCTGCTATAACTTTGAGACCCAAATAATTTATATTTTAAATGTTAGCTGAATTATACCAGAAGAATAAACACCATGATTAAGGCGCACGTGCTTAAACAATATGAATAACGGAAGCATAATGTGGCAACAAATTCATGTAAAAATTTTAAATACTCTAACTCAAAAAAAGTGAGAGCTGGAGGGATTAGGCTGGAAAAAGGCACCCAAGAACTGCATAAACCTCCACAGAGCTAAAAAAAAAAAATACAAACTGGTAGACAGTCCCCTTCTATTAACCACATTGCCACCAGCAGCTGATATTCTAATAAAATTATTTTATTGCCCTCATGCACAAGTCCAAAGGTTTACTATCTGTGTTTACTCAAACGACAAAGGCAAAAGCAATGAAGGAGGAGGGTGAAAATGAATAATTCTAGTTACATTGTGGGGAATTTTTTTTACAGTAATTTTTCAGCATTTCCCCCATGGATATAAAAGTCCACAGTCTTTACCATAGACAGCAGCAGCTGACAGGAAGAGAGAAGGAATCCCAGCGGACAACGGCTTCTTCAATTCATATGCTTGGTATTTATTCCATCAATATTTACAGTAATTGGACGCGTTTCGGCCCGTCCAGCCTTCATCAGCAAACATTTCACAAAACGATCCAAATCTCAAGTTATAGTGACTCCCCACACACACGTGGGATGACGTCAGACGCCCAGGTAAGGCGGCCATAGCCATCTGTCAATCACAAGTGGTAGGCGTATAAACCAGCCTTCACAACAAGTAATTGAATACATATATATACAAAGTATAACAATCTAATCACAACGTTGCTCATAATCAAATACAAACTTGCAAAATAATAATCTATAAGTATCAGATATAAAAGCGATACCGCAAAATCACAAAGTGTCATCTTGAATACGCCATCTGAAAGGGAAACAACCATTAATACATTATATACATAATTTATCATCCAATTGAGTAATTTCATAATCCCTATTGAGTCCCCTGGGCTGTAAAGTGCCCAGGGTATGGATCCAATGGGCTTCCCTGCGTAATAACCGTTTCTTAATATCTCCATCTCTCCTTGGAATCTCAATTGGGAGATAGAATGACGAGCACTATGAAAATGGGCTGGTATTGGTAACAACAAATTCTTAGTCCGTATTGTGGACTTGTGTTTGCATATACGGTCCCTTACAGTCTGCATGGTCTCCCCAATATACACTAGGCCACATGGACATTTAATTAAATAGATTACGTTAGTTGATTCACATGTAAAGAAGCCCTGTATATTAAAAGATTTAGGCTGCTTTCACACTAGCGTTCGGGTGTCCGCTCGTGAGCTCCGTTTGAAGGGGCTCACGAGCGGACCCGAACGCAGCCGTCCAGCCCTGATGCAGTCTGAATGGAGCGGATCCGCTCAGACTGCATCAGTCTGGCGGCGTTCAGCCTCCGCTCCGCTCGCCTCCGCACGGACAGGCGGACAGCTGAACGCTGCTTGCAGCGTTCGGGTGTCCGCCTGGCCGTGCGGAGGCGTGCGGATCCGTGCGGATCCGTCCAGACTTACAATGTAAGTCAATGGGGACGGATCCGTTTGAAGATGCCACAATGTGGCTCAATCTTCAAGCGGATCCGTCCCCCATTGACTTTACATTGAAAGTCTGGACGGATCCGTCCCAGGCTATTTTCACACTTTAGCTTTTTTTTGCTAATATAATGCAGACGGATCCGTTCTGAACGGAGCCTCCGTCTGCATTATTATGAGCGGATCCGTTCAGAACGGATCCGCCCGAACGCTAGTGTGAAAGTAGCCTTACCTGTATATGGATGGTGGAAAGAATCATCCCTAATGACATGGGAACATTGGGCACAATGTAAACAGGGGTAGGTACCATTTCTCTGAGTCGTCAGCATGCTTTGTCGCATGCTCTTTTTAAAGGCGCCAATGTCAGCTTTTGCTAGGTGGTCACAATAATTCTTTATGCGCCTATTACATATTAACGGTGGATTATGAAATTCTGATATTTGGGGATATGATTTACCCAGCAGTGACCAATGTTTCCGGATAATATAATCAAATTTCCTATTGAAGGGATGGAATTTATGTACAAAAGCCACCCTATCCGTTTTTTTATCCTTTACCGGCGTGAGAGTAGCTGCCATCAGGATCTTATCTGGGTACCCTCTCTCTTTAAATCTATCCATCATCTCATTCAATCTCATTTCCTGAGTATCTGGATCCGAAACGATCCGTTTAACCCACTGTATTTGGGATTTTGGGATAGATTTCTTTAAAGGCAAAGGATGGGCATTCATAAAATGTAGTACACTACAGGTCCTTCTAAAAAAATTTGCATATTGTGATAAAGTTCATTATTTTCGGTAATTTACTGATAAACATTAGACTTTCATATATTTTAGATTTATTACACACAACTGAAGTAGTTCAAGCCTTTTATTGTTTTAATATTGATGATTTTGGCATACAGCTCATGAAAACCCAAAATTCCTATCTCAAAAAATTTGCATATTTCATCCGACCAATAAAAGAAAAGTGTTTTTAATACAAAAAAAGTCAACATTCAAATAATTATGTTCAGTTATGCACTCAATACTTGGTCGGGAATCCTTTAGCAGAAATGACTGCTTCAATGCGGCGTGGCATGGAGGCAATCAGCCTGTGGCACTGCTGAGGTGTTATGGAGGCCCAGGATGCTTCGATAGCGGCCTTAAGCTCATCCAGAGTGTTGGGTCTTGTGTCTCTCAACTTTCTCTTCCCAATATCCCACAGATTCTCTATGGGGTTCAGGTCAGGAGAGTTGGCAGGCCAATTGAGCACAGTAATACCATGGTCAGTAAACCATTTACCAGTGGTTTTGGCACTGTGAGCAGGTGCCAGGTCGTGCCGAAAAATGAACTCTTCATCTCCATAAAGCTTTTCAGCAGATGGAAGCATGAAGTGCTCCAAAATCTCCTGATAGCTAGCTGCATTGACCCTGCCCTTGATAAAACACAGTGGACCAACACCAGCAGCTGACATGGCACCCCAGACCATCATTGACTGTGGGTACTTGACACTGGACTTCAGGCATTTTGGCATTTCCCTCTCCCCAGACTTCCTCCAGACTCTGGCACCTTGATTTCCGAATGACATGCAAAATTTGCTTTCATCCGAAAAAAGTACTTTGGACCACTGAGCAACAGTCCAGTGCTGCTTCTCTGTAGCCCAGGTCAGGCGCTTCTGCCTCTGTTTCTCGTTCAAAAGTGGCTTGACCTGGGGAATGCGGCACCTGTAGCCCATTTCCTGCACACGCCTGTACACGGTGGCTCTGGATGTTTCTACTCCAGACTCAGTCCACTGCTTCCGCAGGTCCCCCAAGGTCTGGAATCGGTCCTTCTCCACAATCTCCCTTAGGGTCCGGTCACCTCTTCTCGTTGTGCAGCGTTTTCTGCCACACTTTTTCCTTCCCACAGACTTCCCACTGAGGTGCCTTGATACAGCACTCTGGGAACAGCCTATTCGTTCAGAAATTTCTTCCTGTGTCTTACCCTCTTGCTTGAGGGTGTCAATGATGGCCTTCTGGACAGCAGTCAGGTCGGCAGTCTTACCCATGATTGCGGTTTTGAGTAATGAACCAGGCTGGGAGTTTTTAAAAGCCTCAGGAATCTTTTGCAGGTGTTTAGAGTTAATTAGTTGATTCAGATGATTAGGTTAATAGCTCGTTTAGAGAACCTTTTCATGATATGTAAATTTTTTTAGATAGGAATTTTGGGTTTTCATGAGCTGTATGCCAAAATCATCAATATTAAAACAATAAAAGGCTTGAACTACTTCAGTTGTGTGTAATGAATCTAAAATATATGAAAGTCTAATGTTTATCAGTACATTACAGAAAATAATGAACTTTATCACAATATGCAAATTTTTTGAGAAGGACCTGTATTTCTATCTGTTTCTTTTCTAAACAGATCCGTGTGTAAAAATTACACGATTTTCCTAAATTATGACGTTAAGTCAGGATTTAATGAAAGACACGGAGGCGAGTATTGCTTAACCCTTTCTTTACTGAAACTACACAGCAGCAAAGAAAAAGAAACATAACCATCATCAGTAACCTAGGTGATAACTCCTCCCACCCGTAGCCCAAGTATAACGGGACCCCTCCAGATAGGATCTTCCTCTTTCTTTGACGTCCTGACACCAACTAGACAAAAAACAGAACCGGAACCTCCTCCAACGCACAACGGAACGAACAGCGCTGGATCACGAAAACTGGTAGAACTTCAATGGAGATGAAGAAACCAATGAATCGCTCGGACCGTAAACAACAAACTGGCCGGATCATGCCCTCTGTGGACGATAGTATTCAACCTACAGAGAAAAAGCAAAACACGACACCAGGCATAGTGTAAGTAAGTTACAACCGAGGCACTTACAGGGCAAAAAGTGATGCAGCATTAAGACCATATATACATTTTACAGGAGATAATCAATTAAATAAATAAATAAGTATATAAAGCAACGGGTGGGGCAATACTCGCTTCCGTGTCTTTCACAAAATCATGACTTTACGTCATAATTTAGGAAAATCATGTAATTTTATATCAAGACACGGAGGCTCCTATTGCAAGTTTAAAGTGTATTCATGATGGAAGAGAATGCATGAGGCGATGGTCGAAAATAGAATTCTCTAAATGTAGAAACGCGCAACCAATCCGCCAGTTTGAGAATATCTTTAAGCCGAGCTCCAGACACCGCCATAGATGTGGCGGCTGCACCCCTGACGGAATGTGCGGTGAAAATGAAAGTGTCAATGCCCGCAATGGAAAGAATCCATTTAACCCAACGAGAGAGGGTAACACTAGTGACTGGGAAGAAAGGCCGTTGGAAAGAAATGAATAACTGGGAGAAACGCGAAGAACGAAGAGTCGCCGTACAAGATTCATACTCTCTCAAACAGGAGACTGGACAAAGCGATGGTGAAGAAAGAAAAGTGGGATAAGAAACTGGCCGAATAAAAGTCTTAGTCCGACGAAAAATGTTAAAGGTAACTCCATCCGGGGTAAAAGAGCGGGCGTCGTAGTCCAACGCACGAACATCCGACACCCTCTTGCAAGAGATGAGGCAGAGCGAAGCGAAAGATCCGGGTTAGCCGACCAGGAGCCCAGGAAAGTAAGGACGGAGGAAACATTCCAAGTAGTCGTAAAACACGGTCTCGGTGGACGGGACAGACGAGAGCTCTTCAATGAACGACAAACCAAAGGATGTCGGTCTGCTGGGCATCCGTCAAAACCACGATGTCTGGAAGAAATCGCCGACCGGAAAAGATTGATAGTGCGATAAGCTTTCCCTTCCTCAAATAGGGAGGTAAGAAATCACAAAATGTCGGTCACAGGAGCTTCAACGGGATCCAGATTCTGAACACTGCACCAACGAGTCCAAGATCCCCAGGCCGCTCGATATGCTCGTCTAGTCCCGGGGGCCCAAGCATTTTCCAGAAGGATCCTAGTCGTCTCCGAAACCCCAGCGATGTCCTAGGGACTTCCAACACCCTGCACGCCAGAAGCCGTAAGGAGCCGCCCAGAAGAAGAGGATGCGGCTGGCCCGAAGGACCCACCAAGAGTTCCGGATAACTCGGAAGAAGGAGGGTCTCCTCGACCAGTAATTCCAACAACTGGGGGAACCAAGACTGAGTCCTCCAGAAGGCCAGAATCAAAACCCGTTCGGCTGACTGTTAGCGAATCTGAGCAAGAACCCGTGGGATCAGGGTGAACGGAGGAAAGGCATACATGAGGGACCCTGTCAAATGCTGTAAAAATGCGTCAACCGCCTCTGCGTCCGGATCCGGACGCCAACTGTAAAACCTGGGCAGTTGGGTGTTCAAGCGTGAGGCGAATAGATTGATGGAGAAGGGACCCCAACAAGACAATATTGCACAGAATACTGTCGCGCCTAATTTCCAATCGCTGGGATCCGAGATGTAACGCAAACTCCAGTCTGCAAGGGTATTGTGCAGACCCGGAAGGTATTCCACTACGACCGTGATGTCCCTGTCCAGACAAAAAGACCAAAAGTCCTTCGCTAGATGAGTCAATAAAACGGAATGAGTGCCGCCCATGGAATTCACATAGCGGACTGCAGAAACATTGTCCATCTGGAGTCTGATGCACGCCGTGGCCTTGCCGTTGGTGAAACTCCGAATAGCGAAGGATCCCGCAAGAAGTTTCTTGTTACCAAAAAATGCAGATTTTTGTATAAAGTTTATGCAAATTTCTAACCGTTATTCAATGGACATAATGCTTTTAAATATGGAGTATCTACAAAAAGAACTAATAGAGAATAAGAAAAGGATAGAAGGATTAGAATTACAATTAAAATCTATGATGACAGCACAAGATTATATGATAATGAAAGAACAGACAATAAAGATCTCCAGGTATACAGGGCCAATATTGAGACTTCAAAGAGACAGAAGTGGTTTCGGGATCAGGAAGACTATCTGAAAGAAAATGTATATAAAAGAAATCCCACTGAAGGGGGACAGAGAAAAAATACTCAGGGGCGACAAAAACCGATGAGACGACAGATAAGGAAGAACCGCAATACGGACACTGAATCTTCTGGGGAAATAAGTGAAGACCAGCGTTTTTTAGAGCAGAGAACGGCGCAAAGCGTCAAAAACCGACAAGAAGAGGGGGACGCAGGCACCACAGGCGGAGGAAGCGAGATGCCGAGGGTGACCCGCTCAAAGAAGCCACCACTGGATTACAAACATGGACAGACAACTCAGAAACAACAAGCGTAATAAGATCAATGGAACCAGAAAAAGAAAAAACTTTAGTGGTAAATATATCATCTGCTGCTCTGTCTAACGATGAAATTTCACTGTTAGAAAAAGGGTTATCTTTTTGTCCCATTTCGGATGTAGATTGGTTTAATTGTGAGATTGATCTGCAAAAGTTTTTTAGACGCATTAAATTACAGGTTTTCTTTAAAGATACCCCAAGGATGACCCCCTCTACAGATAAGCAGGGTATTGTGAACACTGAAGAGTTGAGTTTGAAGGAAATGGGTTTACACTTACGTAGTGACTTCCAACCTCCTGTTATTAAGGATGCGGTGAACACGTATATAGACCTAGTTAAAAAGGGCATAGAAAAAATTAAAACTAATACCAATAGACATGACAGTAAAAACAACCTAAGTCAGGGAGAAAAAAGAGCTTTGAAAGAGCTAAGCAGTAGAAAGGAGATTACAATAAAAAAAGACAATAAAGGAGGGGCTACGGTAATAATGGATACAGATAAATATATAGCGGAGATACGACAACTGGGTGATAGAGAAGTATACCGATCACTAGATGCGGACCCCAAATTCGCTATTAAGAGGAGATTGAAATTGCTAATAGATGATGCCTATGCCTCTGACTTAATTGATGATAAGCTACATGAATACCTATTAGTAGAAAAGCCAGTAACACCATTACTGTACATACTGCCTAAAATTCACAAAAGCTTGATTGATCCACCAGGGTGTCCCATAGTCTCTGGGATTGACTCTGTTCTCTCACCTGCAGCTACCTTTCTTGACAAATATCTTAGGGACTATGCCATGTCAGCTAGGTCTTATGTGAAAGACACAACAGACTTCCTTAATAAATTACAAATGCTACAGGTTGAAGAAGGACAGTATCTTGTTTCCTTTGATGTGATCAGTCTCTATACGAGTATTGACCACACCAAGGGGTTGGATTAAGTTGAATGAACCCTCTCTAGGGATGAGATCAAACCGGAGATTGCGAGATTTGTTCTTTCCTTATTGGAGATCGTCCTTTCTTCTAACTATTTTCTCTTTGAGGATACCTACTATATACAGCAGCGTAGGACCGCAATGTGGCCCCCACTTATGCAAATATTTACATGAGCAGATTTGAGGAGTGCTTTATATACCCAACCAGCCACTTTACTTCGGTGAAAGGCTGGGTGAGGTATATAGATGACATATTTTCTGTCTGGACTGGAACTCTTGAAAGTCTGCTTGAGTTCCAGAGGTATAAAAATTCAGTCCATGTAGAACTACAGTTCACGGCAGTGTACTCTCAGACTAGTTTGCAGTTCTTGGATACGACAGTGCAATGTGTAGGGGGTAAACTACAGACGGATTTGTTTGTAAAACCCACTGATAGGAACAACATGTTACTATTTCAGAGTGACCATCCAGGATTCATGAAAGAATCATTACCCTATAGCCATTTACTTAGGGTGAAACGGATAGTAACAGATAAGGAGAAACGTGATGTGAGACTCAGTGAGATGTGTAACAGATTCTATGATAGGGGTTACCCGAGAGCTATGGTACAGAGACATAAACGGAGGGTTAATGAGTTAAAAAGAGAAGATCTATTGATGAATAAAAAACAATGAGAGGAGAACCAGAGGGTACCATTTGTCTCAACCTACACGGTATTTAGTAAGCAAATAGCACATATCCTTGAGAACAGTTGGCACATACTTACAGAGTCATTTCCTGACATTGAAGCATTCCATGCCACTCCCCTTATGTCATACAGAAGGCCACGTAATGTAGGTGACAGGTTAATACATGCAGATACTAAACAGCTTAGTCTGCCTAAGGTCCAGAGAAAGGGCTGCTTTCACTGCCTGGGATGTTGTAATTGTAATGGAATTTTAAAGGGAAGTTCCTTTACACATCCCAGGACAGGAAAAAACTATCAAATCAGGAACTATTACACGTGTAGATCGGAGTATGTGATCTATGTGCTTCAATGCCCATGTGGTCTTTTCTATGTCGGAGAAACGACCCAGGAATTTAGAAATAGATTAAATCAACATTGTTATCACATACGGACATTACTATTAGGTGTAAAAGAGGCTGATACTTCCAAGACTGAATTACCAGTTCCAGAGCATTTCCTAAAATTTAAGCACAACATCTCGCAATTTCTTTTTTCAAAGGAGGGGGGGTGACAGAGTAAAATTGTTAAAAAGGTTGGAGTTGAGGTGGATCTACAAGTTACAAACACTCGAACCCAAAGGCCTCAACAGGGAGTTTAAGATTGGTCCACTCTACTAAACTGTATGGTTTCTAGTCTTCACCTCATTTGTTAATGAATACAGTACTTTACCTATGTATTGGATGTTTTTTTTATTAAGTTTGTACCCAACCTGAAAGGCTTTGATTAATTATAAATCATATATTTACAAATATTTTTATTCTTTTTTTACAGAAATCTGCGTTTACTGATGGGACCTGGGGACACAAACTGAGGAGAGACCGGACACAAGGGAGCAATATGGTAGCTTCCTCCAGCATTTAACTTGATGACTTGGGCCTATTGGTCCATTCACCCCACAGGGGGAGCAAATATATGATCTGTTTATGTTTCATTAGGATAAGGAGGGTAGCCCGGGGACAGGTATCCTTACCACCCAACAGGACAGGAATGAAGTGATTGGATTAGAGGAGGGGCGTTCCTCTTGAATGGAGGATACGCCCTCCTTGAATTGTGTGGGGGTATCCAAGGGTGTGCGCGTCAACGCCATAATACAATGGAGAGAGACGTACCACCCGTGGGATTACCATAGTGGTTTGGTGAGGGTGGGTACTGCCCCACTCTTGATCAGCGGTGGGTGTTAACCCCTTATGATCGGGGTTGGGGATGTGCCCCCCCTAATAGAAAGAGTATATGAGCCCTAAACAATTAACCATGAGGCTAATCTCAGTCAAATATGACTAGGCACTCTACCCTTAAATTATGGGCGAGTAGTGGACACCTAGTCTATTTAGCCTATTTAATCGACTCCTAATACTATCGATTACAGACATATTTGCTCCAGTTGGTGGGGAGATGGATATAAATGGACCTTGAAGAAATGCGGTGGGGTGAGGACACCATATATAATTTTATAAAAGGTGCAGCCCTTATTGTGCATGAGATATCGCAGTGCCATACTCTGAAGAGGATTGTTTACAGGGTTGCCATGGCGCCGGCGGAAAGGACGCCACACAGTGACAGGAGGCCTGACGTCAGATCCTGCAGCTACGTGCGTTGGGCGCGCATGCGCAGAGAACGCTTGGAGAGGCATGGATGTGAGGCGTCTGGTTTCCATGACGCTGGGGGGTGTGTACTACGCGGGGGCGCCCATGGTTGTCGTCATAGATAGTGGCGCGCAAGCGCATTAGGTATAGAGGAACGCCAAATGGAGTGTGGAATCCAGCGGAATATGCTGACAGTGTTTGGTCCCCTGAGTGATGTCCTCCCCAGGTCTACATTATGTACCGCAGTGAGTAGGTTCTTAAATGTATTATATAATGCGATGATTGACCTTGCAAATGGCTCGGACCTTCCACGCGGGAAGACTGAGGGTTTGTGCAGATGAGTCTATTGTGAAACCCAGGAACTCCATGGACCTGGAGGGGTATAGACAGGATTTTTCCCGGTTGATGATAAACCCGAGACTGGAAAGGAGTGTCATTGACTCTGGGCCATGAGAAGGATGTCGTCCAAATAAATTATCAACCGCACTCCTCGACCGCGGAGCCACGAAACATCCGGACGCAACAGTTCGGTGAAGGCCCAAGGGGCGGACGATAGGCCAAACGGAAGGCAAGTGAAGCACCAAACCTGACCGTTCCATAGGAACTGAAGTGAATCCCTGGAGGCCGGTGCTATCGGGACCGTAAGATACGCGTCCTTGAGATCGACCTTTGCCATCAAGTCTCCCGGTAGAAGCATGTCTCTGAGAAGGTGGATACCCTCCATTTTGAAGTGGTGGTACTGAACAAAAGCGTTCAGGCTCCTGAGATTGATCACAGGCCGCATGTGACCCCCTTTCTTTTCCACTAGAAAAATGTTGCTGATAACGCCCATGTGGGCAAGGGGAGCCCTTTCCACCGCTCATTTCTGGTAAAGGGCCTCTAGTTCTTTGTCTACTAGGGCACGCGCCGACACAGAGAGTTTCCCTGGATGTGGAGGGGGCAAGTCTAGAGGGGTGCGTATGAGGTCTATCTGAAAACCTTGAACCGTGGAAAGGACCCATGGGTCGGAGGTGTTGTTTGACCAGACATGTGAAAAAAGACAGAGTCTGCCCCCTACGCAAACAGTTGAAGAATCTATTAGAGGACGAGGACTCACCGTATGGTCTCCTGGAGTCTGGATTCCCTCAGAAACTTCTGGAACGTCCCGGGCCACCCCGGGAGGGAAAAAAGGTGGGTTGATGCCTCTGGTCCTGGAGCGAGGAACTGTGGGTGAAGGAGCTTCGACCCGTACCATGGGTCTGGAAGGAAGAGCGTCCGGACAGACGGCCCCTAGATCTGCCGGCCCTGGTGGAAGAATTATTACTATGGAAGACCCTGCGCATGGATGACTGGGCCTTGTCCAAGGCCGTGAAGGCCCCCACAAACTTCCCTAAATCTTTTATGAAGGAATCCCCGAAGAGAGGTCCCTGGGCATCTTTGCCTGTTTCGGTCAAGGCCAAATTTGCCAGTTTTGGCTCAATCTTTATGAGAATGGCTTTACGCCTTTCAATTGCTAGGGAAGTGTTGACGTTCCCAGCGATGCAGATGGCACGCTGGATCCATCCACTGAGTTCCTCTGGGTCGACTTGCGTATTGTCTGCTCTGGCGGATTCCGCTCAGTCGAATATTTTTGCTAGTGGCCCCATGATATCTAGCAATTTATCCGGACAGGCACGTAAGGCCGAGTCTAGCCCTCTACGAGGGTTGAAACCAGTTTGGGATAAAAACTGGACCATCTTTGGGTCGATAACAGGCGTATCACATACCTTGTTCGGTATGAGTGGGCGCCAGCTTTCTGCCCTTAATTTACTCCGCGCCTCTTTGCTAAAAGGTTTGCGGACCATAGTTTCAAAATGCTAAGCCACATGAGTCGCTGGAAGCCACTCCGCAGACCTAGGGTGGTGCAGCGTATCTGGGTCAAATAAAGGCTCATCCGCAGGATCCTTAAGGGTAAAGGATGAAGCAGCGGCTAAGTCAGGATGCAAGTCAGTAGGCGGTAAACCTTATAAAGTTAATCCACTGCACTTTTTTTTGCAGATTATCATTTGTACAGGTCCTTCTCAAAAAATTAGCATATTGTGATAAAGTTCATTATTTTCTGTAATGTACTGATAAACATTAGACTTTCATATATTTTAGATTCATTACACACCAACTGAAGTAGTTCAAGCCTTTTATTGTTTTAATATTGATGATTTTGGCATATAGCTCATGAAAACCCAAATTTCCTATCTCAAAAAATTAGCATATTTCATCCGACCAATAAAAGAAAAGTGTTTTTAATACAAAAAAAGTCAACCTTCAAATAATTATGTTCAGTTATGCACTCAATACTTGGTCGGGAATCCTTTTGCAGAAATGACTGCTTCAATGCGGCGTGGCATGGAGGCAATCAGCCTGTGGCACTGCTGAGGGGTTATGGAGGCCCAGGATGCTTCGATAGCGGCCTTAAGCTCATCCAGAGTGTTGGGTCTTGCGTCTCTCAACTTTCTCTTCCCAATATCCCACAGATTCTCTATGGGGTTCAGGTCAGGAGAGTTGGCAGGCCAATTGAGCACAGTAATACCATGGTCCGTAAACCATTTACCAGTGGTTTTGGCACTGTGAGCAGGTGCCAGGTCGTGCTGAAAAATGAAATCTTCATCTCCATATAGCTTTTCAGCAGATGGAAGCATGAAGTGCTCCAAAATCTCCTGATAGCTAGCTGCATTGACCCTGCCCTTGATAAAACACAGTGGACCAACACCAGCAGTTGACATGGCACCCCAGACCATCACTGACTGTGGGTACTTGACACTGGACTTCAGGCATTTTGGCATTTCCCTCTCCCCAGTCTTCCTCCAGACTCTGGCACCTTGATTTCCGAATGACATGCAACAGTCCAGTGCTGCTTCTCTGTAGCCCAGGTCAGGCGCTTCTGCCGCTGTTTCTGGTTCAAAAGTGGCTTGACCTGGGGAATGCGGCACCTGTAGCCCATTTCCTACACACGCCTGTACACGGTGGCTCTGGATGTTTCTACTCCAGACTCAGTCCACTGCTTCCGCAGGTCCCCCAAGGTCTGGAATCGGTCCTTCTCCACAATCTTCCTCAGGGTCCGGTCACCTCTTCTCGTTGTGCAGCGTTTTCTGCCACACTTTTTCCTTCCCACAGACTTCCCACTGAGGTGCCTTGATAAAGCACTCTGGGAACAGCCTATTCGTTCAGAAATTTCTTTCTGTGTCTTACCCTCTTGCTTGAGGGTGTCAATGATGGCCTTCTGGACAGCAGTCATGTCGGCAGTCTTACCCATGATTGCGGTTTTGAGTAATGAACCAGGCTGGGAGTTTTTAAAAGCCTCAGGAATCTTTTGCAGGTGTTTAGAGTTAATTAGTTGATTCAGATAATTAGGTTAATAGCTCGTTTAGAGAACCTTTTCATGATATGCTAATTTTTTGAGATAGGAATTTTGGGTTTTCATGAGCTGTATGCCAAAATCATCAATATTAAAACAATAAAAGGCTTGAACTACTTCAGTTGGTGTGTAATGAATCTAAAATATATGAAAGTCTAATGTTTATCAGTACATTACAGAAAATAATGAACTTTATCACAATATGCTAATTTTTTGAGAAGGACCTGTATACATCCAGAGTAGTTCATTTATACATCATAAGTAAATAGCCACATGAGACAAAAATTCCCGGACGTTTCGGTCATTATGACCTTCTTCAGCTGGGTCTTGTGGCAGGGTAGAGAGGCAGGTGCCCTTTTATCCATGATTACCAATGATCCCCCTTATCCGCAAGGTTTCATTATAAGATCTTGATCATGCATCAATGTCTCAATGGCCTGTCTTTCTTGTAAGGTGACATTAGATACCACATGTAACTCGCCTCTTTTTATAGAATCCATCAAGGTTTGGGCTTCCTTCGATACAAGCTGGATATAGGTTTCAACTGGGTTTGCATTTTTTGGAGGCATAAACCTGCTTTTGACTCTTAGCCCCAAGTCCGACAGCCTAAGTTGATTGATTGCAACATCTTGACTTGCTATAGCACTATTATTAAAAGAAGACATCCTTGACTCTGCAAAATAGCTTCTTAATCTTATTCTTCTAAAAAACTGTTGCAAGTCTATGTCCATTTGAAAGCTGTCAAACTGTGACATGGGGCTTAAAGACAGTCCTTTTTCCAAAGCCCTGGACTGGAAAGGGGTAAGGATCTTAGATGATAAATTAATAATTAAGGAGGGGGACGTACCTGTGACCGTGTCTGTATGTTCTGTACTTGTCTAGTCACACTGGGTCCGCCGGTGTTTGCAGCCCTCCCTGCGATTCTTCCTGGCGGTCGTCAGCTGTTCCCCCTCCTGAAAAAAGGACATGTGTTTTGTGATCCCCCGAGTAGCTCCCCGAGCTTGTATCATAATAGTTCCTCCGTGGTGATCTTCTGTAGCCTCCTCCAAAGCGTACCGAGGATTCCTGCCATTTTGTATGCCTTATTTAACAGGTAATCTTCGTTGTCTCGTAGAAACTTAGATCGTTTCTTCTCCTCCACCTCTTTCTTATAACCAGCAATGTAATTATTCACAGACTCTTTGAGTTTAGTAAATTCCTCCGTGTTCAAGGAATCCCATAGTTGCCATTCAGTGGTATCTAATTGCTCCTTAATCTCTGCAGTAGCTTTTTGCAGTCGATCCACCGTCAGCAGGATCAAATCAAGCGAGCATTTATCGATGATTCTTTCAAAGTCCCCACAGTAAGTTGTATCATCCGAAAAAAAGCATTCACAAGATATTCTACCTAATCCTCTTACAATTCCCCAAAATTGCGATGTGTCCAATAGGAATGATACAGTCTTCTTTATTAAAGGCGTTAAGATTTTTTCTAATATTATCGCTAACGGAGAGGCGTCTCCCTTCCCCGTTCCTCTGATAGCCTGCATGCACTAGGCCTTCAGCCTATAAGAGGCCGGTGCAGGCGTCTGAGCCGTACAGTACATTATGGAGGGGCACTGTAGGGGCACTTCTTACTGGCACATTATTGGTGACACTTTTTACTGGCACATTATTGGGGGCACTATGGGGGCATCTACTGAGGCCACAAATAAGGGGTATTTTATATGGGGGAAGGGGGAAGAGGAACACTATAGGGGCTTCTACTGAGGCAACAAAGAAGGGGTATTTTATATGGAAGGCTCTGTAAAGTGGTATTTTATACTGGGGCACATTATGGTAGGTACTATGGGGAAGGGGAGAGAGGAGTACTATGGGATCATCTATGGGTGGAACTAAGAAGGGGTATTTTATGCTTGCAAATTATGGGGAACACTGAGGGCATCTATATATGGGGCATTTTATACTGGTACAAGTTTGCACGTTTGGCAGATGAGGGGGATGTCAGTCCGGGGACGGCACTGCTGCAGCCGGACACTTCCTCTGCCAGTCAGGGGAATGTCAGCTCCAGTAAGCAGGGAACCAGGAGAGCAGGGCAGGCCAGACAGGTGCTGGTAGTGGGCGACTCCATTATTAGGGGAACAGATAGGGAAATCTGTCACAAAGACCGTGATCGCCAAACAGTGTGCTGTCTTCCTGGCGCTAGAGTTCGACACATCGCGGATCGGGTTGACAGATTACTGGGAGGGGCTGGAGAAGATCCAGCGGTCATGGTCCATATCGGAACCAATGACAAAGTTAGAGGTAGGTGGAGAGTCCTTAAAAATGATTTCAGGGATTTAGGTCAAAAGCTGAGGGCAAGGACCTCAAAGGTAGTATTTTCCGAAATACTGCCTGTACCACGAGCCACACAAGAAAGGCAACGGGAGATTAGGGAGATTAACAAGTGGCTCAAGAACTGGTGTAGGAAGGAGGGGTTTGGGTTCCTGGAGAACTGGGCCGATTTTTCTATCGGCTACAGGCTCTATCGTAGGGACGGGCTGCACCTCAATGGGGAAGGGGCAGCTGTGCTGGGGAGAAAGATGGCTAGAAGGTTGGAGGAGTGTTTAAACTAGGGACTGGGGGGGAGGGTAATTACGTTATAGGACAGGAAGATAGTGCAGATAGAGACCGGGGGCAAGGTAATGGGACTGGGGGAGGAATGGAAGGAGGGACTAGAACAGTTCAGAAGGAAAGGTGTAGGGTAAAAAATATACATAAACCTCTCAAATGTATGTATACTAATGCCAGAAGCCTGACTAATAAAACTGGTGAACTGGAATTAGTGATGTGTGAGGAGAACTATGACATAGTGGGAATAACTGAGACATGGCTGGATGATAGCTATGACTGGGCAGTTAATGTACAGGGTTACAGTCTGTTTAGAAAGGATCGTCAAAACCGGAGAGGGGGAGGGGTCTGCCTTTATGTAAAGTCCTGTCTAAAGCCCACACTCCGCGAAGATATAAGTGAGGGACATGAACATGGGGAGTCAGTGTGGGTAGAGATACATGGAGCTAAAAACAACAATAAATTACTAATAGGAGTTTACTATAAACCACCTAATATACCAGAGTCCACAGAATATCTATTACTAAACGAGATAGACGAGGCGGCAAATCATAATTAGGTGGTTATTATGGGGGACTTCAACTACCCAGATATAGACTGGGAAACTGAAACTTGTATATCTCATAAGGGAAACAGGTTCTTGGCAATAACCAAAGACAATTACCTCTCCCAACTGGTTCAGGACCCGACTAGAGGGACGGCCATACTGGACTTAGTATTAACCAATAGGCCCGACAGAACAACAGACGTGCAGGTTGGGGGACACCTGGGAAATAGTGACCATAAAGTAATAACCTTCCAATTATCATTCAAAAGACCGTTTCTACAGGGAGGAACAAAAATACCAAACTTCAAAAAAGCTAAATTTAGCCAACTAAGAGAGGCCATAGGCCAAACTAACTGGGACAAAGTCCTCAAAAATAAAAATACAGCCACAAAATGGGATATCTTTATAAACATCCTAAAATCTAATTGTGAGAGGTACATACCGTATGGTAATAAAAGGTTAAGGAACAAAAAGAAACCAATGTGGATAAATAGAACTGTAAAGAAAGCAATAAATGACAAAAAGAAAGCATATCATTCACTGAAACAGGAGGGGAGCACGGAAGCACTGAAAAACTATAAGGAAAAAAATAGAACATGTAAAAAACAAATAAAAGCGGCCAAACTAGAGACCGAGAGATTAATTGCCAAAGAGAGTAAAACTAACCCTAAAATGTTCTTCAATTATATAAATGTTAAAAAGTATAAATCTGAAGGTGTTGGCCCTTTAAAGAGTAATGAGGGGAAGTCGCAGAGAGCAATGAGGAGAAAGCAAAGCTGTTAAATATTTTTTTCTCCAATGTATTCACTGAGGAAAATAAATTGTCAGATGACATGCAGAATGCAAAAATAAATTCCCCATTAAAAGTGTCATGTCTGACCCAGGAAGAAGTACATCAGCGACTTAAAAAGATTAAAATAGACAAATCGCCAGGACCGGATGACATACACCCCCGTATCCTAAAGGAATTAAGTCATGTCATAGCCAGACCCTTATTTCTGATATTTGCAGACTCTATACTGACAGGGAATGTCCCACAGGATTGGCGCATGGCAAATGTGATGCCAATATTCAAATTGGGTCCAAAAACAGAGCCTGGAAACTATAGGGCGGTAAGTTTAACATCTGTTGTGGGTAAACTGAAGGTTTTCTGAGAGATGCTATATTAGAGCATCTCAACAGAAATAAGCAAATAACGCCATATCAGCATGGCTTCGTGAGGGATCGGTCATGT
Organism: Bufo gargarizans; assembly: GCF_014858855.1. Classification (NCBI taxonomy): domain Eukaryota; kingdom Metazoa; phylum Chordata; class Amphibia; order Anura; family Bufonidae; genus Bufo; species Bufo gargarizans. The sequence goes on along the minus strand of NC_058081.1, from coordinate 516,648,090 downwards.
CAGACTAATTTAATCAGTTTCTATGAGGAGGTAAGTTCTAGACTTGACAGCGGCGAATCAATGGATGTCGTATATATGGACTTCTCCAAAGCATTTGACACTGTACCACATAAAAGGTTAGTATATAAAATTAGAATGCTCGGACTGGGAGAAAACATCTGTATGTGGGTAAGTAACTGGCTCAGTGATAGAAAACAGAGGGTGGTTATTAACGGTACACACTCAGATTGGGTCACTGTCACTAGTGGGGTACCTCAGGGGTCAGTATTGGGCCCTATTCTCTTCAATATATTTATTAACGATCTTGTAGAAGGCTTGCATAGTAAAGTATCAATTTTCGCAGATGACACTAAACTGTGTAAAGTAATTTACACTGATGAGGACAGTATACTACTACAGAGGGATCTGGATAGATTGGAGGCTTGGGCAGATAAGTGGCAGATGAGGTTTAACACTGATAAATGTAAAGTTATGCACATGGGAAGGAAAAATGCAAGTCACCCGTACATACTAAATGGTAAAACACTCGGTAACACTGACATGGAAAAGGATCTAGGAATTTTAATAAACAGCAAACTAAGCTGAAAAAACCAGTGTCAGGCAGCTGCTGCCAAGGCCAACAAGATAATGGGTTGCATCAGAAGGGGCATAGATTCCCGTGATAAGAACATAGTCCTACCACTTTACAAATCGCTAGTCAGACCACACATGGAGTACTGTGTACAGTTCTGGGCTCCTGTAAACAAGGCAGACATAGCAGAGCTGGAGAAGGTCCAGAGGAGGGCATCTAAAGTAATAACTGGAATGGGGCAACTACAGTACCCTGAAAGATTATCAAAATTAGGGTTATTCTCTTTAGAAAAAAGACCACTGAGGGGAGATCTAATTAATATGTATAAATATATCAGGGGTCAGTACAGAGATCTCTCCCATCATCTATTTATCCCCAGGACTGTGACGAGGGGACATCCTCTGTGTCTGGAGGATAGAAGGTTTGTACACAAACACAGAAAAGGATTCTTTACGGTAAGAGCAGTGAGACTATGGAGCTCTCTGCCTGAGGAGGTGGTGATAGGGAGTACAATAAAGAAATTCAAGAGGGGCCTGGACGTATTTCTGGAGCTTAATAATATTACAGGCTATAGCTACTAGAGAGGGGTCGTTGATCCAGGGAGTTATTCTGATTGCCTGATTGGAGTCGGGAAGGAATTTTATATTCCCCTAAAGTGGAGAAAATTGGCTTCTACCTCACAGGGTTTTTTTTTTTGCCTTCCTCTGGATCAACTTGCAGGATAACAGGCCGAACTGGATGGACAAATGTCTTTTCTCGGCCTTATGTACTATGTTACATTATGGGAGCACTGGGAAGAAGGGGGGAGAAGAGCACTATGGGGCATTGACTGAGGGCACTATATAGGGGTATTTTATACTGGCACATTATGGGGACATTAGCTCAACTGGGGGCATTAAAAGGGGGTATTTTCTGCACTGGCACATTATAAAGAGAATTATTACTACTAGGGGGCATTATGATGGGCTTTATTACTTCTGGGGGTATATGGGGAACATGATTACTAGTATGGGCACTATGAGAGCATTATTACTTCTGGGGCATAGTGGGGACATGTTGGGGGCACTGTAGGAGCACTATTACTACCATGTGTGCTCTAGCAGAGAATTATTCCTATTGGTGGGACTTTTGGGAGCACTATTACAGTGGGGCACCTTGGCACAGTATCAACTTACCACAATTATTTATGGGGGACTTTATGTTTATACTATTAGTGTCAGGGGCACTATTTGCTGTGCGCAGTTATTTTAGGGCACTGTATGCCAATAATTATTGAAGGGCACTATCTGCATGGTACTACTATTATCATGGATTTTATCTGTTTCTGCAGTATAGTATTGGGGAGCACAGTGGCACAGTATTGGGGGTGGTAGGATGATTTGTCCTGAAGATGGGAGGATGATGGCAAAGTAATGAACTAAGATTTTGTTTGCTAAACTGCAGAGACGAGAAATGGCTGAAAAATGGTGGTCTGGTCTGAAAGGAGAAGATGAAGAAAAAGAACATCTACATCAAAGAGACGTCACTGGATGTAAGAGGTATGTGGTGCTGTATTACCCTGTATGTAGGGGTGGATGGAGGGGTTAGTAGTACAGTATTATCTGCACATTGTAAAAAAAAAAAAGTAATTTGCATATTTTAAAAGCTCGATTTTTTTATGAAATGAAGCCACAGAACAAGGTAAGAGCCCTATATAGGGAATAGTCGTACAATAAGGAGTTTAATATGCCCAAAAATGAAAAATGAGTTTTGGGGGGTGACAGAAGCCCTTTAAGGGACACTATAGTCACCAGAACCACAACAGCTAAATGTAGTAGTTCTGGTGTCTATAGCATGTTTCTGCAAGCTCTTTAATGTAAACACTGCCTTTTCAGAAAAAAAGGCTAAATTTATATTACTGCCAAGGAATACTTCTAGTAGCCACTGATCATTATTAAAGGGGTTCTGCAGTTTGTTTAAACTGATGATCTATCCTCTGGATAGATTCTCAGCATCTGATCGGCGGGGGTCCGACACCCGGGACCCCCGCCGATCAGCTGTTTGAAAAGGCAGCGGCTCTCCAGGAGCGCCACGGCCTTCTCACTGTTTACCGCAGGCCCAGTGACGTCACAACTAATATCACTGGCCTGGGCGGGGCTAAGCTCTATTTAAAGTGAACAGAGCTTAGCCCCGCCCAGGCCAGTTGATACTAGTCGTGACGTCACTGGGCCTGCAGTAAACAGTGAGAAGGCCGTGGCACTACTGGAGCGCTGCTGCTTTCTCAAACAACTGATCGGCGGGGGTCCTGGGTGTCGGACCCCCGCCGATCAGATGCTGATAATCTAGGATAATAATAGGATAATATTTAATACGTAACATTTAACCAACATAAGTATTAATGACATCAACATACACGTGTCAAATTATATGAGACATGAGAGGAACCAGATGAGGAAGAAAGTAAGAACAGAAACCACACAATTTCCTATCTCCTCCTCTGTTATCTAAGCCTATAATGTTTGATACTGTCTGCTGAGCTGCCGTATCTCATCCTATTATGTGTGATACTCCCTGGGGAGCAGTACATCTTATTTTATCATGTATATTACTAAGTATCTAAGCCTATAATGTTTGATACTGTCTGCTGAGCTGCCGTATCTCATCCTATTATGTGTGATACTCCCTGGGGAGCAGTACATCTTATTTTATCATGTATATTACTAAGTATCTAAGCCTATAATGTTTGATACTGTCTGCTGAGCTGCCGTATCTCATCCTATCATGTGGGATACTCCCTGGGGAGCAGTGTATGTTATTTTTTTATCATTTACATTTTATTAATACTTGTCAATGTTCATAACAGATGAGATACATATAAAGTCAATGACTTAGTATAATCCACGTAGGGATACATGACAATTAAGTAAATACATTAAGTAAAAAACTAAATAACAATATCATTTGGAGCATTAAAGGGATTCTGCCACCACATTTTACCCCCTACAGTAAAACATAGCTACTTGTAGGTCTCCCTGAGCTGTACTAAATGATTCCCTTATTAACTAATAGTCTTGATTTATTTCTTTATAAAATCGATTTTAGTGATATGCTAATGACTTACATAAGGTGCCCAAGGGGATGTCCTTTTCTAACTTGGTGCCCAGGCCCACCCCTCGGTCTGGTGCTCAGCGCCGCCTCTAATATAATATATTCAAGAGCCGGCGTGCTAACGTAATCCCTGAGCCTGTTTGAAATCCCGCGCGTGCGCACTATACACTGTAGTCTGCGTCCGTGCAGACTACAGGTAATGGCATCGTCGAGCAAAGTGCGCATGCGCTGGCTTATGCTTTTAACATGGATTAGCTACCAGTTGGAGTCAAAAGATTCCAATGGCAGTTCCATATAACATCTCTAGTTCAAAAAGTGTTAGGCTAGGTCTACACATAACAATAAGTCGGGCGACACATAGGGCACAACTACACTGCAAAATGTGTCGCGCGCCAATTTTTATAATGGTAGTCTATTGCGCCATGCTGTGACGCGACAGTTGCAGAAAAATCTATTTTGAATGGGTATTTTGCGACTGTCGTGTCGCATTCGCAGCATGTCGCATGTCACAGTGTGACACCATAGACTACCATTCATGTTCTATATTCTGCGTTTTTCACACAACGCAGGCCCCATAGAAATGAATGGGGATGTGTGAAAATCGCATAGCATCCGCAGGCAAGTGCGGATGAGGAACCATTTTAACGCATGGTTGCTAGGAGATGATGTTAGTAAATTGATAAAAGTCAATTTACTGTATTATTTTCCCTTATAACATGGTTATGAAGGAAAATAATAGCATTCTTAATACAGAATGCTTACTAAAATGTTGCTTGAGGGGTTAAAAAAAAAAAAAAAACTCACCTCATCCGCTTGTTCGCGCAGCCGGAATCGTCGTCTTTCTTCTTCTTTCAGGACCTGCAAAAGGACCTTTGACGTCAGCGCAGGTCCTGCTGAATGAAGATAGAAGGATAGATAGAAGGACCATGTGGTGAGCGTGATTACATCATCAAAGGTCCTTTTGCAGGTCCTGAAAGAAGATTATGATGGCTGCACGAACAAGTGAATGAGGTGAGTTATTTTATTTTTATTTTTTTACCCCTCAAGGCAAATTTTAGTTAGCATTCTGTATTAAGAATGCTATTATTTTCCTTTATAACCATGTATAACAATGAATAGAACACCTAATGGTCAGTGACTGCTCTTCGCTGATTTTCCTACTTTTCTTTTCTTGCTCGACCATCCGTTCCACTTTCCCTCACTAGGGTACTGTGGCCATTGCCCCTCTGGAATCCTCCGGAACGGACAATACACAGTTGAGTTAGCACTGTAGCTATCTGTTAGATCCACAGAAGGGATCTAGTCACATCTCAACACTAGATCCCTTTATTTTCCTACCCTTCCACCTCCCACACTATAGAAGTGCTATCTTCTATAGTTTTTGCATTGCCTTATCTCACCCTCAGTGATAAACCCTTCATTATGTCTGATATTTTACTGATCTCTCTCAACTCACAGAGCCTGAACACACCGGAAAAAAGAGCCTCCCTCCTCAGACCCCTATGGAAGAAAAGAGCACATGTCGCGTTCATACAGGAAAAGCACTTTCGCTCAGACAAAATCCAATCTCTCTCTGACAGGCGATTCCCTCATGTGTACCACAGTACCTCTCCAGACTCCAAGACGAAAGGAGTGTCAATCCTCATCTCCAATGCTGTCTCCTGGGAGTTGATTGGGTCTCGCACTGATGGAGCTTGCAGGTACCTGTTTGTTAAGGGTAGACTTGCGGGCACTATCATTACATTAGCAATAGTATATGCTCCTAACATGGGACAGACCAGTTTCCTAGACAAAACACTCACAGCCCTAGAAGAGTTTACTGAGGGCATCCTGTTATTGGGGGGTGATTTCAATCTCACTATCGACCCAAGCATTGACTCTTCCAAAGGTCAATCATATTTACCTCGCTCTACACAACTCAGATTACAGGAACTCTTCTTTACACACCAACTGATAGACACGTGGCGTATCTTACACCCGCCAACCAGGGATTATACATTTTACTCTAATCCACACAACTCATACTCTAGGCTAGACTATTTTTCCATAAAACACTCCAAACTGGAACATTTAACAGGGGCCCAAATTGATTCCATCACCTTCTCTGACCACGCTCTGATATCAATGACAATTTCTCTTCCAAATTTCCAGGCCAGAGCCTGGCATTGGCAATTAAACAACTCACTCATACAAGACATACAGGATCTCACAGAGGTCCGGAAAGACCTAATGGAATACCACCTCCGAGAGCGATCCCCTCACCATATGGGAGGAACACAAGTGTTTTATCAGGGGTACCCTGTAACGGGACTCCTGGCACCCTGACTGGGTACCTCTGTCGAATGATGCTCCTAGGGCTTCCTGAGGACTCCAAGCACTCCACTTGACACCGTAAGCGATGCAGACCGCTCGAACCGCCGAAGCGCCGTTGAGGTCTCACCGTCTCCTACCCACCCTGGACCTACGACAAGGCTCCAGGCTCCAGTGGGTGAACCTCTCCTACATCCAGAGAGCAGGAACAGCTCTTACAAGAGCTAGTAGTTATGCCAGGGGAGTATAGCAAATCTCCAGCGTGTAGCAATCCCCCAGTGTCGATCAGTTACCCAAACACCAGCCTCAACATGGTAAAGGGTAAAACAGGAACTCTTTATTGAGGGCTACCCGCCTGTATTTATGCAGGTCCCCATCTGGTGGACACGCCCCTAGGGGACCAGAAGGAGGACTGTGACACAGGACAGATATGCAGCAATTCAGGATACACAGACACAATACATCCCCACAATGCATCATGGTTTCCTCCTCTCTGCCCTGGAGACACCCGAGGAGCAATTCAATTATCTCTCAGGACAAAGGGAAATCACCAATACACATGTGGAGACAACAGGACAGAAGTCACCATTTAAACATACAATGTCACACTCACAACCCTTACAGTAAACACAGACATTTAACATACCCCCCAGATAGCTCAAGTCTGAGTGCATATTATTAGGTGAATGGCACTCAGACTACACAAATACACTAAAATTAGCTATCTGGGTACCCTCACATAACATACAATAAAATTCCAAAGACAGAAAAGTACATGAACTTATATAACTATGCTGCTATTGCATAAAACCGGTGCATACAACATGGGACCGTAATCACATTGTAAGAGGCTGGCAAATAGTCCTCTCCAAGCACTCGTGGCAACCTCAAAAGAGGGGAGTTTGTCACATACCCTTATTAAAATGGGGACGAGACTGAAAAAAGAAAGGGCAACAACAATAGCCAGACTCAAAACCAGAATACGTACCCTAGAACAACAACACAAAAATACCCTGGATATACAAATAGGAGCAGAACTTTCACAATTAAGAGACCAAGTTCAATCCCTCTGCCTAGCCAAAGCAAAAGCGACTATGGTTAAATGTCGCTGGCACTATTACGAACATGGGAACAAAACCGGCAGGACCCTAGCAAGGGCACTGCACAAAACTAGAATGCATTCATACGTACCATTAATAACGGACAATCCCGGACAATGGGTAACGTTACCCCAAAAAATAGCCAAAGCTTTCAAAACATACTATCATTCACTTTACAATATGAGTGAAACTCAGAACCCTGAGGAAACTGTACAATTGATCCGTACATATCTTGCGGCCTCAGGTCTAAATAGCCTCCCACCGGAAGCCACTACAGCCCTGGAGTCCCCCATATCGGCAGCTGAATTGATGTCGGCGGTCAAAGATTCCCAAACAGGGAAAGCACCCGGTCCAGATGCCCTTCCCCTGTCATATTACAAAACATTCATGGACATACTCTCCCCACAATTCTTAGCCGCCTTTAACTCCTTTGATTCAATTCGTAACCTCCCCTCAGACACACTCAGAGCTCACATTACGGTCATCCCCAAAGAAGGGAAGGACCCATCCCAATGCCAGAGTTACCGACCCATTTCATTAATAAATGTGGATCTAAAATTGTTCTCCAAAATTCTAGCCACACGTCTCATCCCATACATGCAAAACATCATCCATCTTGACCAGACTGGTTTCCTCCCCCTGAGAGAAGGCCGAGACAATACTACTAGGGCCATAAATATGATATATCACGCAATATCCTCCAAATTACCCATGTTTATCCTCTCAACTGACGCTGATAAGGCGTTTGACAGAATAAACTGGACATTTATGTTTGAAACCCTGAAAAGCATTGGATTGGGCGAGACGATGATGGCCCGTATCCACAATTTATACTCAAATCCCATGGCCTTGATCAAAGTGAATGGCCAATTCTCAACATGTTTCCCCATCAAGAATGTAACAAGACAGGGATGTCCCCTCTCTCCTCTAATATTTGTACCATGTTTAGAACCACTCTTAGGCCATAAAAGAGCGAATCCGGACAAATCAGGGTTGCAAATCCAAGAAACCACACATAAAGTGGCAGCCTACGCAGATCATTTACTCTTTTTTTCCTCACCAACCCCAGGATATCACTACCAAATCTGCAACGAGAACTTAAAGCTTATGCCCAACTTTCAAATTTCAAGATAAACTACCAGAAGTCAGAAGCCCTAAACGTCACGCTCCCCACTAAAACAGTTTTAGAATTATCGACTAACTTTCCATTTAAATGAATGAAACCCCCATCCTTTCCGATCTATACCTGACAAATTACCCACCTCTTCTTTGAACTATAAAAGCAGACATGGTTCGTTGGCACAAGAGTACATTTTCGTGATTTGGTCGGATCTCCATTTTCAAAATGAACATCTTACCCAGAATACTGTACTTCTTTCAAGCCATGCCAATACATATCCCTAGATTATTCTTCCATACCTTACTAAAAATACTCACGCATTTCATATGGGCTGGCAAAACACCTAGAATAGCCCGAAATGTCCTATTCCGTTCCAAACTTAATGGAGGTCTGGGCTTATCAGAATTTATAGCCTATCATAGGGCCTCCCACCTTCTGAGAATAGTCTACTGGTGTCGAAATCAGACATATAAACAATGGATTGCAATTGAGCAATTTTTCCTATCCACTCCTTTAACCACCACACCATGGTTAGGGACTCACACACCATTAACGGCACGTCTTCATCCGACAATAGGTCCTACCCTGAAAATCTTTATCTCACTTAAGGACAATCCGGAGATCTCTCTGTCACCCTTGCCAATGTACCCGATTTTAGGGAATCCCCAGTTCCCCCCTGGACTCGAACACGGAACATTTCGGAGTCTACTATTGAATAATAAATTCAGGGCGCATCACTTTATCTTGTCAGACTCTTGGCTCCTCCCTCAACACAACACTAACTTGGAAATTACTCCTAACTTAAAGCCCTGGCAATCTCTACAACTACAACACTTTCTTGTTACACTTCACTCAGCAGCAACTTACAAAAGAGACAAACCAGTCTTTGAACAACTGTGCGAACAAAGAGGCATATCTCGACATGGTCTCTCTCAAATGTATAATCTACTGATCTCTCCTTCTGACCAGCCACCTCCCAAATACATACATAATTGGGAACAAGACTTGGGTCTTACTTTTTCTCCAGAACAAAGAAATCGATTATTTATTTGTACACACAAATCCTCCATAGCTAGTAACATACAAGAGGCAGGGTTTAAAATCCTCTCTAGATGGTACAGAGTCCCTACAAAACTTTACTCTATTTTCCCTACAGTTTCACCGCTTTGCTGGTGTTGTGGGGGAGCCAGGGGAACAATATTACATATTTTCTGGGAATGCCCAGCTCTTGCCAATTTCTGGGAGGGGATATGGTGTATCACATCTACATTCACCTCCTATGGCCTTCCCAAGACGCCAGCCTTTTTTCTGCTCCATCAGTGCAAGACTCCTATCGCTACCTATAATAAATCAGTGGTACAACATTTGGTCAACGCAGCGAGAGCGTGTATCCCTTGTAAGTGGAGACAGGCATCTGCTCCCACAATCGCAATGTGGATTAACAAAGTGCAGGAGACCATGAGGATGGAGGATCTAACCGCATCACATCACTGAGAAACACAGAAAAAAAGTTCATTAAAACCTGGAAAAGTTGGATTGACTTCCATAACTCCCAAGCATGCAGACTATTACTATCATCACAATTCCATTTTTGGTCAACATTTGGTCAACGCAGCGAGAGCGTGTATCCCTTGTAAGTGGAGACAGGCATCTGCTCCCACAATCGCAATGTGGATTAACAAAGTGCAGGAGACCATGAGGATGGAGGATCTAACCGCATCACATCACTGAGAAACACAGAAAAAAAGTTCATTAAAACCTGGAAAAGTTGGATTGACTTCCATAACTCCCAAGCATGCAGACTATTACTATCATCACAATTCCATTTTTCCCTTCGTCTCGATTCCATATATATTTTACTGTCCTGTTTTACATGTTGAGATCTACGCTGAGACTCCATTATCTTGCACTAACAAAATAGATCTACCTAACCAGGAATGTGCTATACAACATTCTGCACCATTTTCTCTTTAAAAGTTTTAGAGATAATCTTTCAAAGAATATTTTATTATGTTCTATTTGATAGGTGTCCGGGTTCGGGTCTGGGTACCACATTTAGTTTTTTCTCACGCGTGTGCAAAACACATTGCACTCGCATGGAAAAAACTGAACATCGGAACGCAATCGCAGTCAAAACTGACTGCAATTGCGTGCCTACTCGCGCGGTTTTCCCACAATGCACAAGCGACGCATCTGGAGCAAATCCAGGACGCCTGTGGGAAAGAGGTCTAAGGGTTCATTTACACGTCCATAGTTCTGTGTCCGCATCCGTTCTACAATTTTGCGGAACGGGTGCGGACCCATTCATTTTAATGGGACCACAAAAGATGCGGACAACACACCATGTTCTGTCCGCATCCATAGTTCCGTTCCGCGGCCCTGCAAAAAACATAGACCATGTCCTATTCTTGTCCTCGAGACTTAGGGGGTCATTGTAAAGTACAACTTTACATTTTCCGAAGGAGCTGTCCAAAATGAAAGGTAGAATCAAATTTTATTTTTTGTGGGGCCCCGGAACGGACATAGGGTTGGTATGACATTGTGCTGTCCACATCTTTTGCAGCCCCATGAACGGAACCGCATTTGATCCACACAAAAAAACTACTTATTGTATGCTGACAAGAAATGTGGTTGTGTGCATGGTGCCTTAGTTAACAGCAATATCTACTAATTATCCCCAATACATTCAACATGAAATTTGGAACAACTGAGCATGTTTATTGCAATAAGGAAAAGAAAGAACATATTATTGACAGCTGATATCACTTACTTGTATTGTTTGTTCCACTAGTACAACTTCACATGACTTATTACAGCATCTGAATAAAGGGGTGTCCCCCACTCTAGACATCTGTCTGTCTGTCTGTCTGGACGTTCTTTATGTGCGACCAAACAACTGGACCGATCTTCACCAAATTTGGCACACAGGTACATCAGGTGTCCGGGAAGGTTTTAGACCGGGTCTCAGCTCTCTAGGACGTACCGTTCCTGATATATTCCCAAAAAATGACCCACATTAGCCAATACAAGCCTGAAAGTCTTTCTCTTCAAATCCTAACTGCCATGAACACAGTTTTACTCCAGGTTTCCATAACAACCCAGCCATTTTTCTTTACTTCTTAAAGGGGCGGGCACTGTGGAGGTCACTGTTATTAAAGGGGCGGGCACAGAGGAGGTCACTGTTATTAAAGGGGCGGGCACTGTGGAGGTCACTGTTAAAGGGGCGGTCACTGTGAAAGTCACTGTTAAATGGGTGGTCAGTGTGAAAGTCACTGTCAAAGGGGCCGTCACTGTTAAAGGGGCGGTCACTGTGAAAGTCACTGTTAAAGGGGCGGTCACTGTGAAAGTCACTGTTAAAGGGGCGGTCACTGTGAAAGTCACTGTTAAAGGGGCGGTCACTGTTAAAGGGGCAGTCACTGTGAAAGTCACTGTTAAAGGGGCGGTCACTGTGAAAAGGGGCAGTCACTGTAAAAGTCGCTGTGAAAGGGGCAGTCACTGTAAAAGTCGCTGTGAAAGGGGCGGTCACTGTGAGTCACTTTTAAAGGGGCGGGCACTATGAAGGTTTCTGTTAAAGGGGCGGGTACTGTGGAAGTCGCTGTTAAAGATGCGGCTTATATGAAGATCACTGTTAAAGGGGTGGTCAATGCTAAAGGGGCGGGCACTGTGGAGGTCACTGTTAAAGGGGCGGGCACAGTGGAAGTCAATGTTAAAGGGGCGGCCACTGTGGAGGTCATTGTTAACGGGGCGGGTACTGTAGAGGTCACTGATATGGGGGAAACTGGCGATATCTTTTTACGACACATGGAATAGATAAAATTAAATAGATTAAATATACCCATGCGAAGCCAGGTCCTTCTGCTAGTAATACATAAATGTCGTAGTTTTATTCCGGCCGCCTCTTGGTATGTTTGCCATGCTGCCGCCGGAACTCCGGCCCGCCCCCATTATAGTCAATGGAGCTGGAGCAGACCTTCGGCGGCTCGCGTGCACTAGCGGCAGCACGGATCCAGCAGGCTGTTTACCCGCCGGAAACGGCCTGCCGGTGAAGGCTGCCGCTAGTGTGAAAGTAGCCTAAGCCTGATATTATAAATTCTGTTATTTTTTTATCGAATGTGCAGCCCCTTGGACAGCTTTTTTTCTTGCGCTGGACCTTTAAATATTAACAGAAAATCATCCGATTATTGACATTTGGTTCAGCTCCATTCACTTCAATGGAGCTGAGCATGATACCGAGCACAGCTGCTATACAATGTTCAGCGCTGTGCTTGGTGACCACAGAGAAGGCCGCTGCGCTCACAGGAGCACTGCTACTTTCTCAAACAGCCGATCGGCGGGAGTCCCGGGTGTCGGACCCCCACCAATCAGATACTGATGACCTATCCCGAGGATAGATAATCAGTATAAAAATTTGGGAAAACCACTTTAAGAAGCAAAGGGGGACTCTTCCTCCCAAAAAAGGGACACTTGGAAGGTTTGGCGAAACCAACCTTGCCAATGGGTTTTGGAGAGGCCAGTTTGCCAGCCTCTAGCCCCAGGATTATGGCCCATACTAACTTTGAAGGAGAAGACAGACCGGATGCACAGCTTAAATCTGTGGAACTGTTTTGGGCAGACAAGCCATGCTTGCGGCTGGCCAAATGTGACTTCCATGGAATTCGGGAACCCCTGCTCGGATCTGGGTGATTTTTGGATATGTTGTTTACCCAGATCAGAGCTATCCATGGATGTATACACGATGTATACATTATGGGGATGTGTGGGGTTTTGAGGTGTTTTCTGTGTGTTGGGAAAATGTGTGTGTGTTCTGTCTGTGAGTGATTAAGTTAGCCCATTATGCTTGGTAATTGTATTTTGTTGATTGCGTCTCAGACAATGCCAGTGTGTTAGTTAATTGCGTCTCAGACAATGCCAGTGTGTTAGTTAATTTCGTCTCAGACAATTTTCGTCTCATTGTATTTTGTTGATTGCGTTACAGACAGAGGGAAGAGGGTTTTGTGTACAATTGCTGGGAAGGTTTCAATACTGTAAATGCATGTGATTGGCTAAAATATAAATTGTCACAGTCTTCTACAAGGGCCCCAGGGGGAGTGTCCCTTGCTAGGAGACCTGCATAAAAGGCTGAAAAATAACCCATTGAAGAGTTGCTGTTTTACATTCAAAATAGAGCCTCGTCTCATGTGTGTGGGGATTGCTATACGCTGAAGATTTGCTATACTCCCCTGGCTATACTACTAGCTCTTGTAAGAGCTGTTCCTGCTCTCTGGATTTAGGAGAGGTTCACCCACTGGAGCCTGGAGCCTTGTCATAGGTCCAGGGTGGGTAGGAGACGGTGAGACCTCAGCCAAGCTTCAGCGGTTCGTGGGGTCTGCAGTGCTTACGGTGTCAAGTGGAGTGCTTGGAGTCCTCGGGAAGCACTAGGAGCATCCATCGACGGAGTTACCCGGTCGGGGTGCTAGGAGATCCGTTACATTGGTGGCAGTAGTGGGATGGCATCCTAGTGAGAGGAGAAGCAGCTCGGAGACACCGTTCGTGGATTTACAAAATTGAGGGCAATGCTAGTATCCGTACAGCGCCCCTGGATACAGCAGGATGGAATCAACTAGTCTTCGGACAGCGTTCCAAGACGAGGAGGAGGAGGCAGCCGCGGACTACAGGGATGCAGACAGAAAGGAAGTCTGGTATGATGCCCTGGAAAATGCCCAGCGGTGGCGAGGTGAGTGTCTCCCCAGTGAGGAGCAGCAGTTGCGGATGCGAGTGGCCCTGCAAATGCCCCTTCTGGGAGAGAAGCCGCTGGATGAGTGGGTGACAGAACTGGAGAGCCTGGTTTGGAAGGAACTTTGGCTAGACAACGCCTACAGGCACTCTGGTGGTATGTGATTCGGCACTCCCCCTGGATGGCTGAGCACGACAGACCCGAGGGTGAGGATTATGATGGCCCTGGCCTGTTGTTTGAGGCCTTCGCAGAACCGGAATTCGGAGATGCTGGAGAGTCCCGGTTCTGGGATATCTATGACTACAGGGAGGCTATGCATGATTGGGCTACAGCGAGAGAGGTGAGACAAGACCTGGCATCTCTAGTGACAAAGGAGTGGGAGCTGGAGCAGGACTACCAATACTTCTTCAGCTCAATTCGGTCCCAAGATACACTGCCAGAGAGCTGGGTGGCCGTCCCAGACCTACAACCCTACAGCTGGGAAGACCCGACTGAAGTCTCCCCTGCTTCAGTACAAGCTACAGAGGTAGGGGACCTCTTAGACTGGTCCTGGGGGGAAACCCATATGGCAGGTGGAGATGGGACCGAGATCTCTCCACCGACCCTATAGGGATGCTGGGCAGTCGGCCCAGATCCCCAACGGCAGCCGGAGTTTCAGGGAGTAGAGACAGTTGGTCCTGCTCCCCAGCAGCAGTATGTTTTGCAAGGAGAAGAGAGCATTGTCTCCATTCCCCAGCGGCAGTGTACATTGAAGGGAGAGGAGACAATCGGTCTCTCTCCCCAACCGCAGGTGACAGCACCCCTAACTCCGATGGGGCAGATGGGACCGCAGTCTCTGCACCAGGCCTACTGGGATGCTGGACGGCCGGTACGGATCCCCCACCAACCCCGCAGGAATGCCAGGAGGAGGAGGTAAGCGATCCCTCCTCTCCACAGCTGATCCGCAACAAGGTCTTGGGAGCAGGATTCCCTGACCTCATCCCAGCGGAAGAGCTGGCATCTGGGCAGAGCGCAGTTGGCCTCTGCCCTCCCCTATCCTCTTGTCCAGAGGCTGACTCCTCACAGGCTACCCAACAGAAGAGCTGGCATCTGGTCAGAGCGCAGTTGGCCTCTGCCCTCCTCTATCCTCTTCTCCAGAGCCGAACTTCCCACAGGCTACCCCAGCGGAAGAGTTGGCATCTGGGCAGAGCGCAGTCGGCCTCTGCCCTCCTCTATCCTCTTGTCCAGAGGCTGACTCCTCACAGGCTACCCCAGCAGAAGAGCTGGCATCTGGTCAGAGCGCAGTTGGCCTCTGCCCTCCCCTATCCTCTTCTCCAGAGCTGGACTTCCCACAGGCTACCCCAGCGGAAGAGCTGGCATCTGGGCAGAGCGCAGTCGGCCTCTGCCCTCCCCTATCCTCTTGTCCAGAGGCTGACTCCCCACTGGCTACCCCAGCGGAAGCAAGGAGTAGCAGATGCCCACTCAACAGCTGGGGACGTACAGAACAGAGCCAGGCCCCAAAATTCAACAGGTCCAGTATTTGGTTGTGGGTGGACTGCCAGACTAACTCAGGTACCGACCGGCGTGAGGTCAGGTATCCGGTTAGTCTTCCCTGGGAGAGGGAGATGTGTGGCGAAACCAACCTCGTCACTGGGTTTTGGAGCCAGCCTCTTGCCCCAGGATTACGGTCCATACTAACTTTGAAGGAGAAGACAGACCGGCCGCACAGCTTAAATCGGTGGAACTGTTTTGGTCAGGAAAGCCATGCTTGCGGCCGGCCAAATGTGGGTGATTTTTGGATATGTTGCTCACCCAGATCAGAGCTATCCATAGATGTATACATTATGGGGATGTGTGGGGTTTTGAGGTGTTTTCTGTGTGTTGGGAAAAATGTGTGTGTTCTGTTTGTGAGTGATTAAGTTAGCCCATTATGCTTGGTAATTGTATTTTGTTGATTGCGTCTCAGACAATGCCAGTGTGTTACTTAATTGTTTCAAAGACAATGCTCATTGTATTTTGTTGATTGCGTTACAGACAGAGGGAAGGGGGTTTTGTGTACAAACCTGGGAAGGTTTCAATACTGTAAATGCATGTGATTGGCTAAAATATAAACTGTCACAGTCTTCTACAAGGGCCCCAGGGGGAGTGTCTCTTGCTAGGAGACCTGCATAAAAGGCTGAAAAATAACCCATTAAAGAGTTTCTGTTTTACATTCAACATAGAGCCTCGTCTCATGTGTGTGGGGATTGGTATACGCTGAAGATTTGCTATACTCCCCTGCCTATACTACTAGCTCTTGTAAGAGCTGTTCCTGCTCTCTGGATTTAGGAGAGGTTCACCCACTGGAGCCTGGAGCCTTGTCGTAGGTCCAGGGTGGGTAGGAGACGGTGCGGTCTGCAGTGCTTACGGTGTCAAGTGGAGTGCTTGGAGTCCTCGGGAAGCACTAGGAGCATCCATCGACGGAGGTACCCGGTCGGGGTGATAGGAGATCCGTTACAGAAGGGATGCTATAACTTTGAGACCCAAATAAACTGTAATTTATATTTTAAATGTTAGCTGAATTATACCAGAAGAATGAACACCATGATTAAGGTGCACGTGCTTAAACAATATGAATAACGGAAGCATAATGTGGCATCAAATTCATGTAAAAACTCCAACGATTCAAAAAAAGTGAGAGCTGGAGGAATTAGGCTGGAAAAAGGCGCCCAAGAACTGCATAAACCTCCAGAGAGCTAAAAAATAATAATACCCACCGGTAGACAGTCCCCTTCTATTAACCACATTGCCACCAGCAGCTGATATTCTAATAAAATCATTTTATTGCCCTCAAGCACAAGTCCAAAGGTTTACTATCTGTGTTTACTCAAACAACAAAGGCAAAAGCAATGAAGGAGGAGGGTGAAAATAAATAGTTACATTGTGGGGAATTTTTTTTACAGTAATTTATCAGCATTTCCCCCACGGATATAAAAATCTACAGTCTTTACCATAGACAGCAGCAGCTGACAAGAAGAGAGAAGGGAGACTGTGCATGTGCACTGCGCGCACTGTCTCCTCATACAGCTGGTCGGCTGTGGTGCCGGACCCCTGCCGATCTGATATTGATGACCTATCCTGAGGATAGATCTGACAAACACATAGTGCAACAGCACTCCACAAACCAAGTAGAGTACAAAAGTATATTACATTGCAAATGCTATGCTAATAACTTAGAGATGCTTAGCAAATACATTTTGTACAAAATCATTTGAGCCCGTCTGCCGAACGCCAAGGCGACCTCTATAAGACGGGTCCTAACACTAAAGCTCACCTGTTGGGTGCCATAACAGCGACCATGAATCCAGGAAGTGCAGGTCCCACATGCATGCTGGGCCCCCTTGATTTATGCCTATGTGGAGCCAAAATGTCCTTCATTGAATCCAGGGGCTACAAGTACCAGCATGCATGCTGAGCAGACTATGTACTCAATCTAATTAAAATCAGCCTGCGAGGCAGGGGAGGGGCAGGAGGGAGTGCACGACCATAAGAGTCAGCCACAACTCCTATACATAATACTAGAAACACAAAGGGGGGGGGGGGGGGTGTCAGCACATCCCAATGCGCAGGTGCACATTGCTTGTGGCTGCAAATATACATCTGACAAACACATAGTGCAACAGCACTCCACAAACCAAAAGTAGAGTACAAAAGTATATTACATTGCAAATGCTATGCTAATGTTAGGACCCGTCTTATAGAGGTCGCCTTGGCGTTCGGCAGACGGGCTCAAATGATTTTGTACAAAATGTATTTGCTAAGCATCTCTAAGTTATTAGCATAGCATTTGCAATGTAATATACTTTTGTACTCTACTTTTGGTTTGTGGAGTGCTGTTGCACTATGTGTTCGTCAGATGTATATTTGCAGCCACAAGCAACGAGCACCTGCGCATTGGGATGTGCTGACCCTACCCCCCCCCCCCCCCCTTTGTGTTTCTACTATCCTGAGGATAGATCATCAATAGTAAAAACCCGGAGAACCCCTTTAATGTATTTTACTGTATTACTAAAGTAATAGGCACTACAAATTCTGGGTGCCTATGGAACTTTACAATATGTCTGTATTTATCATTATTATTTTGGCAGTGGATGGCGAATTAATTCAGGCATTATGGTGCTGTTATTTGGTCACTGTATGTTGTCATTATTTGACTAATGTATGGTGATATTATAAGGCTATTATCATACACTGTTTTTTGGCAGTGCATATTGGAAGTGACATTGTATAGTATTGTTCATTGCTGTGGGGCAACTGTATAATCACAACACTATCGAATCGTTAGGGAGTCACTCAGTGCCAACAATTAAATCAATAAATCAAATTATTCACAGAAGGATAATAATTAATACATAACATTTAACCAACATAAGTATTAAACCCCCCCCCGCACAGGAACGTGTGCTTCCCGTTGCCGTATTGCGGAACACATTTGCGGATAGGCAATACACGGGTGCCGTTTCGTGGGCATTCTGCATCACGGATGCGGACCCATTCACTTGAATGGGTCCGCAAATCCTGAGATGCGGAACGGAAGCACGGAACAGAACCCTACTGAAGCACTACGGAGTGCTTCCGTGGGGTTTCACCCTGTACTTCCGTTCCGCAATAATATAGAACATGTCCTATCTTTTTGCGGAACAGCTGGATCCGCTGAGGCTGCCCCACGGACTGTGTTCGTGTGCAGGGGGCTTTAATGACATCAATATACATGTGTTAAATTATATGAGACATAAGAGGAACCAGATGAGGAAGAAAAGTAAGAACAGAAACCACACCATTTCCTATCACCTCCTCTGTTATCTAAGCCTATAATGTTTGATACTGTCTGCTGAGCTGCCGTATCTCATCCTATCATGTGCGATACTCCCTGGAGAGCAGTGCACCTTATTTTATCATGTATATTACTAAGTATCTAAGCATATCTGTAAAGAATAAATCAAGGCAACTGGATGTACTGTAGATTTCTTGAGTACGTGTATATACCATGACCTGGATAAATGAGAACCTTCACAGACATAACTATCTAAGCCTATAATGTTTGATACTGTCTTCTGAGCTGCTGTATCTCATCCTATTATGTGTGACACTCCCTGGAGAGCAGTGCATCTTATTTTATTACTAAGTAGCAATGCACCTTATTTTTATCATGTATGTTACTAAGTATCTAAGCCTATAATGTTTGATACTGTCTGAGCCGCTGTATCTCATCCTATCATGTTTGATACTCCCTGGAGAGGAGTACATCTTATTTTTATCATGCATCTTACTAAGTATCTAAGCCTATAATGTTTGATACTGTCTGAGCCGCTGTATCTCATCCTATCATGTTTGATACTCCCTGGAGAGGAGTACATCTTATTTTTATCATGCATCTTACTAAGTATCTAAGCCTATAATGTTTGATACTGTCTGCTGTGTGATACCAGTAGCTCCTGTGAGGTGAAGTGAGAAGAGGGAATAGAGAGGCAATCAGCAAGAAACCACTGACCCAGCAAGTAATGTCACCAGTGAGTGGATGCTGGGGCAGGGCCGGCGTCAGCACCCGGCATACCCGGGCAAGTGCCGGGGCCCACAGTTCCTTAGGGGGCCCACTCCGGCAGTCGTGGTCCCTTTAAATATAACCCTGTCCCTGCCTAGTATCGAGAAACACGGAGCGTGCTGCTCTCAGCGTGCTCCATGTTCCCTCAGCAGCACAGGGGAGAAGGAAGCTGTCCCTCCCCCCTGTGCTGCCGCCGCCAATGAAGAGAGAGTGGGCGGAGGAGGGGTGGGGCTGTGGCCACTGTGCCGCTAATGATAATTATTCTTTAATACAGATACAGGAGGCGGGTGCGGCTGAATCTCATAGCTGACACCCGACCTCTGACAGGGATTCAAGATCAGCGGCAGTTAACACCTTAGGTGTAGCACCTGAGGGTTAACTGCCGCTGATCGCAGCTCCCTGTCAGAGGTCGGGTGTTGGCTTTGTTGTTCTGCTGCACTCGCCTCCTGTATCTGTATTAAAGTTTAATTATCATTGGTGGCGCAGTGCACCCTTGCGCCCCCCCCCCCCCAAGTATTAAAGTCATTGGTGCGCAGTGCGCCCCCCCCAGTATTAAAATCATTGGTGGTAGTGGCCACATGGTCCCCTCCCCCCTCTCCTCTTTGGTTTCAGTGGCAGCTTCTTATTGGAGCCCCAGCTGTGTAATCCTGGGGCTCCGATCGGTTACCATGGCAACCAGGACACTACTGAAGGCCTGGCTGCCATGGTAATCTCCCTGCTGCTGTGTGTACTATGCACAGGGCAGCAGAGAGAGTGTAAAGTCCTATTCACCCTAATAGAGCTCTATTAGGGTGAATAGGACAAGGGATGAAAAGATCCCAGGTTCTAGCTCCTAAGGGGGAAATAGTTATTAAGTAAAAAGTAAGAAAAGAAAAAGTGAGAAAAAAAGTATAAATCACCCCCTTTCCCAATTTTACTTATAAAATATATAAACAATATGGTATCGAGTATTGCATTTTTATGGTATAGAAATCGAATCAAATTGTTGGTAACGTGACATCCCTAGTCTGCTGCAGCCTGTCCTGCTGTGCTCAAAATTAAAATATCATCATATTGATATTTATTGGGCATTGGGGGCACAGGGGCAGGCAGCAGCATAGTGCTATCAGCGTTCATATTGAAATGTATTTTCATATTCAATATCTGTTTCTCTTTAGAGGGTGTACAGTAAAAACAGAATACTGAGTACACCTGAGGGATTAAAAAGTAGGGGTATAAGGATTGATTCATATATATCCGTGAATCTGGAGCCTGCCCTGTGCTGGGGCTTATAGTTCCACATAGCAGATGAAGAGCCACAGGTTGTAGACTGCTCCTATACACTAAGTGTACCTGTAACATAGGCTGATGTGAGCTATGCCACAGTTATAACTAGGCTTGAGCGAATCAACCTTCGGATAATAGATCCAAAGTCGGTTTGTTCAAAACATTCATTTTTAATGCTGTTTTTATGCCGCTTTACAATATATTGGCTCCATGTAGGCAGCGTTTGTATCGCCCGAAGTTGTGCGAGACTTAGGTGAATTAGTACTGTATTCATGTCAGCGTATTTTAAAACACTTTAAAATAGGAATTCGAAGTGGGCTTTGATGCTGGCTGGTACCTCGGGTGCCACTTCGGATTCGTATTTTAAAATGTTTTAAAATACACAGATGTGAATACAGTAGTAATTCACAGAAGTCTTGCGTGACTTCTAGCGAAACAAACTTTGCCTATACAGAGCGAATACATTTTAATGCTGTACGATAACAGCATTAAAAATGAAGGTTTTGAATGAATCGATTCACTCAAGCCTAGTTATAAGTAACTTTCAAGAGTTTTTTCCTGATGTAATTATTTTGCACATAAGCCCTACCCTTAGGCCTCATGCACACGACCGTATGTATTTTGCAGTCCGCAAAAAATATGGATGACATCTGTGTGGATTCCGTATTTTATGGAATGGAACAGCTGGCCGAACAGTCCTACGGTGGCTCGGATGCGGACCCAAACAACGGTCGTGTGCATGAGGCCTTACCTGTATTGTTTGTTCTACCAGTACAACTTCACATGACTTATTACAGAATCTGAATGTCATAAAGGGGTGTCCCCCACTCTGGCCCCCAATGTGATCCAGAGTGGAGAGCTGCTAACAAGCCACCATGTATTATATAGGTGAGTTTCAAATGGCCGCATTTCTGGGTTCAGCATATCTCAGGACAGGTAAATTAGTATTAGATTGGTGAGGATCT
Organism: Bufo gargarizans; assembly: GCF_014858855.1. NCBI lineage: Eukaryota > Metazoa > Chordata > Amphibia > Anura > Bufonidae > Bufo > Bufo gargarizans. The sequence continues at coordinate 516,626,398 of NC_058081.1, read as the reverse complement.
GACTCCCTCCACCTCCACTGACCAGCTGTTGGAAGGAGCCATGGAGTTCATACAAGCACTGCGGCCTCTCTATTATATACATGAGACTGTCTATCTGCTCGAAATCTACTAAGTAGCATCACTGCAGGATATTACAGCATTGTCCCATTGAAGTGCCATGTAGGAGTAATAATGCCCTCCCAGTTGTAAATGAAGTGGTTATATTGTATACATCATATTGTACATATACACAGGATATATTATAGTACATACAGTCAGGTCCATAAATATTGGGACATCAACACAATTCTAGCATTTTTGGCTCTATACACCACCACAATGGATTTGAAATAAAACAAACAGGATGTGCTTTAACTGCAGACTGTCAGCTTTAATTTGAGGGTATTTACATCCAAATCAGGTAAACAGTGTAGGAATTACAACAGTTTGCGTATGTGCCTCCCACTTGTTAAGGGACCAAAAGTAATGGAACAATTGGCTTCTCAGCTGTTCCATGGCCAGGTGTGTGTTATTCCCTCATTATCCCAATTACAATGACTAGATAAAAGGTCCAGAGTTCATTTCCAGTGTGCTATTTGCATTTGGAATCTGTTGCTGTCAACTCTCAAGATGAGATCCAAAGAGCTGTCACTATCAAAGAAGCAAGCCATCATTAGGCTGAAAAAACTAACCAAACCCATCAAAGAGATAGCAAAAACATTAGGCGCCACGCCTAATGTTTTTGCTATCTCTCTTTCTATATCATGGCCACCATGATATAGAAATATTTGTAGTTGAAATCCGTTCGCATCAGACTTTGTGTAAGGAAAGGTAAATCTCTCAACCGCAGTCAGACAAAGGTGTTACCATCTTGAATTCTTGCTGAGCACTTCTCCTTTCTCCTGCCCAGTCTCCTTCTTTATTAAGGCAATAGCACGACGCCCAGTAGGAGATGGCTTTACAATTTTAGCCAGTCAGCCGAGAAAGTACAGGTAGATGTCAAAGGACAGGGGAGGGCATCAACATGGCCGAACAGTGCAATCCACACACCCCATCCCCGTATAAGGAAGGATGAGTCATGTCCATTGTCTGATCAGCAGGATGGCCGCCCATCCCCCATCACTGTCAGCATGGACCCCATTCAATACTGCTCAAAGTGACCAGTATCTAGTGAATATCATTCTACTGGTTCTTATAGGTTTGAGACTATCTGCGAGACATTGCTACGGCTATTGTCAGTATACGGTACGAGTATACCGACAAGACAGATATGCATGTCTTAAAAGCAGATATGTATCCAGAAAGGGATAGCGAAGCCGCAGCAGAGGTATAATATGTATCTCTCGTTATGCAGACTTCACTTTTCTAATGTGTATAGACATTTGAAGGGAAGAAGCCCAGTGCATTGCGCTTACTACTCACAAACCCGCAAACGCCCCCCTACACAATGAGAACACGTCTCCAAGCCCATGAGAAGGTTTTCATACTGACGGTTTTACCGCTGGTTCCGATTCAACCCAAGTACCCTCTGCTAGTGCGTTCATCGGTTAAATCCGGCACAGGGAGACAGATGACAATCTATAAAACACACACATAATAATTTCCACAACAGTCCCTCCTCTTTGTCATATGCTGCCCAGTGTCCCTCGATGAATCTCGATCTTCTTCTTTGAAAAAAACAGTTTTGTCTATGAAAAGTCCTGAATCCATAAAACAAAACAGATGATGGAAAACAGAAAGTCAATCTTGACACGTAGCTTCTTTTCTTCGGGAGGTGACTCAGGAGGTGGCGTTTCAGATTGGTCGCTGGCTGGTTTGGAATCCTCTGCATTTGGTCCATGGTTTGGTCTTCAGGGCATCTTGTCTGTTCGGGCTTCGATAACTCGGTCGATTAGACATCAGGAACATCTCACTCCGGCGTATAGAAGGAATGGAAACAAAAAAACATAAGTACATGTCCTATTTCCTTTCATCCAGATACAATGGAAAACCAGTGAGCCCCAAGACCTCCCAAAGCTTTAAAAAGGATCCCGACCCTCACTAGTCATAGATCCGCCTCTGCCCTGCTCCTGTCAGTATGGGCCTGACCTTTGTCAATGGTGTCTGCTAGCCAGGCATAACCATACCACCTCTACGGGTCGCCTAGCTGCCCGGACACCCATACAGGATTAACAAGCGAGGAGGATTAACAAGCGATTAACAAACCTATAGCTGATATTACCCTCTAGGAATGTATCGTTATGTGCTATCAACAAACGTCTCCTTGTGCCATTGCTAGTTTGAGGTGCGTTTCCCTCCCTAAAAATTAAACTAAACAAATAAAGAAAAGGGATACTCTTCATTCTTTGACGTAGTTGAGCAGCTTCTCGCAGTTACTGGTGTGGATCCAGTTGTCTCATCCCTCGAACTTCAGAGAGGTTGGCGTCATCAGCAGCACCTGGAATGGCCCAAGATATCTCGGCTCTAGGTATGTCCTCGGATGTTTCTTTAGCACGACCCAATCACTTGGTTGACTAGAAGGAACACTGGTTATTGAGTCTAGGTCCGGGAGAGACTCCCGAACCCGGTGGTGGACATCGGGTGATAACCTGTGGGGCTGCCTGGGGGGGCATACCTAATGGAATAAAGGGTTACAGCTGAACATTCAGGCCATGGATCGGCCGTGATTTTTACCTTCTTTGCAAAAATCTGACCCAAGTACCGTCAAAGAAAAGGCAGTCTTGATGGTTCTCAACGTAATTCCCTACTAGGTTAAAAATTGATTGACAGCTGAGAGGTTAGAATGGTTAGTAAAAGGTTTGAAGATTGTTGTTTTCTGCACCACTTTCCCCCCTTCTCATCGTCCTTAAAACCAGGACAAAGAGAAGCTGGATTCAACATGGTGCATCGTCTCAAGGTTAGATGGAGAGATGAGGGAGGGATGAGAGATAGAGAGAAAGAGAAAAGCGCTTCTATTGGACTCTGTAGTTTTAGTTGGACGGGAGTACATGACAGTGTTAGTTCGCACTGTCTGGGACTTTTGAATGCCTTGTTGCTGGAGATCGATGAATTTGTGCAGCCACAGTTCTGCTTTCTGGAGGGAACCATGGCTTTGGAGTCTAGTGGGGAATTCACAGGACAAACTTTTTCCCAATCCAGACCTCAAATGCCCCGTCTTTGGGGATGGTCCACTCTGTACCTACAGTCCATTGGTGCCAATCTTTAAGGGGCTTAACAACTCCTCCTCCATAGATGGATTTCATGTACTGCTTGGCTGTCCTATACTCAGAAGTGGTACCCTTCTGTTCCCTAGATTTCCCTACACCCATGCTCGAGCCTTCTAAAAGTAGGTGCATCCACCTAAAGTGTTCCGCGACACACGCCTGGACGGCTGCTACTCCCCTTCGTTCGCCTCTGAGTTGCCCTAGGGCAGTGATGGCGAACCTATGGCACGGGTGCCAGAGGCAGCACTCAGAGCCCTCTTTGTGGGCACCTGCACCCTTGAAAAAGTCTATGATGTGGTGTACCAATTTGCCTTTTCCTGCCATTTATCAGCGCAGGGCGCACTATGAACAGCACTGGCAGCACACTGAATGTAGGCAGGATATTATAGCTAAATTATAAAGTACATGGAAGATATACTACACTGGACTGTAGGATTCAGGTTAAATTGCCGTGTTGGCACTTCACGATAATTAAGTAGGTTTTGGGTTACAGTTTGGGCACTCGGTCTCTAAAAGGTTCGCCATCACTGCCCTAGGGTTTCTGGCACTGACAAACGGTTCACCCTAGTTAGACCTCAGGAAAAGGAGTAGCAGCGTGAGGAAAAGGGCTCTCGCCGACACATAGCGGCCCTCTGAGCCTCCTAATGAGATATACCAGCCTCTGTTTTGGCTCTGAATAGTGACCTGACCACAGGATAGGGCTTCCAATTGACCTGGAGTGGAAAAAGGGGCGCACAGAGAACACACAGTACTTTCTGTGGGGATGAGGGACGCACAGGAAACAAACACACAGTACTCCTGTGGGGAAAGGGGTTACTCACACAGCTATTGGTATGCCCGGGTGATATATACCACCTTGTCTCCTTAAAAAAAGCTCAACTCACTTTCCATTGCCTATATTATTCTATATAGTCAAGCTGAACAGCACACAAAGCCCTTTTTGCAGTGACTGATCAAAAACCTCTCGCTCAGCAGACACCCTTGAATACAGACAGTAGTTTACACACAATATCATAAGACCCCCAGTACTCCCAACCAAATCTACAGAGAAGAGAGAGGGAGAGAAAGAGAAAAGCGTCAAAATATGAAAAAGGAAAAATTGAATAATAGACAAAAAATTAAAATGGGTTAGTAAAAAGGAAAAACTGAAAAAAAAAACTTGATTACATCAATAAAAACCTAAAAAATAAAAAATGGGTTAGTAAAAGAAAACCAGTTACAGGAAGTCTTGCTATTTACATTGATATTTAGTAAATGTTAACTTAAGACCAAACCTCACATACAAAAAAACAAAAACCCTTTGGAAAACATACAACTGCATAGGACTGAATTAACAAATCAATGTCTTGGAGGGTTCACCTGAAACCGTGAGTAGGAGAATTTCTACCCACCCAGTTATTGAAATGTTAATTTGAACAGCCCCAAACCAGCTTCAGATTCATTTTAGCAAAGAAGCAGGATTTAACATTACAAGGTCCCAAAACCATATTTTTTTTTTAGGGGAAGGGAAAAATCTATTTAAATTAGGTCTTCGAGTTAAAATGGTTTATAAAGACCTTAATTTACCCTTCTCTGGCACACAACAATTAGAAACTCTACTGTATTCCAGGAACCGATCTCTTTCCTCTCTGAGCTTCACATTTTCACATTTTAACAGTTCATATTGGGATTTAAAATCTGCTTCCTTGATCAAAGACCTTGGCTGTCCCTGGGTTCTCTGCCTTTGCAAAGAACCATATCTGGGACCATTACCCCACCTTGCTGAATAAACCACTTCACTTCTAGGTGTGGTTCTGGGGTACTTAACATACCTGTGTCTGTTGACATTAGCAATGTCACAATATTGTGCAATGTGCCCAGATTTCCTGCATGCAAAACAATAGCTTGTCTCCCTGCACAATACCTTGTCTGGGCACATGGCGATTTGACTTGGTGCACAACATTAATCATCCTAGCATGACTAGATCCCACACTACTATCTGTATTGAGTCCACTTACCACGGACTAATTTGAGGAATCTTCTGGCATTGTGTTAACACTTCCAACTCCAGGGTCAGACACATTGTCCATCTCCATCCCTGAGTTGGATCCACTATGTGACCCACAGTCCTCAGACTTCTCCATGCTTACAGCCCATACATTTCCTCTAATCCTAGACACATTACTCTCTAACAGTTGCTTCAATGACTCTGGCTCTACTAAGCACTGAGAATGTTCATCTTCTGTCCTCCTGCAGAGAGCAGATAATTCCCTTACAGCACCCTGTGCGTGCGTCAGGCTTTCATATAACCATTCATTCTCCTTGCGCAGCTCATTATTACACCTCACAGTACATTCATAATTAGCGCTAGCTTCAGCTGCCTGCTGGACAAGAGTTCTCAATTTAACAATTTCCACTTTTAAATCTTCCACTTATCCTTCCAAACTCAGCTTCAGCCTACAAGACTCCTGATATTTATCCGCTATCCACCCAGCAGCAGAAATCAGAGCATACTTGCCTTTCCTTTTGCGCCATTATTTGGTACCGATCAGGTTTGCTACACAATTCTGAGCCTACAGCCATGGATCAGTAGATCCCTGCATAGCTTGAAGAATGGCCGCTGTGTCCTTCAACTTTGCTACTTCTCTAAAAATACTTTCCATTGCACAGCTATACAAACACTACAATGGTTGCTACAAAAAAAGCAAAAACACTGGTACCGATCTCTAGGAGTTGTCCCAATACTTTTGGCACAGAACTACAAGCACCTCCTTTCTACACTGTAGTACCCGTATTAATTATGCCAAACAAGTCTACAATTCACTGTAACAGCCACAGATATACAAACATTAAGCAGAATCATCAACATAGGACAATTTCACCGCTAAACTGCCACTATAACATAACCGAACACTCAACTGATATCCAGCACAAAACTTATCAAAACAAAATCAAACTGTACATAGAAAGGTTACAAAAAGACAAGATAACTGTTCTGGAGAAAACACTTGACATTTGAGGCAAAAACAACCAAATCGCTTTCCATAGATACCAAAACTAAATGAATTCCTTGTTAAAACCTGCAGCACCAAACTCACCAAGATGTCTGCCAAAGCACATGGTCTTCACACCACATAAAGTAAATTAAAGATGGCCGACAAAACCACAGGGCTTGACACACACAAAGGAAAATAAAATAGCTGACAAAGCCACATGGTCTTCACACAAAGGAAGACAAGATAGTATGTACAATATCCAGCAATAGGAAAACCAAACTAAACAAAACAGTTTCTATATTCCCTGTTCCCCACCCCCGAAACCAGAGCAAACCTCCACTCTGCGGGTGATTTACAGGCTTACAATATAAAAATACTCTTTAAATGCTGTCTCTAATTTACAAACACTAAAACAAATTGCTGCCTCTATAAACTTCTATTTAATCGCCTCTTACAAAATCACAGTAATATAAAAGTTAAGAAGTTACAAAAAAAAAACAATACTCTGTACTGCTCAGCACACACATCACAATCTCTGTACAATCTCTGTACAATCAACTCAGATCCACCAAAAACTACACAACGGAAAAGCACTTACCTTGTCCTTACACCCCTTGATGCAGAAGATAAAATTACAGTTTAACAAACACCCTGTTTAGATACTGATGGCAATATCTGCCTGCTGTGGTGTTAAACTATAAACACCCAACTTTAACACACAAAGCCCTCTGTTGGATCTCCCACCATAGATCCTTTATCCCAACAGAGCACTGACCAGCCCTTTACAGTTGAGAAACCCCACAGCAGTTATGCAAATATGCAACAACAAGTATCTGGGCAGCTATTATTGGAAAAACATCAACCACATACACCAAAAGGTTCTTTCAGTAGATTTTTTTCCTGATATCAGCAGATTGGAGTACACAGATTTCAATTCACAAAGATCAAAACTTTCTAAAAAATGAGAGTAAGGAAAAGGATTTTATTACCTTATGCCGGCCTTTTTTGCTTTTTGAAAATTAAGCTGTGTCTCATTTAAGTTCTGCTGATAACGGAGGGAAAAAATTATCTCCCTAACTGTGCTCGCCAACTGATATAGAAATATTTGTACTTGAAATCCGCCTGCATCAGAGTAGATTTTTTTCCTAATATCAGCAGATTGGAGTACACAGATTTAAATTCACAGAGAGCAAAACTTTCTCAAAAATGAGAATAAGGAAAAGGATTTACTCCTGATATTTATCCGCTATCCACCCAGCAGCAAAAATCTGAGGTTTACCTTTCCTTACACAAAGTCTGATGTGAGCAGATTTCAACTACAAATATTTCTAGATCAGCCAAAACAACTGTTTGGAACATTCTTAAAGGGATTCTGTCACCAGGTTTCACCCCCTCCAGATAAAAATATGGTTATGTTCAGGGAGCTTTAACCATTCCTAATGTGGTCTTATAAATGTAATCTGTAGGCTCATTTTGCTAAAAATACGCTATTACTAACCTGTCAGTCATAAAAATAAGGTGCCCAAGGGGATGTAAATGGCTCCAAGCTGCCGCCCTCACCTGCTGCCGTTCGTGCCCAGCACCGCCTCATAATCTTCTGTGACGCCTCCAGCTCTCCCTCTGTAACATGCTGTGAAAGCCTCCTGCTCGCTCTCTCTCCCTCCCCCCTCCTCTCTCCTCCCTCTGTAACATCGCTGTGAAATCCTCCTGCTCTCCCTCCCTCCCCCCTCCTCCTGCTGCTGTAACATTGCGATGTTACAGAGGGAGGAGGGAGGAGGGGGAGGGAGAGAGAGCGAGCAGGAGGCTTTCACAGCATGTTACAGAGGGAGGAGGGAGGAGGGGGGAGGGGGGAGGGAGAGAGAGCGAGCAGGAGGCTTTCACAGCATGTTACAGAGGGAGAGCTGGAGGCGTCACAGAAGATTATGAGGCGGCGCTGGGCACGAATGGCAGCAGGTGAGGGCGGCAGCCTGGAGCCATTTACATCCCCTTGGGCACCTTATTTTTATGACTGACAGGTTAGTAATAGCGTATTTTTAGAAAAATGAGCCTACAGATTACATTTATAAGACCACATTAGGAATGGTTAAAGCTCCCTGAACATAACCATATTTTTATCTGGAGGGGGTGAATCCTGGTGACAGAATCCCTCTAAAAAGAAGGAACGCATCGGTGAGCTCAGCAACACCAAAAGACCCGGAACACCACGGAAAACAACTGTCGTGGATGACCGAAGAATTATTTCCCTGGTAAATAAAACACCCTTCACAACAGTTGGCCAGATCAAGAACACTCTCCAGGCAGGTGTATGTGTGTCAAAGTCAACAATCAAGAGAAGACTTCACCAGAGTGAATACAGATGGTTCACCACAAGATGTAAACCATTGGTTAGCCTCAAAAACAGGAAGGCCAGATTAGAGTTTGCCAAACTACATCTAAAAAAGCCTTCACAGTTCTGGAACAACATCCTATGGACAGATGAGACCAAGATCAACTTGTACCAGATTAATGGGAAGAGAAGAGTATGGTGAAGGAAAGGAACCGCTCATGATCCTAAGCATACCACCTCATCAGTGAAGCATGGTGGTGGTAGTGTCATGGCGTGGGCATGTGTGGCTGCCAATGGAACTGGTTCTTTTGTATTTATGATGTGACTGCTGACAACAGCAGCAGGAAGAATTCTGAAGTGTTTCGGGCAATATTGTCTGCTCATATTTAGCCAAATGCTTCAGAACTCATTAGACGGCGCTTCACAGTGCAGATGGACAATGACCCAAAGCATACTGCAAAAGCAACCAAAGAATTTTTTTTAAGGGAAAGGGAAAGAAGTGGAATGTTATGCAATGGCCAAGTCAATCACCTGACCTGAATCCGATTGAGCATGCATTTCACTTGCTGAAGACAAAACTGAAGGTAAAATGCCCCAAGAACAAGCAGGAACTGAAGACAGTTGCAGTAGAAGCCTGGCAGAGCATCACCAGGGATGAAAACCCAGCGTCTGGTGATGTCTATTTGTTCCAGACTTCAGGCTGTAATTGACTGCAAAGGATTTGCAACCAAGTATTAAAAAGTGAAAGTTTGATTTATGATTATTATTCTGTCCCATTACTTTTGAACCCTCAACAAGTGGGAGGCACATATGCAAACTGTTGTAATTCCTACACTGTTCACCTGATTTGGATGTAAATACCCTCAAATTAAAGCTGACAGTCTGCAGTTAAAGCACATCTTGTTCGTTTCATGTCAAATCCATTGTGGCGGTGTATAGAGCCAAAAATGTTAGAATTGTGTCGACCTGACTGTATAGTATTTTATACACATTTATAATACATAAATGTCGTAGTCTTATTCCGGCCGCCTCTCGGCATGTTTGCCGTGCTGCCGCCAGAACTCCGGCCCGCCTCAATTATAGTTAATGGGGCCGGAGCAGACCTCCGGCGGCACGCGTGCACTAGCAGCAGCACGGATGCAGCAGGCTGTTCACCCGCTGGAGAATCCTGCCGGAGAAGGCTGCTGCTAGTGTGAAAGTAACCTTAGCCTGATATTATATAGCTGGAAGTTGTTTCCAGAATATTATATGAGGTGCTGGAAGAGTGTCCATTGTTACATGCATGTTAAAGAGCTGGAGGTGTGCTCCAGAATTAACTGCATAACATTACTAATCTAGAACTGTTTTCCAGGGTTTATTTTTCCAATCGGGGGTTTCCATGGGAGGATTGAGCTGAGATTTATCTTGGAGGTTCCTGGTGAGGTTCCCGGGCGTTTTCCCCATAGGGAATCATTGGTTCTTGCCTGTTGAGTGTGTCCCTGTGTGCTGATTTGTCTGTTACAAGCACTGTTATTGCCTTCAGGTTTGCAGCAGTGTCTCCATCTCAGGAGCCACTTTGGAGTAGAAGTATACAGGTGCAGCTGAGCTAAACTTGATGGGTAACATGTTAAGTAAAAAATGTCACAAGAGGATAACTAACTCTTTCAATGTATTTCAATAGTTTGTCAAAATGGTATGAAATAACTCTGTGCCATGTGTTATCAGAGTTGTTTTTAGCTCAGCTCCATCTTGGAATGGCTCATATGTAGCTTTTATGTCCAGCGGCCCACAGGCCAGGGGTCCCTTAAAGGGAATGTGTTTTTCGTGATGCCAGTTGCATTTCATCAACGAGGGACAGGGTCCCCATTTTTGAAGGTATGGTGGCACCCAGGATTGGAATGCTAGAGTGGTGTAAGGGTGGACTAATGTCCCTTGGAGGTGTGGCTGTGCACTTGTCATGGTGCTCCTACCTGGATACACTGGAACCCCAAGCGTGGCCGTCGACTGCAGTGAAAAGGGTAGTTGAATGATGGGAGTGATGAATTAAATTGAGCCCAGACCTTGTATAACGTTGAACAGTAGCTTTACTTGAATAAACTTGCATCAAAAACAATCTTCAAGCTTTATCTTGGTCATCAACAGGTTTTGGCTTAACTTTTTTCAGGCAAACACATTCAGCCCTAATACATCTGTCACTCTTTGACTCTGCTGTGCGGACAGGATTAAATAGAAACTGTTCCTTTGTGCTGTACTTTACTTTCTGTAATCTGACTCTGTCTCTTTATCTTTATCTCTATCCAGGGAACTACACTTCCTGGCTTCTCTGAGACTCTTTGCTCTTTTCTCTTGTTCCACCAGAGTTAATGGTGCTCTGCTGGCCTAGGCAGGGCTTGCCCGGAAGGGATGAGCTCCCTCCTGCACAACCTCTCTGGGACAGGGGGTCCTCTAGACTGACCTCTAACTAACTAACTAACTAACTAACACCTCCCTCTCTAGAGAGGGCTAGAATGGATAGAAGGTTCCACTCTAAGGAAACTAGCTCTGCCATACTTGCTGCCATCTGCTGGTGAACCAGGAACATTGCATTTGAACATAACAGTTGTATAGGAAATAAATATACATTCTTGCAGGACATAGAAATAAATACACACAATGGCATTGGGTCAACCGTAATAGATAGTGAAGGGGCAAAAAGAGTGGTAATGCCCCTAGCGGGGTGTTACATATGTATGTGTGATCAAATTATTATATTACAATTACAGAACTCTGCAAAGAATCCCATAAAGCCATAAATGTTAGTATGTGCATTAACTGTGGACAATGTAAGAGATGTCTGCACCAACTGTGGACAATGTAGGAGTTGTCTGCACCATTGCCTCCAAGCTGAAGGTCTCCAGGGCAGGCATGGTGCAGAGATTGTGGAATGGTTTACTTCTCAGCGGTCAGAGGCTTTCACTCTCTGGTCTTTTCTGCTCATATGTCTATAAGACCTCGCTTATCTACAACTTCTTTACTTTATCTCCTGCCTCATCTCACCTGGATGTGGCCTCTGTCTCTGTGATCAGGAGGATTTGCAAGATCTTTGTTTCATGATGGCGTACCTTTATTTACCTTCATTATAAAAAGCTGTGCCAAATCACCTTGAAATGGTTGCACCCAGAGGGGATAAGCCCAAAATGGAGGGAGGAAAAAAGTGTGTCAGGAGTGTGGTTCCAGCGGCCTGCAAAGCGGCCTGGTGCACACGTCTGGGGTATCCCTTGCCCCTTAGGAGGTTTCTACAAAATATTTCCCTATAGCAAGTAAACGTGATGCCAGTTGCAGTTAAGCAACGAGAACATGGAGTCCCCTTTATAGATGGTATTGATGGTACCCAGGGTCGGATTGCCAAAATGGTGTAGAGTGACAGGGTGCCAAAATGGAGTGGTAATGGCATTCTGGGACATTACAACATTATGTGGGAGCTAGATTACAGCTGTGTGTTACAGATTTAATGCCATCATGTGTATTTATTCCAGATCCTGTGAAAATGTGTATTTATTCCTGTGAAACTATTATATTATATGCAATGTGCCTGGTTCACCAGCAGATGGCGGCAATAATGGCAGAGCTAGTTTACCTGGAATGGAACCTTTCTGTCCATTCTAGCCCTCTCTAGAGAGGGAGGAGTTTAGTTAGGCAAAGACAGTCTAGCGATCCCCTCCTTGGAGAGAGTTTGTGAAGCAGAGTCTGGCCTACCCCCTGTCCAAGAGAGGTTGTGCAGAAGGGAGCTCGTCCCTTCTGGGCGAGCCCTGCCTAAGTCTGCAGAACACCTTCAGTTCTGTGGGACCGAGGCCGAAGTTACAAGCCTCACAAGCCAGGAAGTGTAGTTCCCTGGATAAAGATAAAGACAGAGTCAGACTACAGCAAATAAAGTACAGCAGAAAGGAAAAGTTTCTATTTTATCTTGTCAGCACAGTAGAGTCAAAGAGTGACAGTTGTAGCAGGGCCAAATGTGTTTGCCTGCCAAAGGTTAAGCCAAAACCTGCTGATGACCAAGATAAAGCTTGAAGATTGTTTCTGTTGCAAGTTTATTCAAGTAAGGCCTCATGCACATGGCCGTTGTTTAGGTCCGCATCCGAGCCACCGTTTTGGCGGCTCGGATGCGGACCCATTCACTTCAATGGGGCCGCAAAAGATGCGGACAGCCCGTTCCATTCCACAAATTGCGGAAGGCAACACGGACGGCTTCCGTTTTTTGCAGACTGCAAAAAACTGCACGGTCGTGTGTATGAGGCCTAAAGCTACTGTTCAACTATATACAAGGTCTCGACTCAATTTATTCCATCCTCACCACCATTCAACTACCCTTTTCTGCAATGGATGGCAACGCCTGGGGTTCCAGTGTATCCAGGTAGGAGCACCGTGACACGTGCAACACAACCAAGGGACATTAGGCCACCCTTACACCACTCTGCCATTACTATCCTGGGTACCACCATATCTACTAAAAGGGGGACCCTTTCCTTCGTTGCTGAAATGCAACTGGCGTCACGGAAAACACTTTCCCTTTAGGGGACCCCTGGCCGGTGCTCCGCTTTACTGCATTAGGGTTTAAGTTTTCCGGTATTGAGTTCCGTCATAGGGGCTCAATACCGGGAAAAACGCATCAGAACTGAACAGAATGGAATGCTACAAAATGCATTCCGTTTAGTTGCGTTCCCATACCGGAAAGCAAACCACAACATGTTGTATTTTGCTTTCGGTCCTGGGATGCGGAGCAAGACGAATCTGGCATTACCCCCAATGCAAGTCAATGGGGACGGATGCGTTTTCTCTGCCACAATCTGCCACAATAGAAAACGGCTCCGTCCACCATTGACTTACAGTGGAGTTCATGACTGATCCGTCTTGGCAATGTTAAAGATAATAAAACTGGATCCGTTCATAACGGTTGCAGATGGTTGTATTATCAGTAACGGAAGCGTTTTTGCTGGACGCTGCCGGATCCAGCAAAAACGCTAGTGTGAAAGTAGCCTAAGATTAGGGGTCTATTCATAGAACCATATCCGATTTTGCGGACCACAAGTTGCGGATCCATAGGACACGGATCCGCCGTGTGCATTCTGCATGTGGTAATACCCATTCTTGTCTGCAATATAAAAAAGGGTGGGACATTTTCTATCTCTTTCGGGGCCCCTAAACGGATGTGCGGATGTGGACGGCACACTGTGTGCTGTCCGTGTCTCACAGTCCCATTGTAATAATAGGTCCGCATGGGATCTGCAAATTGCGGGACGGAATGAAAAAACAATTTCATGTGAATGGGCCCTGAATGTCCCTCTCAGTTCATGTGATCCCCATAGACACTCACACTGTGCAGAGGGACATTCTGTTAGCGCCATTTTTTTCCTCACCCAATTAATTCTATTTAGAATCAATCGTTGTTACAGAGGGGTCTCCTTTCCACAACATACCTCTAGGTCTAGTTTCATTCTTGTCATTTTCATTCCAAAGAATACTATTAAAGTCTACCTCTAAATTTCGAGTACTCCAGTTACCAGGTGGAGTTACAGCACACTCAACTCAGTCCACTTAGTCTCTTGGCAGAGGAAAGAAGAAAAAAAAAAAGCATTGGATCAATTATGCAGACCCTCTACATCAGTGGTCCCCAACCTTTTTAGCACCAAGGACCAGTTTCATGCAGGACCATTTTCGCAGGGACTGGGTGGGGGGAAGGGGGTGGGGCTCCTGGGGGGGGCTTAGGGGGTGGGCGGGGCTTAGGGGTGCTAGTCGGCGCTGACTGATTCACACGCATAACAAAACACAAGGTGCATATTAAAATATATAACACTATATAACGACTATATAAACTGACTAGGGTCTCTGCTGCACTGAACCATATGTACAGTGGATATAAAAAGTCTACACACCCCTGTTAAAATGTCAGGTTTCTGTGCTGTAAAAAAATGAGACAAAGATAAATCATTTCAGAACTTTTTCCACCTTTAATGTGACCTATAAACTGTACAACTCAATTGAAAAACAAACTGAAATCTTTTAGCTGGAGGGAAGAAAGCAAAAACAACTAAAATAATGTGGTTGCATAAGTGTGCACACCCTTAAACTAATTCTTTGTTGAAGCACCTTTTGATTTTATTACAGCACTGGGTATGAGTCTATCAGCATGGCACATATAGACTTGGCAAGATTTGCCTACTCTTCTTTGCAAAAACACTCCAAATCTGTCAGATTGCGAGGGCATCTCCTGGGCACAGCCCTCTTCAGATCACCCCACAGATTTTCATTCAGATTCAGGTCTGGGCTCTGGCTGGGCCATTCCAAAACTTTAATCTTCTTCTGGTGAAGCCATTCCTTTGTTGATTTGGATGTATGCTTTGGGTCGTTGTCATGCTTAAAGATGAAGTTCCTCTTCATGTTCAGCTTTCTAGCAAAAGCCTGAAGGTTTTGTGCCAATATTGACTGGTATTTGGAACTGTTCATAATTCCCTCTAGCTTAACTAAGGCCCAGTTCCAGCTGAAGAAAAACAGCCCCTTGGCATGATGCTGCCACCACCATGCTTCACTGTCGGGTATGGTGTTCTTTTGGTGATGTGCAGTGTTGTTTTTGCGCAAAACATATCTTTTGGAATTATGGCCAAAAGGTTCAACCTTGGTTTCTTCAGACCATAACACCTTTTCCCACATGCTTTTGGGAGAGTTCAGATGTGTTTTTGCAAAATGTAGCCTGGCTTGGATGTTTTTCTTCGTAAGAAAAGGCTTTCGTCTTGCCACTCTACCCCATAGCCCAGACATATTAAGAATACAGGAGATTGTTGTCACATTTACCACACAGCCAGTACTTGCCTGATATTACTGCAGCTCCTTTAATGTTGCTGTAGGCCTCTTGGTAGCCTCCCAGACCAGTTTTCTTCTTGTCTTTTCATCAATTTTAGAGGGACGTCCAGTTCTTGGTAATGTCACTGTTGTGCCATATTTTCTCCACTTGATGATGACTGTCTTTACTGTGTTCCAAGGTATAGCTAATGCCTTGGAAATGCTTTTGTACCCTTCTCCTGACTGATACCTTTTAACAATGAGATCCCTCTGATGCTCTGGAAGCTCTCTGTGGATCATGGCTTTTGCTGTGGGATACGACTAAGAAAATTTCAGGAAAGACCAAGTAGAGCAGCAGAACTTTATTTGGGGTTAATCAAAGGCACTTTAAATGTCGTCAGGTGTATGCAGACTCCTATTTAACATGATTTGAATGTGATTGCTTAATTCTGAACACAGCTACATCCCCAGTTATGCAACCACATTATTTTTTTGTTTTGTTTTCTTCCCTCCACCTAAAAGATTTCAGTTTGTTTTTCAATTGAGTTGTACAGTTTATAGGTCACATTAAAGGTGGAAAAAGTTCTGAAATGATTTATCTTTGTCTCATTTTTTTACATCACAGAAACCTGACATTTTAACAGGGGTGTGTAAACTTTTTATATCCACTGTATCTGGTGCTTGTGATTCAGCCTTTGACAGATAAGTGATTATTAAGGCTGTGATTTCGACACCCCCCTTCCCCCCCTTGTTTAATATTGTTTTTCAGATCCCTTTGTGTTGTGCTGCCTGTAGGAGGATAAAGAAAGTCTACATTTGCTTACTGAAATTTCTTTCCTTGAGTCCAAAGGCAGCACAAATATCCCTCCCTGAAAAAGATATTGCTTGGAAAAAGCACATCTACCTAGTGGGTGTGCACTCCTTTATAGGGGGTTAATTAGTCTGATTTACTAATGATTTATCTTCTCTCCTAGATGGGAGGAGCAAGACATTAACTCTTTGTGTTGTGCTGCCTTTGGACTCAAGGAAAGATACATTTCGGTAAGCAAATTTAGACTATATCTGTACACTAATCTATAAGCATCAGTGCTATATCTGTACACTAAGCTACAGGGGAGGGCTGGCAGCCTTAGTCCTGGGGGGAAAATCTTGTCAAGTGGCCCATTTTAGCCCCGCCCATTATTAAAAGCCCCTCCTACATATAATAGGCCACTCCCAACACACACTGTACAGCTGACATTCTATAGTTGAGGCCTGTCTACACATCATACGGAGAGGGGGAGGTCTGTCCTGGCTGCACTGCCTGCTTATATAACAAGCTACAGCCAGGAAGCTCCTCCGCTCTCCTCCCTCCCCAGATCCTGCTCAAGGCCTGTGGTTCCCCCCCACCATCTGCCACCCGCCCGTGGCCTGCTGCCCCCTTTCGTCGTCCTCACCCAGTTCTGAATCCTCCTTCTGCAAATGGCAGGGGAAGGAGCCGGAGCATCTCCTCTCCTACATAGCACCTCATACCCTTTACATCCAGTGATGTCACCTTTGATGTAGACGTTCTCTTTCCTCATCTTCTCCATTCAGACCAGACCGCCATGATGATTTTTCTGCCATCTCCCGTCTCTGCAGAGATTGAGAAACAGACATTAGTTTCCTGCCACCCCCAATACTATACTGCAGAAACAGTCCCCCTGGAAATACTACTACCACACAGATAGTGCCCCCAATACTGTACCCGCTATGCCCCCAATACTATACTGCAGAAACAGTACCCCTGGGAATACTACTACCACACAGATAGTGCCCCCTTAAACAATTATTGGCACACAGTGCTCTAAAAAATAACTGCGCCCAGACACTAATAGTATAAAGATAATGTCCCCCAAAAATAATTGTGCTAAGCTGATACTATGCCAGGGTGCCCCCAAAGTAACAGTGCTCCCCAAAATCCCACCAATAGAAATAATTCTCTGCCAGAGCACACTTGGTAGTAATAATGCCCCTATAGTGCCCTAGTAATCATGTTCTTCATAGCCCCCAGTAGTAGTAAAGGTCCCCATAATACCCCCTAGTAGTACTAATTTTCCCTATAATATGACAGTACATGAAATACCCCCGCTTAGTGCCCGCAGTTGAGCTAATGTCCCCATAATGTATGCCAGTACAATATACCCCTATATAGTGCCCCAGTAAATGCCCTCATAGTGCTCCTCTCCCCCTTCCCCATAGTGTCCCCCATAATATGCCAGTAAAAAAATGCCCCTTAGTGCCCCCAGCAGATGCCCATATAGTGCTCCTCTCCCCCACCATGTGCCAGTAAAAAAATGCCCCTTCTTACTGCCACCATATGCCCCAATAGTGCTCCACTCCCCCATAGTGCCGCTCTCCCCTATAGTGCCTCCCATAATGTGCCAGTAAAAAATGCCCCCTTAGTGCCATCAAATGCCATAGTGCCCCCATAATGTTCCAATACAAAAGGCCCATTTAGAGCCCCCAAATAATGCCCCTATAGTAACACCAGATGCCCCATAGTGCTGTTCTCCCCTATAGTGCCCCCCAGAATGTGCCAATAATTAAAAAAAAAAGCCCCTTTAGAGCCCCCAGATACCCCCATAGTGCTCCTCTCCCCATGGTGCCCCCCATAATGTGCCAATAAGAAATGCCCCCATAGTGCCAGCTCCTCCAATAGTGCCAGCCCCCCCCCATAGTGCCAGCCCCCCCATAGTGCCAGCTCCCCCCATAGTGCCAGCCCCTCCCCATAGTGCCAGCCCCCCATAGTGCCAGCTCCCCCCCATAGTGCCAGCCCCCCTATAGTGCCAGCCCCCCATAGTGTCAGCTCCCCCATAGTGCCAGCCCCCCCCATAGTGCCAGCCCCCCAATAGTGTCAGCTCTCCCTATAGTGCAAGCCCCCCATAGTGTCAGCTCCCCCTATAGTGCAAGCCCCCCATAGTGCCAGCTCCCCCATAGTGTCAGCCCCCATAGTGCCAGCTCCCCCTATAGTGCCAGCCCCCCCTATAGTGCCCCCCATAGTGCCAGCCACCCCTATAGTGCCAGCCCCCCCTATAGTCCCCCCCATAGTGCCAGCTTCTCCCCCATAGTGCCAGCTCCCCCCCATAGTGCCAGCTCCCCCTATAGTGCCAGCCACCCCATAGTGTCAGCTCCCCCTATAGTAACAGCCCCCCCATAGTGTCAGCTCCCCCTATAGTGCCAGCCCCCCCATAGTGCCAGCCCCCCCATAGTGTCAGCTCCCCCTATAGTGCAAGCCCCCCATAGTGCCAGCCCCCCAAAGTGTCAGCCCCCCCCATAGTGCCAGCTCCCCCTATAGTGCCCCCCATAGTGCTAGCTCCCCCATAGTGCCAGCCCCCCCTATAGTCCCCCCCATAGTGCCAGCTTCTCCCCCCATAGTGCCAGCTTCTCCCCCCATAGTGCCAGCTTCTCCCCCCATAGTGCCAGCTCCCCCCATAGTGCCAGATCTCCCCCCATAGTGCCAGCTCCCCCTATAGTGCCCCCGCCATAGTGCCAGATCTCCCCCCATAGTGCCAGATCCCCCCCCATATTGCCAGATCCCCCCTATAGTGCAAGCCCCCCTATAGTGCAAGATACCCCCCCCCCCCCCATAGTGCCAGCCCCCCGCAAAGAAGAAAAAAAAAATAATACTACTTACCTCCATCAGCAGCGATGCAAGCCTCTTCTGGCCTGTGTCCCTGCTGTGTGTGTGCTGCCGGCTCAGGCGTCACGACGATAATGTCGTCATCGCGCTGCCTGAGCCGGCCTCTGATAGGCTGCAGGCATTAGTGTCTGCGGCCTATCAGAAGAGCAGGGGAGGGACACGCCTCTCCCTCCCCTGCCCCACAGCACACAGCACGGCCGCAATTACATCCAGGGCCGCGCCGCCTGTGGTGATCGGCGGTGCGGCCCTGAAGAATAAAAAATTATTTTACAGGTTTTGTCTTGGTTCCAGCAGGCTTTAGCATTAAAACTGGCAAGCAAACTCCACTCTGCTATATCTGTTTCTCTCTGACTCTGCTGTACTGACAGGCTGGCTATATAACTCAGCTTCTTCTGTATGCTGCACTTCACTTTGTAGTCTGACTCTATGTTATGCTAGGGAACTTCTCTCCTGGCTCCTGAGGCTTCAAGCTTTGGCCTCAATGGCCAGCAGAGCTTAAGGTGCTCTGGCTGGCGTGGGCACATCCAGCAGAGACGTTCCCCTGCACACCTTTCCCCTAGCTGGGGTAAGCTAGACTGACTAGAACTTTACAAATGAACCAAAATGAACTTAGTAATTCTTAGCCCCGCACTTCACATTAGATACAGCTGGTGTGACCACAGTGAACCTGTGAGTGATCACCAGTTCCCGTGTCTCCACGTGCCCAGCCCTAATTGGTTCCAGGGACACCTTTAAGCAGCCTCTTGGGTGGTCCCTGTATACCCCTGGGGGTCAGTATGGGTTTAGTTATGCTGGAAGATCTTGAAAGGATGTACGCTCATGGCTATGGCTCTATCGCGCCCCCCTACAAGATGTGGAGACACGGGAACTGGTGATCACTCACGGGTTCACTGTGGTCCCGCCAGCTGTATCTAAGGTGAAGTGCAGGGCTACGAGTTACTAAGATCCTTTTTGTTCATCTGAATATCTTTACATTGCTCGTACGGAGGACAAGGGGCGTGCCGGCCAGTATTGGCATGAGCATAGGCCCTGTGCACAGTCGAGCGAGCGGCCATCTTTGATGCAGTTCCCATACCCTTGGACATATTCTTGTGTCTCGCGAGAGCACGAACAGTGGTGCATGTGCAAGCCGCATTTCCGGACGCCAAGCTGGTTCCAACATGCTATCATGACCAAGCGTGACGATTCCACATGTTTTTAAGGTTCTAATTAAGTTGTAATTGATATTCGCTGAGCACTGTTTATATATTTATTGATAATCATATATATGTATTAACACTACTACACTATATGCACTTTATATGTATTAATATGTATTCTATGATTGAAGAATCATGACATCACTATACTTTGATAGATGAATTATGTTTTTAAAGTCACTTTGATATTTTTATAGCACTTTATTAATCAATTATGGATTTGTATTATGTAAATTGTTTGCATTATTTATGCATGACACCGTGCATGTGTTATTCAGCTGGACAAAGGCTCCATTGAGAGAGCTGAAACGTTGCTGTCAGATGAGTTAATAAACCATCCACTTTTTTCATCACAATTTGGAGTGCTGCCGTCTTTCTTCAAAATATGTACATGGGACCTTGGTCCCAGGGCCGGCTTTTTTCTTTTTCTTTTTTGGTGTTCACTGTACTGGATAAATCCCATATATTATATATGTATACATATATATAAAAATTCTGTCTGTTCTTTATGCACAGCCAAACGACTGGACCGATCTGCACCAAATTTGGCAAATTGGCTTTAGACTGGGTCTCGGCAATCTAAGATGTACCGTTCTTGAGACATTCCCCAAAAATGCAAATATGGCACCATCACATGACCTGCATTAGCCAATAGAAGCCTACAGGTCTTTCACGCATATACCAACTGCCATACACACGGTCACATTACCCTTATCAGCCAATAGAAGCTCACAGGTCCTTCAGTCTCGACACAGTTTTACACCATGTTTTCATAACAACCCAGCCATTTTTCTTCACTGTCACTTTTAAAGGAGCAGGCCTCTGTGGATCACACTGTTAAGGGAACGGAGTGCTGTTGAGGTCGCAGTTAAGGGGGCAGGCTGCTGTGGAGGTCAGTGTTAAGGGGTGGGGTGCTCTAGAGATCACTGTTAAGGGGGCGGGTTATTGAGGAAATCACTGTTAAGGAGACGGGGTACTGGTCACTATTAAGGGAGCTGGGTACTGTGTAGGTCACCTTTAACCTCTTTAGGACACAGGGCATACAGGTACGCCCTGATGTCCTGGTACTTAAGGACACAGGGCGTACATGTACGGCCTGTGTATTTCCGATCACCGCCGTGCAGCGGGCAGTGATCGGAAGCCGGTGCCTGCTCAAATCATTGAGCAGGCACCTCGGCTAAATGCCCGGGGGGTCCCGTGACCCCCCCATGTCAATTCAGACCTGCGGTTTGATGCTTTTACCTATTGCGGCGGAGGGCGGTGCCATCGGGTCCCCATGCGGCTGTGGGGGGGACCCGATGGTATGGAAGGCAGCGCGATGCCTTCCTGAGGCATCTGCGCTGCTTTCCGGTGAAGAGCCTGTGAGATCCAGCCTCCTGGATCTCACAGGCCCCGGAAGCTGTATGAGTAATACACACAGTATTACTCATACAGCCAATGCATTCCAATACAGAAGTATTGGAATGCATTGTAAAGGATTAGACCCCAAAAGTTCAAGTCCCGAAGTGGGACAAAAAATTAAGTAAAAAAAAAAAGTTGAAAAAATAAAATTTTCCCCTCAAAAATTTAAAGTTTCAAGTAAAAATAAACAAAAACGTCATTTTCCCTAAATAAAGTAAAAAAAAATTGGTAAAAAATAGGGGGGGGTAGTATACATATTAGGTATCGCCGCGTTCATATCGACCGGCTCTATAAACATATCACATGACCTAACCCCTCAGATGAACACCGTAAAAAATGTAAAATAAAAACTGTGCTAAATAAACAATTTTTTGGTCACCTTACATCACAAAAAGTACAACAGCAATCGATCAAAAAGGCGTACACCCACCAAAATAGTACCAATCTAACCGTCACCTCATCCCGCAAAAACTGAGCCCCTACCTGAGACAATCGCCCAAAAAATAAAAAAAATAAGGCTCAGAATATGGTGACACTAAAACATAATTTTTCTTTGTTTTAAAAAAGCTGTTATTGTGTAAAACTTACATAAATAAAAAAAAGTATACATATTAGGTATCGCCGCGTTTGTATCGCCCGGCTCTATAAAAATATCACATGACCTAACCCCTCAGATGAACACCGTAAAAAATAATAAATAAAAACTGTGCTAAATAAACCATTTTTTGTCACCTTACATCACAAAAAGTGTAATAGCAACCGATCAAAAAGTCATATGCACCCCAAAATAGTGCCAATCAAACTGTCATCTCATCCCGCAAAAACTGAGCCCCTACCTAAGATAATCGCCCAAAAACTGAAAAAACTATGGCTCTCAGACTATGGAGACATTAAAACATGATTAATTTTTTTGTTTCAAAAATGATATTATTGTGTAAAACTTAGGGTACTTTCACACTTGCGTTTTTCTTTTCCGGCATAGAGTTCCGTCACAGGGGCTCTATACCGGAAAAGAACTGATCAGGCATATCCCCATGCATTCTGAATGGAGAGTAATCCGTTCAGTTTGCATCAGGATGTCTTCAGTTCAGTCGTTTTGACTGATCAGGCAAAAGAGAAAACCGTAGCATGCTACGGTTTTATCTCCGGCAAAAAAAACTGAAGACTTGCCTGAATGCCGGATCCGGCATTTTTTTCCATAGGAATGTATTAGTGCCGGATCCGGCATTCAAAATACCGGAATGCCGGATCCGTCATTCCGGTCTGCGCATGCGCAGACCTTTAAAAATGAAAAAAATGAAAAAAAACGGATCCGTTTTGCCTGATGACACCGGAAAAACGGATCCGGTATTGCAATGCATTTTTATGACTGATCAGGCATTTTTCTGACTGATCAGGCATTTTTCTGACTGATCAGGATCCTGATCAGTCAGAAAAATGCCTGATCAGTCAGAAATAATGACATCCGTTTGCATACAATTTGCCTGATCAGGCAGTCAGTTCAGGCAACGGAACTGCCTGCCGGAATCAAACAACGCAAGTGTGAAAGTACCCTTACATAAATAAAAAAAAGTATACATATTAGGTATCGCCGCGTCCGTATTGACCGGCTCTTTAAAGATATCACATGACCTAACCCCTCAGATGAACACCGTGAAAAATTTAAAATAAAAACTGTGCTAAATAAACCATTTTTTGTCACCTTTCATCTCAAAAAGTGTAATAGCAAGCGATCAAAAAGTCACACGCATCCCAAAATAGTGCCAATAAAACCGTCATCTCATCCCGCAAAAATCATACCTTACCCAAGGTGATTACCTTGGGTAAGGTATGATTTTTGCGGGATGAGATGACGGTTTTATTGCCACTATTTTGGGATGCGTGTGACTTTTTGATCAAAAACTGAAAAAATTATGTCTCTCAGACTATGGAAACACTAAAACATGATTTTTTTTAGCTTCAAAAATGAAATCATTGTGTAAAACTTACATAAATAAAAAAGAAGTATACATATTTGGTATCACCGCGTCCGTGACAACCTGGTCTATAACTATAAAAATACCACATGATCTAACCTGTCAGATGAATGTTGTAAATAACAAAAAATTAAAACGGTGCCAAAACAGCTATTTCTTGTTATCTTGCCTCACAAAAAGTGTAATATAGAGCAACCAAAAATCATATGTACCCTAAACTAGTACCAAAAAAACTTCCCTATCCCATAGTTTCTAAAATGGGGTAACTTTTTGGGAGTTTCTACTCTAGGGGTGCATCAGGGGGGCTTCAAATGGGACATGGTGTAAAAAAAAAAAAAACAGTCCAGCTAAATCTGCCTTCCAAAAACTGTATGGCATTCCTTTCCTTCTGCGCCCTGCCGTTTGCCCGTACAGCAGTTTACAACCACATATGGGGTGCTTCTGTAAACTACAGAATCGGGGCCATAAATATTGAGTTTTGTTTGGCTGTTAATCCTTGCTTTGTTACTGGAAAAAATTGATTAAAATTGAAAATTTCCCCATAAATTGAAATTCTGAAATTTCATCTCCATTTGCCAATAACTCTTATGGAACACCTAAAGGGTTAACAACGTTTGTAAAAATAAGTTTTGAATACCTTGAGGGGTGTAGTTTCTTAGATGGGGTCACTTTTATGGAGTTTTTACTCTAGGGGTGCATCAGGGGGGCTTCAAATGGGACATGGTGTCAAAAAAAAACTGTCCAGCAAAATCTGCCTTCCAAAAACTGTATGGCATTCCTTTCCTTCTGCGCCCTGCCGTGTGCCCATACAGCAGTTTACGACCACATATGGGGTGTTTCTGTAAACTACAGAATCAGGGCCATAAATATTGAGTTTTGTTTGGCTGTTAACCCTGGCTTTGTTACTGGAAAAAATTTATAAAAATGGAAAATTTGGCAAAAAAATTACATTCTGAAATTTCATCTCCATTTGCATTATCTCTTGTAGAACACCTAAAGGGTTAATGACGTTTGTAAAATCAGTTTTGAATACCTTGAGGGGTGTAGTTTCCTAAATGGGGTACATTTATGAAGTTTCTACTCTAGGGTTGCATCAGGGCGGCTTCAAATGGGACATGGTGTAAAAAAAAACAGTCCAGCAAAACCTGCCTTCCAAAAACCGTATGGCATTCCTTTCCTTCTGTGCCCTGCCGTGTGCCCGTATAGCGGTTTACGACCACATATGGGGTGGTTCTGTAAACTACAGAATCAGGGCCATAAATTTTGAGTTTGGTTTGGCTGTTAACCCTTGCTTTGTAACTGGAAAAAAATTACTAAAATGGAAAATCTGCCCAAAAAGTGAAATTTTGAAATTGTATCTCTATTTTCCATTAATTCTTGTGTTATACCTAAAGGGTTAACAAAGTTTGTAAAATCAGTTTTGAACACCTTGAGGGTGTAGTTTCTTAGATGGGGTCATTTTTAGGTGGATTCTATTTTGTAAGCCTCGCAAAGTGACTTCAGACCTGAACTGGTCCCTAAAAATTGGGTTTTTGAAAATTTCAGAAAAATGTCAAGATTTGCTTCTAAACTTGTAAGCCTTGTAACATCCCCAAAAAATAGAATATCATTCCCAAAATGATCCAAACATGAAGTAGACATATGGGGAATGTAAAGTAATAACTATTTTTGGAGGTATTACTATGTCTTATAGAAGTAGAAAAATTGAAACTTGGAAATTTGCAATTTTTTACAACTTTTTTTGTAAATTTGGTATTTTTTTATAAATAAAAATGTTTTTTTTTTTTTTACTTCATTTTACCAGTGTCATGAAGTACAATATGTGATGAAAAAACTATCTCAGAATGGCCTGGATAAGTCAGAGCGTTTTAAAGTTATCATTACTTAAAGTGACAATGGTCAGATTTGCAAAAAATTGCCTGGTCCTTAAGGTGAAATAAGGCCGTGTCCCAAAGGGGTTAAAGGGAAGGTGTGAGATGCAAATTTGACACCATCACATAACCTGCATTAGCCAGTAGAAGCCCACAGGTCTGTCACTCATATCCTAAATGCCATACACATGGTCACATGACTTTTATCAGCCAATACAAGCTTGCATACACACAGTTTTACACCAGGTTTCCATAACAACCCAGCCATTATTCTTCACTGTCACCTTTACGCCCTGATGTCTGAGTCCTTAAGGTCAATTCAGCGTTTCCGGGTCATTCGGATCTCCGGTGACCCAATAACCCGGAATAGGATGGTGATTGGTGGTGTATTATCACACCACCGATCACCATCCTTAGATCCTGAGGGGTGGCGGTGACATCACCTCTCAGGATCGCATCCTATTGGCTGGGCGGGCGGGGGTTAACTTCCCCCAGCTCTGCTCTCATCCTGCACACTGCTTCCGTGAAGAGAGGAGCCCGTCCGTCCACCTCTGAGCCCAGCACCCCCAGGTGAGCCACCATAATTCCATCTTGCATTCAAAAGTTTGCAGGGACGGGTTTAGGGAAAGGTTAGATTAGGCAGGGAGACTGAGGGGTAGTTTTAGGGGGGAAAAAAAAAATAATTATAATAATTATCAGGTGTCTGGGGTCCATAGCACACTCAGCTGTGCGACCCTAGACCACCCAGGGGTGCTGCAGCTTGCATCCGGCCACTGTTAGCACATCGTCCACCCCTCCGCTGATCAGCTTCGGACCACTAATCAGCGAGTTTGAATATTTTTTTATTTTTTTGGGGGGGGGGGGGGTTTAATTTTTTTATTTATTTAGTTTTATCAATTTTTTCTGTTAGGTTTAGGGTGGGTTAGGGTAGTGGACATGAACACCCGTCCCCCCTCACACACGCACACTAAAAAAAGTTTTACACACACGTACACACACACATGTGCACACACACACTCCCCTATGGCCCGCCAGACGTTCTAGACTGAGGAGGCATACGCTATGCTTGTCTCTGAGAGCCCCAGTGAGGACGAGGATGACCTCATCATCTAGTGATGATGATAAGCCCCCAAGGCGGCGGAGACGCCGCCAGGCAGAGCCAGGGGACCTCCATGCCAGGGACCCTGTGACCCACACTAGTATGAGCCACCCTGGGGCTCATACTAATTTTCCAGCCCACCAGATAAGTCCACCTGAGCCCCGGAACTTGTCTGTTGTACCCAAGAGGATTTTGAGCCTGTGATTCCTGACTTTGTTGGCCAAACAGGAATCCAGATTCCCACAGTGGGTTTCACTGAATATGACTTTTTAAGTTTTTTTTTTCAGTGACCAGTTTATGAATCTGATAGTGGAGTAAACGAACTTGTTCGCCCAACAGTTCATTGCTCAACACCCGGGCTCCTTTTTGGCTTGGTCCGGTGGCTGGACTCCAGTCAGTGCAGCCGAGATGAGGACGTTTTGGGGCCTCGTGCTGAACATGGGCCTAGTCAAAAAAAAACAGTGTCAGGCGGTACTGGAGTGGGGATGTCCTCTACCAGACCCCACTCTACTGTATGGCCATGACACATTCCCGTTTTGAGGCCATTCGGAAATGCCTGCATTATGCAGATAATGCAGCATGTCCCCCCCGAGGTGATCCTGCCTATGACCGCCTGTACAAAATCAGGCCGGTCATCGATCACTTCAGGGCCAATTGTTTTGAGGCCTATGTACCTGGAAGGGAGGTTGCTGTTGATGAGTCTCTCATTGCTTTCAAGGGCAGACTCATTTTCCGCCAGTATGTTCCCTCTAAGTGGACGAGGTATGGCGTGAAGCTGTGCAAACTTTGTGAGAGTACCTCAGGGTACACTTACAAGTTTCGTGTGTACGAGGGGCCAGATTCCCGTATTCAACCCCCAGAATGTCCCCCCACTCTGGGTGTTAGCGGGAAACTTGTGTGGGACCTTATGTACCCACTGCTAGATAAGGGTTACCACCTGTACGTGGATAACTTTTATACTAGTATCCCCTTGTTCCAGTCCCTCGCCACCAGATCCACGTCTGCTTGTGGGACTGTGCGGAAAAATCAACGCGGCCTCCCTACCCACCCCCTCCAGGTTCCTATCCCCAGGGGTGAGACCCGTGCCCTTATCAGTGGAAACCTGTTGCTGGATATAAGGACAAGAGGGATGTCCTTGAACTGTCCACAATTCACGGTAACGGCATCACCCCTGTCCCTGTGCAAGGTACCGCGGCAACGGTCCTCAAGCCTGATTGTATTGTGGACTACAATCGGTATATATGGGAGGAGTTGATCTCTCTGATCAAGTCCTCAAGCCATATATAACGCTATGCGCAAAACCCAGGCATGATACAAAAAAGTTGCGGTCTACTTGGTACAGGTTGCCTTGTACAACTCTTTTGTGCTGTCCCGGAGCGCTGGCAACACAGGGAAATTCCTTCAGTTCTATGAGGCAGTCCTCAAGGACCTGATCTTTTCTGACTGGGAAAGAGCAGGCCGGAGTACCTCGGGAACTGGAGGCGCCAGGATTGTCCCTGGCCAACACTTTTCAGGTGTGGTCCCCCATACTGGAAAGAAGGGACGGTCCCCAAAAAAGTGCAGAGTGTGGAGGGGGATACGAAAGGACACCACCACTCAGTGTGATACAAGCCCCGATCATCCGGGCCTCTGCATTGACGGTTGCTTCAGGGAGTACCACACTTCCATGGAGTACTAAATTTATAATCCCCTTCCCCAATTTTAATTCTATTTTGCCACAGACAATCGCCCAAAAAAAAAAAAACTATGGCTCTCAGACTATGGAGAATGCTGTATGGCCAAATGGCAGGACGCACGAGGAAAGTATATGGTTTTTGGAAGGCAGATTTTACTAGACTGTTTTTTTTTTACCCTGGGTTCAGACCTGAGCGTTCTGAAACGAGCGCTCTGTATGCGCGATTGTACCAGCGTTTACAATCGCGCATACAGAGACAAGCGAACACACATTGTCGCGCGTTCCCGCTGAAGTCTATATATGGGAACGCGCGATTAACGCCCCAAAAAAAGCTCAAGAACTTGTTTGAGCGTCGGGCGTTTTACAGCGCGATCGTACGCGCTGTAAAACGCCCAGGTGAGAACCATTCCCATAGGGAAGCATTGGTTTCTCCTTGTTGAGCGCTTTACAGCGCGTAGGAACGCGCTGTAAAACGCTCAGGTGTGAACTTAGGGTAACACCATGTCCCATTTGAAGCCCCCCTGATGCACCTCTAGAGTAGAAACTCCATAAAAGTGACCCCATCTAAGAAACTACACCCCTCAAGATATTCAAAACTGATTTGACAAACTTTGTTAACCCTCTAGGTGTTCCACAAGAGTTATTGGCAAATGGAGATGACATTTCAGAATTTAAATTTTTTGTAACCTTGCCTCACAAAAATGTAATATAGAGCAACCAAAAATCATATGTACCCTAAAAATAGTCCCAACAAAACCCTGTTAACCCTTGCTTTGTCCTAGAAAAAAATGGATTAAAATGGAAAATTTGCCCAAAAATGTAAATTCTGAAATTTCATCTCCATTTGCCAATAACTCTTGTGGAACACCTAAAGGGTTAACAAAGTTTGTAAAATCAGTTTGGAATACCTTGAGGGGTGTAGTTTCTAAAATTGGGTCATTTTTGTGTGGTTTCTATTATGTAAACCTCACAAAGTGACTTCAGACCTGAACTGGTCCTTAAAAAGTGGGTTTTGGAAAATTTAAAAACAATTCAAGATTTGCTTCTAAACTTCTAAGCCTTGTAACGTCCCCAAAAAATAAAATGGCATTCCCCAAATTATCCAAACATGAAGTAGACATATGGGGAATGTAAATTAATAACTATTTCTGGAGGTATTACTATGTATTATAGAAGTAGAGAAATTGAAACTTGGAAATTTGCTAATTTTTCCAACTTTTTGGTAAATTTGGTATTTTTTTTATAAATAAAAATGAAAAATGATTTTTACTCCATTTTACCAGTGTCATGAAGTACAATATGTGACGAAAAACAATCTCAGAATGGCCTGGATAAGTAAAAGCATTTTAAAGTTATTCACACATAAAGTGACACTGGTCAGATTTGCAATAAATGGCCTGGTTCTTAAGGGGTTAAAGGAAAAGGGCGCTGTGGATGACAACGTTAAGGGAGCTGAGTGCTGTGGCAGTCACAGTAAAGGGTACATTCAGGGCCGTCTTTAACAAGGGGCAATCTCAGAATGGCCTGGATAAGTAAAAGCGTTTTGAACTGAACCAACCAAGGAATGAAAAAATTAAAAATACAGAGCACCTCGACACTGTTATCAGTGATAGTGCACATTTCTCTCCCTATAATCTAGTGCAGTATCTCTCACTGGGTGTCCCTATAGACAAAGTGCTTCTTTCGCACACTGCCGTCACACCGTCCGCGGTTCGCAATACACTGAAAGCTTGAGTGGTGTGGATGGGAGAACACACACCACTGTGAATAGTCACAATGAGGATTGACTAATTCACAAACCGCAACAGGGACTCAGTGTCCAGCTACGTGTGCTGCAGTGCACTGAATGCCTGAACTACACCAACCACCATCGGCACATGACTGTGAGGTGTTGGTAACAGTGTAGAGGTGCAAAGCAGTTAAAGGGATTCTGTCACCTCCCCTAACCCAAAATCCGATTTTAAAGCAGCCATGCAGCACAGCTTACCTTGATTAGGCTGTGCTCTTTTATCTTGTAATCCGTCCAGTAGTTTCTGTAAAAAACGACTTTTATGGATATGCAAATGAGCCCTGAATGTGCCCAGAGGGGCGTTTTGTTCCTCTTAGAGAGCCCAGTACCGCCCCTCTTACAGTGCCCAGCCCGCCTTCCTTGCACTGTCTAACCGCCCACAGCCTCTCCTCCCTCTCCTCCCCCTCCCTCACGGCCGAACGAACTCTCGCACAGGCGCAGTACCCACTGAGGGCTGCGCCTGTGCGATCAGCAGGAGACTGTGGGGAAAGAAATCGCTGGCTGGCTTCACTGTGGCAGGCAGGCAGGCTGGAGAAAGCGCAGGGTGCAGCAGCGATCGGCTATCCTCTGCGCTTCCTACCAGGCTGACTGAGGGAAGAGCGAGAAACGGACGTCACTGGGCTCGGCGCATGCCCAGTGACGAGGATGAAGCTCCTGCCCTCAGTCTCCTGCTGATCGCACAGGCGCAGCAGTTTTTAAAATTGGATCTATATCTGAATCCGAGACCACTCTTTTCAAAATTACCTGCAGCCTGCAACGGGGCCACACCCCCAGGGTTTCCGGAGTCGGGAATATGCATGACCGGGAAGGTGAGCTGGACTAAGTGTTTTTCTATGTGTGAATCTCATGTCTGATCCCAGTGTAATTATATTACTATTACACTTCTCACAAAAAGTTAGGCCATTCCATTTGAGGTTCCCCAGTCTCCAGCAGCCGTTCCCTTGAAACGACCTCGATGAAATTAAGCCTCTGTTATTTATGCAGAGGCACAATGACTGGATTAATGATGTTATTCAAGTAGTATGGGCCTGTCACTGTACCATTCACAAAGTGTAGGACAGTTCTGTATTGAAGAGACACACCTGCCCACACTGTAACACCACCACGACCAAAGGCTCGTCTGGTGACAACAGTGGCTGATGCATAGTGCTCTCCTTGCGTCTCCAACATCGTTGGCGGCCATCATTTCTTCTCAGTGTGAATCAACTTTCATCTGTGAACATCACTAAGGCTCACTGTTCCCTCGTCCAGCATAGATGTTCCCTGGCCCATGCAAACTACCCTTGCAGTTCGTCTAGCATGCGGACCACGGTTTTGAATGGTCTGACGTAACACCTGGGTGCCTCTCACCTTCCTTCCTTATATGTGCCTGGAGTTGTGTGGCATTCATCATCCGATTCCACAGGGCATTGTTCACAATGAAGCGGTCATCAGTCTGGCATGTGGCCAAAGGACGTCTACTTCTATGCCTTTCTGTGACTCTTCCCATCTCTCTGTATCTCTGTTGCAACCTGCTGGTGACACTCTAAGCTCTGTGGCCACCGTCTGAGAACATCCTGCTTAGAGTCTCACAATGGCGAAGTACTGTTGATCAATTGTTAGGTGTCATCTTGGTCTCATGATGTCAAAATGTGAACAGCATGATGAGGAGGACTGTTTAAATACCAATTCTAATTGGTACCAGGAACAACCTCTCAGACATGATATAGAGGCTGGTTGTCAGCAGTAATACATGGAATAGCTGTTACTGTAGTATAAGGTGTGTGGATCTCATGTCTGATCACAGTGTAATTATATTACTATTATATTCAGTTATGTCAGTAACAGGGGGCGGGGCTGTGACAACCTCTCAGACATGGCATAGAGGCTGGTTGTCAGCAGTAATAGATGGAATAGCTGTTACTGTAGTATAAGGTGTGTGGATCTCATGTCTGATCACAATGTAATTATATTACTATTATATTCAGTGATGTCAGTAACAGGGGGCGGGGCTGTGACAACCTCTCAGACATGATATAGAGGCTGGTTGTCAGCAGTAATAGATGGAATAGCTGTTACTGTAGTATAAGGTGTGTGGATCTTATGTCTGATCACAATGCAATGATATTACTATTATATTCAGTGATGTCAGTAACAGGGGGCGGGGCTGTGGCAACCTCTCATACATGATATAGAGGCTGGTTGTCAGCAGTAATAGATGGAATAGCTGTTACTGTAGTATAAGGTGTGTAGATCTCATGTCTGATCACTATGTAATTATATTACTATTATATTCAGTGATGTCAGTAACAGGGGGCGGGGCTGTGACAACCTCTCAGACATGATATAGAGGCTGGTTGTCAGCAGTAATAGATGGAATAGCTGTTACTATAGTATAAGATGTGTGGATCTCATATCTGATCACAGTGTAATTATATTACTATTATATTTAGTGATGTCAGTAACAGGGGGCGGGGCTGTGACAACCTCTCAGACATGATATAGAGGCTGGTTGTCAGCAGTAATAGATGGAATAGCTGTTACTGTAGTATAAGGTGTGTGGATCTCATGTCTGATCACAATGTAATTATATTACTATTATATTCAGTGATGTCAGTAACAGGGGGCGGGGCTGTGACAACCTCTCAGACATGATATAGAGGCTGGTTGTCAGCAGTAATAGATGGAATAGCTGTTACTGTAGTATAAGGTGTGTGATCTCATGTCTGATCACAGTGTAATTATATTACTATTATATTCAGTGATGTCAGTAACAGGGGGCGGGGCTGTGACAACCTCTCAGACATGATATAGAGGCTGGTTGTCAGCAGTAATATATGGAATAGCTGTTACTGTAGTATAAGGTGTGTGATCTCATGTCTGATCACAGTGTAATTCTATTACTATTATACTCAGTGATGTCAGTAACAGGAGGCGGGGCTGTGACAACCTCTCAGACATGATATAGAGGCTGGTTGTCAGCAGTAATAGATGGAATAGCAGTTACTGTAGTATAAGGTGTGTGGATCTCATGTCTGATCACAATGTCATTATATTACTATTATATTCAGTGATGTCAGTAACAGGGGGCGGGACTGTGACAACCTCTCAGACATGATATAGAGGCTGGTTGTCAGCAGTAATAGATGGAATAGCAGTTACTGTAGTATAAGGTGTGTGATCTCATGTCTGATCACAGTGTAATTATATTACTATTATATTCAGTGATGTCAGTAACAGGGGGCGGGGCTGTGACAACCTCTCAGACATGATATAGAGGCTGGTTGTCAGCAGTAATAGATGGAATAGCAGTTACTGTAGTATAAGGTGTGTGGATCTCATGTCTGATCACAATGTCATTATATTACTATTATATTCAGTGATGTCAGTAACAGGGGGCGGGGCTGTGACAACCTCTCAGACATGATATAGAGGCTGGTTGTCAGCAGTAATAGATGGAATAGCAGTTACTGTAGTATAAGGTGTGTGGATCTCATGTCTGATCACAATGTCATTATATTACTATTATATTCAGTGATGTCAGTAACAGGGGGCGGGGCTGTGACAACCTCTCAGACATGATATAGAGGCTGGTTGTCAGCAGTAATAGATGGAATAGCAGTTACTGTAGTATAAGGTGTGTGATCTCATGTCTGATCACAGTGTAATTATATTACTATTATATTCAGTGATGTCAGTAACAGGGGGCGGGGCTGTGACAACCTCTCAGACATGATATAGAGGCTGGTTGTCAGCAGTAATATATGGAATAGCAGTTACTGTAGTATAAGGTGTGTGGATCTCATGTCTGATCACAATGTCATTATATTACTATTATATTCAGTGATGTCAGTAACAGGGGGCGGGGCTGTGACAACCTCTCAGACATGATATAGAGGCTGGTTGTCAGCAGTAATAGATGGAATAGCAGTTACTGTAGTATAAGGTGTGTGGATCTCATGTCTGATCACAATGTCATTATATTACTATTATATTCAGTGATGTCAGTAACAGGGGGCGGGGCTGTGACAACCTCTCAGACATGATATAGAGGCTGGTTGTCAGCAGTAATAGATGGAATAGCAGTTACTGTAGTATAAGGTGTGTGGATCTCATGTCTGATCACAGTGTAATTATATTACTATTATATTCAGTGATGTCAGTAACAGGGGGCGGGGCTGTGACAACCTCTCAGACATGATATACAGGCTGGTTGTCAGCAGTAATATATGGAATAGCAGTTACTGTAGTATAAGGTGTGTGGATCTCATGTCTGATCACAATGTCATTATATTACTATTATATTCAGTGATGTCAGTAACAGGGGGCGGGGCTGTGACAACCTCTCAGACATGATATACAGGCTGGTTGTCAGCAGTAATATATGGAATAGCAGTTACTGTAGTATAAGGTGTGTGGATCTCATGTCTGATCGCAGTGTAATTATATTACTATTATATTCAGTGATGTCAGTAACAGGGGGCGGGGCTGTGACAACCTCTCAGACATGATATAGAGGCTGGTTGTCAGCAGTAATAGATGGAATAGCTGTTACTGTAGTATAAGGTGTGTGGATCTCATGTCTGATCACAGTGTAATTATATTACTATTATATTCAGTGATGTCAGTAACAGGGGGCGGGGCTGTGACAACCTCTCAGACATGATATAGAGGCTGGTTGTCAGCAGTAATAGATGGAATAGCTGTTACTGTAGTATAAGGTGTGTGGATCTCATGTCTGATCACTAGTGTAATTATATTACTATTATATTCAGTGATGTCAGTAACAGGGGGCGGGGCTGTGACAACCTCTCAGACATGATATAGAGGCTGGTTGTCAGCAGTAATAGATGGAATAGCTGTTACTGTAGTATAAGGTGTGTGGATCTCATGTCTGATCATAGTGTAATTATATTACTATTATATTCAGTGATGTCAGTAACAGGGGGCGGGGCTGTGACAACCTCTCAGACATGATATAGAGGCTGGTTGTCAGCAGTAATAGATGGAATAGCTGTTACTGTAGTATAAGGTGTGTGGATCTCATGTCTGATCACAGTGTAATTATATTACTATTATATTCAGTGATGTCAGTAACAGGGGGCGGGGCTGTGACAACCTCTCAGACATGATATAGAGGCTGGTTGTCAGCAGTAATAGATGGAATAGCTGTTACTGTAGTATAAGGTGTGTGGATCTCATGTCTGATCACAATGTCATTATATTACTATTATATTCAGTGATGTCAGTAACAGGGGGCGGGGCTGTGACAACCTCTCAGACATGATATAGAGGCTGGTTGTCAGCAGTAATAGATGGAATAGCTGTTACTTTAGTATGCGGTGTCTGGATCTCTTGATCCCCTGATTACAATAATGATTACACAAGTAATACCAGCAGTGGTGATTATTTATTGTCAATGAAATTCTTCTTTAAATCAGATTTGCAGTTATACACTGATATACAATGTTGAAGACATTTTCTAAAAATAATCTTGCTTATTATTATCTAAAGAGGGTGGTGGGTATGAAAGGGTTAAAATTAGCAACAGGATAAGTAAAATCATTAGAGTAAGAGAAGGGTCCTTTGCTGCTCTCACTTCTAGCTCTGAGGCCATGTCCTAGGACAGTTACCAGCAGAGGTCATATCCTAGGCCCTACAGTGACTCGGAGGTAGAGGGGGGTTTGGGGGTTAGTAAGCGCCAGTCATAGGGGAAGTTATTGTTACAAACAGTTACTGATCTGTGTCAAATCAGTGAATTTATGCAGTGAATTCCTTGAGCGTATACGTTTCTCCCCGTCCTGTTTCCTGACAGATCGCCTTGACCTGCAGGGGATCAGGGGGGTATAATCACACATGACGGACTTGAGTCCAGAAATACGAGAGCGGGACTGGATAACATCCAGAAAACCTTCCATCCAGTGGAAACGCTGGTGCAGGGAAAACAGGGGCTACCCCCTGCCCACATGCCCTGTCTACCGCCCCATGTAGATACAGGGGCCCAGCAGTAGATTTCTGTTAAATTATGTCACCACGCCTGCGTGACGACCACACCAGTCCTCACCTGCAGGCTCAGAGGCCCATCAGGCTGTCCTAGCGTGTACCCCAAGATTAAAGTAGAGCAGATTAAGGCATAATCTACACATCTTGGTAGTAGTAAAGGGTTAAAGACTCTTCTACTTTTCTGAAACCACAACTCCACTATAAAGCCTTATTTTAGGAGTTGAATGCACATAACATTTTTTTCCTCTTGATTCCTCCATACACATGCATGCCTGGTTTCTTGCGAGCATGCATGTGTTTTCAGTGGCAAGAGGGGAGAAAGCTGCTGCCAAACATCTCTGGTGGTGGCTTATTTCCTGCCAGACCAAATTTTATTTCAATGCCCGAACCTCTTACTCCTAACATCATCTGTCAGGGGAGAGTCAGGAGGCCCCCAAACACATTAGATAGTAGCCCCCCAGCTCTGCTGTCAATAATGTAATGTTTATGGGGGCTTTTATGGTACACAGTCACATGTTCAAGTTTCCTGATGCAGTTTTGGATCATAAAAGGAGAGCATATAGGACATATTTCTGCTCTTTTATGAATTCACTCCTGGCTTGGGTTCCAAACTGCATCAGGACACCTGACCGTGTGGCCGCCCTTATACTCTAGTCACATATAGCGCTATATCGGCTGATTCACTGTTCTTTACGGGAAGACATTAACATATCACTTTGCTGCTCCCTGGTGGCTCAGTGAGGTGTAGCATGTTTTTTGGGAGAAACAATGGGGGTAATTTACCAACTGATATACATCAGTTTTATGGCATAATCTGTCGCAGATTGTGGCGCAAACATAATTGCGCAGCTATCTGCGACTTTTTCCGGCTTGGGTAGGCCCATCTCATTTATCATTTTCTATGCCTGTTTTAGGTCATAGAAAATGGTCAAGGAAGCTGGCTTACATTTAGACCAGCGGTGAATGCGCCAAAGTTATGTAGAGGCCGAAGCCTCTTCATAACTTCGGTGGATCCAGCGCACGGGGTTAGACGCCTGTCTTAGTAAATGACCCCCAATGTTTTCACCAGGTAAAGTTAAAGGGGTTGTCCAGGATTAGAAAAACATGACTGCTTTCATCCAAGAACAGCACAACACCTGTCCACAGATTGTGTCTGGTATTGCAGATCAGCTCCATTGACGTAAATGACGTGCAATACCACACACAATCTCTACACAGGGTGGTGTTGCTTTTAGAATATGGCAGCTATGTTTTTATAACCCCTTTTGAAAATGTATCTCATAAGATTTAATACACCAAATGCACCAGTATTTTGATTTGTTGAAATAAGACAATGGCCCACACTTACTAATGTGAGTGCTCCTTGATTTTGTAGTGTTATAACAAAATGCGGCACAGTTTGGCGCTTCTACGCTTATAGTAATTATCTACCCCTAGTCTGATAAGGGGGCATGACTTACCATAAAACGAGTGTGATGTCTATGCAACATTTAGCGTCAATTCTGGCCACAGTTCTAACATGAAATCCAGTCTCAAAGTAACCCAACTAATAGTATAGATTAATAGTATAGAGAAAAAACTGCGCCACATTTATCATCCAGCCAGAGCCCTTGTGATAAATCTGCTGCAGGTCTAGACAGCCTGTTTACAGGACTAGTAATTTGTGCCATTGTGTGTATTCTGTTCAGATCTTTGGTAACAGTGTAGCAATTTTCTTGAAATATTTCAGGTTTGCTCCTCCTTGGATTAGTTTTATGTTTGACGCCTCAACAAACAATGCAGGCTTTCTTCTGTTCTTCGTATTCCAGGAGATACTCAGGGTAGATCTGATGCTTCTCAAACACCACAAAAATGGAGGGATTTATGGGATTGTCCACGCAGGAATCATAGTACCGTGTGATGCTTCCGTGTCTCAGTGGTGGACGTTTCATTTGGGGGTTTCCCGGCACGTACTCTCCCACCAGCACACGAGCTACGAACATCATCCGTGTCCCAGTAGAGGTCGCTATGGAGTAGTTATGGGAGTACGAGGCGTCTCGGGCAAAGTAACTTCCTATGGGTAAAATCATGAGAAGTTACAAGCAACTGCTTAAAAAGGTTCTCCAGGATATTGATAGCCTATCCTCAGGGTACGTCATCAGTATTTGATTGGCCTCCGAGTCCCAACACCACTGCCGACCAGCTGTTTTAGGAGGCCGTGGTTCTCCTTGAGCGCTTAGGCCTCTTTTCACAGGTAGGCCATGTGATGTCACATTCATCAGTCATGGGCCTAGGTGCAGTTCAGTCCTATTCAAGTGAATGAAGCTAGCTAAAGTACCAAGCACAGTCACTGTCCAATGGGTGGCACTGTGCTTGATATGCTGTGAGGAAACTGAGGTGCTCGCTGGAGCTCCGGGGAGCACAGCCGCTTCCTCAAACAGCTGATCAGCAGGGATGATGGGAGTTGGACCCTCAACAATCTCATATTGATGACATATCCTGATTCCTGAGGCTAGGCCATCAATATAAAAATCCTGGAGAAATGATTTAATGAAATCACTAGTAAAAAAAACATATATCATTGTGGAACCCAAGGCTGTCTGGCAATGCTAGGAGATGTACAGTAGCTGTTAACTGCTGGAGACCAACAGATTGCGGACATTTGTATTATAACATGAAATTTGTCTTGTGTATTGATACAAAGAAAAGAAAGAAAAGTTCAGCTCATCTCTGTTGCCTTCACCCGTACTACTAGTGCATGGAAAACCCGGAGCTGAGCAGGTGTACAGGCATGCAGTGTTGTTCACATGGTGTCATTATTCTTTCCAATAAAGCCTGTAGATTTTTTTTTAAGAAGCTAGAGTGCTGGATCACTTTATCTTGCATTATGACACCATGGATCCCTTTTAGCTCTGTGGAAAAGGCCCAAAGATGTCTGGGACATACCTTGTATCCTACTGTATTTCTGGGAGGAAGTCACATACATACAGTGGGTGTAATCGCACCGTCTAGTGGTGGTATAATAAAAAATATATAATAGACAATATATAATACATTTGTGGCCATAAGGCTGTCTTCACAGGGTGGAAGCAATGTAGTGGCTGCAATAGCAACTTGAATTTGGAATTAAAGGGAACCTGTCACCAAAAAAACAGATACTAAACTGTTAATAGCACCTTACAGTGCTGCACAGTAGTTTTCTAATGCACTTTTTGATTGTTTAGCCACATTTAGCCTCCTTGAGAAATCGATGTTTTATTCAGCCGCTACCCCCTGCTTCAAGTCAGGTTTGAAGTCAAGGGGGCAGCGTCCTAGGCGTCTCCGATCCTGCTCTCCCCGCCTCCCGCCGCCTTTATTGACACGCCAGATCTCAGTGCCGGGACCGTGCTCCCAGCCCGCATGCGCAGTAAAGGGCTGCTGTAGCGCGATCCTGGCTCGTACACTCAGCCGGCTTCAGTTTCTACTGCCCATGCGCCCGCCAGCCTTACATACTAGCGCAGTTGCAGAAGATGCCGGGCGCATGCGCAGTAGCAAAACTGAAGCCAGCTGAGTGTACGAGCCGGAGCCGGGATTCCGCTACAGCAGCCCTTTACTGCGCATGCAGGCTGGGAGCGCGGTCCCGGCACTGAGATCCGGCGTGTCAATAAAGGCGGGGAGAGCAGCATTCGAGACGCCTAGGCCGCTGCCCCCTTGACTTCAAACCTGACTTGAAGCAGGGGGCAGCGGCTGAATAAAACATTGATTTCTCCAGGAGGCTAGATGCGTCTAAACAATCAAAAAGTGCATTAGGAAACTACTATGCAGCACTATAAGGTACTATTAACAGTTTAGTATCCGTTTTTTTGGTGACAGGTTCCCTTTAATAATGCTAATAACTCACAAATTTATGGTGCCACTGGCTGCCATGGTTGGGCGCTGTTGTGGCCCTAGGCTTCATGCACACAATTATATTTTTCTTTAGTGTGCTGTTTGTATTTAAGACGGACAGCACACTGACCTGTACAAGTTATGGGGCCATACACACATCCGTTCTTTTAAGAATTCATGTGCCTGATCCAGGAATCTCACAGCACATACTTTTCTTGTCCATTTTTGTGCAGGAGAGGAGCCCTTTCTATTGATGGGAGTAAGAAAAAACAGGATGCATACAGAAGCTATCACAGAAGCTTTTTTCAAGCGTGTGCATGAAGCCTTATGAAAAGCCAGTATGCCTTCAAATGAGTCTGGTGACATCTGATTGCCCAGTCTGCGTGAACATCTGCAGTCCACACTGAAAAACTAACAGCCCTCCAATCAAACTACCTAGGAGCTGGGATCTACCTTGTCCATACACAATGCCATGTGTACCACAGATACGCCAGTCAAAATTGTCGTTGCAGATGGCATCGATGTGCTTCTTCTCTGTGCCATGAAACAACCGGATTTCTTTCACGTCTCGTCCCTGATTGACTTTTTTCATCTGTTCCTTTTGCCTTGAAAGAAAGACACAACGTTACAAAACAGCAGCCTGGCCAGAAAGGATTCCCCACCCATCGAGAAGTGAGGTGAGGCCACTGTTACTAGGTTCCCACCACCTACAATGAAGAAGGTTAGGTTAATGTGAGTTGGGGCATTCTCTATAATGTCTCATCACCTATAGTGAGCTGAAGGATCCTATCTCTGTAGGGTTCCACTACCCATAATGAAGGAGGAAATGGCCATCATGAGCTGGGTCATCCTCTGTAGGTTTCTATTAGCTATAAAAAGTAGGATGGGGCCATAATGAGCTTGGGCATTCTTTGTAGGGTCCCAACACCTATAGTGAGTTGGGGATACTATCTCTATAGGGTCGGACCTATTGTAATGAATGGGATGCGGCCAATGTGAGTTGGGCATGCTGTCTCTATATTTTTCCACCACCCATCTCTTAGAGATCCTTACACCCATAGTGAAGGGGATTGGAGTGATGGTGATCTGGGGAATACTGTTACAGGGAGGCCTTTTATAATTTATACCTATTTTTATGGAGTACATATTAAACATTGTAAGATGTGAGGATAAAGAGCTGACATACCACTGAAAGACCTGCCACAGAGATGGGTTCTGGAGTCGCCACATATTCTTAACCACATGGCCGCTTACTGTCTTGGTGAAGCTGTTTACAATTTCTGAGAACTCGCTGGATGTGTTAGAGACAAGAACATTCTTGGTGGGAGACAGAAAAACAGAAGTTAACACCTTAAGTCCCATTTTTTCCATCATGTCATAGGGACTCTGTTTATTACCCTGCAGCCTATGTCTGGCATGGCCTCAGAGTCCCACGTCTTAGGGTAGATGTCAATCTTCAGAGGAGACGTTCCTGATTTCGGGGATGGCTTGGCTCCTGGTGTATTTTTGCTAAAAGAATACATTTAAGCATGACAGGTTACATAGGGCCACCTGATAGAAGATCCAGGAGCAGCAAGTAAGCTATTAGGATGTCTTCACATGTATCAGATTTTGTTGTTGAAATTGCTGCAACTGAAAATCTGTTCAATTCTTCTGAATAGAACTTGCAGAAATCCATGTGCTTGGTGCAAAAACAACCCCATTCAGATGAATGGAACTGATTTTCAATCGCTGAAATTTCTGAAGCAAAATCTTTTGTGTGTGAAGGCACTCTTATACTTCGTTTACATCTAAGTTAGAAGATTTAGCAGGCTGTTCCTGCACAGAGCAGCCTGCCAGATCTCACAGCATCCTTTACCTCCCTGTCGAATCCCCAATTGACTGCAATGAGGTCCATCAGTGATCCGGTCGATTTCCAGGATAAATGTTGGGTTTCATTTGTACAAAAAATTTTTGCGTGCAACGTTCTTTTGTCCGGCAGACAGCCAGCATTTTCGCCAGATTAGGCAGCTGGAGATCCGAAACGGAGATCTGAACACAGCCTTATAGCCTTCCATTTATAAAATGCAGATATAGTACCGCAGACTTGGGGGTATTACAATATTGTATATAGTTTTTTGTTTTATATTATGTATTTTTATAGGTTATGGCTGTAGTTACCATTAAGTATATATATCAGTGATTGATAGGAACAGAGCGGCTAACTGCCCTGTTCGTCCCCTCTTGGTAGGAGTGATCTGGTCCTGCTTCCTGCTAGGAGGGGAAGTTCCTGTCCAGAAAGGAGAAAGAAAGCACACTGCAGATCTACTGCTCCTAAGAGAGGTTCACAATTAGATTTTAAGTGATGCCTCATATAAATCCTTGAGAAGACAGACCGCAAAGTGAACAGCTACAACCAGCATTTGAAGACACTGCTATGGTGAGTCATTACAGCTAAGACACCCATCACCCAGACTACTATTAGGCCAGTGCAATACAAGAGCTAAACTGCAACCATCTAACCTGCCTCCATAATCATTACTGGTGCCAGGAAATTGTCCCTCAAATCAGCTGTCCAGAGAGGAGGGAAGAAGCACACTGCAGAGCTCCCGCTTCTAAGAGAGGTTCTCAATTAGATTTTACGTGATGTCTCATAAATCTTTGAGAAGACAGACCGCAAAGTGAACAGCTACAACCAGCATTTGAAGACACTGCTATAGTGAGTGACTAAGACACCCATCACCCAGACCACTATTGGGCCAGTA
This sequence comes from Bufo gargarizans, assembly GCF_014858855.1. Lineage (NCBI taxonomy): Eukaryota > Metazoa > Chordata > Amphibia > Anura > Bufonidae > Bufo > Bufo gargarizans. The sequence continues at coordinate 516,583,879 of NC_058081.1, read as the reverse complement.
CAATGCAAGAGCTAAACTGCAACCATTCTACCTGCCTCCATAATCATTACTGGTGCCAGAAATTGCACTTCAAATCGCTATTGAATGTACCTGAAGTTGCACTTTGTAAAAGAGACTTTTATATGTTTAATTTCATCCTTATTGTGCACCGACCCTCAAACAGCAACGGCTTAAGGAACTACACCATGACACAACACCTCATCAAGGTCACTACCACTCCCATCATCTGCACCGGCTCCTCGAGGACTCACTGCATGAAATTAGTATTACGAACAGGATTGTGCCTCCATGCCTTACTATAGTTGGCCTAATTGCTGTGTGGACGCTAAAAGAGACTTTATTGCCCAGCTGGAAGGAATTCAGTAGAAGCCACAGCCACTTCATGGTAACAACACAGAAGGGGTTAATCGTCCATCTTGAATCAGGGCCACGTACACTAAAGCACAGATGCATCGCCCCACCAGAATGGGAAATCAAAGAGAATGCTCAGCTGTGGAGCAGGCAAGATGTGTCTGCCTGATGTTCCTCTGGGTGTGAGAGTTTGGTACCTTCAATTAGGCCCCAAAACAAAAACGTAATAGCCAGCTCAATCTTGTAGCAAAGAGGAATACGTTATTGAAGCGATAAAAACTTCCAATACAGGACTCGTCTTGTCTACGGGTTTCAGACCTTAGACCCCCGTTTTTTATTTTGCCAAATGAAAAAAGCCTTTGGGCCAAAAAGAACAGAAGTTTGCCTGTCACCAGAAGTTGCCATTCCACTGAAGTGCTGGAGAAAGAAGGCAGAGGAGCTTGCCAAAGTGATCAAGATGGCAGAAAAGAAGCAGAAGCCCAACTGGTTGGCGATGATGTGGGGCGGCCACCCCAAAGTACTGAAGCCAATTGAGGACGTGCAGGTGATCCAAGTCCAGAGTCAGGCACATAGCAGCCATAGCAGTGACTTGCATTCCATCACCCTGCCAGGGAGGGTTACATGGATCAATTCTCCTAAGCAATCGGCTGTGGTTGGAGTCCTGCATCTTCAGAAGAAAAAGGGCTGCAAGATACCCTGCAGCACAAGACAAAGATGGAAGAGTGGGTCCGGGCCCCAGGAAACAACGGCCTGAGGGAGTACACCATGATACAACACCTCATCAGGGCGACTACGACTACTATCCTCTGCACTGGCTCTTCTGGAGTTTGCTTCACAGGTATAAATTCATTACCCTCTCTATTATATCTATCTTTGCTGCACAGGTATAAATTAATTACCCTCTCTATTATAGCTATCTAATTATCTCTGTATCTGTCTATGTATATATCTCTCTCTCTGTTCATTTATCTATAAGAAATGCAATGTTTACCTTCCTCTCAATAATTTCACATCCTCAAAGCTCAGAAATTTTGGTCTTCTGCGGACGTCTTTTTCCGTCTTGTACAAAATGTTCCTCTGCTTCATTTCTGAAACAATAAGTAATTGTTAAAGGGGAAGCTAACAAGCTGTGCCAAATGTCTTTGGGCCATTTATGGAGCACTGTGGCTCCTCACGGAAAAGACATTTTGCTAAAAATGTAATTTATCGCTACATTATCCACACTCATACCTGGGAAGTTGATCTTATACTGCTGGTTTCCAGCGCTGAAAGGAATGACTGCAGTGGGATCTGAGAGATACACATTTTCCAGGTCTGAAGAAAGGATGGTTGAGTTCACTTGTTTCACATTCTAAAAGCAAAACAAACCATGAAAAAGATTCAGGGGGTCATTTACTATCAGAAATACGCTTATATTAGGAATATTTCTCACACAGTTTATGGCTCAATGGTTATTTGTGCCGCAATCTGCGACTTTTCCACACTCACGCCAGGTCTAAAAAACTGGGCGTGATGTGGGCAGGGAAGGAGACAGGCCGGGAGGCCCATCTCATTCATCATGTTTTAGGATACGCCAAAGTTATGTAAAGGCTGGTGTCTCTAGATCAGTGTTTCCCAACCAGTGTGCCTCCAGGTGTTGCAAAACTACAACTCCCAGCATGCCCGCACAGCCAAATGCTGTCCGGGCATGCTGGGAGTTGTAGTTTTGCAACAGCTGGAGGCACACTGGTTGGGAAACACTGCTCTAGATAACTTCAGCAGATTCACCACCAGATAACGGGCTTATTAAGACCGGCGACTAAAATACTTGTCTTAATAAATGACCCCCTTAATCCATCTGCAGTTCTGGGCCCCATCATGGGCATCCCTCAAAATCCCACCAACTATCAGGTGTCATTTGTAGCACATGTCACTTCATATGGGACAGAGAGACCTTTTTGGGCCATCTCAGGCTGAGATTTAACTGAAACTTCTGCACCACTATAGTTACACCCCTATAGAGATCACTGATAAAGAGGTGCCCTGTACCCACTTACAGAGTGGCCATATTGTGTCCAGGTGCCAAATTCATCCTTCCAGTGCCACAACCACTCAGTTGTCAGAACGTAGTCAGACGGCTTCTTGACCGAGGATATAGTGGAGAGTCGCCGGACGCGGTGCATTCCAGATTTCATAGTCATAAAATCAATCAGTTGAACCCTGTAAATGAAAAGTGGGAGGAATTGCCTAGTAATTCTCTGCCCAAAAGATATAACATTGCATAGAAAAAATTATGGAAGTGAGAGTGGAACCCTATTTCTTGGTGTCTACCTGCAATTGGCCACTATGAGGTTTAGGTGGAGTTACCCTTTAATGTCCAGTTGTTTTAGATACAGTACATAGAATATGATCTGATGCACAGCTCTGGATGACACCTGTCATACCTGTCAAACTTTGGGTCACAGTAGTATTTCTCAATCTCTTCCATGTTGGAAATGTCTTCCCAATCTGTTCCTTTGTAAATCTGCCATCGGTATGGTAGGTAGTAATGCATGTCTGGACAAAGGTCTGTGAATACAGGAGAACCTTGCGTTACTTGCACATAAGTTGCTCTCCAAACCCAACCACACGAGAGCACAAGGGCTCCCTCCTAATAATCCTCCCCCTTCTCCACCAGGGACACTTACTTCCTAATTTGCAGTATTTCCAAAGATTTGACAGGCAGATCTCTGGGACTTTGTAAGGCTCCGCTGAAAAAAAAAAAACATTAAATGATTTTTTTTTTTTTTATTCATCAATATTTCATATCCTGGACATAACCAGGCAACCTGTTATACCAGGAAATGGTTGTAAAAAAAAAATAGAGGTGTGATGTATTTTAGAAGATGCATTACTGTAGATCCACCATGCAGAGCCCATGTACTTACACTTCTTTGGCGACATGCAGGTTGCTCCAAACACTGATTCTTTCTCCAACAGATCACCTAGATAAGGTTTAAAGTCAAAAAATCGCCCAGAACATCTTTAGGCTCTGCCCTTGGCATCAGTTTTTCATCAAGTTCACACTGTGACCAGACACTTGACCCACCTGATTTAAGCTGTGGAGCAGATGAACCTTCTGCAGGAGAAGGAACCAATCTGGGATTAGATGTTGAAGCACTGAAAGGACTGGCTGCAGGGGGGATTACCGGTTTGATGGTGGCAACAAGTGGAGGCCTGGATGGACTTGCAATATTGGTGGTCACTGGTTTCTCCTCAGGAACAGATGGATTTGGAAGATGATTTACCAATCTGTTTGAACCTGTAGGTTGCACTGATGGGACTGTGGATGAATTCATCCCTGGAGGGGACATTGGCTTAATAGAATTGGCACCCAACAGACGATCCATAGGAAGATTAACTGGTCTACTTGGCCCCACAGAAGATGTTAGTGGATAATTAAGTGGACTCACAGTGGTCACTGGTGTAATGGCTGATTTTGGTTGAGGGGCAGATGGAGTAAAAGATGGAGTTGAGAGGCCGGTTTGACTTCCTGTGGGTGAAATTATGGATTTATTATAGGTTATAAACAAATTCCCGATCAGTAGATACTTTGGATGACACTATCTTAAACGGTACCTGGCTGAGCAGATGGCACTGTAGGTGAAGCTGCAGGTAATGGAAACTGAAGGTGGGACTTAGAAAGTTCCAGCGCAGGTGATATGGATACAGTTGATGTTGGGTAGCGCGCTATGCATGACATCAAGGGCTGCACGTTGGAGGGGGATGTGTCTGCCACATACAGGTATGAGTCATTAAACCAATCATCCTTTATCTTATCAAGCCGAGGTTCATCTCCATCATCTCCAGACCAGCCAAGATTACTCCTCCCACCTTCAGATATCGGCCGACTTACTGATCTTCTCCGAATATTGGACTCTAAAATTAATTGCAACTTATTAAATAAAATTATGTTCATAGCAACAGAGGCAGATCTGTGACAACCTCTCAGACATGATATAGAGGCTGGTTGTCAGCAGTAATAGATGGAATAGATGTTACTGTAGTATAAGGTGTGGATCTCATGTCTGATCACAGTGTAATTATATTACTATTATATTCAGTGATGTCAGTAACAGGGGGCGGGGCTGTGACAACCTCTCAGACATGATTTAGAGGCTGGTTGTCAGCAGTAATAGATGGAATAGCTGTTACTGTAGTATAAGGTGTGTGGATCTCATGTCTGATCACAGTGTAATTTTAGTACTATTATATTCAGTGATGTCAGTAACAGGGGGCGGGGCTGTGACAACCTCTCAGACATGATATAGAGGCTGGTTGTCAGTAGTAATATATGGAATAACTGTTACTGTAGTATAAGGTGTGTGGATCTAATGTCTGATCACAGTGTAATTATATTACTATTATATTCAGTGATGTCAGTAACAGGGGGCGGGGCTGTGACAACCTCTCAGACATGATATAGAGGCTGGTTGTCAGCAGTAATATATGGAATAACTGTTACTGTAGTATAAGGTGTGTGGATCTAATGTCTGATCACAGTGTAATTATATTACTATTATATTCAGTGATGTCAGTAACAGGGGGCGGGGCTGTGACAACCTCTCAGACATGATATAGAGGCTGGTTGTCAGCAGTAATAGATGGAATAGCTGTTACTGTAGTATAAGGTGTGTGATCTCATGTCTGATCACAGTGTAATTATATTTCTATTATATTTAGTGATGTCAGTAACAGGGGGCGGAGCTGTGACAACCTCTCAGACATGATATAGAGGATGGTTGTCAGCAGTAATAGATGGAATAGCTGTTACTGTAGTATAAGGTGTGTGGATCTCATGTCTGATAACTATGTAATTATATTGCTATTATATTCAGTGATGTCAGTAACAGGGGGCGGGGCTGTGACAACCTCTCAGATATGATATAGAGGCTGGTTGTCAGCAGTAATAGATGGAATAGCTGTTACTGTAGTATAAGGTGTGTGGATCTCATGTCTAATCACAATGCAATTATATTACTATTATATTCAGTGATGTCAGTAACAGGGGGCAGGGCTGTGACAACCTCTCAGACATGATATAGAGGCTGGTTGTCAGCAGTAATAGATGGAATAGCTGTTACTGTAGTATAAGGTGTGTGATCTCATGTCTGATCACAGTGTAATTATATTACTATTATATTCAGTGATGTCAGTAACAGGAGGCGGGGCTGTGACAACCTCTCAGACATGATATAGAGGCTGGTTGTCAGCAGTAATAGATGGAATAGCTGTTACTGTAGTATAAGGTGTGTAGATCTCATGTCTGATCACAGTGTAATTATATTACTATTATATTCAGTGATGTCAGTAACAGGGGGCGGGGCTGTGACAACCTCTCAGACATGATATAGAGGCTGGTTGTCAGCAGCAATAGATGGAATAGCTGTTACTTTAGTATAAGGTGTGTGGATCTCATGTCTGATCACAGTGTAATTATATTACTATTATATTCAATGATGTCAGTAACAGGGGGCGGGGCTGTGACAACCTCTCAGACATGATATAGAGGCTGGTTGTCAGCAGTAACAGATGGAATAGCTGTTACTGTAGTATAAGGTGTGTGGATCTCATGTCTGATCACAGTGTATCTATATTACTATTATATTCAGTGATGTCAGTAACAGGGGGCAGGGCTGTGACAACCTCTCAGACATGATATAGAGGCTGGTTGTCAGCAGTAATAGATGGAATAGATGTTACTGTAGTATAAGGTGTGTGGATCTAATGTCTGATCACAATGTAATTATATTACTATTATATTCAGTGATGTCAGTAACAGGGGGCAGGGCTGTGACAACCTCTCAGACATGATATAGAGGCTGGTTGTCAGCAGTAATAGATGGAATAGATGTTACTGTAGTATAAGGTGTGTGGATCTCATGTCTGATCACTATGTAATTATATTGCTATTATATTCAGTGATGTCAGTAACAGGGGGCGGGGCTGTGACAACCTCTCAGATATGATATAGAGGCTGGTTGTCAGCAGTAATAGATGGAATAGCAGTTACTGTAGTATAAGGTGTGTGGATCTCATGTCTGATCATAGTGTAATTATATTACTATTATATTCAGTGATGTCAGTAACAGGGGGCGGGGCTGTGACAACCTCTCAGACATGATATAGAGGCTGGTTGTCAGCAGTAATAGATGGAATAGCTGTTACTGTAGTATAAGGTGTGTGATCTCATGTCTGATCACAGTGTAATTATATTACTATTATATTCAGTGATGTCAGTAACAGGAGGCGGGGCTGTGACAACCTCTCAGACATGATATAGAGGCTGGTTGTCAGCAGTAATAGATGGAATAGCAGTTACTGTAGTATAAGGTGTGTGGATCTCATGTCTGATCACAATGTAATTATATTACTATTATATTCAGTGATGTCAGTAACAGGGGGCGGGGCTGTGACAACCTCTCAGACATGATATAGAGGCTGGTTGTCAGCAGTAATAGATGGAATAGCTGTTACTGTAGTATAAGGTGTGTGGATCTAATGTCTGATCACAATGTAATTATATTACTATTATATTCAGTGATGTCAGTAACAGGAGGCGGGGCTGTGACAACCTCTCAGACATGATATAGAGGCTGGTTGTCAGCAGTAATAGATGGAATAGCTGTTACTGTAGTATAAGGTGTGTGGATCTCATGTCTGATCACTATGTAATTATATTACTATTATATTCAGTGATGTCAGTAACAGGGGGCGGGGCTGTGACTACCTCTCAGACATGATATAGAGGCTGGTTGTCAGCAGTAATAGATGGAATAGCTGTTACTGTAGTATAAGGTGTGTGATCTCATGTCTGATCACAATGTAATTATATTACTATTATATTCAGTGATGTCAGTAACAGGGGGCGGGGCTGTGACAACAGAGTCACTTTATAGAGGCTGGTTGAAAACAATAATAGGCTCCTGCACATACTACGGCATGTACTTACACCTTATAGACTATCAATGCCAAAAACAAACACCAGAAAGGGTTAAAAATGACAAGACAAGTATTACTAACTCTGACTCCTCGACACTGCTCCAGTGCCTGCTGCTCTCCACTTTTAGGCCTCTTGCACACGACTGTATGCCCTCCGAGACATGCGGTCCGTGAGCGAGCCATATATCCCGGAGCAGCATTGATCGTGCGCACCGGAGCACACAGCATTATAGGTTACAACGATTCTGTGGACGTCGGGCCGCCCGCGGGGCTATTGTCCCGCACTCTTATGATCTTATGTGAGTGTGGGACAATAGTCCCTCAGGCGGGGTCCGACTCTGCATTCTCTTGCACCCTGGAGTAGCTCTGGTTAGGGCTTCTCTGCTCTGACCTGCTGAGAGTGGGAGCTGACAGCTGATCCCACAAGGCATGTGGGGGCTATGCTCTACATCACCTGAAACTGGCTTGCTGACTACTCCTGACATGGAGCAGTAAACTGAGGTTTTGTTGTATCTGTATCTGATTCTTTTTTCCACTTGCCTGTGCAGATCTTGCTCTGTGTCACTTAGTCTTCTTCCTTTCCTTCTCCTCAATGGGGCTGCAAAAGATGCGGACAGCACTCTGTGTGCTGTCCGCATCCGTTGCTCCGTTCCGTGGCCCAGTAAAAATTATGAGTCATGTCCTATTCTTGTCTATTTTACGGACAAGAATAGGCATTTCTATAATGGGCCTCCTGTTCCGTTCCACAAATTGCGGAAGGCACACGGGCAGCATCCATCTTTTGCGGATCCACAATATGCAGACCGCAAAACACAGCACGGTCGTGTGAACAAGCCCTTACTGTGTGACTGTGAGGGTGCTGGCACACAGTGCAGTTCTGACATGCATTAACCTCTTCAGGACCTTGCCATTTTTCACCTTAAGGACCCTGCCATTTTTCACCTTAAGGACCAGGCCATTTTTTTGAAAATCTGACACGTGTCACTTTATGTGGTGATAATTTTAAAACGCTTTTACTTATTCAAGCCATTCTGAGATTGTTTTCTCGTCACTTATTATTCAAAATATTTCATTTTTATTTATAAAAAAATACTAAATTTGCCAAAAATCTGGAAACATTTGCAATTTTCAAAATTAAATTTCTCTGCTTTTAAAACAGATAGTGATACCTCCTAAAATAGTTATTACTTTGCATTCCCCAAATGTCTACTTCATGTTTGGATCATTCTGTAAATTAGGCCTCTTTCACACGGGCGTCATGTTTTTTGCCCGGATAAGAGGCGGGTGCGTTGTGGGAAAATGCGCGATTTTTCCGCGCGAGTGCAAAACATTGTCATGCGTTTTGCACTCGCGTGAGAAAAATCACGCATGTTTGGTACCCAGACCCGAACTTCTTCACAGAAGTTCGGGCTTGGGATTGATGTTCTGAAGATTGTATTATTTTCCCTTATAACATGGTTATAAGGGAAAATAATAGCATTCTGACTACAGAATGCTTTGTATAATAGTGCTGGAAGGGATAAAAATAATAAAAAAGTTAACTCACCTTCTCCTCTTGTTAGCGTAGATCCCGGTCTGTTCTTTAGCTGTGGACTGAATGACCTGAGGTGACGTCAGATCACATGCTCCAATCACATGGTCCATCACCATGGTGATGGAGCATGTGATCTGACGTCATCAAAGGTCCTTCAGCCACAGCTAAAGAACAGACCGGCCTCTACGCGAACAGGAGGAGAAGGTGAGTTAACTTTTTTATTATTTTTAACCCTTCCAGCACTATTATACTAAGCATTCTGTATTCAGAATGCTATTATTTTCCCTTATAACCATGTTATAAGGGAAAATAATACAGTGAATAGACTGTCACCTAGAACCCATGCGTGAAAATCGCACCGCATCCGCACTTGCTTGCGGATGCATGCGATTTTCACGCAACCCCATTCATTTCTATAGGGCCTGCATTACGTGAAAAACGCACAAAGAGGAGCATGCTGCGATTTTCACGCAACGCATAAGTGATGCGTGAAAATCACCGCTCGTGTGCACAGCCCCATAGAAATGAATGGGTCAGGATTCAGTGCGGGTGCAATGCGTTCACCGCACGCATCGCACCCGCACGGAAAACTCGCCCGTGTGAAAGGGGCCTTACATTTTCTTTTTTGGGGACGTTAGAAGGCTTAGGCTGAGTTCACACGAGCGTGACAGATTAGGTCCGGATGCGTTCAGGATGCGTTCAGTGAAACTCGCACCATTTTGCAAGCAGGTTCAGTCAGTTTTGTCTGCGATTGTGTTTAGTTGTTCAGTTTTTTCCGCGCGGGTGCAATGCGTTTTGATGCGTTTTTCACGCGCGTGATAAAAAACTGAAGGTTTACAAACAACATCTCTTAGCAACCATCAGTGAAAAACGCATCGCACCCGCACTTGCTTGCGGATGCAATGCGTTATTCACGCAGCCCCATTCACTTCTATGGAGCCAGGGCTGCGTGAAAAACGCAGAATATAGAACATGCTGCGATTTTAAAGCATTGCAGAACTGATGCATGAAAAAAAACGCTCATGTACACAGCCCCATTGAAATGAATGGGTCAGGATTCAGTGCGGGTGCAATACGTTCACCTACCGCATTGCACCCGCGCAGAAATCTCGCCCGTGTGAACGCAGCCTTAGAAGTTTAGAAGCAAATCTTAAAATTTTTACGAAAATTTCCAAAACCCAATTTTTAAGGACCAGTTCAGGTCTGAAGTCACTTTGCGGGGCTTACATAATAGAAACCACCCATAAATGGCCCCATTTTAGAAACTACACCCCTCAAGGTATTCAAAACAGATTTTTACAAACTTTGTTAACCCTTTAGGTGTTCACAAGAATTACAGGAAAATGTAGGGGTAATTTCAAAATTTCACTTTTTTGGCAGATTTTGCATTTTAATCCATTGTTTCCAGTAAGGCTACTTTCACATTAGCGTTTTCAATTCCGCTATTGAGATCCGTCATAGGATCTCAATAGCGGAAGAAAACGCTTCAGTTTTGTCCCCATTCATTGTCAATGGGGACAAAACTGAACGAAATGGAATGCAACAAAATGCATTCCGTTCCGTTTTGTTATGTCCCCATCGCGGACAGAAAAATGCTGCAAGCAGGGTTTTTCTGTCCGCGATGTGGTGCGGAGCTAGACGGATCTGTCCTGACACACAATGTAAGTTAATGGGGACGGATCCGTTTTCTCTGACACTATAGAAAACAGATCCGTCCCCCATTGACTTTCAATGAAGTTCAAGACGGATCCGTCATGGCTATAAAAGACATAATACAACCGGATCTGTTCATGACGGATGCATGCGGTTGTATTATTGTAACGGACGTGTTTTTGCAGATCCATGATGGATCCGCAAAAAATGCTAATGTGAAATTAGCCTTACAAAGCAAGAGTTAACAGCCATACAAAACTTAATATTTATTACCCTGATTACAGAAACACCCCATATGTGGTTGTAAACTGCTGTACGGGCACACGGCAGGGCGCAGAAGGAAAGGAACGCCATACGGTTTTTGGACGGCAGATTTCACTGGGATAATCCTAAATTGCTATGTCACATTTGAAGACCCTTTGATACACCCCTAAAGTAGAAACTCCAAAAAAGTGACCCCATTTTGTAAACTACGAGATAAGGTGGCAGTTTTGTTGATAATATTTTAGGGTACATGATTTTTGGTTGCTCTATATTACACTTTTTGTGAGGTAAGGTGACAAAAAATTGCTGTTTTGTCACTGTTTTTATTTTTTGTTTTTTACAATGTTCATCTGACAGGTTAGATCATGTGCTATTTTTATAGACAAGTTGTTACGGATGCGACAATACCAAATATAACTGCTTTTTTGGTTGTTTTGTTTCAGTTTTACATAATAAAGCATTTTTGAAAAAAAAATGATTTTTTTAGTGTCTCCATATTTTGAAAGCCATATTTATTTATTTATTTTTTGAGCGAATGACTTATGTAGGGGCTCATTTTTTTTCGGTATGAGATTACGGTTTTATTGGTACTATTTTAGGGTGCATATGACTTTTTGATCGCTTGGTATTACACTTTTTGTGATGTATGGTATGTAAGTAGCTTTTTTGACACCTTTTTTTTATTTTTTTTCTACTGCGTTTAGATGAGGGGGTGGGTCATGTGATATTTTTATAGATACGGTCATAACAGACGCGGCAATACCCAATAGGGCTGTTTTTCTTTTTTCTAATTTTTTTACAATTTTATGTGTTTTATTTTGGGAAAGGGGCTTATTATATTTTTTTTACTTGAAACTTTATTTTTTTTATTATGAAAAACATTTTATTTTTACTTTATTTTACTTATTTTTGTCCCACTCTGGGAATTCTGGGATCTGATCCCCTCTGCAATACAACCTGTGTTGCAATACATTGCATGTCAGCTTGTATACTGACAGCCTGCCTGTGAGACCCAGCCTAAGGGCTGGATCTCACAGGCTTCCGTAGAAGGCAAGCCCCGATGCCTATGGAAGGCATCGGGCTTGTGTTCTCTGCCATCGGGGACCCGAAGGATACGTCTACTTTCCGCAAACCCTCTGCATGCAGCAGTCAGCTTTGACCGCGGCATACAAGGGTTTAATACGCCGGCATCTGTGTTTTCACCTATGCCGGCGTATGCAGCAGGGGCCCGACTATCAGTGACTGTCGGGTCCGTGCTGCTGATCGGGCGGGCGCAGCTCCTGCACCCGCCCGATCAGCCCGCCGTACATATACGGCGCTGGTCTTTAAGTCTTGTCCACCAACTCTGTACATGTACGGCGGGGTTCCATAAGAGGTTAAGGATGCAGTTTTCAATTTAGCCAGTTTAGGAGCCTCTTTAAACCCTGGTGTTTAAACTAGCTACAATAAAAACTGCATCCTGAATGCATGTCAGAACTGCACTGTGTGCCAGCACCTTCACATATGCGTTCGCAGATGTTCAGCAGCCTGTTCTGGCAGGCAAGAGGAAGATCGTCCGGACAAAAAGCGCAGCATGCTGCGGTTTGTGTTCAGACGATCCTCCGCTTGTCAGACGGATGCAACCGCAATGTCAGCCAGACCTCATTATACTTCAGTGGGGCTGGAACAGCATGCCGGGATGCAAAGTGCAGGTGTGCTAGTAGCCTAAGCAAAACACTCATTCATCAGGTAGTTGTATCTTTTGTGCAGCACAAAAGATCACATTTCCCAGTGGCAGATAGTGCTGTGTGAACGAGACAGTATGGGGAAGAGTGATGGCATTAGCGATTACGAACTCCCTATAATCTGGATGAGATCGGTGCTTGTAAATGCACCTGTCTCCTCCGCTAGCGATCAGCAGATTTTCGGGAAGGAACGCTTCCTACCCGACAGTCTGCTAGATCGTCGTCTCGTATAAAGGACCATTACAGTGTGTCCGTTTTTCACTATGTCTCTCTCTCTCTGTATGTGTTGTTCTGTCTTTCTCACAAACATCATATGAGGATGTGCTCTCCACTCTGTGTTTCAAAAAAGAGAAGCAGACCTGGGGGTGCATAATTTAAAAACAGAGTCACTTCAGAGGCTGATATGTATCAGGTTAGTTTAAGTGCGCCACATACACACCAACGCTACAGGAGTTGAAAAAGGTTACATTACCGAAATTCCCCTTTAACTCTCTCTGGGTGAAGCTATACTTAAATACTTATCCTTGTGACAACAGCACTTAATGTATCCAAAGTAAATACCTATGCCACATACCTGCTCTTTCATTTTGACGTCCACGACTCTTGTCTCGTGACACACCCTCAGGCTCTCGCTTCTGTTTATTCCTGGGTCTTCCTCTGCCTCTGTGTACTGCAGGACGCCCCCTCTCATTTTCCCTCTTTCCCTCTTCCCTCAGTGACTGAAGGCGTTCACTGTGTTTCACGGCACATAGCATCTGAAAGTTCTGAATAGACACCTCAGACATACGACAGCGGTTTAGTAATAAGTCCGAACTGACCTCCAGGAGGTGATGAGAACGTTTACAGATGCGACGATTACATTCTCCTCGTGTGAAGAAACCACAAATGTGAAGCCGTGTACAATCCTTACCGAGATCACATGTGTCATGCAGATACTTCACACAAACCTGCAGAAGACAAAGTAAAGGTGTATTCTTATACAGGGAACTTAATGTGACCCTCGAAAAAATACTAAAAGTGGCCCAAATTTCTAGTTGGGTCCAAATTGATGGAAGGCAGGGCCAGCAATACCATATTGTGGCACATATACCACCCCAACAGAGCTAAATACCACAGTCCATCACCAAATACTACCAGCAGGAGCACAAAATAGTAACATAGTAACATAGTACATAAGGCCGAAAAAAGACATTTGTCCGTCCAGTTCGGCCTGTCATCCTGCAAGTTGATCCAGAGGAAGGCAAAAAAAATAAACTGTGAGGTAGAAGCCAATTTTCCCTACTTTAGGGGAATAAAAAATTCCTTCCCGACTCCAATCAGGCAATCAGAATAAATCCCTGGATCAACGATCTCTCTCTAGTAGCTATAGCCTGTAATATTATTACACTCCAGAAATACATCCAGGCCCCTCTTGAATTCCTTTATTGTACTCATCATCACCACCTCCTCAGGCACAGAGTTCCATAGTCTCACTGCTCTTACCGTAAAGAATCCTTTTCTATGTTTGTGTACATCCCCAGAAACTTCCACTGGCCGATCGGGAGGAGGGCTCATGTGGCGCCCTGGGCATCGGCCCACCGGGAAATTTTCCTGTCTAGCTCTATGGCCAATCCGCCCATCTTTTTATACAGTGCCTTGAAAAAGTATTTGTACTCCTTGACTTTTTCTATATTTTGTCACGTTACACCCACAGACTTCAATGCATTTCATTGGTATTGTATGTGATAGACCAACACAAAGTAGCAAGTATATGTGAAGTGAAAAGAAAATGATACAAGTTTTTCAAAAATATTTATAAATAAAAATCTGTATAGTGTAGCATGCATTTGTATTCAGAGTCAATACTCTTTAGGACCACGTTTCACTGCAATTACAGCTGAAAGTCTTTTGGGGTATGTCTCAACAGACTTTGAAAAATAGCTCAAGATCAGTAAGATTGGATGGAGATTGGATGTCACAGATTCTCAATGGGATTTGGGCCATTCTAACACCATTCCATTGTAGCTCTGGCTGTATGTTTAGGGTCGTTGTCCTGGTAGAAGGTGAACCTCAGCCTCACTCTCTAGTCATTTGCAGCCTGGTTTTGCTCCAGGGTTGCCCTGTATTTAGTTCCATCCATCTTCCTATCAACTCTGACCAGCTTCCGGTCCCTGCTGAAGAAAAGCATACCCACAGTATTATGCTGCCTCCACCGTGTTTCAGGGTGGGGATGGTGTATCCAGGGTGATGTGCAGTGTAAGTTTTCTGCCACACGTAACGTTTTGCATCTGACCAGAGCACCTTCTTCCACATGTTTGCTGTGTTCCCTACATGGCTTTTGGCAAACTTTAAATGGGACTTCTTATGGTTTGCTTTAAAAATTGCTTTCTTCTTGCCACTCTTTTATAACGGCCAGATTTGTGGAGTACACAACTAATAGTTTTCCTGTGGACAGATTCTCCCACATGAGCTTTGAATCTCTGCAGGTCTTCCAGAGTAACCATAGGCTACTTGGCTGCTTCTCTAATTACTGCTCTCCTTGCCTGGGCTCTAAGTTTAGGTGAACAGTCATGTCTTGGTTCGGATGATGGATTGAAAAGTGCTCCGTGAGATGTTCAAAACTTGGGATATTTTTTTATAACCTAACCCTGCTTAACACTTTTCCACAACTTTATCCCTGACCTGTCTGGTGTGTTCCTTAGTTTTCATGATGCAGTTTGATCATTAATGTTGAGGCCTTCACAGAACAGCTGTAGTTATACTGAGAATAAATTACACACAGGTGGACTCTGTTTACTAATAAAGTGATTTCTGAAGGCAATTAGTCACACTGGATTTTATTTAGGGGTATCAGAGTATAGGGGGCTGAATACAAATGCTCACTGCACTTTTCAGATTAAATATTTTTTCTTTTCACTTCACTCATACTTGCTACTTTGTGTTGGTTTATTACATAACATCCCAATATAATAAGTGTCAATTTTAGGGTGTAAAAAATGTGAAAAAGTTTTGGAAAAGTTCAAGGGGTTTACATTTTTTTTGTTTAAGGCATGGTATAGGAGTATTATAGTAGTCATATTCTTGTCCAAAGAGGCAGTATTACAACAGTATTTGCTGGTTTAATAATAAAGTTATTGAGCATAGATTGTAGGTACGGTAACTGAATAAGGCTGAAAACTGACAACCACTTTTGTGAAACGAAAATGTGCTCAGAGTCGTTATCACTTGCCTTCCCCCACTACTTCTCACAGTTTGTGACAGGTCAGGGTGTTTCTATGTTATTCTTCTGGCACAGTAGGGGTCATTCAGGGTTGCACCTAGCTTTTCTGCTGCCTGAGGCAAAAACTGAAACGGCGCCCTAAAATACCAATTTCATAACTTATCCCCTTCCCTCCAGCCCTACTGTTAAAGACATACTTGGAAAACATTACATACAGAGCTAAAAAATATAAAGGAGGCCGCTGCCTCCTTCACTTCAAGCATGTGTGGAGAAGTGCGTTGGGCTTACCACCCCCACAATGTATTCAGACGCTATATCATGACGGGCCCGCAATAAACCCGGAACACATACGGAAATGCATCCGTATGTCTTCCGTAGCCGTTCTGTTTTTGCAGAATCATCTAATGAAAATGTTATGCCCAGCCCAATTTTTTCTATGTAATTACTGTATAGTGTATATGCCATACGGAAAAACGGAACAGAAACGGAAACACCACGGAAGCAAAAAACGGAACAACGGATGTGTGTTAAAAAACGGTCCGGAAAACACTGAAAAAGCCATGCGGTCGTGTGAACAAGCCCTTTGTCTGATGACCTCACGCCTGAAGTTTGCCTGTTGTGTCAGTCCTAAGATGATGCCTCTTCTGTTCAGTCAGGCTCAGCAGGTTTCTCTTCTGGTTTAAATGCAAACTAAACACTGCGGGGCACATTTACTAAAGTGTTTGTGCTTGTTTTTAGTCAAAAATTTTAATTTAAAACTGAAATTGTGCTTGTTTTGGAGGCTTTTGCGCCTTGTTCACCTATTTAGATTTTTTTACACTGTTTAGAAGGTTTCCAACTTTTTTCCGATCTATTTATTTAGGTGCGCTTTTTTGTGCCTGAATTTGTTGCAAAAACATTCAAATTTCTACTTCACCCCAGGGATGCCATACTTTCTGTCATCTGTTTTGAGTAGTGAAGTGTGATTTTGGTTTGCATTAAAAGTATCACTTTCCTAGAGACATGTGACTTTTCGCCACAGAGATGCAAGTTTTTTCATTCGCAAATACATTAGACCAGTCTAAGTGAATATGAACCTGTCTAACTAAAAAACAACCACCTGAGGTGAGACTAAGGGCCCTTGCACACACCGTATGACCTCCAAGACATACGTTCCATGAGCGGGCCATATGTCCCGGAGCGGCATTGATCGTGTGCAGGTGAGCGCACAGCATCATAGGTTACTGTGATACTGTGCACGTCGGGTCGCCCGCGGGACTCCCGCAGTGGATCCTGAGTGCGGAACAATAGCTCGTGGGTGGTCCCATGTGCACAGCATCATTGTAATCTATGATGCTGTGTGCTCCCCTGCTCACGATCAATGCCGCTATGCTCTGGGACATATGGCCGGCTCACGGGTCATAGGGTTGTGTGCAAGGGCCCTAATAAAAATATGCCTAATCTAATTCATCAACTGCTGTTCGACTTTTAATAAATACTTGTTAAAAGAAAGACAGATGAATGAAATATGCTTGTCTAACTTTATGGCCAAAAACAGGTGAGCTTGATAAATGTGCCCCTGTTTTTGATAGGACTAAAGCTGCTCATAAAGCAAAGAAACCGAGGAAAGAGTCATGGGATGCATCTTCGCAGTAATCTTCAGAGGATTCCTCCGTGTCTGAAATGTCAGAGGATCCAGACTCAGATGATCTAGACAAGCTGTTTTTGTTATGTAAGGACAAATTACGTGATCTTTTTGAGGTGGTTAAGAACACCATGCAGTGGTGGCGAACCTATGGAACGGGTGTCAGAGGCGGCACTCCAAGCCCTCTCTGGGGGCACCCACGCCCTGTAAAAAGTCTAAGGCGTACCAATATGCCTTAGACTTTTCCTGCCATTCACCAGTGCTTGAATGTAGGCAGGCCATTATAGCTAAATGATAAAGTACATGGCAGATATACTATATTGGACTGTAGTATTCAGGTTAACTTGCCGTGTTGGCACTTTGCGATAAATAAGTGGGTTTTGGGTTGCAGTTTGGGCACTAGGTCTCTAAAAGGTTCGCCATCAGTGCCATAGAGTCAGAGAAAAATGTCCCGCAAATGTTACTCCAGAAACATGTTACTCACTAAGGCCTCATGCACACTCAGTTTTTCATGGCCATTTTGCATCAGTGTGTGCATCCATTTTCTGTCCGTGTGTCCGTTTTTAATGTCCGTTTTGCGTCAGTTTTTCATGTCCGTTAAAAACGGACATGAAAAATGCATGAATTTGATTGGCAGTTATTTCTAGACCCACCCTTCTGAGAACACCCACAGGATGGTAGGCCCCCAGCTAAATAAATGTCCCCTACAGTGCATATACTTTTTTTTTTTTGCTGCCCCCAGCTTTAATAATGCCCCCATGTAGGCCCCTAGCTAAATAAATGTCCCCTACAGTGTAAATTCTTTATTTTTTTTTGCTTCCCCCAGCTTTAATAATGCCCCCATGTAGGCCCCCAGCTAAATAAATGTCCCCTACAGTGTATATAATTTTTTTAACCGCCCCTAGCTTTAATAATGCCCCCAATGTAGGGCCCCATCTTAAATAATGTCACCCATAGTGTGTTTCTTTTTTTCATTTTTTTAGGGCCCCAGCTTTATAATGTCCCCCATGGTTTATATAATGCCCCCATAGTATTCTGCAACCAAAAAAAAAAACCCTCACCTTATCCACTCTCGCTGCAGCAGTTTCTTCTCAATGGGGTCCGTCGGGCCGTTAATTCAATGGGGTCTGTCCGGCCGTGAAAACGGCCAAAGATAGGACATGTCCTATTTTTGGACAGACGGTATTCACTGGCCGTTAAAAGAACAGCCATGTGAATAGCCCCATAGACTTTCACTGGTGCTAAAAATGGCCGTGTGACGGCTTATGTGATGTGTCAAGGCTTATTCCACAAGGTCGACAGCGACTTTATGGGCGGAGTTAGCGCAAGTGTCCCTGCACCAGATAGCAACATGGTCCTCCAATTCCACCTTCATAAAGCACTTCATGAATCTGATGCAGGCAGAGGGCTCTACTTTTGGCAAGAGAGTGCTGGAGTTGGCATCAACTTTGCCCCCCCCCCCCCCCTCTCCCCAATTAATGTTTGCTTTCTAAGTCCCATATGTACTTGTGCTGCTGTAGGACGTCCAGGCAAATTGTAGTCCATAGGCAGCACAGCCTCCCTCCCTTAAAGGGGTTGTCCGGGTTCAGAGCTGAACCCGGACATTCCTCCATTTTCACCCAGGCAGCCCCCCTGACTTGAGCATCGGAGCAGTTCATGCTCCGATGCTCTCCTTTGCCCTGCGCTAAATCGTGCAGGGCAAAGGCATTTTTAGGAGTTCCGGTGACGTCACTGGCACTAATGGCCGGGCTTTAGTGCTGCCTTAGCCAGTAAAACGGCTAGGGCAATGCTAAAGCCCCCCCATCAGAGCCTGTGACATCACCGAACACACTGCCGAGCAGAAGCTTCCGCCCGGCAGTGTGTTATGATAACCAAAAGAACCTGTGCCCCTGGCGATCTAGCGCAGGGCAAGGGAGCGCATCAGAGCATGAGATGCTCCTATGCCAACATCAGGGGGGCTGCCTGGGTGAAAATCGGGGTATGTCCGGGTTCAGCTCTAAACCCGGATAACCCCTTTAATAAATGTATTTTTGTTGCATTGTAATACAAGGAGTCTTCACTGGTGTCAGGGTTTTATGGATGGGCCTGGCGTGTGATTGGTTGTTTAATTTAGTATTAGTTTGTTAACCTGTCTCTTCTGATTGTACCTACGGAAATATAATCCAATGTACTTGTGCTGCCTACAAAATACAGGAAACGAAAATTTCAGGTGGGTAAATTTTCATTATATCTGAGCTGTTGTGTTGTACTTACCTCCGGCAGCAGTTGGTGGTCGTTCTGGAACAGGAGGACTTTTAGCTCCTCTTCATTCAGTCCAATAATCTCATTGGCTTTTAAAACCGACCGGTTATGATCTGATAAAAAATCATGGGAGAGATTGCACTGTCGCCTGAAACAGAAGAAACATATGATATGTCTGCTGGGCCGTTTGTAACTAATCTTATCATGAGTGATACTGCGTGCTGAGCCCCTGTATCTAAGCCTATCATGTAATATTTCTGGGCTGATGTATCTAACCCTATTATGTAATTTACTGTCTGCTGAGCTGATGTATCTAACTGTAAGGGCTTGTGCACACAGCCGTGGCCGCATCGCGGCCCGCATACTTCGGGTCCGCAATACATGGGTACCGGCCGTGTGCAACCCGCATCACTGATGCGCACCCATTCACCAATTTGGGAGGTGCTGTGCAGAACGGAAGCACTGATCGGAAGCCCACCTGGAACGTGTTCTCATTTTTTTACTCTGCGGACAGATCACGGACCCATTCAAGTTGAATGGGTCTCGATCTGTCCTGGCGGCCGCAAGAAATGGCCGCACGACGGCCATGTGCATGAGCCCTAAATGTAATCAAGTATGATACTATCTGCTGAGTTATGGTTAGCAGGTCTCATGTACGAATATCTTCTGCACCACGTGGAGAAAGACTATTGCTTGCACTGTGTGCACATAGTAAATGCACATATATTAATAAATCTCTTATATTTTGTTTTGCTATGTATTATCTACAGCTTATTAGTGTCATAGCCACTCCCAAGATCTGACTGTCCTGTATAAATGAACATAATCAATGATCATAAAAATCTTTTATGATTTAATAGGGTACGTCCAGATGGCGTAGCTGGCAGCATGCAAAGAGCCATGTCCGCCTCTGGCTGCAGAATTTGACCCAAAGTCATGTGATCACTGGCTGCTGCAGGTGGCTTGGATACATGTGGTGAGCTGCACTATCTGGCTGTATCCACACTGTGTTTGTTAGATGTAGACACACCCCAAACTCATACTGTAGGTGTCAAACAGAGCCTTGTACCCACCTCCTGCCATGTACATTACTCCCAGGTCAGCCACTACCTGCCATGTCCATTATTTCTAGGTCACTCACCTTTTGCCTTGTACATTGCTCCCAGATCACCTACCTGATAGGTCTGCATACCTGCCTGTGCATTGCTCTTAGGTTACCTACCTCCTTAAATATATGTAACTCTATGATCACCCACCAACTCACCAATACTGCATATTACTTCCAGGTTACCTACACTTGCCCTCTTTATTACTAAAGGATCTCCAACCTCTTGCCCTGTACATTACTCACAGATAACTTACCTCCTGCTAGACCAGCATTTGCCCTGCAGATAGTGTCGGCATAGGTGCAGCTTGTCGCACTCCTCCTCTTGTTCATTCTTCAGATATTTGGCACAGATCCTCACGGGGTTCCGGGCCAAGACCAGCTCCCCAACCATCGTAAACTTTTGGGGTTCATCCTGCAGTATCTGCTCTATCTGCTCAGTGGGAAGCTCCAAGAATTCAGGCAGCAGTTGCCTAGGCAGGCGACCACCATGGGAGCAAAGCAGCTTGGTCAGGAAGGCAGTAACTGTGGGGTCTGACATGATTCCGGGGCCCTTGTGTCTCTGGTAAAAGCTCTTCTGCTGTGTTCTAGGTTTCTGGAGAGACTGGGCTGCCTAGCTGCTGACACCACTGTTATTCCTCCTGTACAGGGGCGGATCCTTCACAGCTCAAACGAGAAACGAAACTGGAACACAAGCATACAGCTGGGCAATCTCAGTACTGAATAACATTCTTCCTTATGTGTGATACACAAACAGAGCAAGACATGCATGAAGTGATACTGTGACGTGTCAATATATACAGAATAAGAACAGATACTGAGAATTACACCCAGTATACAGTACAAGAGAAGTGGTACTGTACAGTGTCCATATATATAGAGAATAAGAGCAGATACTGAGAATTACACCCAGTATACAGGACAAGAGAAGTGGTACTGTGGAGTGTCCTTATATACAGAATAAGAGCAGATACTGAGAATTACATCTAGTATACAGGACAAGAGAAGTGGTACTGTGCAGTGTCCTTATATACAGAATAAGAGCAGATACTGAGAATTACATCTAGTATACAGGACAAGAGAAGTGGTACTGTGCAGTGTCCATATATACAGAATAAGAGCAGATACTGAGAATTACACCCAGTATACAGGACAGGAGAAGTGGTACTGTGCAGTGTCCATATATACAGAATAAGAGCAGATACTGAGAATTACACCCGGTATACAGGACAGGAGAAGTGGTACTGTGCAGTGTCCATATATACAGAATAAGAGCAGATACTGAGAATTACACCCAGTATACAGGACAGGATAAGTGGTACTGTGCAGTGCCCATATATACAGAATAAGAGCAGATACTGAGAATTACATCCAGTATCCAGGACAGGAGAAGTGGTACTGTGACGTGTCAATATATACAGAATAAGAACAGATACTGAGAATTACACCCTGTATACAGGACAAGAGAAGTGGTACTGTACAGTGTCCATATATATAGAGAATAAGAGCAGATACTGAGAATTACACCCAGTATACAGGACAAGAGAAGTGGTACTGTGGAGTGTCCTTATATACAGAATAAGAGCAGATACTGAGAATTACATCTAGTATACAGGACAAGAGAAGTGGTACTGTGCAGTGTCCTTATATACAGAATAAGAGCAGATACTGAGAATTACATCTAGTATACAGGACAAGAGAAGTGGTACTGTGCAGTGTCCATATATACAGAATAAGAGCAGATACTGAGAATTACACCCGGTATACAGGACAGGAGAAGTGGTACTGTGCAGTGTCCATATATACAGAATAAGAGCAGATACTGAGAATTACACCCGGTATACAGGACAGGAGAAGTGGTACTGTGCAGTGTCCTTATATACAGAATAAGAGCAGATACTGAGAATTACATCCAGTATACAGGACAAGAGAAGTGGTACTGTGCAGTGTCCATATATACAGAATAAGAGCAGATACTGAGAATTACACCCAGTATACAGGACAGGAGAAGTGGTACTGTGCAGTGTCCATATATACAGAATAAGAGCAGATACTGAGTTACACCCAGTATACAGGACAAGAGAAGTAGTACTGTGCCGTGTCCATATATACAGAATAAGAGCAGATACTGAGAATTACACTCAGCATACAGGACAAGAGAAGTGGTACTGTGCAGTGTTCCTATATACAGAATAAAACCAGATACTGAGAATTACACCCAGCATACAGGACAAGAGAAGTAGTACGGTGCAGTATCCATATATACAGAATAAGAGCAGATACTGAGAATTACACCCAGTATACAGGACAAGAGAAGTAGTACTGTGCAGTGTCCTTATATACAGAATAAGAGCAGATACTGAGAATTACACCCAGCACACAGGACAAGAGAAGTGGTACTGTGCAGTGTCCTTATATACAGAATAAGAGCAGATACTGAGAATTACACCCAGCATACAGGACAAGAGAAGTGGTACTGTGCAGTGTCCATATATACAGAATAAGAGCAGATACTGAGAATTACACCCAGCATACAGGACAAGAGAAGTGGTACTGTGCAGTGTCTATATATACAGAATAATAGCAGATACTGAGAATTACATTCAGTATACAGGACAAGAAAAGTGGTACTGTGCAGTGTCCATATATACTGAATAAAAGCAGATACTGAGAATTACACTTAGTATACAGGACAGGAGAAGTGGTGGGAGGAGCTACTGTTCCTTTCCTGTTCCTGTTTCCTGTTGTGTGTGTGAGATCCGGGAGGCTTAACAGCGCTTTGTTTGCCGGGGGAATCGCTGCAATTTCACCAGGGGGTGGCGGTTTCTCCCGGTATGGATTCCCGGACCTCCGGCTGCCAGCGTTCGTCACCACATGCCAGCAGCCACGGCGGACATGCGCGAGTGGAGAGGAGGGCCTCCAGGACTGGAGATCTGGGCTTAGATACCTTGGCGCTACTGGAGGTGGACGACTGATGCACCTATGAAGACACCGCAGTAAGCGGCTGTAGAGTCGCAAGCAATGGAGGGCAGCCCCGCAAGTGCCGCAGGCAGGAGGGGCCCCGCTACTAGGAGCGGCCGCGATCCCTGCAGTGAGCCCAATGGAGTACCGGGTGAGGTCCGGAGGGGTCCCAGGAGGGCAACCAGCCTGGGATCCTCTCTGGACAATTAGAATCGGCACCCGAGAAAGCAGGATGCAGCGGGTGAGAAAATGAAAAGTGCAGTGGCTGGACAAGCTGCCGGATGGACCGTGGGACGGGATACAGGGAAGGCCGTGGAGAAGGTGAAGAGGCCAGAGGCTGAGGTAGGTGATTCAGCATGTGGTATGTCTGTCGTTACCTCGGCCCAGCAACAAAGTTACTATAAAGAAGCATGGTGGCGGGGGTACTTTCTGCCCAACTGCTAAGAGACTGTTTAATTGGGGTATTTTGGGTCCTAAAGAGTCCTCAGAAACCTTTTCCTCCTGAATAGCATATTTTCTCAACATGCATGAGGAGATCAATAGGGAATTAAAAAGACTTAATATGGAGTATAAAAATTTAAAAATGCAAGAGAAAATGGCGCCTAAGACAAAGAAGGCAATCCTCTCCTCCAGACTGGTGAAGTTGGAGCAGGTAATCGCGGTTTTGGAGGAGAAGAGGGCTGCCATTGAGGAAAATGGCGGCCCATTCTTGGGAAAATTCAGGAATGACTGCAGATTTGAGTGTATGTCTGGACTACCCGGTACGCCTGGCCCCAGTCTGTCAGGGCAGCAGGCTGGGAGCCAGGGGCAGGTGGCACCTGGAACACCAGTTTCGGAGGCAGACTCTCTGCCTTATGGCTAGGGGGACCCCTCAGACCTGATTGCTGCTGTCTCTGGGGATGAAAGCGGGTCTAGGGGAAGGCTAATGGTGGAAGTCAGGCAGACTGTATTTTAGGGATGAGGAGGTCCCTGAGGATGAGTTGATGAAAATCAGAAAGGAGAAAAATAAAACTGTGAAAAAAGAAGTGCATAGATTTGTGCCTTTTGAATCCGCTGCTTTTCCCAGCCCGGTTCCTGTAGTGGAATCGGGTCAAACAGTGCGGGAGATTGATTCTAAGATGGTGACAGGAGGTGCCCCCCTTTCCTGTAATGGTAGGGTGGTCACAAGAAGCGCAGGGGGTAAAACCCCAAACAGTGTGGAGGATGGACAAGGATGCGATGATTGCGGACAAGGTTCAAGGTGCTGGTTCTGAGAAAGAGGAAAAGAAAACATTAGAAACTGATAAAAGTGTCAAAATTGTGAAAAGACCATTAAAATCAGAGGAAGGTGTAAAGACTTTGGAACCAGGGGAGAACACTGTGGTTGAGCATCCCAGGACTGTGCGGGTCACGGAGACAGTGGGGGGTGCGGGAGATGGGGAGTCCCCTGTGGGTTTTGCGAGGGGCTCCTCAGGGCCCGCCCCCAGTGAGGCTGCGGTCTCTTTAGGGAACCCGACCAGTCCAGGGGGAGTGAAAGGTAATACAGTTGGAAAAATAAAGGTTGATGCAAATACAAATATGGAGGTGGGGGTGAATGAGAACGTAAACGAGGTTATAAATGAGGATACAAATAAACTGGTGAATGGGATTGTGGATGAGGTAGAAATTGAGATGGTGGATAAGGAAGCTTTGATTGAGGAGTATATTGCGGATACGGAAGTGGATGAAGAGGAGGAAGTTATGCGGAAGCAATGAGGAAGGATGTGAGAGAGAGGATGGCAAAAACAAAGACGTATGTTGTTTCGGGTGACTCTTTGCCCAAGGTTTCGGGCGGGGGTGACCTGCAACGGTGCCTCCTGGAGGCCTTAAAAAAAGGAACGGGGACTTCCATACAGGTAGAGGGAGGGTCAGTTGACCTGGCTTTTTGGACAGAAAGGCATGGTTTTAGGGCCTTCTGAGAACAAAGGAGGGGTGAGATCGTATGGACACACCCCACACCGGGGAGGGACCGTAGGAATGTGGCCTGTCTCTATTGACAGCTCCTTCTAGAAAGACTGTTGTGGAACTTCTCCTGGGGGCAGGGTTTGTCACGAATGATATCTTTGCGCTCATACATCCCTACGGCACCGCTATGTTTGATGTCAGCTTTGTTAGGCCGGAGGGTTTGGAGCTCTTCTGGTCTAAATATGAGCTGATGAAGAACACCCCGGAGTGGCGGGGTTTTGCCCTCGAGGCCATCACCCGCCAATCGACTGTGAAGACAGTGACCGTTTTGACCTGTAATGAATCACTGTCTAGTGTGGACATCATGACTTGGCTTAGTCGATATGGTAGGGTTGGGCAGTTCTCACCAAGGTGCTCGATGAGCATGGTATCTGGTCGGGTTCCTGGACTTTCATCGTTGAGCTGTTTGATCGGGGCAATTTTGTTGCTCATATTCCCTCCTCTGCCTTCATAGGAAGGGATAGGATTATGATGTTCTATAGAGGCCAGCCAAAGGTCTGTCACAAGTGCGACAGTCCCACCCACTTCAGCACACAATGTGATATTTGCATGTGCGCGAAGTGTGGGGACACTGGTCATCTTGCCGCATCTTGTAGGCGGATCCGGTGCAACCTCTGTGGGGACCTAGGTCACCCGTTTAGTCGCTGTCCGCTTGCCTTCGCCAACAGGGTTCAGGGCCGGGCTCAAGATCAGGCAGGCACTATCCGCGAGGCTGGGTCTGTGGTTGGGGAGGAGCCTGCTGCCGGGACTGAATCAGTTGGTGAGGGGACGAGCGCTGGAACTATTAGCGCTGGAGAAAGCAGACAGGATCCGAAGAAACAAAGGCCATCCAGGATCAGGCGGCAAGAACAACGCCGCAAGGATAGGGAACAAGTGGCAGCTGACCCTTCAGCTGGTCTTTCGGCTGGTCTGGCTGAGGATCCCGGTTGTAGTGACCCGGGGTACAGCGACGATGGGGAACCAGAGGCCCAACCTGTGGAGGCTAACCAATCCACCAACCCTGTCTCCTCGTACGGCAAAAGCCTGGACGAGGGCGACAGAGCGTGGTTGGAGGGTAGGAGGAACAAGCGGAGTAAAAAGAAGAAGAAAGGAGAGGGTCGTAAGCCCTCTCTGGAGTGGGACCCATCTGTCCCACTCATCCTCGACCAGAGGCCTAAGGAAGGATCAACTCGGTCCCCTCTGGTGGAAGTCTCTAATCGGTACCAGGCCCTTGACAAGGATCCCCCAACTGCTCCAGCTGGGGGGGAGGAGGGTGTGGTGCCAAAGGGCGCGGGGGCTTCCTCGCAGGCTGCCGGGCCCTGTACTTCGGGAGTAAATTACCTACTGGACGGGGGGGCCAAGCCTGGAACCTTGGGCAAAAGGGATGGTATAGATGTCTCTGTATGTTTAAAAAGACAGAAGGAGTGTGATGGTTCAGATGAAAATGCTGATGGTGGTGGGGTGGGGAAAAAGAAGGCTATCTAACTCGATCATCAATCATGGCGGAACTCACCCCGTTGAGACTGGCAAGCATTAACGTTGCCAGTATTAAGTCAGACACAGCTCGTTTCCTGGCCTTTGATTTTTTAAGCCGTATGGAAGCTGATGTTTTGTTTTTGCAAGAGACCTGGTTGACAAGTACGACTAGGTCCGTCTTTATGGTCTTTTGTGGCCGAGCCACGAAGCGGGGTGGCTGGACTTTTTAAGACCGCCGAAAGAGTGGAATGCCGGAGGATAATCGAGTTAGAAATGGGAAGGTGCCTGATTTTAGATGTCCTCATTGGGAGACAAGAAATTAGATTAATAAACATCTACGGCCCACAGAGTAAGTGGGGACCGCAAGTGTCTCCTCATGAGGATTAAGCCTTTTCTTTTTACCAGCCGGCAAGTGATCTTTGGAGGTGACTTCAACAATGTGACGAGGGCCTATGATAGTGGAGGCTCCAAAGGTGGGCTGGATGCTGATAGCGTTGTGTTGTCTAGGATAGTTGAGGATACTTATCTGGTGGACGCCCATTTACAGCATAAGCCAGACCACGTGGATTTCACCTTTCATCAGGGAAATCGTAGGTCTAGAATAGATAGGTTTTATTTAAAGGAGGATGCAGTTTTCTCAGCTTTAGAAGCCGTGGAAGTGGAATTCTCCGACCACTGTTTGATTATTTTCTCTTTGAATGTTGCAGAGACTCCATGTATTGGGAGAGGAATGTGGAAGCTGAATTCGTCTCTCCTGGAAGAAGTGACAATAAGACAATCCTTTGAGGATTTCCTTCAGAGCCAGGAACCTTTGGTGGACCTCTGCAACAGTAAGTCAGAGTGGTGGGAGATATTAAAAAAACGGACTGCAAGGTTTTTCTGTGAGCTTTCTAACTTCAGGAGCTGGGACAGATACTGTCTGTACCAGGAACTGAGGAAGAAACTTGAAAGACTGGTTTCGACGGGGGTAGCCGTGAGGATATCTCTCCTGTGAAATCCTTGCTCAAGAGGTGTCAGTACGATAGATACGCCTCTTTGGTTGCTGAAATTGATTTCGTGAAGTACCGCTCACCCGACCCCTTTGGAAACTGTTAAGATGGCAGTAAAAAGTAAATTCGTGGTAGGCCTGGTCAACAGTACGGGTTCCCTGAATAGGTCCAAATCAGGGATCCTGGAGGTCGTCAGGTCTTTCTACTCTCACCTCTTGGGTTGGAAAGAGCTGGATTGAGACAGTTTTTCAGCTTTCTTAGCGGAAGCTATTCCCAAGGCAGGAATAGACCCCTCTCTTGATGTTTTGGCAGAACCTATCAGGCAAGAGGAAGTGGGACTGGCCATTGATGGGCTTAGGCCCAAGAAATCGCCAGGTCCGGATGGCTTAACATCCGAGTGGTACAAGGCTTTCAAGGAACAATTAGTTCCTCTCTTGACCAAGGTGTCTTTCCTCGGGCACTCTGCCAAAGTTAATGGGTAAGTCCGCCCTGATTATTCTGTCAAAGGGTAAAGATCCATCCCGCATTGTGAACTGGAGACCCATATCGCTTCTCAATGTGAACAGAAAAGATTCTGGCAAAAATACTTTTCTGCAGATTGGTGAAGTTTGCACCGAGACTTCTTTCTGAGGCTCAGCACTGCTCTGTTTCTGGTTGGAACTTTTAGCGCCGTTCTCAGTGTCCGAGAAGCCGTGGAGCGGGGCAGGGCGGGCCTTTGGAAAGGGTTTTTGTTATCTTTGGACCAGGCGAAGGCTTTTGACCGGGTGAACGATGAGTACCTGTGGTCTGTTCTCTTGTGGTATGGTCTACCTGGGAGGTTTGTAGACTGGTTAAAAACTTTGTACAAAGGGGCGGAGAGTTTCCCGTTGATTAATGTTTGGTCGGGTCGACCTTTTGAGGTGGCTTCTGGTGTCTGCCAGGGATGTCCTTTAAGCCCTTTGCTGTATGTGTTTGCAATTGATCCCTTCATTAGAAGGGTAGATCGTGGACCATTGGTGGGGGTGGGGATGGAACTGGTGGTGCGGGGGCCATCTCTGAAGGTGGTGGCGTATGCCGATGATGTCTCCATTCTTGCCTCTTCGGAAGAGGAGGTGAGCTGGGTGGTCTCGGAGGTGGACCGCTATTCAGAGGTTTCTGGGTCTCAGATCAACTGAGACAAATGTGAGACTCTCTAGCTGAGGGAAGGGGATCCTGTCTTCGATCTCCAGGGCACTCTTCCAGAACCGGAAAAAGTCTGTAAAGATCTTAAGCATCAATTTTGGCCAGGATGGAGATTATCATCAGCAAAATTGGGAGAGTAGACTAAAAGATGTCGCCCAAAAGGTGGACCATTGGAAGGGATGGTCTTTATCCCTCAGGGAAAGGGTTCACCTGTGCAAAGCCTACCTGATTCCCTTGCTTCTGTATCTAAGCAGTGTTTGTGTTTTGCCAGGGTCTCCCTGGGCTACGGTCTACAGCCTCTTTTTCCAGATGTTGTGGGGAAACAGGCTGAACCTAATCAAGAAAGAAGTTACTTACCGCACAAGGAGACTACGCGGGTTGGATATGGTCAACCCGGTGGTATTCTTAACAAATATCTTTTTGAAAATTAATATTGAAAACCTCTGGAAAGAGAGGGCTCCTTTGTGGGTAATTTCCTGTATGGAATGGTTTCGGCCCTTCTTCCAGAAATGGGAAACAGGAGGGCGAGTGAAAGACCTATGTGCGTCACATGGATATCTTCCGGCTTATGTTGCCCCGTTTCTGAGAATCCTGAGACGATGGGATCTGGAGAAGGGAGAGGTGGAGACCATGCCGAGGTTTTCCCTTGACAGGAAGGTTCTATCTTACCTTTTTCAGGCCCCACTGGCCTTGAGGGACTGCCCAAGTCAGGATCTGGAGGGTGGGCTGTCTTTGTTGAATTCAGAAAGGATACCTAAGAAAGTTTGGGATGTGACTTGGTGCTGCGTCCACTGGAAGCTATATGTAAGGGACAATGTGAAATGTAGAAACTCTGAGGAAAGGGGTTGTCCCCGGGAGGAGTGTGGTAACCTGCTGGAAACCATGGACCACTTCTTACTTCATTGTCTCTTTAATATAGAGGTATACAAAAGGGTGGGGGCTTCCATCGGTTGGCCTAGGCTGGCTGCCCTGTCCTATGCGGAGTGGACCTATGGGGCTTTCAAAGACCTTGGTGGGAGGGACCATCGCACTCTATTCATAGTTAGTACAGTGGTTAGGCACCACATCTGGTGTGCACAGTGTTTAGTGTCAACAAAGAGTCGCAAAATCCTCCCGGTGGAGATGGTATATAGGAACATCATGGGTGACCTGGTGAAGGTACGCTCTTTTGAGTACGAAAGGTGGGGGGACCCCAAGGCCTCTCGTCTGTGGAGGGGCTTCTGTTTTGGGGTTCCTTAGCTAAGTAGTACTCTTTTCCTGGTGGTAGGCTGATATAGCACACTCATAGGTTTTAGTTTTGTTTTGTAGTAATGTAAGTATGGAAAGGCTTATGGGTACCGAACCATAGCTGGTTTAAGTGTAATAGTATTGGTTTATGGTGTCTATATTGTATTTAATAGGTATGTTTTGTATTATGTTAGTATTCTGTTAATATTATATTATTATATTAGTATTGTTACGTTTATAGTGGGGTTTAGTTAGGTTGGGAGTGGGGCTGGGAGGGAGGAGGGAGTGTATATATTTTTCTTTTCTATTATATACATATACAGTACAGACCAAAAGTTTGGACACATCTTCTCATTTAAAGAGTTTTCTTTATTTTCATGACTATTAAAATTGTAGATTCACACTGAAGGCATCAAAACTATGAATTAACATATGTGGAATTATATACATAACAAAAAAGTGTGAAACAACTGAAAATATGTCATATTCTAGGTTCTTCAAAGTAGCCACCTTTTGCTTTGATTACTGCTTTGCACACTCTTGGCATTCTCTTGTTGAGCTTCAAGAGGTAGTCACCTGAAATGGTTTTCACTTCACAGGTGTGCCCTGTCAGGTTTAATATGTGGGATTTCTTGCCTTATAAATGGGGTTGGGACCATCAGTTGCCTTGTGGAGAAGTCAGGTGGCTACACAGCTGATAGTCCTACTGAATAGACTGTTAGAATTTGTATTACGGCAAGAAAAAAAGCAGCTAAGTAAAGAAAAATGAGTGGCCATCATTACTTTAAGAAATGAAAATCAGTCAGTCCGAAAAATTGGGAAAACTTTAAAAGTGTCCCCAAGTGCAGTCACAAAAACCATCAAACGCTACAAAGAAACTGGCTCACATGCGGACCACCCCAGGAAAGGAAGACAAGAGTCACTTCTGCTGCTGAGGATAAGTTCATCCGAGTCACCAGCCTCAGAAATCACACGTTAACAGCAGCTCAGATTAGAGACCAGGTCAATGCCACACAGAGTTCTAGCAGCAGACACATCTCTAGAACAACTGTTAAGAGGAGACTGTGTGAATCAGGCCTTCATGGTAGAATATCTGCTAGGAAACCACTGCTAAGGACAGGCAACAAGCAGAAGAGACTTGTTTGGGCTAAAGAACACAAGGAATGGACATTAGACCAGTGGAAATCTGTGCTTTGGTCTGATGAGTCCAAATTTGAGATCTTTGGTTCCAACCACGTGTCTTTGTGCGACGCAGAAAAGGTGAACGGATGGACTCTACATGCCTGGTTGCCACCGTGAAGCATGGAGGAGGAGGTGTGATGGTGTGGGGGTGCTTTGCTGGTGACACTGTTGGGGATTTATTCAAAATTGAAGGCATACTGAACCAGCATGGCTACCACAGCATCTTGCAGCAGCATGCTATTCCATCCGGTTTGCGTTTATTTGGACCATCATTTATTTTTCAACAGGGCAATGACCCCAAACAAACCTCCAGGCTGTGTAAGGGCTATTTGACCATGAAGGAGAGTGATGGGGTGCTGCGCCAGATGACCTGGCCTCCACAGTCACCGGACCTGAACCCAATCGAGATGGTTTGGGGTGAGCTGGACCGCAGAGTGAAGGCAAAAGGGCCAACAAGTGCTAAGCATCTCTGGGAACTCCTTCAAGACTGTTGGAAGACCATTTCAGGTGACTACCTCTTGAAGCTCATCAAGAGAATGCCAAGAGTGTGCAAAGCAGTAATCAAAGCAAAAGGTGGCTACTTTGAAGAACCTAGAATATGACATATTTTCAGTTGTTTCACACTTTTTTGTTATGTATATAATTCCACATGTGTTGATTCATAGTTTTGATGCCTTCAGTGTGAATCTACAATTTTCATAGTCATGAAAATAAAGAAAACTCTTTGAATGAGAAGGTGTGTCCAAACTTTTGGTCTGTACTGTATATATAAAAAATAAAAAAAAGAGGGTGTTTTCTTTGCAAACTGACTGACCCCAGTCCGACTGGGGAAGGACTAGGACTTCTCAAAGCTCGGAGTTTATCCCCTTGGAACTTTGGGGGTTATCAGTTTGCGCATTTGCTGTGGACTGGTGGTGGGTTAGTTAGGCTACTTCCACACTTGCGGCAGTGTGATGCGGCAAGCAGTTCCATCGTCGGAACTGCCTGCTGGATCCGCTGATCTGCATGTGACTGAAAGCATTTGTGAGACGGATCCGGATGCGGATCCATCTCACAAATGCATTGCAAGAACGGACCAGTCTCTCCGCTTGTCATGGGGACAGACTGATCCGTCTTGTATCTTTTTTCCCATTTTTACCGGTCTGGGCATGCGCGGGCCGGAAGGACGGATCCAGCATTCCAGTATTTTGAATGCCGGATCCGGCACTAGTACATTCCTATGGGGAAAAATGCCGGATCCGGCATTCAGGCATATCTTCAGCTTTTTTCGCCGGAGATAAAACTGTAGCATGCTATGGTTGTTTGTGATGGCTCACCTAACTGTTGCACACGGAGTGGGTGCCCCAACCAGTATGGACACACTCAGTTTATAAAATAAAAGAGGAATATAAAATATAGCACACCTTATTTGGAGGGATTCATCTGACGTATTAGTATAAATCAGATTCCTAGGTGGAATAATAAATAGTTTTATTTTACATATACTAGAAACAGGAGTAAAAGCAATATCTGATGTGTATAGAGTTTCAGAGATATTCAATAACGAGGGCCGAGGTCAGAAGGACCATAAGGTGATGAGGTCTCTGTAATGAATAGCTTGGATAGTCCTCAATGGTTATATAACGCCTTGATTGTTCAGGGAGATATAACTATATTGGAAAAATATTTCATATGTCAACGCTCATCAGATAGGTACAGACAATGGTCAGAATTCATCAAACAAGTAATGGTGCAAATGTCAATCCAATTGGGATGAAGTTCAACAAATGGTCAACAATTTATCCACAATGGGACCATAGAATTACAATTACAAATACAGAATACAGAATACAGGAGTGTGTCCACCTGTTAAAAAATAGTTATAGAATCATGCACAAGAAGAACCCTATGTTTGGTAAAAAAAAAATGATTCCACCTATAAGAAGGATGATTCCACCTGTATAAAAGACTTCTCCAACAAATAGTTCATCCACAGTAGGATTGCAAGGGTTAAAAATGTAAAAATTAAAAATGATGATATATTTCCAGCAAGTAGTTCATCTACTGTGAAAACCGTAATGTCTATTGGAATAAATAGATATGAGTGCTCCCGATTGTATAACAATGTATCATTTCAATGCTCCAGATGAGGTAACATATACATTGTGAATAAGTTTATAAGAATCGATATGTTGTTCAATATAGATTCCTTGTCTATTCCTGCAATTTTCATAGACTCCTGCAATTCATAGACCGACTTGATAAATATTTTTAGTCACTTAGATAATAGGGCTTGGTAATAGAACCCTTACCCACGGTTAGTTGTCCCAGCTGGGGAACAGCCCGGCGGTATCGTGATGGGCGGAAGATCGAGAAATTTCCTTCGATGTCTTACGTGTATGCCGCAGATTATACTGTTGGCATAATCTGCAGAATACACGTAAGACATTGAGGGAAATCTCCCAATCTTCCGTCCATTACGATACCGCCGGGCTGTGAGTAAGGGTTCTATTACCAAGCCCTATCATCTACGTGACAAAAAATATATATCAAGTCTGTCTATGACCCCCCCTGCGCATTGTCCCAGGGTGCCTGCTGATTGATTTCAGCAGGCACCCAGTTCCGATTACCGATACGTCATGTGTCCTTAAGTACCAGGACATCATGATGTACCGGTACGTCATTTGTCCACACCAGGTTAAGGCTGCGATGGCTAAAACTAAAGTGGCTAAGCCTGAGCCCCTAGCTGACTTTAATCTTTTTGGGGCTGTGCTGGCTTTTATGTCCCTTTAGAAGACTGTTCATGATGTCTGATTAGTCTGTTCCTGCTATGCTTTTTGTCACTTTCAGAGACACAAATATAAGGCCCCTTTCACATGGGCGAGTATTCCGCGCGGATGCGACGCGTGAGTTGAACGCATTGCACCCGCACTGAATCCTGACCCATTCATTTCTATGGGGCTGTGCACACGAGCAGTGATTTTCATCCATCACTTGTGCATTGCGTGAAAATCGCAGCATGTTCTATATTCTGCGTTTTTCACGCAACGTAGGCCCCATAGAAGTGAATGGGGTTTGCGTGAAAATCGCAAGCATCCACAAGCAACATGGTTATAAGGGAAAAAAAAAGCATTCTGAATACAGAATGCATAGTGCAATAGCGCTGGAGGGGTTAAAAAAATAAATAAAAATTATACTCACCTTAATCCACTTGATCGCGCAGCCCGCCTTCTCTTCTGTCTTCTTTTTTGCTGTGTGCAGGAAAAGGACCTGTGGTGACGTCACTCCGGTTATCACATGGTCTGTCAAATGATCTTTTACCACGGTGATAGATCATGTGATGGCCCATGTGATGACCGGAGTGACGTCACCACAGGTCCTTTTCCTGCACACAGCAAAAAAGAAGACAGAAGAGAAGCCGGGCTGCGCGATCAAGTGGATTAAGGTGAGTTAAATTATTATTTATTTATTTTTTAACCCCTCCAGCGCTATTGTACTATGCATTCTGTATTCAGAATGCTATTATTTTCCCTTATAACAATGTGAAGAAGTTCGGGTTTGGGTACCAAACATGCCGATTTTTCTCACGCGCGTGCAAAACGCATTACAATGTTTTGCCCTCGCGCGCACCAGCACCTTTTCCCGCAACGCCCATCTGAAAGAGGCCTAACAGTGCCACAGATTGTTCAATTTAAAGTGGCATTTTGGGGAGTTTTAGGTGGAACCACAAGAAAAGTTTAACTTATCTGCAGTTTATGGCTGACATCAACTCATAAAAAAAGAGAAGAAGCTTTGCAGAAAGGAATTGATATGTCTGTATCCTTAACAAATAAGCACTTTATCGGCAGAAGGTTAAAGTTCAACAAGTGATTTCTCACCTGCTACACAAGTCCAGCGGCTGTAAACCCCCAAAGAAAACTGTGATACCATGAACACTGGTGCTGTTGGGTGGAAGTAATGCACATCCCCATCCCTAGTCCCCCCTCCCCTCAACAAAAATTACTAAAAGTGGGGGGCACCAGGAGCAATTCAAAATAGGGGTAAAAGCTTTCCACCAAAGACATCCCAATAAACCATCATCTGCGGTGCCCAGAGGTCACCTTGGAGGTGGGGGAGTACTGTCAGGATTCAAACCCATGACCAGCCATGTCCCAGGCGGTAGCTCTAGCCACTAGACTACCAACCCTTCTGGACTTTTCCTTCTACTGAACTCTTTGATCTACCTTGTTCCAGCATTGCCTTGTTAATCTCTGTGATTCCTTGCACCTGCTACTTCCTCTTTATAAGCCCAGCCTCTTGCACCAGATCCCCGCTGTTTATTGTTCTTCTGGATTTGATCCTGCTGCAGCTACTGCTGTTCCTCTGTTGCTACTGCTACCAACTCGACTGCTGCCGACCTCGGAATTGTCCCCGACTACTCTTCTGCTTGTCCCTACCAACTGAACTGCTACCACCGTTCCCGATCCAGATTGTCTGACCACGCTCACTGCCGCCTGCCCTGACCCACCGCCTGCCAACCGATTACGCCTCTGCCTGACTTCCTGCAACTACAACCTGCCTGCGGTCCTTGCCACTGGGCTCCCACCTCCAGCCAGCTGTCCTCTGACTCAGGTGAGCCTGTAGGATTGTAACAACTGTCCTTAAAAAAGTGGGTTTCAGAAATGTATTTATGGTTCAATCAATTTTATTGGGCAAAAAGAAAAAACAAGTGAAAGAAAGATGATACATCTTACCAGAATTTTGTTAACATTCAGTAAGCATTATATTGTCCAAATAACAAGCATAACATGTGGGTAGACCAAGACAAGACATGGGGGGGGGGGGGGGGAGGCACAACAGGGACACAGCAGGAAGGAGGGGAGGGAGGCAGTCAAGAGGGTAATAACGCCATTCGCTAGCCAATCCAAGATCAGGGAGGAGCTTCTAAAGTGTAACCAGGGTTCCCAAGTCTGAGTAAAAACAGACAATTGGTTATTAGACTCTGCTCCCAATTCTTCCATGCGAACCAGGGCGTCTTTAGCAGGCACCCAGGTAATTCTCTGTAGACTATCAGAAGACTTCCAATTACGGGGAATTATCTGTCTCATAGATTTCATGAAGGTTCGGAGGGCTCTTGACTTGTTGGATCCTTCCTGGATAACTAGATAATAGCACTATCAACAGGGAAGGTGATATATTCGACCAGTAAAGAGCCTTGTACAAGGCGATAACGTCCTGCCACAAAGGAGAGACTCCTGGGCAGTCCCACCAAATGTGCAGCATTGTCCCAACTGCTGTTAGGCATCGCCAGCAGGTGTTAGGGACAGAGGGATAAAACCGATGTAACTTTACCGGTGTTCTATACCAGCGTGTAAGGATTTTGTAGTTCAATTCCTGGAGGAGACAAGATACAGTAGATTTGTGAGTAAATAGAAGAGATCTACCCCGTTGTTCTGCAGTTATTGAGACTGCCAGTTCTTTCTCCCAATGGGGTGAATCCAGTTATACTTAACTGGTCCTTCAGTGAACTGTCCCCGATTTCCCCAGCGCCCAACAGACCATATACCAGAGAAATAGTGTGACAAGGGCCCAAACGTGCAACACAAAGTTTTTCAAAGGCTGTTAGGGGAGCAGATAGTTGTGATCCAGGAGCCAGGGACCTAAGGAAATTGCGAAGTTGGAAATAGTGAAACCAGCGACCCGGAGAATGTGAGAGAGGTCATTAAGAGGAAGGAGCCCTGATTCATTGCAGAGATCCCATATACAGTGAACGTTGAAAGGTGTTTGAGGGTCGTGGGGAAGTCAGGGTGGCTAGAAAGAGCCATTAGTGGACCAGGAGAGGTAAAAAGTAAAATTTTTGAGGCAAATTTACCCCACGATTTCACTAATATTTGGAGAAGTGGGGAGTGTAGGTTTTGGGGAAGTTGTCTCTGAAAGGTGGAGGGGAGCGCCAAAAAATTCCCGTCGCTAAAAGTGGTCCCTGGGTATGTTCAATGTCCACCCATAATTTCGCATCGCGATTGTGAAAAAGGTCTAATACACAGCTTGCGATAGCAGCTCTATAATAAGAGAGGAAATTAGGTAGGCCTGCCCCACCCATGTTTTTTGGTCGGGACAATGTATTATAGCTGATCCGTACCCTGGAACCACTCCAGATAAAGTGTGAGACCAATTTCCGAAGTTGAGTAAAAAATGTGTAGGGAATATCACAGGGGACAGTTTGAAACAGGTATAGGATTTTGGGCAAAGTGTCCACTTTAAGGGAGTTGATTTTGCCAAACCAGGAAATTTGTAGGGGGGACCATTTCTGAAGATTTGTTTCAAAAGATCTAAGCAGCAGTTTATAGTTTAGTTTAAAAAGGCGGGCAGGGTTTGCAGGGAGATATATTCTCAAGTGTTTGATGCAATTTGAAGCCAGCTTGAATGAAAATGTATCTTTGATATGGGAAATCTCTCGTTGGGGTAGGGAGATGTTTAGGATTTCCGATTTCTGGATATTCACTTTAAAATTACTAAGACGTCCAAATCTTTCAAATTCCCAAGAGCCCTAACCTCGGGTCGGAAAGATAAATCAAAAGATCGTCCGCAAAAAGAGAAAGTTTGTGTTCAACATTGCCCACTTTTATGCCTTTAATTGTTGGATTATTCCGAAGGGCATTGGCTAGAGATTCTATCATTAGTATGTACAGGAAAGGGGATAGAGGGCAACCTTGGCGTGTCCCATTCCTTATATGAAATGAAGCCGATAGCGTACCGTTGACCCGCACTTGGGCTGAAGGCTAGGAATAAAGCGACATGATCCGGCTAATCATTTTAGACCCCAGTCCTAAACATTCTAAGGTTTGTAGTAGGAAACGCCAATTAACCCTATCAAAGGCCTTCTCTGCATCCACTGAAAGGAGGCACAGAGGAGCACCGAGAGTCTAGATCTAGCTATTATGCCAATTGATTTTAGGGTGCTGTCCCGTGGCTCCCTACCAGGTACAAACCCAACTTGTTCCCTGTGTATACACTTGGGAATGTGTGGGGAAAGTCGTAAAGCTAGTAGTTTGGCGTAAATTTTCAAGTCCACATTAAGTAAGGAAATCGATCGATAATTGACACATTGGGAGGGGTCTTTATCCGGTTTAGGAATGACAGTAATGTGGGCTTGCAGGGTTTGAGATGGAAAAGGGGTATCCTGTGAGATGGAATTAAAGGCCTGAAGGATGTAATTTGTAAAAACTAGAAGTTAGACCATCTGGTCCCGGACTCTTCCCATTCTGAAGGCCCGTTATGACGCATTTGAGTTCCGAGGAGGAGAAGTCCTCTAGGCTCGAGGTATCTTCAGCGGGAATACATGCAGGACCAAACTGATGCCAATAACTACGTGTATCCGTTAGATATGATTCTGAATCAGGGTTCCTCACAGGATTGAGGTTATACATTTTCCCGTAATAAGCTCGGAATTCAGAGGTTATTTCAGAAGGGGCATGCACGATTCCCTCAGAAGAGGTATTTAAGGACGACACATGTGATTGGGGAAGACGAGGGTGTAAAGCTCTATCTAGCCATTTCCCGCTTTTGTCGCCATATTCAAAAAGCCATATTGGACTCTATCTCGGAGACAAAGTATTTTTTGATCTAGGATCTGAAGTATCTTCTGGCGGATGGAGGATACGTCAGCTTTAAGCTGATTAGTAGGGGAGGCTTTGTTTAAGGCTTCTTTACCATCTAATTCTGTGAGCAAGGAGATTTTAAAAGCGCGTTCTTTCTTAAGTCTGGCCCCATGGGAGATAAAAACGCCTCTGGGTATGCATTTCAGCGCTTCCCATTTAACCGGAGGGGGGGTAGGGTCCGATTGGTGGTGTGGGGTGAAGTCCGAGATGGCGGCTCGGATGTCTGACATACAGGCCAAAACGTTCAGCAAATTGTGATTCAGTCTCCACGTAAATGGACGGTGGGTTATAGACCAGAAGCTTAAAAACCCATAAATGGGAGAATGGTCTGACCAAAGGAACCCATCCATCGAGCAACGTGGATCTGAGTCTAGTAAGTTTTGTGAAACGAAAAGGTGGTCTAGCCTGCTATAACTGTTATGGGCCTGTGAATAGAAGCTAAAGTCCCTGACTCCTGGATATAGCATCCGCCATAGGTCTACTACTTGGAGGGCCGAGAGGTCTTTCTTAAGTTGAAGTTGGGATACTAAGGAAATCGAGGACTTGCCAGTCGATAAGTCAATGGAGGGGTTAATCACCATGTTGAGATCACTGCCCAGTATGATAGAACAGCCATCTGCGAAACTGGACAATCTTCTGAGGATTGCAGAAATAAACATTAGCAATGGTATTAATAGACTGGTCAACTGATAGTTTAAGGAAAACATAGTGGCCTTTATGATCAATATCTGAGGATATGACCGTAGGGTGAAAGTTTTTGTGGAAAGCAATAGATACCCCTCCCGCTTTTTTGCAAGGGTTGGGGCTATGGTACCACGTGATGTAGAAGCCACGTTCACATTTAGG
Source organism: Bufo gargarizans (assembly GCF_014858855.1). Taxonomy (NCBI): domain Eukaryota; kingdom Metazoa; phylum Chordata; class Amphibia; order Anura; family Bufonidae; genus Bufo; species Bufo gargarizans. Next base: position 516,543,804 of record NC_058081.1, on the reverse strand, counting down.
AACTGAATTAGCTTTAAAATGTGTTTCCTGGATCATTGCTAGCATAACACGCTTCCGATGAAAGCGGTATAGGATCTGACTTGGCATGCAAGTAACCAACTATCAAGATATAGAAGTCGTGAGTACCTAGGTCAGGTATGAAAAAAGGTAAGGACACAAGGAAGGAGCAAGAGGGGTAGGGGAGACAAACAGCAGTAAGACAACAAGGAATTAAACTCTAACAAGGGTGAGCCTAGAACACTGGCTCAATTGTAAACTAAGTAGTGACTATAGTCACAGCTGACACTGAGTGCCATGGTCCCTAAGTGAGGGAAGGAGAGGCCAAAGGCAGAACAGCAGCCCTACCACTCTCTGGTTGCATAAATGAAGAGAGGTATATAAAGAACAGAACATATAAAAAATAATCAGAAAAAGGTATAACAAAGTAGCACAAGTAGAGGCAGGTAAAAGTCTCAAGCATTTGGCTTCTGATGTCGTCTGGAGGACCTCTGGGATTTGGGTGTCACCGTCCGCCACTCCTCACACTCCTGGGTGGGTTGCACAAGAAGAGGTCTTGGCCAGTCCGGAAGCTCAACTGGAGGCAGGTTAAACGCATCTAAGATCTTAGGAAGGTCCACAAGTGACTTGAAAACCGCGGTCTTCCCATCTTTATTTGCTATGAGCTATAAAGGGAAGCCACATCTGTAGACAATGGCATTGTCTCTGTCTCTGAGGACAGATAGGAGGAGTTTTAAGGCCTTTCGAAGCATCAGCATGCGCCTCGCAAGATCCGGAAGAATAAGGATACCTTTTCCTTATAAAAGTGAATACGGCATATAATGTCCCGAGGTCGAGTTGGGTCTGACGGCTTAGAACCCAGTGCACGGTGTATACTGTCAATTTCTATGGGCTTGCTGGGGTCTATATTCATTAGTTTATTGAAAAATTCCTCAGCCCAGGACGCAAGATCTGGTGCAGCTATTGATTCAGGGACTCCCCTGATGCGGAGATTGTTCTTTCGGGTTTTCTATGTCATCTATATGCACCAAGATGTTCTGGAGCTGCATAGCTTGCTCATTAATGACCATTCGGTGAGAGTCCAGGGTTGCATGGACATGTTCCTGTAAGTTTTCCATCTCCTCCACTCTCAAGCCCACATGCTTGATGTCTTGGCGCAGGGCCGCCATGTCTTGTTTATGGGAAGCTTCAACTCTGCTGAGGAGTGCGTCAACCTCAGCTTTGGTGGGAAGCGCTTTTAAGTGCAGTTTCCAGTCCCAATCGTCTGACTGGCTTGGTGAGACAGGCGATCTGCCTGTGCAAGGTGACAGGGCCGGAGAGCTGTGCTGGTGGGGAGAGGCACCCGGTGAGGCCTCCGCACTGCTGGGGTGGAAGGGAGATAGCATGGGTGCCGAGTGAGAACTCACCACTGCCGCGTAAGTAGTCGGCGACCCGCCGATCCTGTTGCTTCCCTTAGTGCAGGAGCTAGATGCGTGCACCTTTCCTCCAGTCTCAGGCGCGGAGTCCCGAAGCACACACGCCGGAATCCCTTTGCTGGCTCGGAGGCCCAAAGAAGCAGGATATGTCTCCTGGATCACACTCTGGCGGTGCGGGAGTGGTGACGGGTGCCTTCTTGGGTCCCATCTGGTAGATTGTGCCGCTTTGTGTGCTCCTGTTTGCGAAGCGATAGCCGGAGGTGTTCAGGAGCTCAGACAGCGTGCTACTTACTCTGCCATTGGCAAGCTCCCCCCCCCCCCCCCCCAGAAATGTATTTTAAAAAGATATATAAAATTACATTTACAAAATGATGCAAACATGAAAGTAGACATATGGGAAATGTAAAGTAATAACTCTTTTGCTGTATCACTATCTGCCTTAAAACCCGAAAAAAAAATTCTGTAAATTTGGGATGTTTTAATAAATAAAGGTGAATTATATTGACTCAAATTTTCCACTATGAAGTACAATATATCGTGAGAAAACAATCTTAGAATGGTTTAGATAAGTAACAGCATTACAGTTATTACCACATAAAATAACACGTAAAATTTCCAAAAAAAACGAACTGGTCCTTAACCACTTCAGCCCCGCTAGGTGAAACCCCCTTCATGACCAGAGCACTTTTTACACTTCGGCACTACACTCCTTTCACCGTTTATCGCTCGGTCATGCAACTTACCACCCAAATGAATTTTACCTCCTTTTCTTCTCACTAATGGAGCTTTCATTTGGTGGTATTTCATTGCTGCTGACATTTTTACTTTTTTTGTTATTAATCAAAATGTAACGATTTTTTTGCAAAAAAATTACATTTTTCACTTTCAGCTGTAAAATTTTGCAAAAAAAACGACATCCATATATAAATTTTTCGCCAAATTTATTGTTCTACATGTCTTTGATAAAAAAAAAATGTTTGGGCAAAAAAAAAATGGTTTGGGTAAAAGTTATAGCATTTACAAACTATGGTACAAAAATGTGAATTTCCGCTTTTTGAAACCTGTCATGATTCCTGAGGTTCTACAATGCCCAAACAGTAGAAAACCCCCACAAATGACCCCATTTTGGAAAGAAGACACCCCAAGGTATTCTGTGAGGGGCATGGCGAGTTCCTAGAATTTTTTTATTTTTTGTCACAAGTTAGCGGAAAATGATGATGATTTTATTTTTATTTTTTCTTACAAAGTCTCATATTCCACTAACTTGCGACAAAAAATAAAAAATTCTAGGAACTCGCCATGCCCCTCACGGAATACCCTGGGGTGTCTTCTTTCCAAAATGGGGTCACTTGTGGGGTAGTTATACTGCCCTGGCAATTTAGGGGCCCAAATGTGTGAGAAGTACCTTGCAATCAAAATGTGTAAAAAATGGCCTGCAAAATCTGAAAGGTGCACTTTGGAATATGTGCCCCTTTGCCCACCTTGGCAGCAAAAAAGTGTGACACATCTGGTATCGCCGTACTCAGGAGAAGTTGGGGAATGTGTTTTGGGGTGCCATTTTACATATAACCATGCTGGGTGAGAGAAATATCTTGGCAAAAGACAACTTTTCCTATTTTTTTATACAAAGTTGGCATTTGACCAAGATATTTTTCTCACCCAGCATGGGTATATGTAAAATGACACCCCAAAACACATTCCCCAACTTCTCCTGAGTACGGCGATACCAGATGTGTGACACTTTTTTGCAGCCTAGATGCGCAAAGGTGCCCAAATTCCTTTTAGGAGGGCATTTTTAGACATTTGGATCCCAGACTTCTTCTCAGGCCTCATGCACACGACCGTTGTGTGCATCCGTGGCCGTTGTGCCGTTTTCCGTTTTTTTTCACGGACCCATTGACTTTCAATGGGTCCGTGGAAAAATCGGAAAATGCACCGTTTGGCAGCCGCATCCGTGAGCCGTGTTTCCTGGCCGTGAAAAAAATATGACCTGTCCTATTTTTTTCACGGCCAACGGTTCACGGGCCCATTCAAGTCAATGGGTCCGTGAAAGAACACGGATGCACACAAGATTGGCATCCGTGTCCGTGATCCGTGGCCGTAGGTTTTAGTTTCATACAGACGGATCCGAAGATCCGTCTGCATAAAAGCTTTTTCAGAGCTGAGTTTTCACTTCGTGAAAACTCAGATCCGACAGTATATTCTAACACAGAAGCGTTCCCATGGTGATGGGACGCTTCTAGTTAGAATACACTACAAACTGTGTACAAGACTGCCCCCTGCTGCCTGGCAGCACCCGATCTCTTACAGGGGGATATGATAGTGCGGCACCTGAAGGGGTTAATTGTACTATCATATCCCCCTGTAAGAGATCAGGGCTGCCAGGCAGCAGGGGGCAGACCCCCCCCCCCTCCCCAGTTTGAATATCATTGTGCGGCCCCCCCCTCCCCTGTTGGTAACTCGTTGGTGGCCAGTGTGCGCACCCCCCTCCCTCCCTCCCTCCCTCTATTGTTTTAATACATTGGGGCCAGTGTGCGCGCGCCCCCCCAACCCCCCCCCTCCCTCCCTCTATTGTTTTAATACATTGGGGCCAGTGTGCGCACCCCCCCAACCCCCCCCCCCCCTCCCTCTATTGTAATAATAGCATTGGGGCCAGTGTGCGCACCCCCCCAACCCCCCCCCTCCCTCCCTCTATTGTAATAATAGCATTGGGGCCAGTGTGCGCACCCCCCCCCCCCCCCGATCATCGGTGGCAGCGGAGTAGAAGATTTTCATACTTACCTGGCTGCTGGCTGCTGCGATGTCTGCGTCCGGCCGGGAGCTCCTCCTACTGGTAAGTGACAGCAATGCGCCGCACAGACCTGTCACTTACCAGTAGGAGGAGCTCCCGGCCGGACACAGAGATCGCAGCAGCCAGCAGCCAGGTAAGTATGAATCTTCTACTCCGCTGCCACCGATGATCGGGGGGGGGGGGGGGGGCACACTGGCCCCAATGCTATTATTACAATAGAGGGAGGGAGGGGGGGGGGTTGGGGGGGCGCGCACACTGGCCCCAATGCTATTATTACAATAGAGGGAGGGAGGGGGGTGCGCACACTGGCCACCAACGAGTTAACAACAGGGGAGGGGGGGCCCACTGGCCACCAATGAGTTAAAAACAGGGGGGGGGGGGGGGTCTGTACACAGTTTTTTTGTATATTCTAACCTGAAGCGTCTCCATCACCATGGGAACGCCTCTGTGTTAGAATATACTGTCGGAAATGAGTTTCACGATGTAGCTCATATCCGACAGTATATTCTAACATAGAGGCGTTCCCATGGTGATGGGGACGCTACAAGTTAAAATATACCATCGGATTGGAGAAAAATCCAATCCGATGGTATAACAGAACTCCAGACTTTACATTGAAAGTCAATGGGGACGGATCCGTTTGAAATGGCACCATATTGTGTCAACATCAAACGGATCCGTCCCCATTGACTTGCATTGTAATTCAGGACGGATCCGTTTGGCTCCGCACGGCCAGGCGGACACCAAAATGACTTTTTTTTCATGTCCGTGGATCCTCCAAAAATCAAGGAAGACCCACGGACGGAAAAACGGTCACGGATCACGGACCAACGGAACCCCGTTTTGCGGACCGTGAAAAAAAACGTCCGTGTGCATGAGGCCTCACACTTTCGGGCCCCTAAAAAGCCAGGGCAGTATAAATACCCCACATGTGACCCCACTTTGGAAAGAAGACACCTCAAGGTATTCAATGAGGGGCCTGGCGAGTTCCTAGAAATTTTTTATTTTTTGCATAAGTTAGCGGAAATTGATTTTTTTTTTTTTGTTTTTTTCTCACAAAGTCTCACTTTCCGCTAACTTAGGACAAAAATTTCAATCTTTCATGGACTCAATATGCCCCTCAGCGAATACCTTGGGGTGTCTTCTTTCCGAAATGGGGTCACATGTGGGGTATTTATACTGCCCTGGCTTTTTAGGGGCCCTAAAGCGTGAGAAGTCTGGAATATAAATGTCTAAAAATGTTTACGCATTTGGATTCCGTGAGGGGTATGGTGCGTCCATGTGAGATTTTATTTTTTGACACAAGTTAGTAGAATATGAGACTTAGTAAGAAAAAACAAAAACAAACAAAAAATTTCCGCTAACTTGTGCCCAAAAAAATGTCTGAATGGAGCCTTACAGGGGGGGGGGGGGTGATCAATGACAGGGGGGTAATCACCCATATAGACTCCCGGATCACCCCCCTGTCACTGATCACCCCCCCTGTAAGGCTCCATTCAGACATCCGCATGATTTTTTACGGATCCATGGATACATGGATCGGATCCACAAAACACATGCGGACGTCTGAATGGAGCCTTACAGGGGGGTTATCAATGACAGGGGGTGATCAGGGTGATCAGGGTGATCACCCCCCTGTCACTGATCACCCCCCCTGTAAGGATCCATTCAGACATCCGCATGATTTTTTACGGATCCATGGATACATGGATCGGATCCACAAAACACATGCGGACGTCTGAATGGAGCCTTACAGGGGGGTTATCAATGACAGGGGGTGATCAATGACAGGGGGTGATCAGGGAGTGTATATGGGTGATCACCCGCCTGTCATTGATCACCCCCCTGTAAGGCTCCATTTAGACGTCCGTATGCGTTTTGCGGATCCGATCCATGTATCCGTGGATCCGTAAAAATCATACGGACGTCTGAACGGAGCCTGACAGGGGGGTGATCAATGACAGGGCGGTGATCAATGACAGGGGGGTGATCAGGGAGTTTATATGGGGTTAATAAGTGACGGGGGGGGGTGTAGTGTAGTGTGGTGTTTGGTGCGACTGTACTGACCTACCTGAGTCCTCTGGTGGTCGATCCTAACAAAAGGGACCACCAGAGGACCAGGTAGGAGGTATATTAGACGCTGTTATGAAAACAGCGTCTAATATACCTGTTAGGGGTTAAAAAATTCGGATCTCCAGCCTGCCAGCGAGCGATCGCCGCTGGCAGGCTGGAGATCCACTCGCTTACCTTCCGTTCCTGTGAGCGCGCGCGCCTGTGTGCGCGCGTTCACAGGAAATCTCGCGTCTCGCGAGATGACGCATATATGCGTGACTGTGCGCAGGGCTGCCACCTCCGGACCGCACATCTGCGTTAGTGATCAAAAAATAATTTTTTTTTTTGTCACTGCGGTGGGGCGGGTGTGGGCGAACACACGTGTGGGCGACCGATCAGGCCTGATCGGGCAAACACTGCGTTTCGGGTGGAGGGCGAACTAAAGTGACACTAGTACTATTATAGATCTGACCGTGATCAGTTTTGATCACTTCCAGATACTATAAAAGTACAAATGCTGATTAGCGATACGCTAATCAGCGAATAACGGACTGCGGTGCGGTGGGCTGGGCGCTAACTGATCGCTAACTACCTAACCAAGGGACCTAAACTATACCTAAAACCTAACGGTCAATAACAGTGAAAAAAAAAGTGACAGTTTGCACTGATCACTTTTTTCTTTTCACTTGTGATTGACAGGGGTGATCAAAGGGGTGATCAAAGGGTTAATTGGGGTTCAGGGGGGTGATCAGGGGCTATAGTGTGGTGTTTGGTGTACTCACTGTGAAGCCTGCTCCTCTGCTGGATCCAACCGACGAAAAGAACCAGCAGAGGAGCAGGCAGCCATATAACAGATCATATTTACTAATATGATCTGCTATCTGGCACTTTGATTGGATTTTTTAAAAATCAGCAACCTGCCAGCCACGATCATTGGCTGGCAGGTTGCTGACGAAATACCTCTGTGCGAAATCCCGGCGCGAACTGCGCATGCACGCGCGCATAGTCGCGTCATCTCGCGTCTCGCGAGATGACGCGTATATGCGTGACTGTGCGCAGCGCTGCCACCTCCGGAACGCACATGTGCGTTAGGCGGTCCGGAGGTGGTTAAAGAGGACCTTTCACTTTAATATTTATAATCAAATTATTATCCTACCTTATAGTGGGACCCCCCCCCCTCCCCCATTGATGTCTTGGCACTTTTTTTTTTTCTAAAGAACCCCCCCGTTCGTCCGCTGTAGTCCCAGTATCTTTTGGCGCCTCATATGACGCCGTATATCGGTTATACTGGGCGTGGACTTGAAGTTCTCCTGGGCGCGATTATCTTCTCTCTGGCTGAGAGCTCATCCAATCAGAGCGCCCCGCTCTTAGCCAGGGAGAAGGAGCTCAAGTTCTAGCCAAGACATTACTGGGGGACGCACTATAAGATAGTATAATAATTAGATTATAGATATCCAGGTGAAAGGTCCTCTTTAAGGTAAAAAATGGCAAGGTCCTTAAGGGGTTAAGGTCCAAATTGTACTAAATAGTAAAAAATGGATATGGTGATGTTTAACAGGTAGGACAGACAGTTTCTGGAGCAGCTTAATGAATTTATGAATGCATTTTTATTCCCTAGGTCAAAATGAGGGACATATAGAGCTGTGAGAAACGAAAGGTGGAATCTGAATGGTTTCTATGGGAAACTAAGCCAGTTCCCCTTTGCATCAGTTTTGATAAATCTCCTTCATAGTCTGAGGAAAGGTTGTCCCCCCCCCCCCCCCCCAAAAAAAAAAATACCCACAGGTGGACAGAATTGAAGCCCCGTCAAACACATAAACCAGCATCAGCTGATACTGGATATTCTAATAGTCACTTTATTGCCCTCATGCAAAAGTCCAAAGGTTTATCATCTGTGTTTACCCAGGGTGGAGAGCGAAAATGAATAATTCTAGGTACATTGTGGGAATTTTTTTTCAGTATTTCCCTCACAGATATAAAAATCCCTAGAAAAATATTAAAACCATTCTTTGTTATGGTCATAAATTCTATTAGTTTCATATCCGTTTCTGGGATATTTATCTAGCTAGAATTTGTCATTACAGGGGTTGTCACCCAGCTTCTTCATAGTCTGAGTATGTTTTTGCCATCTGTTTAACGTATACATTGGGGGGGCGGGGAGGGATACAAAAGCATAGCACACTATGCCTTTCTATCCTGCAGAGTCTGGTAAAAAAAAAAGTATATGTTAACGTATAAATTTTTATTTCTTGCTCTTATCATTAGGGGGACACAGGAGACCATGAAGTATAGCTGCTGCCACTAGGAGGCGACACTAAAAAAAGTGTTAGCTTCTCCTCTAAGCTATATCCCTCCTGCATACACTGAGCTAATCAGTTTTAGCTTAGTGTCTGTAGGAGGCAGACCTTCCTGCTCTGAAGTCTTTTTCTATCGGGTAGTTTTTTCTCTGGTACTTCTGTTGCATTGGACATCGACATTACACTCCGCTTAGGGTAGAATATTCTCCCATATCTGGCCACTTTGTGCATTCCTCTGGGCGAGAGTTGCTCTCTGAGGGGTCTACACCCCCCCCCCCCCCCCCCCCCCCCCCAGTGTTTCTGGCATCAGCATCAATTCAGCCTACTGTTAGTGTTGGCCGGTCCAGGCAGTTTTGTCTGTGGTGTATCGGACAGCTTCTCTTGTTTAGGGAACTGACAACGTGCCTCTGCGGCTCTGGGGGCATCCGTCTACTATAGTACCCTCTCCTTAGGAAATATTTTTTTAGCAGAGGTGTACGTTGTGGTTCTTATTCTGCCTCCATTAGTGTACTGAAAGCTACATCCCTAGATATTCCTGGTGAGCGTCTGTGCTGTAGCCTGCTCTCATTTCACAGTGACGTTAACCTGTCTCTGCTCTGCTTCCTCAGCCTGTCTAGCGCTTGTCATGATGTTGTCCTGGATCTGGCATCATTCAATCTTCCTTTTGTCTAATGATGGACTTTTTTGTGGCTTTACTCTTATGCTGAATTTCTCCCTTCAGCATGGCTGGGATGTTACTGATCCCTGAGGACACTGTTTTCTCCTCCCAGACTACTCACTATTCGCGTATGGTTTTTCCAGTCAGCTCCATTGTGGCTTTCATCTTCTATGACCATCCCTATTTTCTCTTACGAACTGGCCTACAGATGTCTCTTCATCTACCGGGGCGGTCACTCCAGGACTGTTCCTTTGCCTTCTGCGCAGTTGATTCCGTTCAGATTACCCTGTTTTTCCTTATGTTGACATTTCTCTATGTTTTATCTGGGTCCTCCTGTCACTTGTTGGCTGGGTCTCATACGTATCCGGATTCTACAGACCCATTTCTATTGTATAGACCTCCCCCGGTTTTCCATGGGCTCTATTGTCATGCAAGGCGTTCTGGGTTTCCTGTCCGGACTTCCACACCAGTTCTGTCGATATCCAGAAGGTCCCATCCGGATATTTTCAGTCGTCAGAATTCCTTATCCCTCTTGTGGATATTCTGTGCTGCTATCCACATATTCTGACGTAGCCCTTTGGCTTCATTTAACTGGGCTTTCCTCTTTTTACCCAAAGTCACTGTATGTTCTACACTCTTTGGCTGTTCCTCGTGGTTCATGTCCTTTGGGTCCCATGTCCTTTCCCCACATTTCCATGCGGGATCTCATGGCCAGCCTTAGATTTGTTCTGGTCTTTTGTTCCTCCCCATGGCACTACCTTAAAATGTCCAATGGTCTTCTGTGACCCCCAATGATAAAAGCGAGAAAACACGATTTTCTTTGTGCTTACACTCAAAATCCTTTTCTCGCTGAGTTCATTGGGGACACAGCACCCACCCAGTACGCACATTGCTGGCTATTCCTGAAGGGCCCCCATCTGTTCTTGGTTTTGACCCATCTCCACTTCTCTTCTTGCTCTTGTTTTCTGTTGGCTTCTCCTGGCTGCTGCTACTGCTTTCGTACAAAATGCTTAGCTCAGTGTCTGCAGGAGGGATATAGCTTAGAGGAGGAGCTAACACTTTTTTGCTTAGTGTCGCCTCCTAGTGGCAACAGCTATACAGCATTGTCTCCTGTGTCCTCCAATGAATTTGTCGAGAAATCCTATTTTTTAAAATGGAGCTCTACAGAGATGGAGGCCACTGTATGGCATCTGTTTAGCTCAGCAGTTTTTTGTATACATTAAACGGATGGCAAAAATGTGATGTAAACCCAGCCTAAAGTGGATAGCCTGATTAGGTGAGTTATCCATCGGATTACCAGGTATTTAACTTTAAAAACGGAAAATTAACCAATTCACTACCACCCGGGAAATAAAGACATTCTTTATTCCATATCTTCCTCTCTTTTACCCATGTCTTTGTTTTCTTGTGTTCAATCTACAAACCGGATTCCCAAAAAGTTGGGACACTATACAAATCGTGAATAAAAACTGAATGCAATGATGTGGAGGTGCCAACTTCTAATATTTTATTCAGAATAGAACATAAATCACGGAACAAAAGTTTAAACTGAGAAAATTTTCAATTTTAAGGGAAAAATATGTTGAATCAGAATTTCATAGTATCAACAAATCCCCCAAAAGTTGGGACAAGGCCATTTTCACCACTGTGTGGCATCTCCCCTTACAACACTCAACAGATGTCTGGGGACCAAGGAGACCAGTTTCTCAAGTTTAGGAATGGTCTCCCATTCTTGTCTAATACAGGCCTCTAACTGTTCAATCGTCTTGGGCCTTCTTTGTTGCACCTTCCTCTTTATGATGCGCCAAATGTTCTCTATAGGTGAAAGATCTGGACTGCAGACTGGCCATTTCAGTACCCGGATCCTTCTCCTACGCAGCCATGATATTGTGATTGATGCAGAATGTGGTCTGGCATTATCTTGTTGAAAAATGCAGGGTCTTCCCTGAAAGAGATGACGTCTGGATGGGAGCATATGTTGTTCTAGAACCTGAATATCTTTTTCTGCATTGATGGTGCCTTTCCAGACATGCAAGCTGCCCATGCCACACGCACTCATGCAACCCCATACCATCAGAGATGCAGGCTTCTGAACTGAGCATTGATAACAACTTGGGTTGTCCTTGTCCTCTTTGGTCCGGATGACATGGCGTCCCAGATTTCCAAAAAGAACTTCGAATCGTGACTCGTCTGACCACAGAACAGTCTTCCATTTTGCCACACTCCATTTTAAATGATCCCTGGCCCAGTAAAAACACCTGAGCTTGTGGATCTTGCTTAGAAATGGCTTCTTCTTTGCACTGTAGAGTTTCACTTGGCAACAGCGGATGGCACGGTGGATTGTGTTCACTGACAATGGTTTCTGGAAGTATTCCTGAGCCCATTCTGTGATTTCCTTTACAGTAGCAGTCCTGTTTGTGGTGCAGTGTCGTTTAAGGGCCCGGAGATCACGGGCATCCAGTATGGTTTTACGGCCTTGACCCTTATGCACAGAGATTGTTCCAGATTCTCAGAATCTTCAGATGATGTTATGCACAGTTGATGATAGATGCAAAGTCTTTGCAATTTTTCGCTGGGTAACACCTTTCTGATATTGCTCCACTATCTTTCTGCGCAACATTGTGGGAATTGGTGATCCTCTACCCATCTTGGCTTCTGAGAGACACTGCCACTCTGAGAAGCTCTTTTTATACCCAATCATGTTGCCAATTGACCTAATTAGTGTTAATTGGTCTTCCAGCTCTTTGTTATGATCAAATTTCCTTTTTCCAGCCTCTTATTGCTACTTGTCCCAACTTTTTTTGGGATTTGTTGACACCGTGAAAATTTGAATCAACGTATTTTTCCTTTAAAATGATACATTTACTCGGATTAAACGTTTGATCTGTCATCTACGTTCTAATACAAATAAAATATTGACATTTGCCATCTCCACATCATTGCATTCAGTTTTTATTCACAATTTGTTTAGTGTCCCAACTTTTTGGAATCCGGTTTGTACATACTTTTTTCATCCATTTGTTTCCCATTTCTCTCCCTGGTTGAATTATTCCACCTCCTCAGTGACAGCAGCACATTGTCTGTACATTGCTACAGGAACCTGTCATCATGTACCCACACTGCTCTATTTGCCCACGCTACCCATCCTGTGCCCTGCATCACTTCCTCCCTAGCACACTCACATGCGGAGTGGCTCTATTTAGACGACGTTGTCCTCTCCCATCCAAACCTGAGCCACACATACTAGAGCCCTGCAGCGTGTCCTCGCTGTCCCTCAGGGCCTCCACAATTGCTGCTAGTATTCCTCATTTCTGGTAAGCTTTTTCAGACGGTTATTATGAGGTTGCTCCCAGGGGCGGATTGACCATAGAACCTACAGGGAAATTTCCTGGTGGGCCAATGCTGAGGTACATAACATTCTGATCCTCTCATCATTAATTAATGCTAGAGTCATCAAGCACTCATGCACTTGGCCGGCGGTCACTGGTGCCCTCCTGAAATGCTGTTCTCAGAACAATCATACAGCTAAATACTGCAGTGGGGACGGCAGTATGTTGTGTTGCACTATAGTATTTGGTCGGTTCTGCTGGGGTAGTATTTTGTGCTGTGCTAAGGTAATGCTGGCCCTTCCCTTCTGTTTTCCCTGCCTACATGGGCTGCCCTGCCTTCTGGCATTTTGAACCTGCCTACAAAGAGGCCCAGGAGTGGATTGGGAATTTAAAGTGGCCCCATGTTGTAGGTGGGTTCAAACTGACAGAAGATGGGCCAAAACAAGTAGGCGAGGACAACCAAAGTAGGCAGGGCCTGCAATACTGCAGTGCAGCGCAGAATACCGCCCCAGCAGAACCAAATACCACAGGACAGCACAAAGTACTGCTGCCCTTACTGCCTTGAGGACAGTAATACAGTTCTGGAGGGCGCCTGCAGCCATTGAGCATCAGATCATTATGTACCTGGCCTGCGGCCATCAGAGGGCTTGAGTAGCCCTCTGGGCACCGGGCCACCCCTTTAGGGTCTATGGCCAATCCGCCCTGATGGGGCCACTTTTAGGTTGTTTTCCAGGGCCACTTTAAGTTTCCAATCCGCCCCCGGTTGCTCCTGTGATCCTATACTCTTATACACATGCCTGAGATAGCGAAGTCACCCACTGATATATATTGACACTTGTGGATCGCTTATGGAGAGCACCCGACAGGATAGGGAGGGTGATGAGGGACTGTTGGTCCCCTCTTCCCTCTCCTTAATTTCCCTGGTTTGGAGGAGTATAGGCCAGGTAGTGTTTGGTAGGGAGGTTAGGAAGGGGTTAATGGAAGTGGGAGGTGGAGTGTTAGGAAAGTGGGAGAGTCGGTGGGAGGAGGTTTAGGGGAGGTATATATAGGGGAGTGTAGGGGTGAGGACTTCCTCTTGACAGGGTAAGCAAGTTGGTGAGTACTTACCGCTGGCTTGGCTCTAGAGATGTCCGCAGGTGATGATGCGCTGCGCGCTTCTCTCCTGGCGCGTTTTCAGGCGGAGGGGGAAGGATGGCTGCGATCCTTTTTGCGCAGCTTCGATCCTTCCTCTGCCTCCGTCCCTCATGTGTCTGCCCCGTTTCGTCCGCCTGGTATGCCGCTTGGTGAGTTCCCCCCTCCTGAGGTGCCTCGTGGTCCGCGGCGCTCGGCCCGTAATCGCCGCCCCCCGGCTAGGCTGCGGCCTGTGTCTCCCTCCCCTATCGTTGCGGTGGCTTCCCCTGCTCCATGTGTGCCGGCATCGGGGTAGGGACCGGAAGTAGGCCGCGTCTTGGCTCCTCCCCTTCCGGTTTCTCCCGCGGCGGGCTCTGGTGTCCCGGCGTGGCAGGCGAGTGGTGCCATTTTCATGGGGGCTCGGCATTCTAGCGATGGGGCAGTGGATGACTGCCCCATCACTCCTCCACCTTCCCAAGTGGTCCCTCCCTCCCCTTGTTGCCCCCCTTTGACAGCATTAGTTTGCCCACCCCCCCCTGTGGGGGTTGACTTGTCGGGGGGGAGGCCCCCCCCTTACTGGGGGTCCATCTTTAGTGTGTGGGACTGCAGTTTTGGAGCCTGGTTTTCAACACCCCCTTACACCAGTACTTCCCACTACTTTCCCAGCGGCACCGGCAGTGGTTACGGGCAGGCGCAGGGAGCGATCATTGTCCCCCACTTCCTCCAGAGAAGGCGGGAGGCGGGGGGGGCGCAGCCGCTGCAGACGTCGTTCCAGTCGGCATTCCAGGTCCTCCCGGTACAGCAGGCGGTCCAGATCCTCCAGGTGGCGTTCCCCATCCTCCTCAGAGGGGTCTTCGGGCGTATCGGAGGAGTCTGTCAGGACACCGCGTTCCGGGCGTGGACGACTGGCGGTTGGTGAGGTTTCCAGGGTCCCGAGCCTGGCTTCGGTGGCAGTACACAGGGAGGCTGTGCCTGTACCTGCGGTGGTTCCGTCGGCGGTTCCGGTTCCTGGTGAGTACCAATATGTGGGGGCGTGGGGAGCGGGTGGGGGTAATACGGGTTTAGAGTCTTTATTGAAGTCGTTGTTAGATAGGTTGCCCGTGGTTTCACCTGTTCCTCTTGCGGGTCCGAGTGAGGGTGGGGCGGAGGTTCCGGGGGCGGCGCTTCCGCAGGTGGCGAAGGCCTCTGTGGTGTTGGCAGGTATCCATAAGGATTCATGTTTTTGTGGGGTCAGTCCTTTGGGGGCTCATTTGGAGGAGTCGGTGAGGGAGAAGATCTGGTCTCACCAATATGTGGACATATGGTCTTTGGTGTCGGTTGATCAGCATGGTGTGGATAAGGAGAGGCGATTTGTGGACAAGCCTTATGATAAGCGGATGAAGGTTGCGCGAACGATGAATAATTGGTTGCAAGCGTTTGCGGTGTTGGGGTGTGTTATGGGGCAGAGGCATCCGGAGCGGTGCGCAGAGTTGTTTATTTACATGGATACGGTGTATAGTGCGTATAAGGCGCATGGGGGTAGTGCTTGGTGGAAGTACGATGAGGAATTTCGTAGGCGGTTGGCGCTTCAGCCAGAGTTGGGGTGGGGGGTGAAGGCCACGGATGTTTGGCTCCGTTTGATGACGGCTCCTCGCCCCCCTTCCTTTCCAGGGGCGGCCACTGGCGCTGGGGCCTCAGCGGCCCAGGGTTCAGTGGCCGTTAGACGCCCGGGTGCCTGTTGGTTGTACAATGAGGGTCACTGCAAATACGCTGGATTGTGTTGGTACAAACACGAATGTTCTGCCTGCGGGGGTTCCCACCCTGCGGGTAGGTGTCCCAGAGCCCAGGGTCGAGGGGGTAAGCCATCGGCGTCCTTCGATCCGAAGGACTCCGGTCAGCGTGGAAAGGATGGCCCCTTGGTTAGACCGGTACCCCAATAGGAGGGCGGCGGACGTTTTGCGGAAGGGGTTTTCGGAGGGTTTTTTCATACCTTTTGTCCTTAATAGATCCCTGGTTCTTTCGGACAATCTTAAATCGGCGAGGGAGTTTCCGGAGGCCCTTAGGGAGAAGCTGCAGAAGGAGGTGGCGGCGGGCAGGATTAGGGGCCCCTTTGTTCACCCCCCTTTTTCAAATCTGAGGGTTTCCCCGTGGGGTGTTGTTCCCAAAAAAGAGCCGGGCAAATTTCGCCTGATACATCACTTGTCGCATCCGAAGGGCGCATCTGTGAATGATGCTATCCTTCAGGAAGAGGCATCTGTGTCGTATGTATCTTTTGATCGGGCGGTGGCGCTAGTGCGTGAGGCGGGAAGGGGGGCCCTCTTGGCTAAGTCGGACGTGGAATCTGCGTTCAGGCTTTTGCCTATCCATCCGGATTGTTTTCATTTGCTTGGGGGTTGTTTTGAGGGGTTTTTCTATTACGATACCTGTTTGCCCATGGGGTGCTCCATTTCGTGCCACTATTTCGAGTTGTTTAGTACATTCTTGGAGTGGGTGGTGCGTGTGGAGTCCTGTTGTTCGTCGGTTATTCATTATCTCGATGATTTCTTGTTTGTCGCACCGGGGGGCGATGGAGCTTGTCAGTCTCTTTTGTCGTCCTTTTTGTCCTTGATGGAGCGTTTTGGGGTTCCCATATCTGCTGAAAAGACGGAAGGTCCGGTGACGCGGTTGTCTTTTTTGGGTATCGAGATTGATTCCGTGGCTATGGTTTTTCGTTTGCCGCAAGACAAGTTAGTCGGGCTTAAGGCTTTGATTGAAGGGTTTTTGGTGGTCCGGAAGGTGACTCTTAGGCAGTTGCAGTCGTTGCTGGGTTTGTTGTGTTTTGCGTGTCGGGTTATGCCGATGGGGCGGGTTTTTTCGCGTCGATTGTCGTTGGCGTCGAGAGGGGTGGTCTCTCCTCGGCATCGGATACGGCTGACGGCGTCTCTCAAGGCTGATTTGAGGGTGTGGCGTGAGTTTTTGAGTTCTTACAATGGCCATACTTGTTATATTTCCCAAGAAATATCTAGTTGTGAGTTGGAGTTGTGGTCTGATGCGGCTGGTTCCTGTGGATTTGGTACAGTGTTGGGTAAGGAATGGTGCGCGTCCCCGTGGCCGGAGGAATGGAGGGCTAGGGGTTTGGTGAGTAACCTGACATTGTTGGAATTGTTCCCCATTGTGGTGGCGGTGGAGATTTGGGGTGATAGGTTGGAGAATCGGCATGTGTGCTTTTGGTCGGATAACCTGGGTACGGTTCAGTGTATTAACAGGTTGTCGTCCTCGTCGCTGCCGGTCTTAGCGTTACTTCGGCAGTTGGTACTTCGGTGCTTGGAACGTAACATTTATTTCAGGGCCCGCCACGTTCCGGGGGTGGATAACAGGATTGCTGATTCTCTCTCTCGGTTTCGTTGGCAGGTTTTTCGGGAGCTTCATCCGGAGGCGGAGATGGATGGATTGGATTGCCCGGATTTCCTGTGGCGGCTGGTTCTCAACAATTGATGACGCTGGTCAGCTCTTCGGTGACTCCGGCCACTTGGCGGGCGCATGGTAAGGCCTGGGCTGAGTGGTTGGTGGTGAGAGGTGATAGGGACGTGGCATCCAAGGATTACGCGCGTTTGGAGGTTACGGTGGAGTGGTTGTTGGGGTTGCGCGGCCGGGGGGTGTCTGCTCCGGTGGCACGTCGTAAGTTAGCGGGGGTGGCTTTTTATTTTAAGTTATGCGGGTGGCCGGATGTTACGAAGACGTTTTTGATCCGTCAGGCTATGAAGGGGTGGCAGAGGGAATATGTGGGGCGCGATAGTAGGCGGCCGATTTCATTTAGTTTGCTGGGTAGGTTGGTGGCTGTGTGTCGGGTGGTGTGTTCTTCAGAGTTCGAGCGGGCGTTAGTTGCGGCTTGTTTTGGGGTTGCATTTTTTGCGGCTTTGCGTGTGGGGGAGCTGGTGGCGCCTTCGGCCTCTCGTACTGGGGGTTTGTTGGTGTCAGATGTGATTCTTAATAATAATGCGTTGCGTATTCGGGTTCGTTGTTCCAAGACTGATCAGCTTGGTAAAGGGGTGTGGTTACCCATTCTTCTGGTGGCGAGTGGGGCGTGCCCGGTGCGGTTGGTGGCGGAGTATAGGTCACTGAGGGTTAGTGGGGGGAATTTTTTCGCGCATGCGGATGGGTCCCCCTTGACTAAATTCCAGTTCGCATCCGTGTTGCGTAAATGTTTGGCGGAGTTGGGTTTCGATCCGGGCGAGTTTGGTACCCATTCCTTTAGGATAGGCGCGGCGACGGAAGCAGCTAGGGCTGGTTTGCCGGAGTCGGAGGTCATGCGTATTGGGCGTTGGCGGTCTGCCTGTTTTGCGCGGTATGTGCGACCAGAGTTATTGGTGGATTGATAGCACAAAAAAAAAAAAAAAAAAAAAAAAAAGCGAGTTTGTGTAAGTTGCTTGTGGTTTTTACTAATTCTTTTTCTTTTCAGGAATCGCCCGTCCGGTGGTCTGGTTGGTGGGGCATTCATACATCTTCTGGGCGGCGCAGAGGGCCGAATGCAGGCCGGGAGGTCGCAGCCTGGGATTCAGGGAAGTGGAGGTTCATTGGAGGGGGCTTCGGGGGTTGAAATGGTCTCAGGTGTTGCCGGAGGTGGTAGAGATTGGGCGTGGATCGGTGGGGCCGGTGATTCTGGTCCTGCATGCAGGTGGGAATGACCTGTGTTCCCAGAGGATGCTGGAGTTAATGGCCTTGATGAGGTCTGACCTGGAGCGTTTCCCTGCCTTTTTCCCGGAGCTGGTGGTGGTATGGTCAGAGGTGGTGCCTAGAGTGGTTTGGCGTGGCGCCAGGAATGGGGAGGCTATGGAACGGTGTAGGAGAACGTTAAATGCCCGGATGTCTCGCTTTGTGCGCTCCAAAGGGGGGGTGGTGGTTCGTCATTGGCAGTTAGAGGGAGATAATAGATCTTTGATGAGGCCGGACGGGGTGCACCTCACGGAGATTGGGCTGGATATATTTTTGTCCGGTTTACAGGATGGCGTCGAACAAGCTTTTAGTTTGCTGGGTGGTGGTCGGAGCCCCGTTTGAGATACGGTCCTCCTCCGTGGCGGCATTTGGAAAGCAAGTCGTGGTGAAGAGTGACTGGCGTACGTACGCCCTGGGGATCCAGGGTGGTACACCGCATAGGAGGAATGGTCTGTGGAGGAGGTGGTGTTTTGTTACCATTTTGTTAAAGAAAAATTTTTGCTGTGGCCGATCATCACCCAGTAAAGGATTGGTTAAAGAGCTGAGGTGTCAGAGTTTTTATTTGGTTGAGTTAAAAGGGGGGGGGGGGGTTCGGTGGTCCCTGCTCCTCCTTCTCTCCCTCATTCATTTCCCTGCCCTATCCCTAGGTTAGTACCAGCAGTCTGGAGAGCACCCGACAGGATAGGGAGGGTGATGAGGGACTGTTGGTCCCCTCTTCCCTCTCCTTAATTTCCCTGGTTTGGAGGAGTATAGGCCAGGTAGTGTTTGGTAGGGAGGTTAGGAAGGGGTTAATGGAAGTGGGAGGTGGAGTGTTAGGAAAGTGGGAGAGTCGGTGGGAGGAGGTTTAGGGGAGGTATATATAGGGGAGTGTAGGGGTGAGGACTTCCTCTTGACAGGGTAAGCAAGTTGCCCGCCCTCCCGCCCCTTTTGAGTGGTTTGATTGTTTTTTATAGCAGGTCTATTTTATATATTTATATAAAAAAAAAAAAAAATAAAAGAAAAAGTTTGTGGTGGTTTGTTCACTGTTTCTCTATTTTGAGGTTCGGTGGACAAGGGAAGTCACAGCTGGAGGCGGCATTTGGAAAGCAAGTCGTGGTGAAGAGTGACTGGCGTACGTACGCCCTGGGGATCCAGGGTGGTACACCGCATAGGAGGAATGGTCTGTGGAGGAGGTGGTGTTTTGTTACCATTTTGTTAAAGAAAAATTTTTGCTGTGGCCGATCATCACCCAGTAAAGGATTGGTTAAAGAGCTGAGGTGTCAGAGTTTTTATTTGGTTGAGTTAAAAGGGGGGGGGGGGGGGGTTCGGTGGTCCCTGCTCCTCCTTCTCTCCCTCATTCATTTCCCTGCCCTATCCCTAGGTTAGTACCAGCAGTCCTGGGTGCTGTCATCTGTCTTCCTATTAGGAGTGAATGGCCATTATCACATATCGCTTAAATGTTTGGTTTTATTCCGTGTGTGGCATTGCTCCAAAACCATGGAGTAGCTGCATAGCTGATCACAGTATGCCCCTGGTGGTACTGACACTGGACTAATGACTTCAATCCCGCCTCCAGTTTATGCCTTCTGTAAGTTGGATACCATGCCATCATTTTTCTGCAGGAATTGGAGGACTGTCATTCCTAGCGCTATAACCTTTGGGGGACATTTACTAAGCATGTTGCGCCAGAATTATGGTGGTTATATGTGCCCAAAATAATGGCGTTTTGATTTACGCCAACTATATCAACAGTTTTCTCCTGAATGTTCACCATAAAGAATGCATCACACCAGAAATGACTTATAAATGTCAAAGTGGATGGGCTATAAAATTGGCCCATATTACGCCTCATTTATAATCCTTTTATTGGCAGGAATGGCTACAATTGTTGCAGACAATTAAGCCAGGTGAGGGACTTGACCTGGAAAATGTTGCCCTGGCACCATGACTTCCTAAAGTACTGGGACCCTCCCCAGCCTGGCCTTGATAACCACCTCTTGGAACTGAAGGAAAGTTCCTTTGTGGCCTGCACATTGAAATAACACGTACGCATTGCACATTGCCATCTGTACGTGTATGGCCAGCTTTTTGTTCCACACTTTCGTTTTTTGGTGTGGCACTGGACTTCAGAAGTTGATCTGAAAGATCCACCCCTCCCATGTACCTGTTATAGGCCAGGATACAAACTGGTTGGGGGGTAGTGGTTAGTGCAATCACTGCAGCAGATGTTCCAGATGTTCTTCTTCTTTTCATAGGTATCAGTAAGCAGTGGTGGTGAACCACAAGTCCCAGCAGGCCAGATACAGCACAGAGGGGCACAGGTAGACTCTGCATGCAGCCGCCAGCTAAAATGACTGCATGCAGAGGGATTCCCTCTGCTGCTGTATCGCTGCCATTGGTAGGGGACGCCAAACACTTAGGTCCCCTTAAGCCTGACCTTGGTGGAGACTGGTGCAGACTAGTTCATCACCAGTCACCTCCACATGACCGCCCCGCAGCTTCCTTCTGCTTCCGGCGCTGCGATGTGCCGGTCTTCATCGACCGTCCAAATTGCAGAGCTTGAAGCTGCAGGGGGGCAGAAATACACCATGCTGCCCTTACCCAGTATGGATGCTGGCCAGTAAGAGCAGCCATGGTCCCCTGATTCCCCCAGAACCCGGCGGACCTTGCAGCTGCGCCATACATGTATGGCTCAGGTCCTTAAGGGGTTAAAGTGACTGTTGCAAAACCAACCTCGCCACTGGGTGCTGGAGAAGCCTGGTTGCCAGCCTTTTGCCACAGGATTATGGGCCCTCTCATCAGCCCATGCTAAACTTAAACCTCATGGCAATTTAACTGTTTGGCATCTGAGCGCTGTTCGGATATATTGAGCGCTCAGATCCAAGCCATCTGGGGATAAGTTGAATGTGGGGGTTCTGTTCAGTTTGATAGGAGTTATGTATTTTTGTGTAGTTTTGCTGTTGTTGTGAATAGAGGTTTTTTCTGTACCTAGTTGGCTTACCACACCCAGTTAAGCCAATTATCTCACATAGCCTAACCCTGGGTTCACACCTAGGCGTTTCTCAAACGCGCGTTACTATGCGCGTTTTGTCGTGCGTTTTTATGCGCGTTTTTTTAAATAGTGAACGCGCGTTTGACGCGTGTTTGGGTGATTGACAGCAGTGTTGTCCAAAGAGTCTATGGCCCAAACGCGCGTCAAACGCGCCAAAAAAAGCTCCTGTACTTGTTTGAGCGTCGGGCGTTTTACAGCGCGATCGTACGCGCTGTAAAACGCCCAGGTGTGAACCATTCCCATAGGGAATCATTGGTTTCTCTGTGTTGAGCGTTTTACAGCGCGTAGGAACGCGCTGTAAAACGCTCAGGTGTGAACCCAGCGTCACTCTCTGTAAAAACTGGTTTTGGGCAGAAAAGCCATGCTTCCTTTGGTCACAAAGGACTTTTACTAACTTTTGAACCCCTGGTCTAATTCGTGCCTTTTTTGGATATGTTAAATGTCTATGTTTTATGTAATAGCTGCACAGTTAAATATTCTTATGTCTTTTATTGTCTTTTGCTACCATGTGGCTAATTGAGTTTTGCCTCTGCCTTTGGAGATAAATTGGATTACTTCCCAATTGTCTCCAGAACAGAAGACATTTTGAAAAAAACTGTATTCTCCTGCCTGTGATAATTACATTAACCCATTGTGTAAGGTAATTGTATCACAGGCAGAGGGGAGGATTTGGTGTGGGAGTGTCTGAGTGTATTGTACAGGGTTACTGGTTGTTTTACAAAACCCAGTGGGTGGTACTAATGTGTAAGAATGTGTATATAAGAACAATAAACACACAGCTCTGTCTGTCCACTGCTTTACCCTCAGCACAGAGCTTGGTCTCGTTCTTGGGGGGGATTTATTGTATGCTGCCAGTTCGACTGATAGGAGTGTAAACCTTTCATATGGTTTTTCCTATTCGACTGTATGCAGCATTCATATGGTTTCCGGTTCGGGAGATTGGTGTCTTTGGTAGCTGCCTTTGCATCTGGAATATCTTATAAACGGCGTTTACCCCTTTTTATGTCCGGGGTGCCGTTACAGTGACATTCATCAAAAAAGAAACCATAACAAAAACATCCCAAGTCTCAGACAAAAGTCACAATTCACCACAGGAAATGTCGCAAATATGCTTCAAAAGTTGCAAATATGTTTATAAAGTTGCAAGTTTGACCTGACAGAGTTGGCTGAAATGGCGCATCTCAGTTTAAAAAAGTTGCATTTTAGTGCTATTGGCGGTAAAATGTTGCAAATCAAGATAAATATGTGAATAATCAAGTTTATATTAAAAAAAATCACAAGTGGCGTGCGGCTTTTGATATGAGGTGAAACAAATCACCACTTTTGATTTGTAATAATATTTTTGGGGCGCAAATTACACCATTATTGATAATAGTCCCCTTTTGCCTGCAAGTAGTCCCTTGTGAGTCTGTTTTTTATTCTGATAAAACATACATAGGGACTGTAAGCCTGCAAGGGGGGGGGGGGGGGGTTGCGTACGGTTCTGTACATTCACGGAGGCACAGATGCTATAAAGTTCACGTCACTTTTATTTAGGGTCCGATTTCAGGAGGGTTACATCAACACATGCTTTTTAGTGGAACCCAGGATTTCCAGTATTGCAGTAACAAATCACAAAACAAAAGCCTTCCCGTCTGCGACTAACTAATAACACAAAGAGTTTGTCTCACCTAGGCTACGGTTGTTAGGCTGACGTTCACACAGCAGGTAGTTTGCGCACTGGTCCTCAGTATTCACAGCACCGTGTGCTGTCCTTGCAGGCCTCTACCTAAGTGAGCCAAAGCACTCTGTAAATAGTAACCTAACCAGGTTAACTGCCTTAAGGCGTTTCAGAGCATACCAACAAACTGGCCTGGAAGGAAGGGAACGATTGCTCCCTATACCAACCTTAACAACCGTTCCGCATAATCCAGGCCCCACGTATTTCCAGAAAGAATCCTGCCTAAACAACTAAGTTTGTTCAGGACACAGCACTCCCTGGATTACACTTACTTCACCCAGGTGAGAAATCTGGGTGAAACAAACCTTCCTTCCACCGGTATTCCACCTGCATGACCACAGGACAACCGGGGGGACATTTATCAATAATGGTGGAATTTGCGCCCCCAAAAAAAATACTAACGTTACAAGTCAAAAGTGGTGATTTGTTTCACCTCGTATATCACAAAGCGCACGTCACTTTTAAAATGTGACTTTTTTAAATATAAACTTGATTATCCGCCTATTTCTCTCGATTTGCAACATTTTAAACGCCAAAAGCACTATAATGCAAATTTCAAACCGAAATGCGCCATTTCTGACACCCCTGCCAGACTGCACTTGCAACTTTTGAAACATATATGCGGCTTTTGAAGCATATTTGCAACATTTCCAAATGTAAATTGCAACTATTGTCTCAGACTGGGGACGTTTTTGTTGTTTTGTTGAATGACAATTTACTGACAAAACCCTGTTATTTAGCTCATTTATATTAGCTAAAAATAAATGCGATTTGTATCACGATCTTTGGGTCTACCCGCAGACCTATTACCTATGGGGTCAAGTGGCGCAAATAGTGAAAGAAATATGGAACCTTAATATTCCACTAAGACCTTTGATCTATCTCTTCCATTACTGAGAGGAGACGGGCAGTGAGGGCCCAAACAAACAAAGGCTACTGTCTCTCTCCCATGCCATTTGCTTGGTGACCAAGAGGTGCCTTTTGCAAGACTGGTTGCAGCCCACGATTCCGTCAAGAGGGTCAATCCTACAAAACCTAAAGGGTTTATAGAACGTAGAGAAACAAAAAGGCATAAAGAGGGAAATGTAGACAAGTTCTTTAAAAAATGGCGCTGTTTCATAGTGCAACTCCTCTCTATCTAGTATATTGAAACGATAATGAGGCCCTTTACTTTGACCCAATGGTATCTGAGTATGAGTTTGAAAGGTACATAGCCCGCGGAATACTCTCGCTGGATTAGTATGGGAGTGTAACATGCAGATAAATGTTTCTTTCATGGAAGGATTCTTTTTGTTGAGGACATGTTTGTATATGTTTTGCTGATGGTTGTACGATGCGTTGTGTCTCAAATAAAGATATAAAAATAAAAAAACACTGTTTTAATACTTACCTATCACTTGTTGGTTTTACTTTTCATAAATGTGACTTTTTAATAAAGTCACATCTTTCTGCCATAAATGCAAATTTTTACACAAAACAAAACCACATAAACTGACTTAATTGTCCACAACAATTTGAGCCATTTCTGCTGATAAGAGGATGATAAATGAGGTGTAATATGTGTCAGGATCTTGCCTGATTCCTCAGGTCGCAGTACCTAATCAGACCAGGATCAGGTACCAGCAGTCAATCGGGACAAGTACTGACACTACACACACCATCGAATTTGATCACCCTGCTTCCTACAATCTACGAGATTGCACGGGAGATCAAATTGTTGCCGGTTCCTTCTGACTAAAACTTCTGAGATTCTGCTCTGTCCAATTTATAAGAATTGGTCCAGGCAGTCTGTAAACCCGCCTTTAGGGCGTGACATATGGGTTGGCTGTGACTTTTATGACCGGTCCATCATGCTGAAATCTGGTCTAAAATGGATTTCTGCCAATAACTCTACACAGGAGAATGCCCGCCCGATAATTGTGGGCTCATTTTTCATCTCTCAGTATTGGGGTCACGGGGTACCAAACACTGGGTGTCCACATCACCCCAATCAGAAGAACTGATTTCCTGAGCTAGGATTTAACATAGGTGGTTGGATTTTGGTATGTGTGGCACTGTCACCTCCTGACCGTTAAAATGGCGTACCTCAATAATCTCTATTGAGTTGTGTTTTCGAGTTATGAATGGAGTAAGATTTTTGGATTTTCCCACTGACAGCGAGGCATGGAGAGCAGCTTGCCCCCACCCTCCTTAAGTGTGCCACTATCATAAAGTAATAAACCCCTCTGAAGCTGTCCACTATACAGGCATGTTTATATAAAGTGTCGTGGAGGCCAGTGATCATTGTCACCTCTGGGTCAGGGACTAAGAAGTTTATGGCGGTGGTCTGGTTTTGGATGTGGGGGAAGATGGAGAGGGGGAGAAGGGACAGTTATTTGTTTGAATAAGGGGGAGCTCCGAGTCGGAGAAGGGACAGTTATTTGTTTGGATAAAGGGGAGCTCCGAGTCCCCCAGAACACAGGCCAAGCACTCATGCTCAGTGTGCCACACCTCCCCCTTTTAGAAGGTGCCTGGGGAGGATGACTCAGGTCATTCTCCAAGGCTCCTGTCACTGTGGTTTCAGCAGCCCTAGACAGCCCATCCGGATTCCCATGGTCGCTCCCCTTCTTGTGCTGGACGGTGAAATCATACTGCTGCAGAGCCAAACTCCATCGCAGCAGTTTTCCGTTGTCACCGGCTACACGGTTCAGCCAGCTCAAGGGGTTATGGTCAGTTATCACCGTAACGTTGTGCCCATAGAGGTATGGCTCTAATTTCTTATGAGACCAAACTATGGCAAGACCACTCTTTCTCAATAGTGGCATATGCCACTTCCCGGGGCAGCAACTTCCGGCTGAGGACAGCTCCTAGGCCATAGGTACAGGCTTCCGTTTGTACCACAAACCTGCGGGTGAAATCAGGGGCCTGAAGAACGGGGTAGTGGGATAGAGAGCGTATTTCAAGGCATTGAAAGACGTCTCGCAGTCAGGTGTCCAAGTGACCAGCTTGGGGAGTTTTTTTTCTTAGTGAGGTCTGTCAGGGGCTTTGCTAAGGCACTGTAATTGGGCACAAATTTCCGATAATATCTGCATGTACCCAGATAAGACATTACTTGTTTTTTGGTCTGCGGGGTGGGCCAGGTAGTAATAGCTTCCACCTTGTCAGTCTCAGGTTTAATGGTGCCTCCGTCTACCAGGTGTCCCAGGTAGCGGACTTCAGTCATGCCCACCTGGCACTTTTTGGGTTGATAGTCAGCCCAGCGAAGTGGATTTTCTCGAGGACCTGGGTCAGTTGGGTGAGATGCTCCTCCCACGTGTTGCTGAAGACAGCGATGTCATCGATTATAAACCACTGCGCAATGTTCCAACTGTAGTGTCCCACTAGGTAAAGGTGGGCACTACACAAGGGTTAATGTGTTTATTGCATTTACTGTCATGTGTTGTATTTCCCTGTGTTATCTGGGTGTCAGGGTGCAGTTTAGCCTCCCAGATGTTAGAGGGAGCTAGAGAGCCATATATATATATATATATATATATATATATATATATATATATATATATAGAAACATAGAAACATAGAATGTGTCGGCAGAAAAGAACCATTTGGCCCATCTAGTCTGCCCAATATATCTGAATCCTATGAATAGTCCCTGGCCCTATCTTATATGAAGGATAGCCTTATGCCTATCCCATGCATGCTTAAACTCCTTCACTGTATTTGCCGCTACCACTTCTGCAGGAAGGCTATTCCATGCATCCACTACTCTCTCAGTAAAGTAATACTTCCTTATATTACTTTTAAACCTTTGCCCCTCTAATTTAAAACTGTGTCCTCTTGTGGTAGTTTTTCTTCTTTTAAATATGCTCTCCTCCTTTACCGAGTTGATTCCCTTTATGTATTTAAAAGTTTCTATCATATCCCCTCGGTCTCTTCTTTCTTCCAAGCTATACATATTAAGGTCTTTTAACCTTTCCTGGTAAGTTTTATCCTGCAATCCATGGACCAGTTTAGTAGCTCTTCTCTGAACTCTCTCTAGAGTATCTATATTCTTCTGGAGATATGGCCTCCAGT
Organism: Bufo gargarizans; assembly: GCF_014858855.1. Classification (NCBI taxonomy): domain Eukaryota; kingdom Metazoa; phylum Chordata; class Amphibia; order Anura; family Bufonidae; genus Bufo; species Bufo gargarizans. The sequence continues at coordinate 516,516,683 of NC_058081.1, read as the reverse complement.
ACTGCGCACAATACTCCAAGTGAGGTCTCACCAGTGTTCTGTACAGCGGCATAAGCACTTCACTCTTTCTACTGCTTATACCTCTCCCTATACATCCAAGCATTCTGCTGGCATTTCGTGCTGCTTTATTACATTGTCTTCCCACCTTTAAGTCTTCTGAAATAATTACTCCTAAATCCCTTTCCTCAGATACTGAGGTCAGGACTGTGTCAAATATTCTATATTCTGCCCTTGGGTTTTTACGCCCCAGGTGCATTATCTTGCACTTATCCACATTAAATTTCAGTTGCCAGAGTTCTGACCATTCTTCTAGTTTTCCTAAATCCTTTTCCATTTGGTGTTTCCCTCCAGGAACATCAACCCTGTTACATATCTTTGTGTCATCAGCAAAAAGACAAACCTTACCATCGAGGCCTTTTGCAATATCACTTATGAAGATATTAAACAAAATTGGTCCCAGTACAGATCCCTGTGGAATCCCACTGGTAACATGACCTTGTTTTGAATGTTCTCCATTGACTACAACCCTCTGTTGTCTGTCACTCAGCCACTGCCTAATCCACTCAACAATATGGGAGTCCATGCTCAATGACTGCAGTTTATTGATAAGTCTTCTATGTGGGACAGTGTCAAAAGCCTTACTAAAATCTAGATATGCGATGTCTACTGCACCTCCACCGTCTATTATTTTAGTCACCCAGTCAAAAAAATCTATAAGATTTGTTTGACATGATCTCCCTGAAGTAAACCCATGCTGTTTTTCATCTTGCAATCCATGGGATTTTAGATGTTCCACAATCCTATCCTTTAATAGGGTTTCCATTAATTTGCCTACTATTGATGTCAGACTCACTGGTCTATAGTTGCTCGATTCCTCCTTACTACCTTTCTTGTGAATGGGCACGACATTTGCCAATTTCCAATCTTCCGGGACGACTCCTGTTACTAATGATTGGTTAAATAAATCTGTTAACGGTTTTGCCAGCTCACCACTAAGCTCTTTTAATAATTTTGGGTGTATCTCATCAGGCCCCTGTGACTTATTTGTCTTCACTTTAGACAGCAAACTTAGAACATCTTCCTCTGTAAAGACACATGCATCAAACGATTTAATAGTCATCCTTTCTAGTGGAGGTCCTTCTCCTTCTTTTTCTTTTGTAAAAACTGAACAGAAGTATTCATTAAGGCAGTCGGCTAGCCCTTTATTCTCTTCTACATACCTTCCGTCCTTTATTTTTAATTTAGTTATTCCTTGTTTTAATTTCCTTTTTTCATTTATATATCTGAAGAATGTCTTATCCCCTTTTTTCATAGACTGAGCTAGTTTTTCTTCTGCCTGAGCTTTAGAAGTTCTTATAACTTGCTTGGCCTCTTTCTGCCTAATCTTGTAGATTTCCTTATCTTCATTGCTCTGTTTCTTTTTATAATTACAAAATGCTAGCTTTTTATTTTTAATGATTTGGGCCACTTTTGCTGAGTACCACAGTGGTCTCTTCCTTTTTTTGCTTTTACTGACAAGTCTAATGCAATTTTCTGTTGCCTTCAATAATGCACCTTTTAAGTAGTCCCATTTCTCCTGGACTCCATGTAATCCGTTCCAGTCTGATAAGGACTCATTTATGACTAATTTCATTTTTGAAAAGTCTGTTTTTCTAAAATCTAAAACTTTTGTTTTTGTGTGGTGGGACTCTTTCACAGTTCTTATATTAAACCACACTGACTGGTGATCACTAGATCCCAAGGTTTCGCCTACAATGACATCATATACCGAATCCCCATTTGTGAATATCAAATCCAACCATTTGTTGTAGGGATAACCCCAGTAGGGAATTTAGAATATCTGTACTCCTGGTAGAACTTGCTATTTTGGTTTTCCAGTTTATATCTGGAAGATTGAAATCTCCCATAATGATAACTTCTCCTTTCATTGTCATTTTAGCTATTTCTTCAACTAGTAGATCATCTAGTTCTTTAACTTGATCAGGTGGTCTATATATCACACCTACACGAGTTACTGCATGATTAGCAAACTGCAACGTAACCCAAACTGACTCTATGTTGGCCTCACCAACTTGTATTAGGTTAGATTTAATGCTATCTTTCACATACAGGGCCACTCCTCCTCCTTTCTTGCCTTCTCTGTCTCTTCTGTACAAAGAGTACCCTGGTATGGTTATGTCCCAGTCATTTCTTTCATTAAACCATGTCTCCGTAACAGCCACTAAATCTACATTCTCAGATGCCATTATTGACCCAAGTTCATTGTTTTTCTTTACCTAAACTGCGAGCATTTGTAGAGAGGACTCGGAGCTTATCATTTCTTACCCTCTGTGCTTCTGACCTGTTCTGGCATTGTTTCGGAGGGCAATTGGACTCTTTTATTTTCACTCTTTTGCCCCCCCCTTCCTAGTTTAAATACTCTTTTGCAAATTCTTGGAGTTGTTCACTAAGTACATTTGTTCCTTTGAGAGAAAGATGCAAACCATCTTTTTTGTACAGTTCCTTTCTATTCCAAGTAGAGCTATTTTGAGAAACAAAGCCAAATCCTTGCTCTTGACACCATTTACCAAGCCATATGTTGAACTCCTTTACTGCGCCTCTGCCTATCATTCTGAACATTATGCACAGGCAGAACTTCAGAAAATGAAATGGTGGATGCAAAATCCTGTACGTCATTACCAAGTGTGATAAAAGATTTTTTCACCTCTGACACTTCATTGCAAGCCAGGTCATTTGTCCCTAGATGGACAAGAACATCCACGTCCCCTTCCTGCTTTGCTTGCTTAACAATATTAATAATACGTCTTCTATCTCTTCTAGCAGTAGCCCCAGGGAGACATCTCACAAAACCATTTTCTTTAAGCTCCACACTTCTTATGATTGAATCACCCAGCAACAGCTGCTTCCTTTGAGACTTCACTTTATCTTTTTTGTCCTTGGCTGCAGTCTTGCATACATTAGACATAGGAGTCGATGGTTTCTCACCATCTGTGCTTGAGTCCATATTCATGTTGTCCTTACATTCTGAGAGTGCTGCAAATGAATTTTGGAGAATCACCGACTGTGGGACATGTCTTCTATCCACCACTCTAAGTCTTCCAGAACCTACAGTAACCCATCTGCCATTTCTGGGGGTCCTCTGTGGCAGTGGCATTGCATCAGTCCTAGCTGGAGTTTGTTTAACAGATAATGTAAATATCTTAGATTTCAAAAATGCAATTTCCTGCTGCAGTAAGGAGAACTGTCTACAGATCTGACAGCATCCGAATCGCCAAAGAGTGGAACATGAAATAAATGCACAACAATTCCTGCACTGAACCAAGTCTGCCATTTTAAAGAGGAGAAAAAATATATAAATAAAAAAAGAAATAAAAATTGGTAAATTTAAATCAAACAAATCTTACCTTCTTTTTGTATTGTTTCCACCTTCCAGCCTACCTCCTGACTATCTCCTGCAATATCTCTTCACTGTACTTAATGTAGTACTTGAAGGTAGAACTTGCAGCTAATGAATTAGGAGACAGGGGAGTGAGACAGGGGATTAGCCCAGTGAGACAGGGGATTAGCCCAGATTAGCCCAGTGAGACAGGGGATTAGCCCAGACAGCGGAGTGAGTAGTGTATTCCAGGGAACTAGAGGAGTTACCTCGTCAGCCTGAAGCTCCTGAGGCTAAGCTTAGCTCAGTTGAGATACCCCAGTAGTAGGAGAGCACCTCCTGGGAGCAACCTGCAGTTTCTCTACCAAGAGAGGAGAACACAACCAAGTACAGATAAGTAACCTGATGAGCAGAGACACTATAAAGTGAAGAGCAAGGGTCTATACTGGAGGAAGGAATTCATACCAAGGATTTAAGCCAGCACTTAGGCATCCGGGCCTTGGGATCCAGCCAGCTAGAGTAGCTGAGGGGATAGAGCAGAATTGCACTGCAAAGCATTAACTGTTTGCCCTCCAAGTATCTTGCATGATTAATACCTGCCATCATTGTGAAGTAAGCCTGCTTGGGACATTGTGTTCAAGGGACTGCATCATCATCTGTAACTTCTGTAATAGACTGTACAAAGTTGGACTGCTTACCGTTTACCAAGTAAAGCAACATTTGGTTCACCATACAATCTGTGTACCTCAATTACTATTCCTACCAACCGGTGTGCCACCGTTACAGGCACTGGCGTCACGATCCTTAAAGGGGCCTTGCCTCAGGCACTCTAAACACCTGCAACAACCAGGGCACCTCACCCAACATCAGGCCAGGTCTCTACACCCAGAGTGTGCCCCAGAGGAACTAGTGTCTGCCTCTCATTCACTGCTGCATGCCTGCCCAGGGTCCTCCAAAAAGTGAGTAACCCTCGATTGCCCATACCGTGACCTCACTGTTGCTATACCCTGCAGGTCTGGCGTGCTGCACAACCCCCCCAGCAAGTCATTTACCACTCGCTGAAAGGTGGCTGGGGCATTTTTCATGCCAAAGGGCATCACTAGAAACTCAAAAAGCCCAAAGGGGGTGATGAAGGCCGGGGTCAGGGGTATCTGCCAGTACCCTCGGCTCAGATCCATGACTGTTATAAACTGGGCTGCTACCAATTTGTCTAACAGTTTATCAATCCTGGGCATTGGATAGGCATCAAAGACTGTCACAGTATTTAACTTCCGGTAATCTACACAGAACCGGGTTGTCCGGTCCTTTTTTGGGACAAGGACGACAGGAGCAGCCCAGGCACAGTGGGATTTTTGGATAATGTTTAAGCCTAACATCTCCCCTACCTCTCGCTTCATATTGTCTAGGACTTCCCGGGTAATCCAGTAGGCAGACTGCCGAATCGGGCGGTGACTGACGGTATCTACATGGTGCTCTGCCAATTGTGTCCTACCTGGTTTCCCCATAAAAAGATCCTGCTGCACAGAAAGAACTGCTGCAAGTTCACTTTGTTGCTCCCCAGAAAGCTTCGGGTTGATTTGTAAAGCTTGCATAGATCCGCAGCCCTTGCTGCCTGCCAGGAGATCAATCAGGAGATCCTCTTCTCCATTCTTGGGTAGGCTACACACTGGCAGGGCCCATGTAGCCCTGTCCTGGTGGGCTTTAAGCATATTCACATGAAAAGTCCTTTCCCTCTTTCCCCCGTCATCCATAGCCACTACATATGTCACTTCATTCACCCGTTTTGTAATGGTATATGGCCCTTCCTAGGCTGCCTGGAGTTTATTCTGGAGCATGGGAATCAGGGCCCACACCTTCTGCCCAATTTCATAAGCTCGTTCTCGGGCATGCCGGTCATACCATCTTTTCTGGTTGGCCTGGGCCTTGGTAAGATTCTCCCAGACCTGACCAACCAGAGTCTCCATTTTCTCACGGAGGGTTAACACATAGTCCACCACGGATGTCCCGGAACCCGCAGTCTCTCCCTCCCAGGCCTCACAAATGAGATCCAGGGGTCCACGGACCCGTCTCCCATACAGAAGCTTAAAGGGGGAGAAGCCTGTGGATGCCTGGGGTACCTCCTGGTATGCGAACAACAGGTAAGGGAGATAGCGTTCCCAGTCCCGGCCTTGGGTCTCCACAAACATCTTAAGCATCTGCTTTAGGGTCCCGTTAAAGCGTTCACAGAAACCGTTTGTTTGCAGATGGTAGGGGCTGGCAACTATATGCTCCACCTGCATTTTCTTGCACACTCACTGCATCAAGTTAGACATGACTTGTCCCCCATGATCAGTGAGCATCTCCTGTGGGAACCCTATGCGAGAAAATATATCTAACAGAGCATCTGCCACTGTCTGTGCGGATGGAAGACAAAGCAACAGCCTCTGGTTATCGGGTGGCATAGTCTACCACAGTGAGTATAAACCTTTTGCCAGAAGAGCTGGGAATGGCCAAGGGTCCGATGATATCCACTGCCACCCTCTAGAAGGGCTCATCAATTATGGGCAGAGGGATCAGCGGAGCCTTACTTACATCCCCATGTTTTCCGACTCGTTGGCAAGTAACACAGGAACGACAATAGTTGGCAATGTCCGTTCCCATGTTAGGCCAATAGAACCGTCAGGACAGCCTGGCTTTAGTTTTCCGTACCCCCAAATGCCCAGACCAGGGGACTTCATGAGCTACTCTGAGTAGCTGAGCCCGGTACCTTTGGGGTACAATAAGCACCCTCTCAGCAACCTGTGATTGGCTGGGGTCAGGGAAAACCGTCTCTCTATATAGTTTTCCCTGTTCCCAGTAAACTTTTACCTTGTCAGACTCTCCAGGGGGCCTGGCGGCAGAGGCCCTTAGATCTTCCAAAGTGGCATCTGTAGCCAGGGCCTCCTCGAACTCCAAGTTTGTGGCGGGTGCCTGCTGCACCGCCCAGGTAATATCAGGGAGAGGAGGTGGGGGAGCGGTATCCCCCCCAGATGCTTCCCCTGGGCAATCAAGTTCCCCGTATTCTCCTCAGCAGCATTCTGAGCACTCTTCTGTCGAGTCACAACTGCTATGGAGGGTACAGGGGCGCCCCGGTCAATGGTACCTTTTTAACTCAAGTATATCACCTTCATCATTCATCTGGGAAGTCGGTGGGGGACAGACAGGTGTCTGTCCGGCGTTCCCCTCTGTGGAAAGAATATGGTTAGGCAAAACACAATGGTTCACCCCCAATCCTTGCCCAAAGTCCTCTTCCAAGGGTCCCTGGTCCACTGGCAGAGGGGGGTGAGGCAGGGTCGGTGGGGGTAGAAGCAGGTTCATACTGGGAAGTCATGCGGCCCGTCAGTGCCCAGCAGCACGTTAGCAGGGATGGAGTCTGACAACCCCACTTCTCTCAGGCCGCACCCTGCACCCCAGTCTAGGAACACACAAGCCATGGGGACAGTAGGGCTGACTCCCCCAATCTCTGTGACCGTCATGGTCTTTCCGGGAAGGATGTCTTGGGGGTCCACCAGCTCGGGACGCACAAGGGTCAGCTGTGCACCGGTATCTCGCAGCCCAACTAACCTTTTTTTCCGATTTTAACAGGTTATCAGCATGGGGATTTGGCTGGGTGGCCACACAATACATGGCAGGGGGTGAACTGGAGGGTTTCCCCAGTGGCCCAGATTTCTTCTTGTCCGGGCAGGTGAGGCTGATATGGCCGGTCTTGTTGCACACATAGCAGCGCCGGACATCTGTGGTTGCGGGTTTCCCGCCAGAGGGGTGGGTGTTTGCCCCAGTGGGCATTCAGTTGGCGGCACGCAGGGGAGGAAAGCTGGACTTGGGGCTCTTCCAACTAGGACTCGGCTTGTGGTGGTCGGGCACCCTGCTTGTCACATACAGGTCAGCAATCTCGGCGGTTTTGTCTGCTGTTTTGGGCTGTTGCGTTAGGACAAATTGCTTGACCTCAGGGGGGCAGATGTGAAGTAGCTAGTCCTGGATGGTGAGGTCAGCAAGACCCTCATAGGTCGTAATGTCCAGGGCCTTGACCCACTGGTTAAAGGCAGATCTCAGGCCACCCAGGACATAGGTGTAGCTGTCAGTGGGGCCAAGCTGCAGAGTCCTAAACCGTTTCCGATACATGTCAGGGGTGAGGTTGTAGCTTTTGATTATGGCTGCTTTGATTTTAGCATAGTCCCCATCACAGTCCATAGGCAGGTTAGCAAAAACATCCAGTGCCTTCCCTCTCAGGCCTGGAGTGAGATTTTCCCTCCTGGGCGTCGGGGAGCTGATACTGGCGACACACCTTTTCAAAGCTCCCGAAGAAGCCATCAAACCCTGACCTCTCATCCATCACGTGGTACTTGTCAAAAGATGGCATTGATTGACGTACCTCTCTGGTTTCTGTGGGGGCTGATGATGCAATGCCCCGGTCAAGCCGCGCTAACTCCAGCTTCAGCTGGCGCTCAGCTTGGCGCTCTGCGGCTTCCCTCTTTTTTGTCCGGTCCACTCCAGCAATCCCTCTGAGCTGACAGAGATTGACTAGCGCTTCCTTCGTCATCCTCTGGTATGAAGTAGACATGATGGTGCACTTCTCCCAAATAAAAGATAGAAAAGAAAAACAAGAGTGGGTAGGGGAAACTGTCCTGTATGTATATGTTCTGCTTCAAAACCAAAATAAATAACCTCAGCACGGTCAGCTCACCTGTACACTGGCACCGTACTGCCAGCTGTTAGTGGAAGATTTAATTGCTTAAACCAGGTACTAATGCTTTAAAATTAAATCCCACCTCCCAGTGTCGGACTGGGGAACCTAGGGACCACCAGTAAAATTTATTCTGGGGGCCCACCATACGGATTCATTCAAATATACCGTATTTTTCGATTTATAAGACGCACCTGATAAGACGCACCTAGGTTTTTGAGGAGGAAAATAAGAAAAAAATATTTGAATCAAAAGGTGTGCTTTTGGTAGGTTTTGAACTAATGGTGGCCTGTGGATGACGCACTGTTATGGGGATCTGTGGATGACGCACTGTTATGGGGGGCTCTGTGGATGACACTGAGGGGGGCTCTGTGGATGACACTGAGGGGGGCTCTGTGGATGACACTTGTCATCCACAGATCCCCATAAGTGTCATCTACAGATCCCCCATCAGATGGATCAGTGTGGAGGGAGGAGGCGGGGACACTCATGGCGGGGCCCGGTGCAGTGACTCTACTCTAATACACCGGGCCCCGTAACTGTCAAACATTCAATTTGATCTCTATATCTAATTATATATGCGCTGTACGGTACTTACTGTAGTACCGGAAGTATAACATTAGAACGGCGCAGACCGGCATCTCCCTTGGTCATGTGCCGCCTGTCGCAGCTCCCTCCTGATGCGCCGCTTGCCCCAGCTCCCTCTGTCATGCGCCGCCTGCCCCAGCTCCCTCCTCATGCGCTGCCTGCTTATCTCACTTTATGAATGAACAGGCAGGCGGCGCATGACAGAGGGAGCTGGGGCAGGCGCCGCATGACAGAGGGAGCTGGGGCAGGCGGCGCATGAGGAGGGAGCTGCGGCAAGCGCTGCGCCGTCTTAATGTTATACCTCCGATACTAAAGTAAGTACCGTACAGCGCATCTACAATTACATATAGAGATCAAATTGAATGTTTAACAGTTGCGGGGCCCGGTGTATTAGAGTAGAGTCACTGCACCGGGCCCCGCCATAAGTGTCCCCGCCTCCTTCTTTCACACTGATAATTCGCTGGCCGCGCTGTGGAGCATAGCGGCCAGCGAAGTATTCGCTTTATAAGACGCATGGCCATTTCCCCCCCACTTTTGGGGGGGGGAAAAGTGCGTCTTATAAAGCGAAAAATACGGTAATAAATATTTTAACAAGTTTTTTATATGAACATAGGCTGGTTGAGGTGCTGTACACTGAATATATGTATGTAGTGCAGTAAGTCTACTGTATTATGTGCCACTTGTGCAGGGGGGAGACTAGGGGCCCACCTTGCTCAGGGGCCCACCAGGGGATTCCCCTGTACCCCTGTGGGCCAGTCCGAGCCTGCCACCAATCTGTCAGGATCTTGCCTGATTCCTCAGGTCGCAGTACCTGATCAGACCGGGATCAGGTACCAGCAGTCAATCGGGACAAGTACTGAAACTACACACACCATCGAATTTGATCACCTTGCTTCCTACAATCTACGAGATTGCACGGGAGATCAAATTGTTGCCGGTTCCTTCTAACTAATAAACTTCTGAGATTCTCATTTTAAAGCAAACAGGTAGCTGAAAATTAGGAACTCTATTTGCCTTACCCTGGGTTCACACCTGAGCGTTTTACAGCGCGTTCCTGCACGCTGTAAAACGCTCAACATGGAGAAACCAATGCTTCCATATGGGAATGGTTCTCACCTGGACGTTTTGCAGCGCGTACGATCGCGCTGTAAAACGCCCGACGCTCAAAAAAAAGCTCTTGAGCTTCTTTGGGGCGTTTTGTCGCGAGTTCCCGTACATAGACTTTCGGGAACGAGCGACAATGGGCGTTCGCTTGTCTCTGTATGCGCGATTGCAAACGCCCGTACAATCGCGCATACAGAGCGCTCCATCCCGAACGCTCAGGTCTGAACCCAGGGTTAAAAAGTATTGCCCGTACTAGGTTAAATAATTGGTTTTAATAAAAATTGAAATATTTAAAAAACAGAAGCATACAAATATACACAGAACAGTTATTAAAATAAAAAGGATAAAATAAAACTGACGCCTACTTTACTCACACAGAGACTTGCAGCTATCAGGTCCTGAGGCAAGACAGAAAGACACGGATCCTCATTCAATCAGATTGGCCTCAAAATGGGGAACACTGTACAATCTGCTCTGTCCAATTTATAAGAATTGGTCCAGGCAGTCTGTAAACCCGCATTTAGGGCGTGACATATGGGTTGGCTGTGACTTTTATGAGCGGTCAGTCATGTTGAAATCTGGTCTAAAATGGATTTCTGCCCATAACTCTACACAGGAGAATGCTCGCCCGATAATTGTGGGCTCATTTTTCAGCTCTCAGTATTGGGGTCACAGGGGTACCAAACAGGGTGTCCACGTGACCCCAATCAGAAGAACTGATTTCCTGAGCCAGGATTTAACATAAGTGGTTGGATTTTGGTATGTGTGGCACTGTCACCTCCTGACCGTTAAAATGGCGTACCTCAATAATCTCTATTGAGTTCTATTGTCGAGTTATGAATGGAGTAAGATTTTGGGATTTTCCCACTGACAGCGAGGCATGGAGAGCAGCTTGCCCCCACCCTCCTTAAGCATGCCACTATCATAAAGTAATAAACCCCTCTGAAGCTGTCCACTATACAGGCATGTTTATATAAAGTGTCGTGGAGGCCAGTGATCATTGTCACCTCTGGGTCAGGGACTAAGAAGTTTATGGCGGTGGTCTGGTTTTGGATGTGGGGGAAGATGGAGAGGGGGAGAAGGGACAATTATTTGTTTGGATAAAGGGGAGCTCCGAGTCCCCGGAACACAGGCCAAGCACTCATGCTCAGTGTGCCACAATATGCACCAATTTGATATCCCCGCCCACTTTGACATTTCTAACTCACTTGATGCATTCTTTATGGTGAAAATCCTGGAGAAAACTGTTGATATATTTATAGCAAATTCAAACGCCATTCTTTTTGGCGCATTTTACAACATAATTCCGTCCCAACATGCTTAGTAAATGGTCCCCACGGGGTGGCAGTTACAGCACTATAGCATATTCAGGTTCCAGTTTGGGTCACCTTCTTAACCCCTTTAGGCGGCGGTGATCGGAAATGCACATGACGTACCGGTATGTCATGTGTCCTTAAGTACCAGGACAACATGCTGTACCGGTACGTCATGTGTCCTGAAGAGGTTAAAGGAATTCTTTAATGATTATCCCTCTGTGAATAATTTGATTTATTGATTGTTGACACTGACAGTCAATTCGTCAGTGCTGTGATTATACAGGTGCCCCATAGCAGTGTATGCTAGGTACAGGTGCCCAATAACAGCCCCATAGCAGCAGTGTAATGCCAAAAAAATAACAATGCTATACAACAGTGGTGGCAAACCTATGGCATGGGTGCCAGAGGCGGCAGTCAAAGCCCTCTATTTGGGCACCCGCACCCTGGAAAAAGTCTATGGTGTACCAATATGCCTTAGGCCCCTTTCACACGGGCGAGTTTTTCGCGCGGGTGAAATGTGTGAGTTGAACGCATTGCACCCGCACTGAATCCGGACCCATTCATTTCTATGGGGCTGTGCACATGAGCGGTGAATTTCACGCATCACTTGTGCGTTGCGTGAAAATCGCAGCATGCTCTATTTTGTGCGTTTTTCACGCAACGCAGGCCCCATAGAAGTGAATAGGGCTGCGTGAAAATCGCAAGCATCCGCAATCAAGTGCGGATGCGGTACGATTTTCACGCACAGTTGCTAGCAGACGATCGGGATGGGGACCCGATCTTTATTTTTCCTTATAACATGGTTATAAGGGAAAATAATAGCATTCTGAATACAGAATGCATAGTACAATAGGGCTGGAGGGGTTAAAAAATAAATAAAAATAATTTAACTCGCCTTAATCCACTTGTTCGTGCAGCCGGCATCTCTTCTGTCTTGTTCTGTGAGGAATAGGACATCACTGCGTTCATCACATGGTCCGTCACATGATCCATTACCATGGTAAAAGATCATGTAATGGACCATGTGATGAGCGCAGTGACATCATCAAAGGTCCTATTCCTCACTAGAACAAGAGAGAAGAGATGACGGCTGCGCGAACAAGTGGATTAAGGTGAGTTAAATTACTTTTATTTTTTAACCCCTCCAGCCCTATTGTACTATGCATTCTGTATTCAGAATGCTATTATTTTCCCTTATAACCATGTTTATAAGGGAAAATAATACAATCTATACAACCTTGAACCCAAACCTAAACTTCTGTGAAGAAGTTCGGGTCTGGGTACCACATTTAGTTTTTTTATCACGCGCGTGCAAAACGCATTGCACCCGCGCAATAAAAAAACTGAACAACGGAGCGCAATCTCAGTCAAAACTGACTGCAATTGGGTACCTACTCGCGCGGGTTTGCCGCATTGCATCCGGACCTTATCCGGACACGCTCGTGTGAAAGAGGCCTTAGACTTTTCCTGCCATTCATCAGCGCAGGGTGCACCTGTGAGCGGCACAACCAGCGCATTGAATGCAGCCAAGCTATTATAGCTAAATGATAAAGTCCATGAAGATATACTATTTTGGTATTCAGGTTAAATTGCCATGTTGGCACTTTGCGATAAATACGTGGGTTTTGGGTTGCAGTTTGGGCACTCGGCCTCTAAAAGGTTCACCATCAATGGCCTAGTGTGAACTCAGTGGTAAGTCTTTCCCCAGTATAGTGTAACTGCTGCAGTCAGTCCATAGTCTAGTGTAAATGCTGTGGTCAGTCAGTCCCTAGTCTAGTGCAGTGGTGGTGAACCTATGGCAAGCGTCTCTGTCGGCACCCACACCCTGGAAAAAGTCACTCAGTCTATAGTCTAGCGCAAGGATGGCCAACCAGTGGCTCTCCAGCTGTTGTAAAATTACAATTCCCACCATGCCCTGCTGTAGGCTAATAGCTGTAGGCAGTCTTTGCATGCTGGGAGCTGTAGTTTTGCAAAAGCTGGAGAGCCGCAGGTTGGCCATCCCTGGTCTAGTGTAAATGCTGCGGTCAGTCCGTAGTCTTGTGTAAATGCTGCGGTCAGTCAGTCCATAGCCTTTATAACTGTCTACCACCCACTTCTACCCAAGATGTCACAGTCCTTGGGGAAACACTGGTGACTTAATACTGGGCTAGGCTTACCTCTTGGTGGTGGAGTTTAGTACTCTTACACTGACATGTAAGTGACCACGCAACATACAGGACCAGTTGGTAAGGACAGTTCTTTCACAAGCGCTGACAGCGCACATTCCCCTGTCCTCAATGTGGCCAGTGTTCCAATATAATTTAGGGAGATAAGGTTGTACATCCATGTTCAGGAAAAAATATATGGATTTACAGCTTCAAAATACAATTCCATTCCCAAATTCATTGGGCTCCCAAAGGCCACTAGTGCTTCTACAGTGGAGCCTTGGCTGACCATTCCTGCTGTTGCTCTATACATCCCTATGAGTAGTATGGGAACAGCTGAGAGAGCATGGTGGACCCCAGTGGCGTAGGGATCGCCATAGCAATGGCTATGGGGCCCTAAGCCACTGGGGGGCCCTGGCTGCCCGCTGAGGATTAAATTATTATTTTTTTAAATGTGGGTGGCGGTGTGATAGGGGCCCCGGCCCCCCCCCCTTCATTGGTGGCAGCGGCAGTTCCGATCGGAGTGCCAGCAGTGTAATGCTAGGGCTCTGATCGGTTACCATGGTAGCCAGGACGCTACTGAAGTCCTGGCTGCCATGGTCAGTTACTCTGCAGCATACTTACATGCGCTGTGGCCGCTGGGCGCTCCTCCTTCTTGTAACTCGTCACAGGTCTGTGCGGCGCATTGCTATAAGCATAAGCAATGTGACGCACAGACCTGTGAGTTACAAGAAGGAGCGCCACGCCAGGCTGCCACAGCGGATGTAATTATGCTGCAGAGTAACTGACCATGGCAGCCAGGACTTCAGTAGCATCCTGGCTGCATTACACTGCTGGGACTCAAATCGGAACTGCCACCAATGATGGAGGGGGGGCGCACTGCCCACCAATGAGTTTAATACAGGGGAGGGGGCGTACTGCCCACCAATGATTTTAATATAGGGGAGGGGGGCGCACTGCCCACCAATGATTTTAATATAGGGGAGGGGGGGCGCACTGCCCACCAATGATTTGAATACAGGGGAGGGGGGCACACTGCCCACCAATGATTTTAATACAGGGGAGGGGAGGGTGCACTGCCCACCAATGATTTTAATACCGGGGAGGGCGCACTGGGGGCTGGTGGAGAGGGCACTGGGTCCACTGAATACCACTGTGCTGATGGTGGAGAGACTGGCCTCTACATAATTTTTTTTCCAGAGCAGCTTAGAGAAAAAAGGCCTCAGTCTCCCACACTCCTTCTGTCCGGCCAAGCCAGCCAGCACCCCTGAGGCCAAGCCAGCCAGCACCCCTGAGTCTTCAGGACTGTAAGTAAATATTTTTTTTTGCCTTCCTCTGGATCAACTTGCAGGATAACAGGCCGAACTGGATGGACAAATGTCTTTTTTTCGGCCTTATGTACTATGTTAAATTATATATAAGGGGAGTTTATAATATGAAAGAGACTAGTTATGTCAGAGCGGCTCTTCACCTACGCGTGCATCAGCACTAGATATATATCCCTTACTCTCCCTAATACCCAAACTACACAAGATACATATCCCTACCTTCTGTCTAATATACATACACACCCCACGATATGTTCTTTCACCTTCTTGTGTTACAGACCCCTGTACATTTTAACAATCTTCTTTAATACACAGACATTTAGATTCATACATTTCCTACACTGGCACAAATGCGTTGCCAATGACCAACTGTCTGTGCTCAGTCCTACGCGTAACTGTTGAAAGTGCATGAGGAGCTGCGGATGTGGCGGCAAGGTCCGAGAGGTATGTGGGGGTGGGAGATCCGGGGGGCATACATTTTTTTTTGCTATGGGCCCAGTTATTTCTAGCTATGCCCCTGGTGGACCCTAACTAATTATTGCTTAGAACATATAGGAAATGTCATATTTGGCATTGTCCTTATAAATATGAAATTACAGATGTTACAGTGCTCTATCAATGGACTGAATTTGTTAAAAAGGTTAAGTTTAGGTTGTTACTTGATAGCCTTGCTTTTTAATCCACTAGATTATGTACACATCTGTGTTGGAGGATATTTTTCTAATCCAACTGGCTGCCAACTTGGTGGAAACCACATGGACCCCATTATATGGTGGAGAGACTGGCCTCTACATAACTTCGATGTATCGAGCGCGGGTATAAATGTAAGCCAGCTTCCTAGCTGTCTTACATTTAGAACATTTTCTACGCCTAAACCAGGCGTAGAAAATGACGAATGAGATTGGCCTGCCAGCCCTTTCCCGCCCACGCTACTCCCACCTTTTTAAGCCTGGCATGAGTGGGGGGGGGGGGGGGGAATCACAGATTGCACCGCAATCTGGGCCAGAAATACGCCTAATATAGGAGTATTTCTGATAGTAAATGACCCCTATATTTCTATAAAGTGAGTATTGTGATACACCTTCAGATCAAACATGAGGTTCTTAGCGCACAATGTAAAGAAATTGTGCGAGCAGATCTGCCCCGTCACGGCGACCTCAATCAGATGGGTCCCTGCCCTAAGACTTTTTTGTTTAACTGGACACCCAGATATACAGCACACATAATGTAATACAATGTACAGTCGTGGCCAAAAGTTTTGAGACTTACATAAATATTGGAAATTGAAAAAAGTTGCTGCTTAAGTTTTTATAATAGCAATTTGCATATACTCCAGAATTGTCATGGAACCATGAACCAGACGTGCAACAAGAGATAAGTGGAAATAAGAAGGCTTTATTGAAAATCAAGCTGTAAGCAAAAGTCCAAACGGATGGCTAAACCGAAGCAGGGTCTTGCGAAGCCAGAGGTCAGGAACCAGAAGGGTAGTCAGACGAAGCCAGGATCAGGAACCAGCGGGGTAGTCAGACGAGGCCAGGATCAGGAACCAGAAGCAGCAGCAGTCTTAGAAGCATGTGAACACAGGAGGACCAAGCAAGGAACTGAAGCCACAGACCTCCTATATATATGAGCTAGGCATCCAGCTCCTCCCAGTGGGAAGGAGAAGCCGCAGGGTGGGAGGCTACAAGAAACCCAGAAACCAAGATGGCCGCCAGCACATGTCAAACGAAGGAGAACAGCAAGAAGGTAAGACCATGACAGTACCTCCCCCTCAAGGGCCCCTCCTCCGCGGAGTAAGTAACGGTTTCTGAGGGAAGCGTGCGTGGAAGGCTCGGAGCAAGGCAGGAGCATGGACATCTGCGGAGGGAACCCAGGAACGCTCCTCTGGACCATAACCACGCCAATGGACCAAAAACTGCAACCGACCGCGGACCAGGCGTGAGTCCAGGATATTGCTCACCTCATACTCCTCACGATTGCCCACTTGGACCGGACGAGGCCGAGGAACCGAGGAAGTGAAACGATTACACACCAATGGCTTCAACAGGGAGACATGAAACACGTTGGAGATCCGCATGCCAGGAGGAAGCGCAAGGGCATAGGCTACCGGGTTTACCCTGCGAAGCACTCGGAAGGGACAAACAAAGCGAGGCGCCAGCTTGGGAGTGGGCACTCGAAGGTTGATGTTGCGGGTGGACAACCATACACGGTCTCCGACCTGGTAGGAAGGAGCGGGTGCTTGTCTGCGATCAGCCTGGAGTCTCTGGCGCTGCGCAGAGACCTCAAGGGACCTCTGGATCTGTACCCAAGAAGCACGTAGGACGGAAAGGTGATCCTCCACAGCCGGAATATCCTGGGGAGAGAATACCTCCGGTAACACGGCAGGTTGGAACCCATAATTGGCCATGAAGGGAGACGTCCCAGAGGAAGAGTTCACCGCCGTGTTCCTGGCAAACTCAGCCCAAGGCAGGAGGTCAACCCAATTGTCTTGGTGATCGGAGACATAGCAACAAAGGAATTGCTCCAAGGCCTGATTGGATCGTTCTGCGGCCCCATTGGACTGAGGGTGGTAGGCCGAGGAGAAAGAGAGATGAATCCCCAACTGGGAGCAAAAGGCGCGCCAGAACCTGGACACAAACTGACTCCCCCGATCCGACACAATCTCCTTGGGCAAACCGTGCAACCGGAAGACCTCCCTGGCGAAAATCGTGGCC
Source organism: Bufo gargarizans (assembly GCF_014858855.1). NCBI lineage: Eukaryota > Metazoa > Chordata > Amphibia > Anura > Bufonidae > Bufo > Bufo gargarizans. Next base: position 516,499,411 of record NC_058081.1, on the reverse strand, counting down.
AACTCTTGTGCAGAGGGTAACTTCTTGAGAGGAACACAGTGGCACATTTTGGAAAACCGATCCACAATCATGAGAATGACCGTATGGCCTCGGGATGCAGGGAGGTCCACAATGAAATCCATCCCCAGGTGTGACCATGGGCGCTCCCCGGTGGCTATGGGTTGCAAAAGGCCCAACGGAAGGTGCCGAGGGGACTTACTCTGGGCACAAACGGAGCATGCCGCTACATATGCGGCGATGTCGGAACGTAGAGAAGGCCACCAGAACAGACGTGAAAAAGCCCAGGACAGCTGATTCTTTCCAGGATGCCCCGCGGCCTTGGAGTTATGGTAGGTTCGCAACAACCGAGTGCGCAACTCCTCAGGCACAAAACATCTGCCGTTGGGTCTCCCAGAGGGAGCACCAGATTGAGCCGCCAAAATCTGCTCACCCAGGGGAGAGGTCAGGCTAGTGCGAATGGCGGCCAGGATCTGATTCGGAGGTATGACCGAAGTCGGAATCGACTCCTCCCCGGACAGCTCGGAGTACTGCCGTGATAAGGTATCCGCTCTGATGTTCTTGGAACCGGGTAGGTAGGAGACCACGTAATTAAAACGTGACAAGAACAGAGCCCATCTGGCCTGACGTGGTGTCAATCTCTTGGCCTCAGAAAGGTAGGTCAGATTCTTGTGGTCCGTCAGGATGAGAACTAGAACCACCGAACCCTCGAGCAAGTGCCTCCATTCTTTAAGGGCCTGCACGATGGCCAATAACTCCCTGTCACCAATCTGATAGTTGCACTCCGCGGAAGACAGTTTCCGGGAGTAAAACCCACAAGGAAGCAGAGGACCCTCTGGTGTTCTACGCTGAGACAGAAGGGCGCCTACTCCCGTCTCAGACGCGTCCACCTCGAGGACAAAGGGCAACCCAGGGCTGGGATGCGACAGAATCGGAGCCGACACAAAGGCGGACTTTAGAGCCTCAAAAGCTCGGATGGCCTCGAGCGGCCAGACCTGGAAATTACTGCCCTTCCTGGTCAGATCCGTGAGAGGCTTGGCTAGCATAGAAAAGTCCCTGATGAACTTCCGATAATAATTGGCGAAGCCCAAAAAGCGCTGCAGGGCACGAAGACCACTGGGCTGGGGCCACTGTAAGACAGCCGAAACCTTCTCGGGATCCATGGAGAACCCCTCAGCGGAAATGATGTAACCTAAGAAGGTTACCTGGGATCGGTGAAATTCGCATTTCTCAAGCTTACCGAACAGCTTGTTCTCTCGTAACCGTTGCAACACTCGTCTGACATCCATAATGTGGGCCTCCATGGATTCAGAATATACCAAGATGTCATCCAAATAGACCACCACACACTGCTGCAACAGGTCACGGAAAACATCGTTGATGAATTCCTGGAAGACTGCGGGCGCATTGCACAACCCAAAGGGCATAACCAAGGATTCATAATGACCGGTCCTGGTGTTAAACGCGGTCTTCCACTCATCGCCCGCCTTGATCCTTACCAGGTTATATGCCGCCCTCAGGTCAAGTTTGGTAAAGACCGTGGCCCCTTTGAGGCGATCGAACAGCTCGGAAATCAAGGGTATCGGGTAAGCGTTCTTGATCGTGATGCGATTGAGACCCCTGTAATCGATGCAAGGCCTCAACTCACCGCCCTTCTTTTTCACAAAGAAAAATCCAGCCCCTGCCGGGGACGAGGATTTGCGAATGTGTCCGCGTGAAAGCGCCTCCCTCACGTACTCCTCCATGGCCTCATTCTCCGCTACCGACAGTGGATAGACTTTGCCACGAGGAGGAACGGCACCAGATTGTAACTCTATGGCACAATCGTATGGGCGGTGCGGAGGTAGGGCAACCGCGCGCACCTTATCGAATACATCCTGGTACTCTTCGTATTCAGGAGGCAACAGAGAGTCCGAGGAAGTACACAGCAACTTGACAGGCCCATGGATGCAACTAGCCCCACACTGCGGTGACCACGAGAGGATCTCGGCCGATCTCCAATCGAAAGTCGGATTATGCTTCTGGAGCCAGGGGTACCCCAAGACCACCGAGTAGTGTGGAGACGAAATAACCTGGAGACAGACCGACTCTCTGTGAACGGCACCAATGGCTATCCCCACTGGAAGGGTCTCATGAGTCACGTGTGACGGCAGAAGGGGTCTGCCGTCTATCGCCTCAAGAGCCAGTGGGGAACCTCGAGGCTGCAGAGGAATGGAATTGGCGGCAGCGAACACACTATCAATGAACAAACCACCAGCACCAGAGTCCACCAACGCCTGGGTCGTCACCGAGCCCCCGACCCAGGAGAGGACAACAGTGATCAGTGGTTTGTCAACACGGGAAACCGGGGACGAGGAGACTCCACCCAAGATCTGCCCCCGACAGGATCTCAGGTGCGAGCGTTTCCCGGACGGTTCGGACATGCCAACCGAAAATGCCCACCGAGACCACAGTACATGCATCGGCCCTCGCGTCTCCGGAGTACCCTCTCCCCCTCGGACAGGCGAGCAAACCCCAGCTGCATGGGTTCACCCCCAGACAAGTCATCCCCAGGAGGCGTGGGAGGAGAGGGAGGCACGGGTGGGACAGCAAACGTAGGCGCCAATCTGTTAGAAGACCTCCGCAGGTTCTCCTTAAAGGAAGGTCTCTCCCTGAGTCTGGTGTCAATCAAAATCAGGAAAGAAATAAGAGACTCGAGCTCCACTGGTAGGTCCTTAGCTGCAACCTCATCCTTCAAGGCATCCGAGAGACCATGAGAGAAAGCAGCGACCAGAGCCTCATTATTCCAGCCCACCTCTGCTGCCAGGGTACGAAACTCAATGGCGTATTCAGCTACGGATCGTGAACCCTGTCTGATGGACATAAGGAGCTTCGCAGCAGAGGCAGCACGAGCCGGCACATCGAATACCTTCCGAAGAGAAGCAACAAAACCGGAAAACTCGGCAACCACCGGATTGTTGTTCTCCCATAAAGGGCTGGCCCAGGCCAAGGCCTTGTCCGAGAGCAGCGAGATCAAGAAGCCCACCTTTGATCTCTCAGTGGGAAAGGCATGTGGCAGCAACTCGAAATAAATGCCCACCTGGTTAAGGAAACCTCGGCACTGAGTTGGCTCTCCCCCAAAGCGCTGTGGAAGGGGGGCAGAACCGGTCATACCCCGAGACACCGCAGGCGCAGCAACAGGTGTCGGGGTAGACTCTGGCGCAACAACCGGAGCGGCAGTAGGAGCGGGCCCAGGAGCGACAACCGACCCATCGGCAACGGAAGCGAAATGAGCCGTGCGTTCAAGCAGGGTTTGCAACGCCACAGCGAACCGACCCAACAGGTGATCCTGCTGATCAAGTCTGGCAACCAGCGTAAGTAGCGAGGATGGCCCTGTACCGTCAGAATTCATGGCTTGGTCCTAATGTCATGGAACCATGAACCAGACGTGCAACAAGAGATAAGTGGAAATAAGAAGGCTTTATTGAAAATCAAGCTGTAAGCAAAAGTCCAAATGGATGGCTAAACCGAAGCAGGGTCTTGCGAAGCCAGAGGTCAGGAACCAGAAGGGTAGTCAGACGAAGCCTGGATCAGGAACCAGCAGGGTAGTCAGACGAAGCCAGGATCAGGAACCAGCGGGGTAGTCAGACGAGGCCAGGATCAGGAACCAGAAGCAGCAGCAGTCTTAGAAGCATGTGAACACAGGAGGACCAAGCAAGGAACTGAAGCCACAGACCTCCTATATATATGAGCTAGGCATCCAGCTCCTCCCAGTGGGAAGGAGAAGCCGCAGGGTGGGAGGCTACAAGAAACCCAGAAACCAAGATGGCCGCCAGCACATGTCAAACGAAGGAGAACAGCAAGAAGGTAAGACCATGACAAGAATGTTATGAAGAGTGATCAGATGAATTGCATAGTCCTTCTTTGCCATGAAAATTAACTTAATCCCAAAAAAAACTTTCCACTGCATTTCATTGCTGTCATTAAAGGACCTGCTGAGATCATTTCAGTAATCGTCTTGTTAACTCAGGTGAGAATGTTGACGAGCACAAGGCTGGAGATCATTATGTCAGGCTGATTGGGTTAAAATGGCAGACTTGACCTGTTAAAAGGAGGGTGATGCTTGAAATCATTATTCTTCCATTGTTTACCATGGTGACCTGCAAAGAAAAGCGTGCAGCCATCATTGCGTTGCATAAAAATGGCTTCACAGGCAAGGATATTGTGGCTACTAAGATTGCACCTCAATCAATAATTTATAGGATCATCAAGAACTTCAAGGAAAGAGGTTCAATTCTTGTTAAGAAGGCTTCAGGGCGTCCAAGAAAGTCCAGCAAGCGCCAGGATCGTCTCCTAAAGAGGATTCAGCTGTGGGATCGGAGTGCCACCAGTGCAGAGCTTGCTCAGGAATGGCAGCAGGCAGGTGTGAGCGCATCTGCACGCACAGTGAGGCGAAGACTTTTGGAAGATGGCCTGGTGTCAAGAAGGGCAGCAAGGAAGCCACTTCTCTCCAAAAAAAACATCAGGGACAGATTGATCTTCTGCAGAAAATATGGTGAATGGACTGCTGAGGACTGGGGCAAAGTCATATTCTCCGATGAAGCCTCTTTCTGATTGTTTGGGGCATCAGGAAAAAGGCTTGTCCGGAGAAGAAAAGGTGAGCGCTACCATCAGTCCTGTGTCATGCCAACAGTAAAACATCCTGAGACCATTCATGTGTGGGGTTGCTTCTCATCCAAGGGAATGGGCTCACTCACAATTTTGCCCAAAAACACAGCCATGAATAAAGAATGGTACCAAAACACCATCCAACAGCAACTTCTTCCAACAATCCAACAACAGTTTGGTGAAGAACAATGCATTTTCCAGCACGATGGAGCACCGTGCCATAAGGCAAAAGTGATAACTAAGTGGCTCGGGGACCAAAACGTTGACATTTTGGGTCCATGGCCTGGAAACTCCCCAGATCTTAATCCCATTGAGAACTTATGGTCTATCCTCAAGAGGCGGGTGGACAAACAAAAACCCACTAATTCTGACAAACTCCAAGAAGTGATTATGAAAGAATGGGTTGCTATCAGTCAGGAATTGGCCCAGAAGTTGATTGAGAGCATGCCCAGTCGAATTGCAGAGGTCCTGAAAAAGAAGGGCCAACACTGCAAATAGTGACTCTTTGCATAAATGTCATGTAATTGTCGATAAAAGCCTTTGAAACGTATGAAGTGCGTGTAATTATATTTCACTACATCACAGAAACAACTGAAACAAAGATCTAAAAGCAGTTTAGCAGCAAACTTTGTGAAAACTAATATTTGTGTCATTCTCAAAACTTTTGGCCACGACTGTAGAGCATCATCGCTATATCTGTAACTAATCTATCAGCATCACCGCTATATCTGTACAATAATCTATCAGCATCGGTGCTATATCTGTAACTAATCTATAAGCATCATCGCTATATCTGTACACTAATCTATCAGCATCAGTTCTTCATTCAGTTCCCTGGCTGTGAGCTGGCCAATCGCAGCGCATAGCGTCACAGCCAGGGAGAAGGAGACGCCCCATGAGGAACATGGCTGTCTCCTCCTCCCCAGTGGTGTTACTAGAGGTCTATGGGCCCCAGGGCAAACTTTGGTTTGGGGGCACCCACCCCCATTAACCCGCAACCCCATTACCCTGCCCTGTGTGTGTGTGTGTGTGTATATATATATATATATATATAATTTGGCCCCGACCCAGACTATAATATATTTCATTTGGCCCCCACCCAGACTGTATATATTTCATTTTGACCCCTGTATATAATTGAATGATTGGCTACCCCTGCCCCCCTCTCACTCTGTATAGATTATATTTTTTTGTGGCCCCTTCTTATATGGCTGGTGTGGGCCCCCCCTTTCTAAATTAAGTTCCTAGGGCCACTGCCAGGTGCCCCCAGTATGGCACAGCTCCTGCCAGGCTGCCACCCTCTCTGTATAGATATTATTTTCTTTTTGTGCCCCCTCCCCCGGCCCTTTCTAAATTTAATTCATAGTACTGGGTGCCCCCAGTATAGTGCGTGCACAGCGTGTGCATACCTAAAAAATAAATACTTACCCCTGCTCTGTTCCGCGTTCGGTCGTCCCATCTCACTGGCAGCATCATCACGTCTTCCCACGAGACCCGTGACCTCCAGCGCCGGCATTGAGCAGAAAGGGTGTATGTATGGGGATGTGCGCAGCCGCACTAGCCATAGAAAAAAATGAGCGATATCACGTCATCAGTATGCCCTACACTGCCAGGTATTTACTGTATATATACTCGATTAGTGACTGTCAGGACAAGAAGTGTTACAATCCGGCGGAGACATATCTGGGAAACCCTTGCTGTGTGTGGATAAGCATTATCCTTCTAATGGCTCAGCTATTTCCATTGGCCCCATAGAAATGAATGGGAGTGGTGGCCACGCAAGCGTGGTGCGCTCCCATTCGATCCTAAGGGGAGAGCACTTGGCGGTGGCCGAACCCCGAGGTCCTCCGGCCACCACCTTCCCCACTCTGTTCTCGCTGTAGATGCAGGTCTCAGATATGGGACCCACACCTATCAGATAATGGGGGCATATCCTAGCGATATTCCCCCCATTGTTTGAGATGGGAATACCCCTTTAAAGGGAGTCTTTCACCTAAAATCACCATTATAGAACACTAACATCAGGATCTCCATTACATTCCCCATATTAGAATGCTACCTTCCATATTGCTGTCCATCGCCAATTTTCTCAGAAAAACACTTTTATTCAATGTTAATTAGGTTCTGAAGGTGCCCATGGGCGGCGTTCATGCGGCCGTTGCCCAGGTCCCTCGTCGCTTTTCATACGAAACCCCTCCCCTTTCACCCCTCTGGCCCGCCCTAGATTCTTTTGATTACGTCCTCCTCTTAGTGAGAAATCCAGTGCCGTTCAACAGATTCGCCGCGCCTGCGCACTTCATTCCCCCTTATGGGCAGAGGCACAAGAGCGTTTAATGCGAATCTGTTCAACGGCGCTGGATTTCTCACGAAGAAGAGGAGGTAATCAGAAGATCCTAGGGCGGGCCAGAGGGGTGAAAGGGGAGGAGTTTAGTATGAAAAGCGCCGAGGGGCCTGGGCAACGGCCGCATGAACGCCGCCCCTGGGCACCTTCATAAGCTAATTAACATATTGAATACAAGTGTTTTTCTGAGAAAATCGGCGATGGAAAGCAATATGGAAGGTAGCATTCTAATATGGGGAATGTAATGGAGATCCTGATGTTTCTGTTCTATAATGGTGATTTTAGGTGAAAAGACCTTCCACACCAGACTACCAGTGTCGCCTACACTAAGCAAGAACTACAACTCCCAGAATGCATAATTGCCTGGCTGTTCTCAGAACTGTCACAGAAGTGAATGGAACATGCTGGGAGTTGTAGTTTCACCCACAGCTGAGAACCTACACTACCCTTCCTAATTAGCCCCCTAAACCCCTTTCTAGCTTTCCTCCTTTTACAGGGGGCTATACAAGGCCTCCTTTATGGTTCATTAGCGGCAGGCATTCCGCCCGTTTGGGCTCTCCTGTTACTTCAGAGAGAATCTCGACGGTGACCGTACAAGCGTTGCGTCCAGCACGGAAAGGGTTAACTGCGAGATCCTTCCAGGACGGCTTGTCGGGGACGCGCCTGAGTGAGTGACGCATGCGCAGTGAAGAGTCACAGGGACTGGAACGCGTAACGTGCGAAACCAAACAGAAGCCAATGAGGAAATCTGTTTTGGTATTTCAGTTTCGTTTCTCCGGGACGTTCGTCCCTGTTTCCTGGAGACGGCAGACCTGGGGCCATGGAAGAAAGACACAAGGGGCCACTGGGTCATGTGGAGCTGCTTTAGATCCGACGATCAGATCTGGGGGGCTTTAGGATTTTATTCCCTGCTTGAGTGATTAGCAGACTTTTAGATCCAGGGGTCCGGGTTATAGGTCTGGACTCTGCTGTGTTGGGTTCCGTCACTGATTGAACTTTTATAGTTTTATAGTTATATCGTTTTATAGTTGAAACTTGGGGGGCAATAGTTCAGGGGTCCGGGTTATAGGTCTGGACTCTGTTGTGTTGGGTTCCGTCACTGATTGAACTTTTATAGTTTTATAGTTATATCGTTTTATAGTTGAAACTTGGGGGGCAATAGTTCAGGGGTCCGGGTTATAGGTCTGGACTCTGTTGTGTTGGGTTCCGTCACTGATTGAACTTTTATAGTTATATCGTTTTATAGTTGATACTTGGGGGGCAATAGTTCAGAGGTCAGGGGTGCCGTAAAGCCATGGCCGTCACTCTCTCACTACAACTATGCAAGGTGCTGTGCTCTAATGGGGGCAGTATGGAGCTAGGCCAGTTGGGCCAGGCCCTGAGGCTGAGTCCCGAGAAGATGTCCCGGCTTATAGAAGCAGAGGAGGGGCGCCGCTTTGTGATCAGGAGCACAGAACGGGACAAGGAGCAGGTAGCGGTGTACGCCAGCCCCCTGAGGATCTGCGCAGACCGCAAGCAGGAATGTACCGGAAACTGCGGGAGGCTCCATGTGTGCCGCTACTTCATCCTGGGCAGCTGTAACAGGTGAGAGGAACGGGTCCCCGTACAAGCCGCCGCAATGAGGTTGATGTCCGAAAATCGAGAATATTTGATAGTATGACCCCTCTTAGTTCAGGTCGGATTAGTTCAAAGTTATAATGGCTTTCCTGTCTCTTCTATTTCAGGCCACACTGTAAATTTAGTCACTCTATCGATAGCGGGGAGGCCACCCGGATCTTACAGGAACATCACATAAATGGCGTGACGATACCGGAACTGCGCTATCTGCTCCTACAGAACGACCCGCACCTCCTGCCGGATGTAAGTACAGGGGAGAGGAATAGAAGTCAGTGTTATGATGTGGTTATTGGTTCTACATCTTCAAGGGAAAACTGAATGATCACCGATATGGCCGCCATGGCAACTCCTACATAGGTAGTCACCCAGACTCTCCCTGCCTATTCTTGTCCGCAAGCTGCGGAGAAGAATAGGACATGTTCTATCTTTTGCAGAGCTGCGGACCTGAAGATCGGGGCCGCGCTCCACAAATGCGGATGCCGACAGCACACTGTGTGCTGTCTGCATCCATTCCGTCCCTATAGAAAATGAATGGGTCCGCACCCGTTCCGCAAAATTGTGGAACGAATGCGGACCCATTTGCGGACGTGTGAATGGAGCCTAATCATGTGTCAGAAAGAGGGACGATGTGAGCGTGGCATATTTAAAGAAAATGACCATCCTTAATTATTCTAGTCATTTTGCCTGTAAGGGGTTTTCATGGTCTCGGATTTCTGTCAGTGAATGGAAACAATTTAGTCCTATGTTCACACAGCTGCAGCATGTTACAGTGTATCAGCTTAGAGGCAGGATAGGAGAGAGATTTATGCTGCCAGTGACTTTTCGTTTTTGTTTTAGAGGATGATCTGTCCACATATACTTTTTAATTGACCGCAAGCAAGGTTCTTGATAATGCTGAATAATGGATGTACAAAGTTTTAGTGACTAGTGGTGGCACATAGATGACGTTATGGGTTTGTACTGAGCAATTATTTGTTTCAGGTGGAGTTGCCCTTTAAGCTCCAATAGAAAGAATTGAATAGAAGCTTTTAGGCTAGGGCTACACGATGACATGTGTCGCGCGACACATAGGGCACAACTACACTGCAACGTGTGTTGCGCGACATTTTCTATAATGATAGTCTATGGTGTCATACTGCGACACGACAGTCTCAGAAAAATCCATCTTGGGTGGATTTTTTGCTAGTGTCGTGTCGCAGTATGTCGCAGTGCGACACCATAGACTATCATTATAAAAATAGTTGTGCGACAAAATGTCGTCGCGTTGCCCTAACCTTATAGGATAAAAGTGCACCTCTTCCTTTACAGGTCTGCTTACACTACAACCGGGGCGACGGTCCTCACGGCTCCTGCACCTTTAAAACCAACTGCAATAAGCTGCATGTCTGCCAGCATTTCCTGCACGGCGACTGCAAGTTCGGAAGCAAATGCAAAAGGTCACATGACCTGGATTCGGAAGAGACGAAACGGAAGCTGCTAAAGTGGGGCTTGGCCGCCAGCCTCATCCCTGTGATCCTGCAGATTTACCTAAACGCCAGCGCCATAAAGAATGGCAGCTCAGCTACACCAACTCCAGAACCAAGGTCTCCAGACAAAATAGGTAAGGGGTCGACTGTCTGTACTCAAAGGGCATCTGTCAGCAGATTTGTACCTATGACACTGGCTGACCTGTTACATGTGCGCTTGGCAGCTGAAGGCCTCTGTGTTGGTCCCTTGTTCATATGTGCCCGCATTACTGAGAAAAATGATGTTTTGATATATGCAAATTGGCCTTTAGGAGCAATGGGGGCGTTACTGTTACACCTAGAGGCTCTGCTCTCTCTGCAACTGCCACGCCCTGCACTTTGATTAAGGCTACATTCACACATCCGTATGATGGGTGCGGACCCATTTATTTTCTATGGGGCAGGAATGGATGCGGAGAGCACACTATCCGCAATGCACTACGGACGTCTGAATGGACCCTAACCTGACCGGGCATGATCACGTTTACACTGCCTGGCCCTGTCAATCAAAGAGATGACATGCCCATTAATTACATGGCGAGTTCTGTGGGATTGGGGACCCAAGCTGTCACATAAATGTATGTTATGGCTTCTTACGGTGAATGTTCCCAGCTATGGATTGTCACTCTGTGTGACCCTAGAGACCATGCTAATCAATTATCTCCTTTACAGACAAACCTGTCACCCCAAAATCTGCTGCCCCCCAACCCATCGATGAGATCTGCTTATACTTCATATTAAACAACTGCAGCTTCAAAGGTGAGAAATTCTGTCTAACCCCTTCCCCGCGGAATGTATGAGTTCTTGGAGGACCTCTATACATTACGGTGCTCTCATGTTACAGACCGCTGTGTGCGGGACCATTATCATCTCCCATATCGGTGGCAGATCTGTATGGATGGCACCTGGAAGGACTTGGCAGACATGGAGGCCACTGAACAGGCATACTGTGACCCCAACAGCAGGTACAGGGATGCTGGTGACAGTCCTTTTCCCGCAGTCTATCAGTATGTATACAGTAGTCCCCAGACTTGCCATGCGCTCAGGATGCAATGGACTCTCATAGGTCAACCCCAGTTGAGTGCCGATCGGGTAGCGGGACAGTCTGATTGGCTGGGCTAAGCAGCAGTGGCTCCCTTCAGCCAATCAGCAGAACAGTTTCTTGTGGGAATGCTGATTGGTTGAAGTACAGTACAGCAGCTGATGACGTCTGGCTGCACAAAGGGCGTGCCACATTGTACACAGCAGCAGACCTGCCGCAGCAAGGACAGTGACATTACAGTGTGAGTCCTAATGACGTTATACTGTACAGTACAATATGAACTCTCCATGCCAATGTCCTTCTCCATCTATTACTTTTAGCCACAATACTTCTCCGATCAGTGCCAGCCAATGCCCTCCATTACAATGTTCCCCTAACCGTGCCAGCCAATGCCCTACATCTCTCAGCCATAATATCCCCTAACAGTGCCAGCCAATGCCCTCCATTACATTGTTCCCCTAACCGTGCCAGCCAATGCCCTACATCTCTCAGACATAATATCCTCTAACAGTGCCAGCCAATGCCCTCCAATACAATGTTCCCCTAACAGTGCCAGCTAATGCCCTACAACTCTCATCCATAATATCCCCTAACAGTGCCAGCCAATGCCCTCCGATAGTGTCCCCCTTACTGTGCCAGCCAATGCCCTACACCCATCAGCCATAATACCCCCTAACACTGGCAGCCAATGCCCTCCATTACAGTGTCCTTCTAACAGCTAGCCAATGCCCTACACCTGTCAGCCATAATACTCCCTAACAGTGTCAGCGAGTGCCGTACGTTACAATGTTAGCTATAATGCCATTAAACAGTGGTGGCCAATGTCTGCCATTATAGTATCAGTTACATTAACCCCTAACAGTACCCTCCATGACAGTGCCCTCCATAACACTGTTAATCACAAGGACAAGAATAGACCCTGAAGATGGATCACTCCTTGTAGAAAGCGTATTTTGTGCTTCTCCAGGTTTTCAGCTGGAATTGTGAAGAAAAGTCTATTATTACCTGCTCCCTGCTGCGCAGCCGACTCCTTCTATCCACTGCACCGTTCGCCGCTCTCCAGTCCACACTTGTAAACTTCTGGCACGAATGAGTCATGTGTGCTGCTGCACCCAATGACTGACCACTGCAGGGACCTGTTCTCACTGAAAATTAGGCATCATGCACATGACCATATGTATTTTGCGGTCTGAAAATTGCGGATCTGCAAAATATGGATACCGTCTGTGATGCATCCGCTTTTTTTGTGGACTTCTATGGGTCTGCATTTTGCAGCCAAGTATAAGACATGTAGTATCTCTGCCTAATGGACATACGTATATGGATGATCTATGTGCTTACTGCTTCTGTATATCCATTCTGGAAAATTATAGAATATGTCCGCAAAATGCAAACCATTGAAGTCAGTGGATCCGCAAAAAAAATGTGCATTTCACATTGAGTAATTGCACAAAAAAATGTATTCCTTTAGGTAACAAGTATAAACGGCTAAAATTACCCCCCCCCCCCCCCCCCATGGCTTACAGCCACTGTAAAAAGGGCAATAAAAGACAAAAATAGGGCATTTAAAAAATACAAAGGGGTCAGCTGTAGCGTTTGACGATTATGAGTCTGCCCGCCCTTGGTCTCATGTCTTTACCTTCCTCCTCCTGGCCGTAACGACTACTGATGCGACTACGCACGGCAGGAACGTAAGTGAGACCGGGGCCAGCGCATGCGCAAGGTACACTGTGGTGCCCCGGCCAGACTGTGGGCATACAATGCGCCGACATCGCGGTCAACGGCGCATGCGCGGGATTACGGCCAGGAGGAGGAAGGTAAAGACATGAGACCAAAGGCGGGCAGACTCGGCGGATGGGCGGGCAGACGCGGCGGATGGGGGAGTGGATTAGTATGAAGATGACCCAGGTGCCTGGGCACCGGCCGTTCTAAGGCCGCCCCTGGGCACCTTCACTGCCTAATTTGCATACAGAATAAAAGTGTTTTTCGGACGAACGACTATAGCAGGGAACTAAGGGTAAGAACTGTTTTAATAGGGGGGATGCCATGGACATTAGTCTATTAATAGGTTTATAGTGTCAATCGGCACGAAAGACTCCCTTTAAATAAGGTAAATGTGAACAAGGCTCCGGGTCCAGATGGACTACACCCGAAAGTACTTAAAGATCTCAGTTCAGTCATTGCTGTGCCCCTGTTTATAATTTTTGATTGGCTTTATGAGGTGAGTAGAAGCCTGGACAGAGGGGCGGCTGTGGATGTAGTGTTCTTGGACTTTGCACATGCATTTGATACTGTCCCTCATAGACGTTAGGTAGGTAAAGTAAGGTCTTAGGCTTAGAAAGTATAGTCTGTAATTGGATTGAAAACTGGCTGAAGGACCGTGTCCGGGGAGTTGTGGTCAATGATTCCTATTCAGAATGGTCCCGGTTTATAAGTGCTATGATGGGTTCTCTATTATTTAATTTATTTGTTAATGATATTGAGGACAGGATTAATAGTACCATATCTATTTTTGCAGATGACACTAAGCTGTGTAGTACTGTACGGTCTATGGAAGATGTCCATATACTACAAGCTGACATGAACACTCTGAGTGTTTGGGCGTCAACTTGGCAAATGAGGTTCAATGTGGACAAATGTAAAGTTCTGCATCTTGGTAGTAATAATCTCTGTGCTTCATATGTCCTAGGTGATGTAGAACTGGGAGAGTCACTTATGGCCTCATGCACACGACCGTTTTTTCTTTTAAGGTCCGCAAAAACGGGGTCCGTAGGTCCGTGATCCGTGACCGTTTTTTCATCCGTGGGTCTTCCTTGATTTTTGGAGGATCCACGGACATGAAAAATGAAAAAAAAAATCTAAGTCAAGTTTGCCATTGAAATGATAGGAAAAAACGGACACGGATCACGGACACGGATGACAATCTTGTGTGCATCCGTGATTTTCACTGACCCATTGACTTGAATGGGTCCGTGAACTGTTGGCCGTGAAAAAAATAGGACAGGTCATATTTTTTTCACGGCCAGGAAACACGGATCACGGACGCGGCTGCCAAACGGTGCAGCTTCCGATTTTTCCACGGACCCATTGAAAGTCAATGGGTCCGCGAAAAAAAACGGAAAACGGCACAACGGCCACGGATGCACACAACGGTCGTGTGCATGAGGCCTATAGAGAAGGATCTGCAAATGCGGTCTGCAATATGGCAACGGGAAGCACACGTTCGTGTGCAGGGGGCCTTCATCGGGCTGTTCTCGGAACTGCCTGCACCCGGAGACCGCATTTCTTTTCAGACCGGCTCGCGCACAGGCACAGGTAAGGATTTACCTGTGCCTCGCCGGACTTGTCAGTTAAGATGGCAGATCGCATGTGTTCGCGGGCGAACACGGTGAACTGGCCATCACTGGCAGAGATCACATGCCTCTTCACAGAAAAAATGCTATAACATGAGCAGATTTGAGAAAAAGACCTTAAAGGGACACTGACAGGCCCAAAAAGCCCTCACTGGCCGGGATCGCATCGCGCGTCTGCTTTATGCGCATGCGCCGGGCACAGCAGATGCGCGATGCGATCCCGGCCAGTGAGGGTGCCGGGCGCATGCGCATAAAGCAGACGCGCGATGCGATCCCGGCCAGTGAGGGTGCCGGGCGCATGCGCTGAAGATGGCCGGGGACACTAGTACAGCGCTTCAGAGTAGCCGCCCAGCTCAGTGAATATTGATGAGCTGGGCGGCGCTTCAAACGGCAGTTGTGGCGAGGCTGGCTGGGCGCAAGTTGATATGAAGCACCGCCCCTTGGGCAGATTGAACACCAGGAAAGCAGGTTATAAAACTTCAGATTACTGTATTTATGAGGTGGACAGGGGGGATACTTAGATGATTCTAATACCCTTTATAAGACCTATACTGTCATATATACCCCTAAATATGCTTTTTGGGCCTGTCAGTGTCCTTTTAATCCTAACTTCTACAAACCTATGCATGCAGAATCAACCTAATTAAACTAATATGAAAAGTTATTCTAAAAATCTACTTGCATATTAGTTATACCAGCAAGAATTAGTCTTTATGTAGAAAACTATGATTTAAATCAAGCCTTACTGACTAGTGATTTAAATCAGTTTGATTTAAATCAAATCCACCCTGATTATCAGTGTCATTATACAGCTGGGACTTGTAGTCCTACACATACAACATGCTGCAGAGTCTCCCAGCACTCAGGGCAGCTCTTGTATCCACTCCCTTAGCAGTGTCATTATACAGCTGGGACTTGTAGTCCTACACATACAACATGCTGCTGAGTCTCCCAGCACTCAGGGCAGCTCTTGTATCCACTCCCTTAGCAGTGTCATTATACAGCTGGGACTTGTAGTCCTACACATACAACATGCTGCAGAGTCTCCCAGCACTCAGGGCAGCTCTTGTATCCACTCCCTTAGCAGTGTCATTATACAGCTGGGACTTGTAGTCCTACACATACAACATGCTGCTGAGTCTCCCAGCACTCAGGGCAGCTCTTGTATCCACTCCCTTAGCAGTGTCATTATACAGCTGGGACTTGTAGTCCTACACATACAACATGCTGCTGAGTCTCCCAGCACTCAGGGCAGCTCTTGTATCCACTCCCTTAGCAGTGTCATTATACAGCTGGGACTTGTAGTTCTACACATACAAGTTGCTGTTGATTCTCCCAGCACTCAGGGCAGCTCTTGTATCCACTCCCTTAGCAGTGTCATTATACAGCTGGGACTTGTAGTCCTACACATACAACATGCTGCAGAGTCTCCCAGCACTCAGGGCAGCTCTTGTATCCACTCCCTTAGCAGTGTCATTATACAGCTGGGACTTGTAGTCCTACACATACAACATGCTGCTGAGTCTCCCAGCACTCAGGGCAGCTCTTGTATCCACTCCCTTAGCAGTGTCATTATACAGCTGGGACTTGTAGTCCTACACATACAACATGCTGCTGAGTCTCCCAGCACTCAGGGCAGCTCTTGTATCCACTCCCTTAGCAGTGTCATTATACAGCTGGGACTTGTAGTCCTACACATACAAGTTGCTGTTGATTCTCCAAGCACTCAGGGCAGCTCTTGTATCCACTCCCTTAGCAGTGTCATTATACAGCTGGGACTTGTAGTCCTACACATACAAGTTGCTGTTGATTCTCCAAGCACTCAGGGCAGCTCTTGTATACACTCCCTTAGCAGTGCAGGGGGAGGGGCAGAGATTATTTTTATTGCATGTAAACAAGGGCCAGAAGAGAACCAGGGAAATGAGGAAATGGATATTTGTTTGCATAAAACTTGCGTAGCTTAGTTATATATCGCTGACCATCAGATTTACGTACAACCCCTTTAATGCTTATGAAAATGTGTAGAAATCAGAGTCTCACTTCCTTCTGGGTGGGATTCACGTCCCCCACCTATCCCTTGGTTGAACTTGATGGACTTATGTATTTTTTTCAACCGTATTAACTATGTAACACATGGACTGCATCCACTGCCATAGGTCTTGGAGAGAGAGACAAAATTTGTTAAAAAGCTGGAGAACCCCTTTACTTTGCTCAGTCCTCCCTTTTTTTATATATTTTGGGTTTCCATTTACTTCGGAACCAATTGCCTATTTTCCACAAAGATATGATTTCAACATGGTCATCGTCCCAATTAATATTGTATGTTGAGGGGTGACTGTATTCTTCTCTTATAGGGGCACTACTCTGAACTTTGACACCATGACTTATCGGTCTTATAAAATGAGGCGACTGAGCACACAGTCGTCGGCTTCCAAAGCTCCACACTTTGTCCTCACTACGGACTGGCTCTGGTACTGGAAGGATGAATACAATCAGTGGGTGGAGTATGGGAAGGAGGTGAGTTCTAGGCACTGTGTATTCCAGTCTCCGGTAATTGACTATTTGCCACTAGAGGGCGCTGCACTGGAGTTGTCGGCTAAGGATACTTTCACACTTGTTTTTTTTCTTTTCCGGCATTGAGTTCCATCCTAGGGGCTCAATACCGGAAAAGAACTGATCAGTTTTATCCCCACGCATTCTGAATAGAGAGCATTCCGTTCAGGATGTCTTCAGTTCAGTCTTTTTGACTGATCAGGAAAAAGCTAAAACAGCAGCATGCTACGGTTTTATCTGCAGCCAAAAAAACTGAAGACTTGCCTGAATGCCGGGACCAGCATTCAAAAAGGTGGAAAAAAAAAATGCCGGATCTGTTTTTCCGGATAACACCGGAAAGATGGATCCGGTATTTCTTTTTTTTTTTTTTTTTTAAATCGGATCAATTTTTATTTAGTAAAAATAAACAAACAATATCATTTTACAAAATTCTTGTGTCATATATTATGTTCAACACAGTGCAAAAATACTATTTGTACAAAACAGGATAGTCAATAAACAGGATCCTTAACATAAAGATCCAACAACCAAAAAACTGCCTGCTGGATTCCTCTGCCGCAAGTGTAAAAGTATCATAAGTTGTAATTTGTTGCAGGCTGGGATATGTAGTTCATAGTAACATAGTTAGGCTACTTTCACACTTGCGTTTGGGGTTACGCTTGTGAGTTCCGTTTGAAGGCTCTCAAGTGGCGCCGAACGGATCCGTACGGCCCCAATGCATTCTGAGTGGATGCGGATCCGCTCAGAATGCTTCAGTCAGGCACCGTTTGACCTCTGTTCCGCTCAGCAGACAGACACCTGAACGCAGCTTGCAGCATTCGGGTGTCCGCTTGGCCGTGCGGAGCTAAATGGATCCGTCCAGACTTACAATGTAAGTCAATGGGGACTTTCAATGCAAAGTCTGGACGGATCCCTCTGACTTAGAATTTTTTCTGAAAGATGATGCAGACGGATCCATTCTGAACGGATACCATCTTTTTCATTATAGGAGCGGATCCGTCTGTGCAGACGCCAGACGGATCCGCTCCGAACGCAAGTGTGAAAGTAGCCTTAGTATGGCTTAAAAAAAAGACGTACATCGATCCAATTCAGACTGTTGGCCTTCCAGAGGAAGGCAAAAAACCCTCATGGGGTAGAATCCAATTGTCCTCATTTTAGGGAAACAAAATTCTATGATGCTTCAATCAGGCAATCAGAAGAACTCCCTGGATGAACGACCCCTCTCTAGTAGCTATAGCCTGTAATATTATTACGCTCCAGAAATACATCCAGGGCCCTCTTTTAGTGACTTCACCATCACCATCTCCTCAGGCAGAGAGTTCCATAGTCTCACTGCTCTTACCGTAAAGAATCCTCTTCTATGTTTGTGTACAAACCTTCTTTCCTCCAGACGCAGAGGATGTCCCCTCGTCACAGTCACCGTCCTGGGAATAAATAGATGACGGGATAGATCTCTGTACTGACCCCTGATATATTTATACATAGTAATTAGATCTCCCCTCAGTCGTCTTTTTTCTTAACTAAACAAAACAACCCTAAGGATAGGTCTTCAACACCAAACTGGCCAAGGTCTGAATTGTGGCACCCACCAGCTGCCCGAAGAGACAGCAGTGCCCACACGAGTCCAGCGCCCTCAGTGCTCTGTGTGGTTTCAGCAGTACCGTATTACAGCCTGTTGGGGGATCTGCTGACATCACAAGGCCTGAACTTTACATTTGGATTTTTTTTGATCTTTGGGGTGGAACATCCGGGGTGCATTATTCAGTAATGTGTGCTCACAGCCAGCAGTGAAAGGGTTGCGAGTCCTGTTCTATAATGATTATCTGCACTCTGCTCTTCTCAGTCACAAGAGTCCAATTACAGTAGCCTGTTAGTGCTGAGATGGTTCCCCCAGCGGGCAGCTGGAATTAGCCCGTGTTTGTTTTTTTGCCAACACCCAGATCAGAGCAAACAAGGAAGAACTAGATGAAAAATAAAACCGCACCACCTCTGATCTCTGAACGTCATACGTAAATCTCCTATCCTTGTAATAGAGCGATACAAATAAGGGCCCCGGATCTAATCTGTGTATTGTTTTATACCAGACAGGCGCCCACACGTCCTCTGCCACCATCACAAGCAACGACCTTGAAAATGTTTTCCTGTCTGATGAGAACACCAGCGTCCAGTTCAAGGCTGGGAAACACAGCTATGTGCTAAGCTTCAAAGGTGGGGGAGGGGAGCGCGATTGTTCTTTACCCCCATCAGCCATGTACAGGAGGAGGGGGCTTAGTATTACAGAGCACTGGGTAGCATATAACCCTGCATGGCCCTGTACAGTAAGGCTGGTCATATATATTATATAGCTGTAGACCAATGCATACACAAGCAAGCTTGGCTAGGCCGGGCATACATGTACTCTGAATGGAGATCAGCAGGTTCAGCCAGCTTTACATTCTAAAGCCATGCAGATTAAGGGTCCATTCACACGGATCTGCAAAACACGGACACCGGCAATGTGTGTTCTGCATTTTGTGGACCGCACATCACCGGCACTCTCATAGAAAAAGCCTTAGGACACGTTTTATTTATTTTTATTTTTTGTGGATCTGCAAATGCGGGTGCCAACAGCACATTCCGGCCCCATTGAAAATGAATGGACCCTAACGGTGTATTCCTTTCTTATAAATTATGAATGTCATCAACTAATGATCAGTGAGCTCTGGGGTTCTCGCCAATCCTGAGCTTGAAGGGGCTGATTCAGTGCTTCGACCTCGTTTTCTCCTGCATAGTGTCACCCCGGCCCCCCGCTGTGCAGGGAACAGCAGCAAGACTGAATACAGCTGTGCTGCAGTTCCTTCTTCCTCCTTCATTCCCTCTTATTTTTCCTTCCCTCTTTTCCCATCATTTTCCTTCTTCTTTCTCCCTATTTTCCTCCCCTCTTCCTTTTCTTCATCTTCCCCCTGCCCTCTTTTTCCATTTCCTTCTCCTCTTTCTCCCCCCCCCTCTTCCTTTTCTTCTTCTTCTTCTTCTTCTTCCTTCCCACATCTTTTTCCTTCCCTCCTTTTTCTCCACTCTCCCTCTTCCCTTGCTTCTCTTTCTTCCACTTTCTTCTTCTTTTTCTTTCCATCTTTCCTTCCTCATTTTCTCCCCATTTCGTCTTCTTTCTTCTCCTGCTTTTTTTCCTCTTTAATTTCCTCTTGTTTCTGTCCTTGACATTTTCTGTCCATGTCTACCCCAGAAATGATCCAGCGGAACACAAAGTACGGCACGGAGAGGCCAGTATGCCGGAGACCAGCGTTTGTGTCTGCCGAGGAAGTGAAGAAGAGGAAATTAAGGTAAAAGTGGAGAAGATTATTAAAATAAAAATCCCTAATTCCAGTATCTGATGGTCCAGACATTTTTCTAATCCGGCATGAGACAAAAATAGACCCATGCCGGAGTAGCAGAAAGTTACCAGCTTGTCTGCCCCTCATTGTACATATAATGCTGGATAAGGGCTCATTCAGACGGCCGTATGAATAAGTCCGCATCCGTTCCGCAATTTTGCGGAACGGATGCGGATCCATTCATTTCAATGGGACCGCAAAAGATGTGGAGAGCACAAGTGTACTGTCCGCATCCGTGGTTCCGTTCCGCGACCCGCAAAAAAAGATGGAGCATGTCCTATTCTTTTCCGCAATCGTGGGCAAGAATAGGCATTTTCTATTATAGTTGCAGCCATGTGCGGTCCGCAAAACACTACGATCATGTGAATGAAGCCTAACTCTGTAACTCCTCCTGTCTTATACCCTGGTCACATCCAGAGCTGCGGCCATTATTCTTGAGGCTATGTTCTAGCTCTGAGACTGCAGAACCTCACACACCCCTGCTGCTGGCTCACTATGTGAACAGGGTATCCTCTGCTATGCTGCATTTTAGGAGGTAGTGTATACATCATGCCCTGTACAGTTTTTCTCTATGGCTAGAATATGCATCTCCCACAATGCAATGTATTATCACCAAACTGTTACAGGGAGGCATCTGTCAGATCCGTGCTGGCAAGAGTATTCTTTTGTGTTCTAGGAAGTCTGATCCATCGAAGGGAACTGACAAGTCAACCCCCCAACACTGGGACAAGGGGCAGATACCAGATGTGGGTTATAAGGTGAGACAGCTGTGGTCAGGACCAGTACTCTGCACTGGAGGTTAAATGTGGGCTTATTTTTAGAAAAGGTAAGGTAGCAAGTAATCGTAATGCAGCAGCTATGGAAGTGACTGGAGTAGAAGACATGACATAGCTCAGTACATAAGTGAAGCAAAGTACTTTATACGGAGATTTTTCCTGTGAATTGTAGAGAAGTATAATATCTGTAACAGCCCACTGGGGGGCGCTGTTCTCTTATACTCTATGGTTGATGTGTCACATTTCAATTGAATTGTGATCACATTAAGGCCACATGCACACGTTCAGGATTCATGTCCGGAGCATCCGCACTGAAATCCGCAGATGTTCGCAGGCAAATCTGTGCGGTCAGTCCACATCAATTGGTGCGGATTTGGTGCGGTTTCGGTGCAGATTTTACTAAGTAAATGAAGAAAATCCGGTCAGGAAAAATAAAATAAATTGTCATGCTGCAGATTTTGAAATGCGCACCGCAGGTCAAAATCCGCGCAGAAAAAATCTGCATCGTGTGCACTGAGAATTTCAAATTCTCATAGAATACAATGTATATGACCTACAGTGCGGATTTTCCACACGCAATCGTGTGCATTTAGCCTGAATATTCTCTCTTGTCATGTGTTCTGCAGCTCGTCCGTCTGTCTGAATCTTCTGAGGAATATAAGAAAATTGATTCTATGTTTCACCGCACACTGCCGAGTCAAAAGATCCAAAGCATTGAGCGGATTCAGAATCCGGCTCTGTGGGAGATTCATCAATGGTAAGGAACAATGTATACAAGGAACCTGCAAAAAAACAACGGTTCTACGGGTGAAAATAATAACTGTATTACAGGCAGAAGGAGCAGATGAAGAAGCGCAACGGAGGAAAAGAGGTGGATGAGCGGCAGGTTTTTCATGGAACCGGCAGCAGCCTTGTTGATGCCATCTGCCAACAGAACTTTGACTGGCGTGTCTGCGGAGCTAATGGGACAGCATACGGGAAAGGTAGAGAACCACGCTCATATAAAAATACTGGACACAGCTTATAATACAGGGACAGCTATTCTATCTATTACTGCTGACAACCAGCCTCTATATCATGTCTGAGAGGTTGTCACAGCCCCGCCCCCTGTTACTGACATCACTGAGTATAATAGTAATATAATTACACTGTGATCAGACATGAGATCCACACACCTTATACTACAGTAACAGCTATTCCATCTATTACTGCTGACAACCAGCCTCTATATCATGTCTGAGAGGTTGTCATAGCTCCGCCCCCTGTTACTGACATCACTGAATATAATAGTAATATAATTACACTGTGATCAGACATGAGATCCACACACCTTATACTACAGTAACAGCTATTCCATCTATTACTGCTGACAACCAGCCTCTATATCATGTCTGAGAGGTTGTCACAGCCCCGCCCCCTGTTACTGACATCACTGAATAGGATATAGTCATATAATTACTTAGTGATGTGTTCCATTTCTTTTGCAGGCAGTTACTTTGCTCGAGATGCCTCATATTCTCACCGTTATTGCAGCCGTGCCGACTCTTTGCATCACATCATGTTTGTTGCCCGTGTGTTGGTGGGAGATTTCATACGTGGGTCATCCTCATATCTGCGCCCCCCAGCAAAATCAACTTCCAGTTTTTACGACAGCTGCGTGGACAGCGAGAGTAATCCATCCATATTTGTTATTTTTGAAAAACATCAAATATACCCAGAATATCTTATCAGGTACTCAGATCGGCAGGATGACGTGTCTGCTCTGAGCTCCCTCCTCCGGGCTTTTAAATGACGTAATGACTCCTACTGTCCCCTTCCACCCTATGTCCATGTCTAAACTGCTTACCGAAAGGAAATTCTTTCCATTCCTCTGTCACGTCTACAGATTGTGGGTGATTACACTGCCTTACATAAGAGTAAGATGCTCCGGAGTGGTTACCTGCTCCCCACCAAGCCTTTTAATAGAAAATGGTCTAATATGTTCAGGTGCATTGGGAATATAATAGAGAGAGGACTCCTAATGTAATGTATCATCTTTTAATGGGGACCTGTCAGTTTATAACGAAAATCTGCCCTTTGCTATTAACAGTCCCCTGTTGTGGGAACACAGGTATGTGTCATTTGAGCAGCAATCTCCTGATGGGAGTATAATGGCGGCTGAGCGTGTCCAGTTTTTATTATCTCCTGTGGACCTTAGTCCTTGCCTCAGGTGACCTTTCAGCCTCATGAATAAACCTTACCTACCACAGATGATGGGACTGGCACAGCGTGATTATTATTTTAAATATGATGGTGATGTCTCCGCTACCCAACACTTCAAGTGATCTCTTTAACCCCTTAATTACCAATGACTTACTGTGTACGTCATGATAGGCTGTTACCGCATCGTGACGTACACACTACGTCATCAGATCAAAGTGTCGCGGCAAGTAGACTTGTGGTGACACCAGCATCTAAACGGGTGTTCCGGACAGCACTCGGCAGGGGACCAAGCGGTGTGGTCCCTGCCTTTGGATCACTGTGATTGGTCAGCCAAAATCGCAGCATTGAGCCTGCTCAGATCCTACAACGCAGCTCCGATCTCCTCAACCTGTCAGTTAGTGTTGAGGAGATTGGGGATGCACTGTTAGGGAATCCCCAATCCCCTAAATTTAGAATGGCCGAGCACCCGCCCCCCCCTCCTGCAATATTCAGGATGGCGTGAGTGCCCTCCAGTCATATTCAGGATGGCTGAGCGCAGCAGAGTGTCAGCTGTAACAACTGATATCGGCTGGCACTGATTTCGGCAGTCTAACCCCTTCCATGCTACGCTGTATGGAAGGGGTTAACGGGGAGGGAGCTCCCTCTTCATTGGTTACCTTGTCAATCGGACGATTTCACAGGCATCCAGGCTTGCCATGGTATGTAAGCTTGACAGGTTCTTGCCAGAGGCAGAAGCCTGAGCAGGCTTAGTGTAAATGAAAATACACTGCAGTACACTATACGGTGTACTGCAGTGCATTGTACAGCCATCAGACCCACTGGATCTTTAAGAACCAAGTGAGTCTGGTTCCAAAAAGTGTTAAAAAAATAAATAAATAAATTCCTATATCTGCACATATATAATTGGTTAACAATGAAAAAAAATACACTACACATGATTGGTATCACGTCTGTAATGACCAGATCAACAAAAGGATCACGTTACTTTTCCCACATGGTGAACGCCATTTGCAAAAAAAATAAATAAAACTATGATGGAATTGCAATTTTGCCCATCTCACTTCCCAAGAAATAGTTTAAAAAGTGATAAAAAAAAATCATATCTTTCCATATCATCATCACCACGACGGCCATACAAGGAGATTGACCTCTGTAGGGGCAGGAAGCAGAGAAAGGTTTAAATACTCCCCTCCCACCACGAACACCAGTGTTTCCTGTCCCTACAGAGGACAGGGGCGGAGAAAGGTCTCCCCAGGCAGCTGCCGTGGAGATGAAGGTCCAGAAGTGGACGGAGTCGCGTACCTGCTTTAGCGGGACCCCCCTGTCAGCCCGCGGTCTTGTATTAACGCCGGACAGGGGGAAAGGGAGGGACTCGCCTCCGGTTGATCTGGGGCCTGCTCCCGGGGCACGGAACGCCCGCTGGTTCACCGAAACCATGCCAGCTTGTGCGCCCAGCGCCATGCGGCACTATACAAATTCGTCACTTCCGGGTAGCAGTGATGTTTCCGGAAGTGACGCGGACGGGGGGTGCCGGCTCCAGGAGGCGGGAGAATTCAAATGGATCCTCCTTGCGGCAGCGTCCTGCGGTGAGTACTTACCTTACTCTGGCTGTACTTCAGGATGTCTGCATCTGAGCATACTGAGGCCTCTACTCTGCTGTCTGTAAGTTCCCCATAGGGGAGAGTTTTTTCTTCCTCTCTCACCCGGGCACATTATTGATGAGGTTTTTTCTTGGCTTTTCCAGACTGCTAAGGATTCTCTGAGAAAACCCAAGAAGTCATCAAAGTGTATTTCATGTCTTAAGTGACTTCCTGATGACCACCCTAAGAAGTTGTGCAGGGATTGCATTTCTAAGATTGTCCGGGAGGAACAGCCGTCCCTCATGGACGAGATTAAGTCTATGATGCAGGAAGAGATTAGATCCTCCTTTGCGGCTTTTTTCTCTCTTCAAACAGAGAAACCTGTTGTTTTGGAGCCCCCCGCTAAACGCCACAAATCGGACGATTATATTTCATCCGATTTCTGAGGTTTATGGGGGTTCGGCTTCCTCCTCTAGACATATGGAGGATGAAGATAAGCTCTCTGAATGAGAAATTTCAGAAAACAGAAGGAAATTTTACTTCTCCTCTGAGGATATGCCCGAGCTTTTAAAAGCCGTCAGAGCTACTATGGGAGTTGAGGAGGTCCCTGCTACTCCATCAGTACAAGATGAGATGTTTGGAGGTCTCAGGGTGAAGAAATCCAGAGTCTTCCCTATTAACGATAATATCAAGGGGATGATTTTGGATGAATGGGCAGATCCAGAGAAACTGCTAGGCGTTGCCAGATCCTTCCAAAACCGGCTTCTCTTTGATCAAGAAGAAGCTAAGACCTTTAATACCATTCCTAAAATTGACACCCTGGTAGCTAGGGTCAATATAAAGACCAGCCTACCATTTGAGGATGCCTCTCAGCTCAAAGATCCACTGGATAGAAAGGCTGACGGCCTATTGAGAAGGTCCTGGGAGGCGCGGCCATGTTCACGCTGAAGTCGAACATAGCAGCCACATCAGTTGCCAGATCTATGTTCATCTGGCTCTCTGAGTTAGAGAATAGGGCCTCCAGCGATTCCTCAACAGATGAGATTTTGAGTGCCATCCCCCTGTTAAAATCTGCTACAGCCTTTTTAGCGGACGTCTCCGCGGAGTCGGTACGTTTTTCAGCAAAAGATGCGGGTCTGTCCAATGCAGCTCGCCGTGCCTTGTGGGTGAAATGCTGGTCGGGGGACAAAGTGTCAAAATCCAGACTATGTGGCATCCCCTTTTCTGGAGAGTATGTCTTCGGACCAGAACTAGAGAAGATCCTAGAAAGGGCCTCTGATAAAAAGAAGAGTTTTCCGGAGGAAAAAGTCTACAAAAGGAAGTATCCCTTTCGTGCCCCTTCCAACCAAAGTAGTCAGTTCTCTGGTAAGGGCAAGACGGGCCGTTTCAGTTACCCCAAAGGGGGAGAGGTAGGGCTCCCGCTTCTGCCCCCCAAAAAGGAAATGGAAACCAGTGACATCAGGGTAGGAGGGAGATTGAGGATGTTTTTTCCCCGTTGGGAGGAGATATCCTCAAACTCCTGGGCTCTGAGGATTGTAGAGTCAGGTTACAAAATACAATTCTCAGACTTCCCCCAAGAAGATTTCTAGTCACCAAGGTTGCGATCCCAGAATTCAATCATCCTATTCAAGTGGGCATTCGGGAACTACTCGCAAAAGGGGTAGTGGTGAAAGTACCACGATCCGAACAAGGAGAGGGTTTCTATTTGAACCTCTTCCTAGTGAAGAAGGAGGGATCCTACCGCACAATAACAAACTTAAAGCGCCTGAACAGATACATTACCTATCAAAAATTCAGGATGGAGACCCTAAGATCTATAGTCCCTCTGCTCCAGAACAATTCAGTAATGTGCTCGGTCGATCTGACCAACGCCTACTATCATGTACCGATACATCCCAGATCTCAATGGTTCTTAAGGTTCGCGGTCAGAGACCATCTCGGCAGAATTCTTCATTATCAATTCACCTCTCTCCCCTTCAGCATATCATCAGCCCCTCGAGTTTTTACAAAGCTAATGATCGAGGTAGTGGCTTATCTAAGGAATGAAGGTCTCACAGTTTTTCCATACTTAGACGATTTTCTAATCTTAAACAGTTCCGTTCCTCTTCTGCAGAGAAATCTAAGTTTTTTCCGTCAAACCCTAGAGGGTCTGGGTTGGTTGATCAACATAAAAAAATCTCAGTTAGATCCGACAACAAAGATCCAGTTCCTGGGGGTTATTCTGGATTCCCAGAGACAGATAACCTGTTTACCTCAGAGCAAGATACAGGACATCCAGAAGAAAATCTCCATCTTCAACTCAAAGAATTTCTGCTCCATCAGAGACTCAATGAGTCTCCTGGGGATCCTCACATCCTGCATACCGTCCGTTCAGTGGTGTCAGATCCACTTCCGAACCCTGCAGATGTGGATCCTCAGGGTTTGGGACAGAAGGTAATCTTCCCTAGACCAAAGGGTGATCATCCCTCAGAGGATAAAAACCTCCCTTATTTGGTGGAAAGACAGGCTCAATATCTCCAGGGGGGTGCAGTGGTCAAAGAATCCCTATGCCCAGATCACCACAGATGCAAGCCAGTACGGCTGGGGAGCGAAGGTCGGAGATGTTTATTACCAGGGAGTCTGGCCCAAATCTTTCAGTCTCCAGTCATCAAATCTTTGAGAATTGATGGCAGTCTGGGAAACTCTAAGGCAAGCAAAGAGTCATCTTCAAGGCCATCACGTAAGAGTCCTGTCAGACAATACGACAGTGATAAGGTATTTAAACCATCAGGGAGGCACAGGTTCGAGCAGCCTGCTGGAATTGTCGGCAACGATATTCACCTGGGCCGAGGCGAACGTCCGGTCAGTGTCAGCAGTCCACCTGAAGGGGTCCCTAAATGTGGAAGCCAACTACCTAAGCCAGGCAAGGATAGATCACTCAGAATGGTCCTTAAACGAGGAAGTCTTCCTGATGATAGTGGACAAGTGGGGGAGACCAGCAATAGATATCTTTGCCACTCGAGTAAACTCAAAGCTGCCAGTTTTTTGTTCCCTACATCCCAGAGACAGCCTGAGATTTCTGGACGCCTTCTTTTTCAGATGGAACCGAGGTCTCCATTACGCTTTCCCTCCTCTTCCGTTAATACCGAGGGTGGTACAGAAGATCATACAGGACAGTACTTCAATCACACTAGTGACACCCTACTGGCCAAAGAGGAGCTGGTTCCCAATCCTGTGGAACCTTGCCAGCGAAGATCCTTGGATTCTGCCAAAGAGACGAGACATCCTTCACCAAGGTCCGATCCTACACCCGGACCCGGACTTCCTCAACCTAGCCTGGATCCTGAGACCCAGATCCTAAAGCATCAGGGACTATCGGATGCGGTAATTTCAAACCTAAAGGCTTCCAAAAAGAAGGTGACCTTTTCAATTTACCTGAAGATCTGGAAACGTTTCTGCTCATGGTCGGGTTCGCCTTCACCGAATACCTCAGCTCCAAACATCCAAATGATTCTGGACTTTTTTACAAAAAGGTTTTGACCTGGGATTAAGACCTTCCACACTCAAGGTACAGGTATCAGCCCTTAGTTGCTTTTACGACACCGAGCTGGCAAGCCATAGGTGGATAAAGCGTTTCATGAAGGCAATAACGAGGCATCGTCCTTAGGGGACTATCACATCCTCCATTTGAACCTCTGAGTGACTGCTCCTTGAAGCATAAATCCTGCAAGACTGCGTTCCTGGTTGCCATCGCCTCAGCCAGAAGAATAAGTGAACTACAGGCCCTTTCAATTAGAGAGCCTTACCTACAGGTCCTGGAAGGCAGGATAGTTCTAAAACTAGACCCGTGTTTTCTACCGAAAGTAGTCTCGAAGTTTCATAGGGACCAGGAGATCACTCTCCCTTCCTTGTTTAACAACCCATCTAATGATTCGGAATCTACCCTTTATTCACTTGATGTCAGACGGGCAGTACTGGATTATTTAGATACCACTAAAGACTTTAGGAAATCAGACTGCTTCTTTGTCCAGTTTGGAGGAAGAAACAAGGGTCAGAAGGTTTCCAAGTCCTCCATTGCCAGATGGATCAAAGCTACCATCGCTTCTTGTTATTCCTTACAGAATCTTTCCTGCCCTGGCAATATCAGAGCCCACTCTACCAGGGCAATGTCATCTTCTCAAGCAGAAAGAGCCGGTGTCTCCCTTGAGGAGATCTGTAAGGCAGCCACCTGGTCCAGTATCCATACTTTTGCCAAACATTATAGGTTGGACCTTTTCAAAAAGACTGATATGTCTTTCGGACAAAAAGTCCTTCAGTCTGTGTCCCCCCCTGTAAATTCATATTTGATATACCTCCTTGTATGGCCATCGTGGTGATGATATGGAAAGCCGGAATTAGTACTTACCGGTAATTCATTTTCCATGAGATCACCACGACGGCCTGTATTTCCCTCCCTGTTAATTACGTGGGGGTTGATATGATGGAATATCTTCTCCTCCTGTTTATTTATTTATTTTTTCACGTGTGTATCCACCACCCTTTACTCTGGTATTTTGGAAGCACTGGTGTTGGTGGTGGGAGGGGAGTATTTAAACCTTTCTCTGCTTCCTGCCCCTACAGGGGTCAATCTCCTTGTATGGCCGTCGTGGTGATCTCATGGAAAATGAATTACCGGTAAGTACTAATTCTGGCTATCCCAGAATAGTACTAAACCATCGCCTCATCCTGCAAAAAATGAGCCCCTACATGAGACCATTTCCCCCCCAAAAAAAGTCTTTCAGAAAATCGAGACACAAAAACATGAGATTTTTTTTTTTTCCAAAAATGCTTTTATTGTCTAAAACTGAAATAAAATAAGAAAAATATATACTTGGTATCAACGTGTAACAACCTGCTCGATCATAGGCTACTTTCCACTAGCGTTTTTGCTAGATCCGGCAGGGTTCAGCAAAGACATTTCTGTTACTGATAATACAACCGTCTGCATCCGTTATGAACGGATCCGGTTGTATTATCTTTAACATGGCCAAGACCATGGCCAAGGTTTTATAAAAATATGCAGATTTATTGGATACAAGGTTATAAACATATATGAGTAAATAAACACAATGATACATGCAAATGAATATTTATAGCGTTAATATAAAGCATTACAAGCTTAACAATACATGTGAGTGGAAATAACTTTATAACAAAGCTATTATTAGGTTAGGATATCAAAGTAGGAACATAAGTTATATACATTACTCTTGTTCAGAGAAAACCTCATGATATCAGGATGGGCATGTCTAATCCTAGACATCAATATGGAATGCTAAATACATTCCACCCCCTCTAACCAACTACACATCACATGACATCCAGAATGGGCAAATCCATTCAAGAATATAACTTAGAAGAAATAACTGTATCCTTCCGCCCCATCCGGGACTATTTTCACACATATGACTTTGGTAAGACTATTAAGACAAATAACAGGGATCTAGGATCATTGCTAGATCATATCTTAAATGGGAAGGACTTGAAATAAGTCTTTCCTGTGGGAATCCATCACTTAGCTTGGCGAAGAATGTTCTATCAATATATGTATGTATATATATATATATATATATATATATATATATATATATATAAGCAATTATTTAATGCTTTGCTAGATTATGAGTCTTGATTCTTCTGCAGGTAGAATGAAGTCTCACAATATCCTAAGACTACATCTAAAATATGGAGATGATCAATTAATTAATGTATTTTTTCACCAATCTAGATGGTATAATTTCACCCACACTATCAAATTAGTCTTAATAAAATAAAATATCATTTTCTGTGTCTCTTACCAAGTCCTAGTAGAAATCTCACTTCTGCTCTTAGGAAAGCTGGGTGGTCCATCATAGCGCATCTCACCATGGTTTTCATCTTGATAGACCCCTCTAAAGAGCTTAACTTCTCTTTCCTCTTTCTTGTGTGTGGTTGTGTCCCCCCTGTGTATGGTTTATGATCACAAACTTATCAGTTAGACACACCTTCCTAGTTTGGAAGTTTCCAATCATAGTCGGATGGGCGTGATCATTGATAAAAAATGTGACATCATAACCTTACCCAGAATGCACTTTTGCTACTGTTGTAATGTCACCTACTCATACCTACTTTATTTGTGTATCGTAAATAACTTCAATGGCTTTGTTTTCTCAGAGATATCAGTACCTCCTCTCATACCAAAGAGGTGAATAATTGTTACAAAACATACATCTTCACAGACACTCTTTTAGAGACAAAGATTCTCCTAATGAGAAATATATATAATATACTGGATACATGTTGTCTTCATAATATATAGTTTTTTATATATATATATATATATATATATATATATATATATATATAATATGTCCTACTGATTGTCTTATGCTAAGGACTAAGGCTCATTAAATGAATACATGAATATTATATATTTGCTTTATTGATAAATGCCTAATTGTATAGGTAATTATCACCAGCTGCATAGAGCTTATCTTAATCTTCCGTCATAAATTTAAAAGTGGTTAAGGAGGCTTCTTCTCAGACTGGTACATTCATGAGAAGAATAACACTAAAAAGTAGAAACCTTCGTGTGACCTTACTTTGGCCTTCTCAAGACATACAAAATTGTAACTATAGTCGAGCATGGCTCTTAAAGGGAATGAACATTCATCTTGACTAAAATAATTGGATATCAATGCATTTACCTATGAAAAGGCACAACAGTGGTGTTTCTGTCCATGCCTCCGCACAGTTAAAGAAAAAAAAAATGGAACTTGTTCTATTTTTTTGCGGTGCGGACAGATCACGGATCCATTCAAGTTGAAAGGGGCTCGATCTGTCCCAACCGCCGCAAATTGCGGTCCCCAGTGCACGGAACTTTCACACTAGTGTTTTTGCTGGATTCGGCAGGATTCAGCAAAAACGCTTCCGTTACTAATAATGCAACTATTATGACTATTTATGAAAGCCTCTATCAGTGGTGGCGAACCTATGGCACGGGTGCCAGAGGCGGCACTCAGAGCCCTCTCTGTGGGCACCCGCACCCTGGAAAAAGTCTATGGTGTACCAATATGCCTTAGACTTTTCCTGCCATTCATCAGCACAGGGCGCACTACGAACAGCGCAGGCAGAGCACTGAATGTACGCAGGCTATTATAGCTAAATGATAAAGTACATGGAAGATATACTATATTGCATGATAGTATTCAGGATAAATTGCCATGTTGGCACTATGTGATAAATAAGTGGGTTTTGGGTTGCCGTTTGGGCACTCAGTCTCTAAAAGGTTCGCCATCACTGCTCTATATGATCTCCAAGGATTCCACATCTTTAGAACGGACGTGCGTGAATGAGATTCCCAGTGGGCCAGCTCTTCGAAGCGGTATAGTTGATCTACTTTGTCACTCCAGGACTGTATAGAGGGAGGTGAGTCGCTCCTCCAATAATATGGTATGAGCAGGCGAGCGGCAGTTATGAGCATTGTGGGGAGGTTGTGTTTAGTAGGTGTGAAGTTATTTGGGCACCATAGAAGTACCAGTTTAGAAAGAGAGTAGTATAGCAAATTTGATTTATCAGTTTATTTACCTCTTTCCAGAAGGGTTGGATGCATGGACAAAGCCACCATATATGGGAAAGTGAACCTGTCCCTTTACCACATCTCCAGCATTTGTCAGAGATGGAGGGGTTAATCTTGTGGAGAAAATCTGGAGTTTTGTACCGTCTGGTTAGAAGTTTAAATGAGTTTTCTTGCTCGTATCATTGGGGGACACAGGACCGTGGGTATAGCTGCTGCTGCCACTAGGAGGCGACACTAAGGCTGAAAAGTGATAACTCCTTCCCTGCCGGCTATACCCCCTCCAGCCTGGAGAGAGCATATCAGTTTTTAGCTTACTGTCGTAGGAGGCAGACATCCCTGCTTGCAGGGCGGCTTCCTTTTGTTATTTTTCTTAGGTATGGGAAACAGTCGCCTAGCTTCTCTTTCTACCCGGGGAGCAAGACCGGTGTCGTTTTACCTCACCGCCCGACCTCCCCACAGAAGAAAAGGTGGACCAGGGCAGCCTCGCTCCCCTGCTTCCTGCCAGCCAAAGGATCACCTGGATCCGTGAAGACCCTCCCACCATTCCAGACTCCTGCCACTTCGGTGGCAGCTGCTGAGGAAGATGACCCTGCTGGTCCATTAAGGGAGGGTGAAGAGAAGAGGATAAAGATGGGGTGAGTAATCGGGACTGGGTGAGTATTTTACCCTCCCCCTTCTCCCTCGTGTCTCATCCTCTCCACTGGACCACACTGGACCCCCCTCCCCCTGCTTAATGTACCTTGGGGAAGCACTTAGGGAGGCTCCCGCTCTTCACTGGAGCCACCGTTATCCAGGCCGGCCACCTCACTACCTCAGGCCCCGGCTTCCTTTCGGCCTACCCGTGTTTCAGGTCGCGCCCATCTTAGGCTCGTTCTTCGGGCTGCCGTGGGACTCCCGCGGCCATTTTCCCTCTGTTCCCCAGCCAACTGGAGCTGCATAGTGGTCGGCCGTGGGTGGCTAATTTAAAATGCAGGCTGCATGTCGCCGCCTACCCCTAAGATGCAGCAGCCCAGGGGGAAAGGATCTTTTGATTAATTCTCCCTCACGCTGCTACTGGGACAAAGGGACCTGTAGTTCCCTGCAAGCTGGTAAGATGGTTGTACCCCTCCCCAGCCTGGAGTCCAGTGCGGGTTTTGGTTGGCTGCCCTGTCCTAGCCTGCCACCAACCATTACATATTAAGCATGCACTAAATGCAAGATTAAGTCCCTCGCAGCCAGCCTGTCAACGCCAGTTCTGTAAGAAGGTCTGTTAGATGTTCTTCTCTACCTGCATGACGTTCTTTGTTTTGGTTTCACTTTGTCATCTCCTTTCCTTCTCCCAGCTTTCACCTATTTACACTAATTGTCTCCCTTTTATATTCCCTCCCATACTGCCTCACTTTGCGGTTTATACTTCTTCCTGGATTGTGTTCACTGCTGGAGGCTGCTTCTGCTGATTCCTCAGATAAGTCTGTTTCCTTTATTTGTGTTTCCTTGCTGGCTTGATTCTAGGTGACCGTGACTCCATCCGTATTAAGTGCAGGGAGCTGGGGTCACATAGTATTAGGTACATGGGCATGCAGTCGTCTACCATAAAGACCTTTGCATGGGCATAGCAGTCAGGGAGAGCTCTATGGGTTTTATCGGGATCTCCCATATGCTCCTTAGTTTTCGATCAAGCCAGTTGGATGTTTATTTAGTTCCAGTTCCAGCTTTCTGCAACACCATCCGCGACATTATAAACCACCATAACCATCTTAAGCATGGATCCGGTTTCAGCCTTGATTGACCGCATGCAGGGTCTTTCGCTGGAGGTAGCAGATCTCCGTAAAACTGTGTCTCAGTTTCAGATGGCCGGTTCTGCTGGTGTTCATGGAGTTTGTTCCGAGCCTAAGATCTCGCTTCCGGATACGTTCTCCGGGGGTAGTGAGAAATTTGTTCACTTTAGAGAGGCTTGCAAACTCCATTTTCGCCTACTTCCCCATTCCTCTGGTGATGAGGAGCAGAGGGTTGGAATCATCATCTCGCTGCTCAGGGATAACGCTCAGTCTTGGGCCCTTTCGCTGCCGGTCGGGGCACGGCCCCTCCGTTCGGTGGATGAATTTTTTGTAGCCCTGGGCCAGATATATGATGACCCGGATCGTATTGCTGTGGCTGAATCTAAACTGCGTCTTTTATGGCAGGGTAAACAGTCTGCAGAGATATATTGTTTTGAATTTCGGAGATGGGCAGCTGATACTGGTTGGAATGGTTTGTCAATTCTCCCATGGAAAGATTGAAAGATGCATTTGCTTTTCGTGAGAGACCAGCCTCGTTAGAATCTGCCATGTCTCTAGCTGTTCGTATTGACAGGCGTCTTAGAGAGAGAGGAGACTACTCCTTCCTGTCATATTCAGTCCATGGACAGTGGGGCTGTCTCATTCAGTGCGCAGGGGTCTCAGTCTCCTCTGAGGAGGAGGCCATGCAGCTGGGTTTGCTTGCCTCTGATAGTAGATTCAGCTCTCAAAGGAGGGTTTGTTTCTGTTGTGGGGGTATAAATCATTTGGCAAATGTTTGCCCCTCTAGGAGATTCATGGAGTTTTCTGAGGGTAATAAAAGAAAAACAAAAAGGAAAAAAACCCTCTAAAAACTTTCCATTTGCTACTATTGGCAAGGTTGACGCGGAAATTGAAGGTTTGCCATTTACTTGTAGTTCCCGTTTTCTCCTACCTGCCAGGGTGGCGCTAGACAGCAAGAACATTGTTTTCGAGATTTTTGTAGATAGTGGAGCAGCTGTCAATCTCATTGATAATCAATTTGCAATAACGCATGGTTTCTAGGTATGCACTTTGGAAAAGGATATACCTGTTTTTGCTATCAATTCCGCTCCACTTTCTCAAAGATCGTTAAAGGGCATAGTTCACAATATCCGTTTGACTGTGGGTGACGCTCATGTTGAGGATATGTCATGTTTCGGCTTAAGCGGATTACCTACTCCTCTAGTGTTGGGGCTACCCTGGCTCACTAAATAAAACCCCACCATTGATTGGCAAGCAAGGCAAATAAATGGTTGGAGTGAGTTTTGCAGAGAGAATTTCCTCACTGCGTCTCTTTCAGAGGTTTCTACCAAGACTGTGCCATCTTTTCTCTCTGAATTTTCGGATTTGTTTCCAAGAGTGGTGTCCAGGAGTTGCCCCCGCATCGGGAGTACGACTGCCCTATTAATCTCATCCCAGGCGCCAAACTGACAAAATCACATTTATACAATCTCTCCCAACCTGAAAGAGTCGCTATGCGTACTTATATCTGAGAGCCTGAGACACATCCGACCCTCAAAGTCACCTGTTGCCGCAGTTTTTTTTTGTTAAGAAAAAAGATGGTTCTTTAAGACCTTGTCTGGATTTCAGGGAGCTGAACCGTATCACGATTCGTGACCCATATACGCTTCTTCTGATCCTGGACCTGTTTAACCAGATTGTTGGGGCTAAGGTTTTTTTCTAAGTTGGATTTATGAGGGGCATACAACCTAGTCAGGGTCAGGGAAGGGGTCGAATGGAAGACGGCCTTCAATACCCCTGAGGGTCATTTCGAGAATTTGGTTATGCCTTTTGGTTTGATGAATGCTCCAGCCGTCTTCCAACATTTTTGTGAACAGCATTTTTCATTATTTAATGGGGAAATTTGTACTGGTGTATCTAGATGACATTTAGATTTTTTTTTCTCCTGATTTCAAGACTCATCGAGACCACCTACGTCAGGTCTTGCTGATTCTGCGGGATAATAAATTGTACGCTAAACTGGAAAAATGCGTGTTTGCAGTTCCCGGGATTCAATTTCTTGGTTTTCTTCTCTCCGCTTCTGGTTTTCGCATGAACCCTGAGAAGGTCAGCGCTGTGCTTGATTGGGAGCTTCCTGAGAATCAGAAGGCGCTGATGCGGGTTTTGGGTTTTGCTAATTATTACAGAAAGTTCATTTTGAATTATTCCTCTGTTAAGCCACTCACTGATATGACTAAAAAGGGGGTAGATTTTTCTTTGTGGTCGGTAGATGCGCTTAAAGCCTTTTCTAGTATCAAAGAGGGTTTTGCTTCCGCTCCCATTTTGGTACAACCTGATGTCTCTCTACCTTTTATTGTTGAGGTGGACGCTTCTGAGGTGGGTGTGGGTGCGGTCTTATCTCAGGGTCCCTCTCCTGCCAAATGGCGACCATGTGCCTTTTTCTCAAGGAAACTCTCCTCTGCAGAGAGAAATTACGATGTGGGAGATAGGGAGTTGTTGGCCATCAAATTAGGTTTGATTGGTTAGAGGGAGGCAGACACCCTGTTACCGTGTTTACAGACCATAAGAATCTGGCCTACCTGGAATCGGCCAAGCGTCTGAACCCGAGACAGGCCAGATGGTCTTTGTTCTTTTCTAGGTTTAACTTTGTTACGTTCCGCCCTGGGGTTAAAAATGTGAAGGCGGATGCCCTGTAACATTGTTTTCCAGGAGGGGGGAACTTTGAAGACCCGGGTTCCATTTTGGCTGAAGGGGTGGTCGTCTCTGCTCTTTATCCTGATTTGGAGGCAGAGGTTCAGGCAGCCCAGGCAGAGGCTCCTGATCTTTGTCCCCCTGGGAGGTTGTTTGTGCCTCTCTTTACGACACAAGGTTTTTAAGGAGCACCACGATACTGTCCTTGCTGGGCACCCGGGGAGCAGAGCCACAGTGGATCTCATTGCTCGGAGATTCTGGTGGCTGGCTCTTCGCAAGACTGTTGAGGGTTTTGTGGCAGCCTGACCTGCACTCGTGCCAAGGTCCCTCATTCACGGCCATCTGGTTCTCTCCTCCCGTTACCCATTCCTTCCCGTCCTTGGACGCATCTGTCCATGGACTTCATTATGGACCTGCCTCGTTCCTCGGGGAAGACTGTGATTCTGGTAGTAGTGGACCGTTTTAGCAAAATGGCACATTTCATTCCCTTTCCTGAGTTACCCAATGCTAAGACGCTGGCGCAAGCGTTTGTTGATCACATTGTTAAATTGCATGGCATTCCTTCAGACATCGTTTCTGATAGGGGCACGCAATTTGTTTCCAGATTCTGGAAGGCCTTCTGTTCTCGCTTGGGGGTTCGGTTGTCGTTCTTTTCTGCTTTTCACCCGCAGTCGAATCGTCAGACCGAACGCGTCAATCAGAATCTGTAGACATATCTGCGCTGTTTTGTGGCGGAGAATCAGGAGGATTGGTGTTCTTCTTTTTTGTCCCTTGCTGAGTTTGCTTTAAATAACCTTCGCCAGGAGTCCTCTGATAAGTCACCATTTTTTGGTGCATATGGGTTTCATCCGCAGTTTGGGACATTCTCTGGAGAGGGGTCTTCTGGTTTACCTGATGAGGAGAGATTTTCCTCGTCATTGTCATTTATTTGGCAAAAGATTCAGGGTAATCTAAAGAGGATGAGTGAGAGATATAAGCGTGTGGCGGATAAGAGACGTGTGCCTGGTCCGGACCTGAATGTGGGTGATCTGGTGTGGTTGTCTACAAAGAATATAAAACTGAAGGTTCCCTCCTGGAAATTGGGTCCTAAGTTTATTGGGCCTTACAAGATCTTGTCCGTCATCTATCCCGTTGCCTTCCGTCTTGATCTTCCTCAGACTTGGAAGATTCATAATGTTTTTCACAGGTCCCTATTAAAACCTTATGTCCAACCCAATGTACCCTCCTCTTTGCCTCCTCCTCCGATTGTTGTTGATGGTAATCTTGAATTTCTGTAAGAAGGTATGTTAGATGTTCTTCTCTACCTGCATGACGTTCTTTGTTTTGGTTTCACTTTGTCATCTCCTTTCCTTCTCCCAGCTGTCACCTATTTACACTAATTGTCTCCCTTTATATTCCCTCCCATAATGCCTCACTTTGCGGTTTATACTTCTTCCTGGATTGTGTTCACTGCTGGAGGCTGCTTCTGCTGATTCCTCAGATAAGTCTGTTTCCTTTATTTGTGTTTCCTTGCTGGCTTGATTCTAGGTGACATTGACTCTGTCCGTATTAAGTGTAGGGAGCCTGCCCCCCGAGCCTACGCAACTGCATGTCCACCCTGACTGAGTGGAACCGGACTGGGCCCGTGCCTTATCCTGGGCAGTAGAGGATCTCTCGAAAATATCCCAATCCACCCTCTCTTCATGGGTCATTTGGTTGATAAATCCCCACCTGCACAGTCCGCACATTCCTCAGGCAGTCAGCTTAGGGGCAGACCTTTGCACAAGCCCCCAGAGCAGGACATCATTCCTCCTCTGACGCCTCAGCATTTCCACCCCCACCGGGGTCGTGCTTGGACGCATCCTCCCTTCCAGGGGGAGTTCTGTCCGAAGGGGAGATTGGGGACTCTGACACTGATATGGATCCAGAACAATCTTCTAAGATTGCTTCCATTGTGGTCAGCCTAGTTACTGCTATCTGTGACACCTTCCAGGTGCAGGATGACTCCCCCTCCACGAGTCACCAGGGAGTGTTTTTTCTCCACTCCCGGTAGTCGCCTAAAGCCTTACATGACAGCTTTTCGGTGTTCATTGCGAAGCCGTGGCACCGTCCAGATCGTCTCTTTACCACATCCAAGCGACTTGATCTACTTTATCCCTTTCCGGCGGAGTGTGTGGCTAAGTGGTCCTCTCCTCCTAAGGTGGATCTTCCTGGCGCACGTCTCGCCAAACATACCGCTATTCCTGTGGCCGATGGCTCATCCTTCCAGAACCCCGTGGATCGCCCTATGGAGTTCTGTTGGAAGTCCTTTTTTCGCAGCAGGTGGCTCAGCACTTCGTCCCTTTTTGGCTTCGTCCTGGGTGGCTAAGGTGGGCTCAGAGTGGGCACTCCGGTTAAATTAGGACTTGGCGGCGGACCTCCCTCTAGCTGAGCTCCAAGACTTGGCCCTGCAAATCTCCCAAGCGGGGAAGTATCTCTGTGAGGCTTCCTTGGACACAGGTGCGCTCGTTGCCCGCTCAACGTCTCTTGCTGTAGCCTTACGGCTCGAACTGTGGCTTAAAGTTTGGGCAGCGGATTCATTATTTCTAAGGCTATGGGTAATATAAATACGCACCTGGGGGCGTGGCCTGGACGTCTTCAGAGATCGCCGCTTAATTGCTGAGCTCCGCCACATGTCCTAAACCAGGAGACTCTTTCGCCTTCAATCCGCACCCTATGGGAAAGAAAACCCACCTGGGAGCCTCTGGTACCGCTCTGCTTACCTGCCTGAGGTCCCTGACGCTGGATTCTAATTTTACTAGGAGTTCGGCTCCTCCGTCTCCCGCCGGCGACCTACTTCCAGTCCGGACCTGCGAGAGCCGCGAAGCAGCAGTAAAGTGTGCGCGCTCCCTGCCACCGAGCGCAGCACAGGGTGAGGTAGGAAACCCGCTCTTCTCCTCCTTGTCCCCACTGTTGGGAGAGTTCGTCCCCAAGCCTCCAGAACACTGAGGGAGAAATGAAGTAGGAGTACCTCCAGGTCCATGTGACCGACCGGCTCAAGCATCCACTATGCCATTGAAACTTGCTGCTAAGAATCAGAGACAGGGTGCCACACCATCGCAGCAATGCCGTGACTGGCCAGACACCTCTGCTGAGGTTGAAAACCCTGAACACCCCCAGATGAACACTGAGGGAGACCACGTTTGGGATCAGCTCTCTGAAGGCACAGGTGAGGGGGACGAAGATTTATTGCAGTCCGTCTTCCACTTTGCTGCACCAGACCCTGCAAAACCTGCCTACTAAGGATGACTTCAAAACACTGATATCCGAAGTAAGAAATGTCTGTAAGTCTGAAATCTCATTGCAAAAGGACTTTAAACAATTGTCTGTTCATATTGAATCGGTGGAATCTGACCATGATGACACCCTTAGATACATCGCTCATTTGCAATCTGTGATTTCGGTCCATTCTCCAACTATCCGAGAAAATGCCCGCCATTTGGAGGATCTGGACAACAGAGGGCGCCAAAACAATATCTGTATCGGAGGCCTTTCTGAGCCCTCAGCAGATAAAAACTTGCAAGACATACTATCAGAACTTTTTAATATGATATTGGGAACCCCACAACCACAGGCTATTAAGCTGGATCGGGCACATAGAGCACTTCGCCCCAAATCATCTTCCGCATAACCATGTGACGTAATATGCTGTGGACACGATTTTAGGTTGAAAGAAAGCATCATGGCTCAAGCATGCCTATTAAAAAACATAGCTTTTCATGATCCCTTACTGGGCACTACTGCCCAAGGTTCTAGCACTATGGTAGTTTTTGGATAAGTATTTGTATATGTCTTCCCGTTCCCTTCTGTGTCTCCCCCCCCCCCCCCCTTTATCTGTTTGTTTTAGGTACCACAGTTCCACTTTACGCCTGCCACAAACATGAGAGACAGCTTCTTGCCGGATGGTCCATCAGTAGTATGTGGGATATCAGTTTATAAGCAGATTTTGTGCTTTTAACCTACTGTCATAATGATTAAGTGTATGTCATTGAATGTGAAAGGCCTAAACTCTAATGTGAACGAAAATTGGCTCTAAATGAATGCCGTTCTCACAAGGCAGATGTGGTCTTCCTTCACATTAGCATCACTTAATGGTACCCCTCTGGTGTTGTGTAACTTATTTGCACCTAATTCTGCTTAAATTCCATTTCTTAATAAGGTTTTTGGGAAACTATCTACCTACTTGCCAGCGACAATGATCATTGGTGGAGATTTTAATATCTCATTCTCTGATCATTGGGATAGGTTATCTCCACATGCAGCACCGCCCTCACCCGCACAGCGTACGTTTGTTTTTTACAGCGGTTTAGGCGACTGATCAGAAAGTATGCACTCAGAGGTAGGGTAATTTATTCTCCAGAAGTCAAAGAGCTACACCTTTTATTCCCATCCACACCGCACGCATACTCGCATAGACTACTTTTTGGGAACACCCCGGCTCTTCGAATGCAAGACTTGGCAGAGTTAGGCAACATTTCCTGGTCTGATCATGCCCCTATTTTTATTAATTTTAAAACATCGGGATATCACACTAAGATATGTCACTGGCGGCTAAATGAAACCCTCCTTGCCAACCAAATTCCTAGACAGGAACTTCATGATTCTATTGTGGAATATTTTGCTTTGAACCAACCTTCGGTGTCTTCTGCATCTACATTATGGGAGGCGCACAAGGCGGTTTTCAGAGGTCAATGCATAGCCGTGGGATCTAAACTAAAAAGAGACCGTAACCTTCATCACCGCACTCTCACCGCTCAATTGAAAGAATTAGAAACCTAATTACAATCTAAAATCTCGCGCCATCTACTGCGTCACATTGTTCTGCTACGTACTAGACTGTGTGAACTGGCGTACCAAAAAATGGAAAAACAGCTGCTGTTCTCGCGACAAAAATTTTATACCTGGGGCAATAAATCGCATACTATTCTAGCATGCCAGTTGCAGTATTCAAACATATTGGGATCCCCATCGGTTATGAGAAAAACTGACGGTACACTGGTTTATGATCCGAAAACCATTTCAGCTATGTTTCAAGAATACTATGCGACTTTGTACTCTCTTTCGCAACAGCTACCGTCTAATCAAACAGAACGCCAAAAACTTTTCCATTCCTTCCTGACTCAGTGCAACTTACCGCAGATCTCCAAAGAGGCCATGTCCACACTAAATGCACAGATAACAATTGAAGAGCTGCAGGAGGTTTTGAAACGGCTACCAAATAATAAGTCCCCTGCGCCTGATTGCTTACCTTACACATATTACAAGACTTTTTCCTCTATTCTTCTACCCCATATGGTAGCACTTTTTAATACTTTCCTGCAGGGCACTCCGATACCTCCATCTATTTTGCATTCCTATATAACACTAATCCCCAAACCGGGAAAAGATCCAATGGATTGCACAAATTACAGACCCATAGCTCTTTCAAATTCGGATTTGAAAATATTTATTAAAACTCTGGCCAATAGGCTTGCATTTTGGCTCCCACAATTAATTCATAAAGATCTGGTGGGCTTTGTTAAAGGCCGACAGGGTGGAGACAATACTAGAAGATCTATTGACATAAATGAAATTATCAATAAATATAACTCCTCTGCACTGATACTGTGCCTCGACGCGGAGAAAGCATTTGACCGCTTGAACTGGTCGTTTATGTTCTCCACCTTGCGGGCCTTTGGCTTTAAAGGAGCATTTCTGAACGCCCTACATACACTGTATGCCCAACCAACAGCAATTATCAAATTCCCACATGCCCCATCAGAGGTGTTTTCCATTCACAATGGCACACGTCAGGGGTGCCCGCTATTCCCTCTTTTATTTGTTCTCTGTATTGAACCTCTTGCGGCAACCATTAGGTCCCACCCAGATATCCATGCGGTCACTGTAAATAAAGTTGAATATAAGCTATCCCTGTTTGCAGATGACATCCTACTGACTTTAATGAATCCTCATGTCACACTCCTGAATCTTTTTAAATTGCTAGAGTCATATGGTAGGCTCTCGGGATATAAGGTGAATACGACAAAGACTGAGGCTTTACTGCTTAACCTTCCCCCTGATAGATTATCAACCTTGAAAGCTAACTTTCACTTTAAATACAGTAGAGTGAGAACTCTATACGCTATCTAGGTGTTAATCTTACAAATACGTACTCTTTATATGCCAATAACTTCCCAACAGTCTTCAAGGATCTTAAAGCTCTTATGAACAAGTGGATGTCATTACCGATATCTTTTCTTGGTCGTATAGCTGCTGTTAAAATGTCCATATTACCCAAGTTGCTGTACCTCTTTGAAACCCTGCCGGTTGCTATACTCAATAAAGAACTAAGAGGTTTCCAATCCCTGATACTTAGTTTTATTTGGAAAGGGAAGAGGCACTGTATAGCATGCTCTACTCTCACCGCACTTAGATCACAGGGTTGATTAGCGGTACCTGATGTTGCAAAATACTATTGGGCTACGCACCTTAAGAGGCTTCCGTCCTGGTCTGCACTTCTAGCATATTCCAATTGGGTTGAGATAGAAAAACTATGGATAGCCCCCGTGCACCCCAATTCTCTGTTATGGTCACCCCTACCAGCAGCACTTGTTCAGAAATTACTAGGTCCTATGGCCCTCACATATAACGTTTGGAGAAATTTCAAACAACTCTTTTCCTTGGTCTCTGAAAAATCATCCATGATTTGTTTCTATTTAATCCGCAGTTCCCAATGAGTATGGAACCATCTTTTAAAAAAACTTGGTTTACTAATAGATTATTCAGGTTTGCAGATATTGTAGACTACAGGTCCTTGTGATTATTATCATGGGAAAGTCTTAAATCCTCATTCAAGTTGCCAGATTCTGCCAATTTTCATCACACCCAATTACATTTCCTCCATAGCTTATACAGCTCTTCCCAGGTGTTCGAACCTACTGCATTTGAAAAACTGTGTAAGCTGTCAGATTCTACAAAGGGGCTAATATCTGATATATATGTTATCTTAATCTTCTCCCT
Organism: Bufo gargarizans; assembly: GCF_014858855.1. Taxonomy (NCBI): domain Eukaryota; kingdom Metazoa; phylum Chordata; class Amphibia; order Anura; family Bufonidae; genus Bufo; species Bufo gargarizans. Next base: position 516,455,410 of record NC_058081.1, on the reverse strand, counting down.
CTTCTCCTACATTTGTTAGGCATGCATATATGACTAAATGGGAAAAAATTCTGAATCGTACTATCTCGATTAGTGAATGGGGAATGATCTGGAGTAGGACTGCAATGACTTCCTCCCGCATCACTCATAGGGAAAACTCATACAAGGTGTTGATGTTTTGGTACCATACTCCACAGCTGCTAAGACATTTTAACTCCAATGTTTCAGACAGATGTTGGCGATGTGGAACGGGATTTGGTTCTCACATTCACATTTTTTGGGAATCCCCCCTGATATACCCCTTCTGGTCTATAGTACAGGACATTCTCTTCCGGATTCTCAATATTAGATTTCCACTGGATCCCCTTTTTTTTTTTTTTTTTTTTTTTTTATACTGAACATGCCTCATATTCCATTGAAAAGGCAGTTCCTAAGACTAAGGCCTCATGCACACGACAGTATTTTTTCACGGTCCGCAAAACGGGGTTCCGTTGTTCCATGATCCGTGTCTCCGTTTTTTCTTCCGTGTGTCTTCCTTGATTTTTGGAGGATCACCAGACCAGAAAAGTGAAAAAAAAATCTAAGTCAAGTTTGCCTTGAAAATGATAGGAAAAAAACGGACACTGATCACGGACGCGGATGACAATCTTGTGTGCCTCCGTGTTTTTTCACGGACCCATTGACTTGAATGGGTCCGCGAACTGTTGTCCGTCAAAAAAATACCTCAGGTTACAAGATCGAGTTTGCTTCTCCTCCTCCGGAACGGTTCTTTCTGTCCCAGCCACCCAGAGAATCAGATCGGGCCGTTACTTTTTTCCAAGCAATTCGGCCTCTCCTCGCTCGAGGTGTGATCTCCCCAGTTCCCCTGGAGGAACAGTTTACAGGGTTTTATTCAAACTGGTTTGTCGTCCCCAAGAAAAAAGGATCCGTTCGACCGTTTCTGGATCTCAAGTTGCTGAACCGGTTTCTCTGGGTTCAACATTTCAGAATGGAGTCCCTTGGCTCCGTTGTTGCTTCACTACAGCGGGGAGAATCCCTCTTGTCAATAAACATTCAAGACGCGTACTTACACGTACCCATTGCTCCGGCAAAATAATTTCATCAGCACTGAGCCGGAGGATCCAATTGGCTGTCCGTCAAGACATTGGACGATCCTCGACCCAAATTAAGGCCCTTACTAGTGCTGACTGCAGCCCCATAACCATCAGACGGCATCTGAGACTGAAGGGCTTCAAAAAGAAAAAACGTCTTCAAAGACCCTGTCTCCTTAAACGCCACAGAACTGCTTGTTTGGACTTTGCAAGAGAGCACCAAACATGGGACATTCAAAGGTGAAAGAAAGTTTTATTCTCTGATGAGAAAAAATGTAACCTTGATGGTCCTGATGGTTTCCAATGTTACTGGCATGATAAGCAGATTTCACCTGAGATGTTTCCTACGCGCCACAGTGGAGGGGGCGCCATAATGGTCTGGGGTGCTTTTTCCTTCAGTGGAACAATTAGAGCTTCAGGAAGTACAGGGGCGTCAAACGGCCACTGGCTATGTCCAGATGTTGCAGAGAGCATTCCTCATGACTGAGGGCCCTCGTCTGTGTGGTAACGACTGGGTTTTTCAACAGGACAACGCTACAGTACACAATGCTGCAGGACAAGGGACTTCTTCCAGGAGAATAGCATCACTCTTTTGGCCCATCCTGCGTGTTCCCCTGATCTAAATCCAATTGAGAACCTTTGGGGATGGTTGGCAAGGGAAGTTTACAAAAATGGACAACCGTTCCAGACAGTAGATGGCCTTCCTGCGGCCGTCTTCACCACTTGGAGAAATGTTCCCACTCACCTCATTGAAACGCTTGCATCAAGCATGCCGAAACAAATTTTTGAAGTGATAAACAATAACGGCGGAGCTACTCATTACTGAGTTAATGTTTGGAAGTTGGATTTCTGTTTTGGGGGGGGGGGGGGTTAGTGTTTTTTTTTGGAGGTGTGGTCCTAAACTTTTGATCAGCTGAAAAACAGCCTGTTTCAGTTTATTCGTTGTTTTCATTAAATTGAATGCTCAAAAAATGTTTTGTCTCACTCCCGTTTCTTCTTGTTGCATGTTGAAGCTCTACTTGGAACCTTGTTAAGATCCAGCCATGCTAAATATGATTTTTTGCCATTTTTCAAGTGGTCTTAAACTTTTGATCAGGACTGTGTGTGTATATATAGTTGAAAATTATTATCAATCATCTAAACATTATGTGGGTGGACTTCCTTCAAAGCTTTGATATCACACTGAATTGGGAGGAGAGTGTCCGCCCTTTTATTCTGCAGGTTTCCTGTCTGTGGGGGCAGATCCTCTCTCTCCTGGTGCTGTCATGGGTTCTGGAAAATCCAATTACCGATGAGTAATCATCATTTTTCCTGGAACATATCAAGGGTTAACAACAAAACAAACCTCAATATTTATCACCTTGATTCTGCAGTATACCGCTGTTTGGGCACACAACAGGGCACAGAAGGCATGGAGCGCCATATGGTTTTTGGAGGGCAGATTTGCTGGAAGGGCACCATGTTGCATCTGAAGAGGCCCTGAGGTAACCCCACAGTGAAAACCCCCAAATAGTGACCACATTTTGTAAACTACATCACCCAAGGAATTTTTAAGGGGTGTAGCGAGCACTTCACTCAACACAACACTCAAGAATTTTTAATACTTGGGTGTGAAAAAAAAAAAATATATATATTTTTTTTTATTTTATTTTTTACAAGAAAATGGTGCTTTAGGCCTAAACTTTCTTTTTCGCAAAAGATAACAGGAGAATATCCCCGACAATTTTTGTTATATGAGATGCGCAAGAGCTTATTTTGTGCCAGACAAGCTGTAGTTTTTATTGACACCATTTTGGGGTAAATTTGGCTTTCTTGTTGCTTTTTATCTCATTTTTGGGAGGTGAAGTCACAAAAAAAAACTGTTTGCTATCATTTTTCTATTTTTTACACCGCTCACTTGATGGGGTAGATAATGTGATATTTTTATTTTTATAGATCCGGTCATTACAGACGCAACAATACCAAATATGTGTATTTTATTTTTTTGTTACGTTTTACACAATAAAAACATTTTCTTAGAGCCATATTTTTTTTCATTTTTCTGGCGCTAGTCTTGTGTGAGGGCTTGTTTTTTGCGGGATGAGGTGACGTTTTTATTGCTACCATTTTGGGGTACATAAGACTTTTTATGGTTCAATCAAATTTTATTAAGGCAAAGATGAAAACGAGATACATAGTCACAAAGCAAGTGAAGAAAAGGACAATATAACATGTGCCCAGTTATAAAAAAAAGAAAAAAAAAAAGGGGGAAACATGGCTATTATATGCATGTAGATAAGTGTAATGAGTCTGAACATATAAGACCAAGACCAGGGACCTGGAAAACTGAGGGAAGGAAATACGGGGGGGGGGGAGTGGGGAAGGGGAGGGATATGTAAAAAGAAACCTGAACTTCACCAGGTACAACTACCAGTGTCTAGCCAAGTGTGAAATCGGGGTGAGCTCCTGAATTGCACAGCCAAGGGTCCCATGTTTGCAAGTAGGAACGCGTCTGATTGTGGGCCTCAGCTCTCAGCTCTTCCATCCGGACCAGAGTGTCCAGTCCGTGGACCTAGGTGGGTCTCCGCAGGCAATCTGCTGATTTCCACTGGCGCGGTATGATCTGTCTCACAGCCTGCACAAATACCCCAAGGGCTCCTTTCTTGACATGGTGAATTTTACCCGAATAGATGGAAAGCAGAGCTTTCTGAGGAGACGGTGGTGTAGTAGTCCGGTACAAAGCGTTATAGAGAGTTGAAACATCCTGCCACAAAGGGACAACGCCAGGACAGTCCCACCAGATGTGGAGCATGGAGCCAACTGCAGCATGGCATTGCCAGCATGTGTTGGGAACAGAGAGATAAAACTGATGTAGCTTGACCGGAGTCCTATACCACCGTGTAAGGATTTTATAGTTCAACTCTTGTAGGCGGCAAGATACCATCGACTTATGAGTGAACAGAAGGGAGCGATTCCATTGTTCAGCGGAAATGGTAACCGCCAAGTCACTCTCCCAACCAGACACAAACCCCACGTCCCTTAGCTGTTCGGTTAACGTACCACCCCCTACCTCACCGGCACCAATCAGACCGTAGATCAGGGATATGCCATGACCAGGGCCTGACGCTGCTGTGCAGAGTTTTTCAAAATCAGTCAGAGGAGCGGATAGTTGCGATCCTGGAGCCAGAGAGCTTATGAAATTGCGGAGTTGGAGGTATCTGAACCAGCAGCCTGGGGAGTCGGGAGAGATATGCGATAGATCACTGAGGGGTAAAAGGGCAGAATCCCTGTATATGTCTTTAATTAAGATCTGTGAAGGGGAGGAAGCCTGGAAGGCCGGTAAGGACCCAATATAAGAAGGTAGTCCAGGATGTATGGCAATAACTGTGAGAGGGCCTGGCACCGTGGCTAGGGCGGTTTTAGAAGAAAATCTCTCCCAGGAATTCACCAATGTTTGGAGTAATGGTGATTGCAGCTTTTGTGTGACAGTACCACTCGCGCCGCTAGGGAGCCAAAAGATCCCAGGTATAAGGTGTGGAGCCAGGGTATGCTCAATGTCAACCCACAGCTTTGATGCCCGGTTGTGGATTAGGTCTAGTATACAATTTGCTATAGACGCCCTGTAATAAGACAGAAAATTGTGAAGACCCGAGAGAGAATTTTATAACTAATCCTGGCTCTGGGGCCATTCCAAATAAAACGGGATGCTATGGATCGAAGTTGAGAGAAAAATCTATTTTGAATATTGCACGGGGCCGTCTGGAATAGATAAAGTATTTTGGGTAAAGTATCCATCTTTAGGGCGTTTATCTTGCCGAACCAGGATATGTGGAGAGGAGACCACTTCCGGAGGTCCGACTCAATAGACCTAAGAAGCGGTGTATAATTAAGTTTAAAAAGGTCACTAGGGTTGGCAGGGAGAGCAATACCTAAATGTCGGATCGAATCTTTTGCAATCTTGAACGAGTCTTGAATGTGGACGACTTCCCGCTGCGTGAGCGATATGTTCAAAATTTCGGATTTTTGAATGTTTACTTTGAAGTTGCTTAACCTCCCAAATATCTCAAAGGACCGAAGAGAGTCCAATCCTCGGGGAGGAGAGATAAAGGAGCAGGTCGTCCGCAAAAAGGGAAAGTTTATGTTCTACTGAGCCAACAGTGACTCCTTTTATAGACTGATTATTCCTCAGGGCATTAGCGAGGGATTCCATAGTTAGGATATAAAGGAAGGGGGAGAGCCCCTGGCGTGTTCCGTTTTTTATGACAAAGGACTGCGACAAAAGGCCATTGACACGGACCTGGGCTGAGGGAGAGGAATATAAGGCCATAATGCGGTCAAGCATTTTAGGGCCCAGACCTATGTGTTCTAGAGTCAAAGCCAGGAATCTCCAGTTGACTCTATCAAAGGCCTTCTCTGCGTCCACTGAAAGTAGACACAAAGGAGATCCGGTAGACCTAGCTCTGGCCACAATGGCGATAGATTTCAGGGTACTATCTCTTGCCTCCCTGCTGGGGACAAAACCCGCCTGTTCTTGGTGGATACATTTCGTAATGTGGGGGTTTAATCGCAGGGCTATTAGCTTAGCGTAGATTTTTAAGTCCACATTTAGGAGGGATATTGGTCTGTAATTGGCACAATGGGAGAGATCTTTGTCGGGTTTAGGTATTACTGCTATGTGTGCCTGCAGGGATTGAGGCGGGAACGGAACATCCGATGTGATGGAATTAAAAGCCCGGAGTAGGACAGGGGATAATTCCTCAATGAGAAGCTTGTAGAACCTGACTGTCAGACCATCCGGGCCCGGGCTTTTCCCATTCATGAGATTATTTACAACACATATGAGTTCCGATTTAGAGAAGTCATCTTCCAATTCTGATAACGCCTCGGCAGGGAGGCGCGTAGGGCCAAACTGATGGATATAGTCACGGGTGTCTGACACCAGCTGATCAGAGGCAGGGTCACTCCCTGTGTTAAGGTGATGGAGGGCTCCATAGTAGGATTGAAATTCTGACGATATGTCAGAGGGAGAATGTACAAGGCCTTTACTGGGGGAATTAATCGAGGGCACATGGGTCTGTGGGAGACGAGGGTGGAGCGCCCTAGCTAACCATTTTCCACTCTTATCCCCATACTCGAAAAAACCATATTTAATTTTGTCTCTGAGACACAGGGTTCTCTGGTCTAGAATTTGAAGTATCTGTTGGCGGAGAAGAGAGATATCAGCTTTCAATTGGTGTGATGGGGTGAGCTTGTTCAGTGCTTCTTTATCGTCGAGAGGAGAGCAGAGAGCTTTGCAGAGCGCGCCTTCTTAAGCCTAGTGCCATGGCATATGAAAAGCCCCCTTAGGATGCATTTCAGGGCTTCCCATTTAATAGGAGGTGAGGACGAGTCGGTCTGGTGGTTATTGATAAAGTCTGCAATGGTGGTACGAACGTCCGCCAGGTCATTTAGGAGGTTGTCATTTAGCCTCCACGTTAAGGGGCGGGGGAGTGGTGGACGGGTTCGGAGGCGGCCATATACAGGAGAGTGGTCAGACCAGAGAAACCAATCCATCGAGCAATGGGGATCAAGGTCTAACAAATTGTGGGAAACAAAGAGATGATCTAGCCTAGCGTAGCTGTTGTGGGCCAGGGAATGGAAGCTGAAGTCCCTGACTCCTGGATGCAATACCCTCAAAAGATCAACTAGGCAAAGGGAGGAAAGGTCTTTTCTGAATCGGTGTTGGGATGCCGGGGAGATAGAGGACTTATCGAAGAGTCTACAGTGGGATCCATCACCATGTTGAAGTCACCACCCAGTATGATGGAAGAGCCGTCCGCAAAGCGGGCCAGATTCCTCAGGATCTTGGAAGCGAAAGGTATCTGCCCCTGGTTGGGAAAATTAGACATTAGCGATTGTGAAAATGTTTTGGCCCTCTGATAGCTTAAGAAAGATATAACGCCCCCTAGTGTCGGTCTCCGAAGATAGGACAGTGGGGTGAAAGGCTATAGACACACCACCAGCTTTTTTGTCCGGGTGGGGGCTGTGGAACCAAGTGGTGTAATACCCACGATCACACTTAGGAACTGAGGATGCTTTAAAATTAGTTTCCTGGAACATGGCCAGCATGACACGTTTCTTGTGAAGGCGATACATAATCTGGCTACGCTTTTCAGGTTCGTTAAGGCCTCTAGCATTGTAGGTACAGAAAGACAGAGAGGTCATCACGTGCGAGGAGTGAGACCTTTATGTGTATAAGGGATGGGGTAGGAGCAAGAAGGGTAAGGACAGGAGGGAGGAGGTAAGACACGGGACAAGACAAACAAACAGTTAACAAATAAACACAAGTAAACTCCTAAAGGAGAGAGCCAGAAGCCGGCCCAATAGTAGACTAAAGTGTGACAACAATCACTATTAACACTAAGTGTCGCAATCCCTATGGGGGGAGTGGAGAGGTTAAGGACGAAAGCGGCAACCTTACTGACCCCCGACACAGAAACAAACTGAGAACAATAAAACACAAATAGCGTGTAACACATGAACAAATAAGAGAACAATTGCTGAACACTTAAAAGAGGAGAAGATCCCGAGTCAGCTAAACGGGTTTAGGCAGTCGGTCTCGGATGGCGTCTGGAGGGTTTCTGGGGTTTCGGTGCCGTTGTCTGCCACTCTTCACGGTTCCCAGGGGGAGGAACTAGTAGGGGTTTGGGCCAGTCCGGGAGATCCACATTGGGCAGGTCAAACGTGGCCAAGAACTTGGAGAGATCGTCCATTGATCTGATGGTAGCTGACTTCCCATCTTTCCTTGCGGTGAGTTGAAAATCATAGCCCTATCTATATACAATGGCGTTGTCCCTTAGTATGGACAGGAGGGGTTTCAGGGCCTTCCTGAGTTGTAGAGAGGTCCGGGAGGATCTGGATAGGGTTAGGATCCATTTCAGTGCCAGCTGCCTCCCGAGCTGCTTTAAGGATAGATTCTTTTTCCCTATAAAAATTATGTCTCTAGGGCGATTCGGGTCCGACTGCTTTAGACCAAGCGCCCTATCAATGCGATCAATTTCAATTGTGTTGGAAGGATCCGTATGTAGGAGCGCTGAAAAATGGGCCTGTGCCCAAACGGCCAGATCGACGACGGTTTCAGGGACCCCTCTGACGCGGAGGTTGTTCCGCCGGTTCCTATTTTCTATGTCATCAATATGGACCAAAATGTCCTGCAACTGAGCAGCGTGCGCGTTTATGATCTTAGAATGGCAGTCCAGGGAGGTGAGGATCTGTTCTTCCTTGCTTTCAATGTCCTCTACTCTCTGCCCCACATGCTTGATATCCTGATGCAAAACCGCCATGTCCTGTTTATGGGAAGCCTCCATTTTGCTTAACAGGGCCCCCACTTCAGCGGTGGTAGGGAGAGATTTAAGGTGCTGCTTCCAGTCCCAGTCATCCAGCTGGGCTGGCAGAGGGAGAGATCAGCCAGAGGAGGCCGATAGGGCTGGGGAGCCACGCAGGCTGAGCTGTGGATCCGGAGACTCAGCAGGGCTTCTAGATAAGGGGGGAGGATGCCGCCATAGATGCTGGACTCACCACTGCTGCATAAGTGACAGGGAGTCCTCCGGTGTATGTGTCCCCCTGGACATGTGCGCTGGAGACTGCCAACTTCCCTCTGGTCACCGGCGGCGAGGCGCCGGAATCTTGTACTGCCTCCGCCATCTTGGATGCTGCGGTTCCCGCGCCTGAGGCCCCCGGCTGGCTGGAGGGACCAAAGAAGCGCGATATATCGCCCGGCTCACGTGCTGCAGGTGCCTTTCCTGCGGCCCATGCTAGGATTAGCGTTCAGCCTTGCGCTATGGTGGCGATTATTGAGTCGGTGGTGGTCAGGAGCGCAGGCCGTGTGCTGCTTACTCCGCCATCGGCAAGCTACATAAGACTTTTTGATTGATTTGATATGTTTGTGAGGTGACAAAAAAAAAACTGTTTTTTTTACACCGTTCACTTGATGGTGTAGGTAATGTGATATTTTTGTGGAGCCAATTGTTATGGTTGCGGTGTTATGAAATATGTCTCTTTTTTTTTTTTTTACATTTTACACAATAAGAGCATATTTAGAAAAAAAAAATCATGTTTTTGTGTTGCAATTTTCATAGAGCCATATTTTTTTACTTTTCTGGCTATGGTCTTGTGTGGGGGCTCATTTTTGTGGGATGAGGTGATGTTTTTATTGCTACCATTTTGGAGATACATAAGACTTTTTGATTAATTAACATTATGTTTTTTGGGAGGTGAGCTCACCAAAAAAAATCTGTTTTGGCGCAATGTTTACTTTTTTTTGGCGTTCACCTGATGGGGTAGATCATATGATATTATTATAGAGCTGGTCGTTGCAGACGCGGTGATACCAAAACTAATATTTTTCTTCAATTTTTTTACATTTTTTTTAAATGACTGATTTTGGGGGAAATATTTTAAATTTTTTTATTTTTTTAAATGTGAAAGTTTTTTTTTTTTTTTTCAAAACACTTTATTTATTAATTATATTTTTTTTTTTCATTTTTTTTTTTTCATTTTTTTTTTTACACTTTGTAAGGTCATACAAGACCTCTGGGGGACAATTTACCAGGGGAAATACACCTGCCAGAGAGGCTGTACAGCATAATACAGACCTGCACAGCCTCAGTGCAGGGCTGATCGAGGTCCAGGAAGACCCAACAGCTCCTGTACTCACCCGGCCCCAGCGATCACATGACCACCAGGCCGGGACAGGAAGCAGCATAGTGCTTCCTGATCTGTATACACAGTGCTCATTGTGCGCTGTGTATACAGCGATCTAGAAGGCAGGGACACCCAGGAACAGTGCCTGTCTTCTCTCTGGGTTGCCCTGCTGTCACTGACAGTGGACCCCCCGCTCGGCAGATGCACGATTAGCATGCTGCTGCCATCTCTGAATGGACGTTTCAAAATGTCCATTCAGAGATAAACCGACCGCCCAAGGATGTTTATAGTCAATGGGCGGTCGGGAAATGGATAAAGAAGCATTCTCTACCAAGAAATGCCTATGATTAGGGATGAGCGAACCCAAAATTTACAGGTTCTGGTTCGGTGTTTGGGTGGTGTAGGGATTCCGTTATAAGGAATTCGTAGAATGCAAAATGGAAGCCTTTAAGAGGCATTCCGTTTTGAGCCGCCATATTAGAAGTCTACGGTCAAGCACAACGGATCTGTCTGGTTTTCGTTATGCAGGACTGAAAACAAAGTCCTGAATAACGAAACCAGACGGATCCGTTATCCTTGGCCATAGACTTCTATTATGATGGATCAAAACGGAATGCCTCTTAAAGGCTTCCGTTTTTTCATTCCGTTATAACTGAATCCCTACACCACCCAAACACCGAACCCTACCTGTAAAGTTTGGGTTCGCTCATCCCTACCTATGATATATCTTAAGGATAAGATTTGTTGGTGTATTACAGATATGCAAAAATTACATGGCTGTACACAGACAGTCTACTGCCATTTGGGATACTGCTTGGTTTCCCAATTGCCTAGCCTTTTGGGATTTAAGGATTGGAAGAGGTCTGGTTTGCTCCACATTCAGTCTGCAAATGATTAAACTGTTTAACACCTTGAGAGTCACTCTCAAGGTGTTAAACAGTTTAATAATTTGCAGACTGAATATGCCTAGCCTCATGCCCAATTCTATAACTATATGACCTTAACAGCATGGCACACTTTCAAGACTACGACCCAAGATATGACATGTGGTCAAGCCACATTCTTCTGCAATAGCCAATGGCTACATCATTTTGCCACAAACCCGTGTGGCCATTGGTTTCAGAGGGTGGTTGCGGCAGGCTGGACCCTTATTGGTCCAAACAGGAATACTGATTTCACCTCAGGGCTGTCTTAAGTCTTCTGGTGAAATTTCTTGACAACCTCTCCCTTATCATAAGGCCTCCTGCATACGACCGTATCTATTTTACAGTCCGTGTGCATCCTGCAATTTTCGAGGGACCCACGGATGCTGTTCTTTTTTATTTTTTTTTGGGGGGGGGGGGGACCCATAGAAACAAAATACAGACCAAAAATGCTGCATGAGGCATAACAGGGAAGTGTGGTTGAGATTTGAGCCCGATTGAGGACCACTGGAAGGATATTCTGCAAAGGGGAGCAAAACTTTCAGTAAGTGAAGCACATAAAAATTTTTTTTTGCCATACAGGGTGTGTAAAACTCATGTTTTCTTGCATGATATTACAGATGGGGACAAACGACTCTGTCCTAGATGTAAAGGTAATGTATGGCTTTTACTGGATATGATGTGGGACTAGCCTGACATTCAAGACTGCTGATGGGCAGAGAAACACAATTGACCCCATGTTCACTGATTTAGTGCATTCTGCATGTGGAAGATGTATCTACTTGAGAACATGCTCTAATAGCTTTGGCTAGAAGGGCAAATTAAATAATTATCCTGCCGCACACTTTAAAGGGGTTATCGGACCGGGCCGGACCCCTCACACCAATTGTACTTACCTCGCTCTCCGACACCCAGGTCACTTCTGATGCCGGCACGGCTGCCGCAGAATTGTGCGGATCAAAACATCTGTGTGTGAGGGGGGCAGCGGCAGCCAATAGCAGGCCACAAAAGGAACAAGTCTCTTTAGCGTCACCCTAGATCAGGGGTGGGGAACCTTTTTGCTGCTGAGATATTTGTGACATCGTTTGGGGGCCATGCAAAATTCTCAACGTCTAAATTCGACTGCTATATTTGGTCAAACCTCTAAATAACTTAGGGGTAAGTTCCAGAAATTGCGCTTACATTGAAAAAAAAAATCTAGACCGCTGTATTTTTGAAGCACAAAATGGCGCTTGCACTATAGATTACAAATAGTACAGGTGCCATTTTGACCACATATAGCAGTCTAATTTTTAAGTTGAGAATGTTATATATTTAGTTCTTTATTTGGCATTAATGGCAGCCAAGCTAAACTCAGAGGGGTCCACCCAGATTTCACTCTCCCTGCCTTTGTCCCTTTCTCAGCCTCAGATCTGCCCCCCACCTCCATCAGCCTTCTATCAGACCCCCCAGCCTACATCAGCCTCAGATCAGACCCTCCCCAGCCTTAGATCAGACCCCCATCAAACCTTTCCTAGCCTCAGATCAGACCCCCATCAGACCTTTCCTAGCCTCAGATGAGACCCTCAATAGGCCCCCAGCCTCAGATCAGACCCCATCAGAACCCCAGCCTTAGATCAGACCCTCTCCACTCTCAGATCAGACATTTAAAATAAATAAATAAACGTACCTCTCCAGCTCTGGACAGCGCTGCCACTTGGCAGATTCACTTACCCTCCCTGGTCTTCTTCCTGCCGCGCTGTACTGTGACCTGACAGCGCACAGCGTCAGGTCATAGTGTGCGTCTACTTGCACTATGTACTGACACTGTACGTATCAGGACTTAGTGTGGGGCCGGAAGAAAACCAGGGAAGATGGGTACAGCTAGCAATGTGCTGTTCTCACCTTCTTGTACCTCCCGCATGCTAATCGATATGACAGGCGGTGTTTCTCTAAGAAAAACCTAGACAGGTGCACGATAGGGTAATAACGTCAGACAGAAGGTATATTAATGACTCCAAATTGGAGGCTCACCTTATCAGGTTTTGCAAGTGATAGGCACAACTCTAGTGTAGGCTTAGCAGAGGGTGTGAAAACCCAAAGGTTTGATGGTCATGCAGCCATGGATACAAACGCTTCGATGTAGGGATGCCTGGAGTCCCCAAGGAGGCAAATAAATCCAAAGGATAAGGAGATGATACCACGGCACAAAGAACCAGTCTATGGGGACGTGGCCAGCCATGCAGGAGTGAAGACGCTCGTGCAGCGAGCTCCTCCACAGCCCCAGAGAAAACACTGTCCAGCCACCCACCACCGATGGGCAAAACATTGAAAAAGGGCAGAGCCTGCTCCGTGGCTCCCCTGGCATCCTCCCAAGGGGACTTACCGAGGCTCTTTGCCAAACAGCCAGCTGTGCTGGGTCCCGACACGAATGAGTGCACCAAGCGCCTGCAAGATGATGCTGCTGGCCCTGCCGCGTGCTCGCCTGAAGTGCCTCCAGCTGCTCCCGGGTCTTCTTACCCCTCACCTGACTAGCGCAGATCCCGGTCTGCATCTGTACTGACCCTGTGCACCTCTCTCGATCAAGGCCAGCAGCGCCGGACCCCGGAAGATGCCATCCCTGAATCTCCTTACTGGCGGGAATCCCTGACAGCCGCTGCGCTCGCCATCCCCACGTCCTTCAGCACTCCAGGTCAGTGCAGGGGGATCTTCCCCTACCACAGAGGTCTCCTCAGCCGCTCTCTCACCCACCCTGTCATTCTGGGACCCAAAGCCCTCAGGCCATCCGCAGCATCATTTTACCCCGTGGCAGGGACACTCACCAGACCCCCCCCCCCCCTCCCCTGGTTATGCGCTCCAGATAGTTAGGTTGTGCCCTCCTGGGAGCACCCCTTCTCACATGAGACCTCCCTCACCTGGATTAGCGCCGGAGTGATCACCGGGGGACCCCGATTGAACCACAGAATGTGGCCTCTTCACACCTGTCGCAGGAGCCCCTTTGCCCCCTTCCCACTCCCCTGGGCCATCCCTGGCGGCGTCCCTGCACTGGTCCACGGGCTCCTCATGGGACAGATCCCATCCATACCTGTATGGCACCGCTTCACCTGGCCCACAGGCCCCAGTCGTCTCTGTAGCTGCAGCCCTTCAGGGATCTCTACAGTCCTTTCAGAGGCTTCCATCCCTGCCCCTCTGTTTGATGAGGACTCTTGGCCACCCACTATGGTGGACTTATGCAACCTGATATGTTCGCTACCTTCCAAGGCGGACCTCTCCAGCTTTGCTGCCAACATCTTACAAGAATGTAAAAGAGAGTTTACTCAAGTACGCTCTGAGATGGCCCTACTCGATACAAAGGTGAACTCAGTTAAACAGGACCATGCTTCCTTGTCCGCAGCTGTTCAAACCTTGTAAGACAAAGTACAGTCCTATGATGCACAACTGCACGCTCTGCAACATCATCTGGATGACATTGAAAATCAAAACCGTCGCAACAATCTGCGGATCAGAGGCCTCCCAGAGTCAATAACACAGGCGTTCCTCCTACCCACAATTGTAAAAATCTTCACTAGTCTCTTGGGACAACCGCCAAGCTCCAACATTGAAATCGACAGGGCTCACAGAGCTCTGAGACCCCCCCCAACCCTCACCCCTTGAAACCAAGGGATGTCATTTGCAGAATTCACTTCTATGCCACCAAGGAACAGACCCTGCTTAAAGCTTGACAGATGTCCCCTCTGTCTTAAGAAGGGACCCCCTTTGTTTTGCTACAGGACCTTTCCCATCACACCTTGGCGCAACGTGCTGCCCTGTGCCCGCTCTTGAACCTCCTCAAAGATCGTGGCATTCCTTACTGTTGGGGTTATCCTTTTGCTCTACTTGCAGGTCCCAAGGAGCAGGTTGTCACCCTCCGTGACCCTTCAGATCTACCCCACTTCCTACAACAGCTGGCCCTGCCACCAGTCGATTTGGGACCCTGGCCATCTTTCCTTCCACCTGCTCCTGCGTCATCGGGACGACCCCGTCCACCACCTACTGACGGCGCTTTTAGATCTTCTGCACCGACCCCACAGGGAAGACGACAGAAAAGACCAAGCAGCCCAAAACATGGATACCCATCCCACCTCGTCACCTGAAGAGCTTCCTGTGATACCTTTGGGACTTCTAACGCCTATACATATTAGTCTCTCCCCTTTACTTACTTGATATTTGCCTATCCTCTTCACCGGTTCTCCTGCTCTCAAATAGCTGGTGATCTTAATTTTCTTTTAGCTGTAGCTGTTGGGGCTGTGGTAGGCCATCTCCTGTCTGGCTACTACTTTCCCCAAATAACCAGAGACTCTCACTTGGGGTGATATAGTCCCGAGTGCTAGCCTCTTTAGACCTCTTGGTCACTCTAACTACCTTATCTCTCTTCATCTGTTTTTCGCTTTCCCTTTATCCTTCTTACTCTTCGTAATCGTTTCCTTTTAGTTTTTTGTCGACCGTCCTCCCTTCTCCTCTTGTGTTTTTTCCTCTCCCCGCAGTAATGGCGTCACTGAAGGTTGCATCATTTAACACGAAAGGCCTTAACACCCCCCGAAAAGAGGGCCCAGGTACTCCATCACTTTCATCGCCAAAAGGTACATGTTGTTTGTTTTCAGGAAACGCACTTTAAGGAGGGTAGCGCCCTGAATATACGCCATCAGCACTACACAACCTGGCACTTTGCAAACAATTCGGTGAACAAGACAAAAGGAGTCGGCATAGGGATCCACAAGTCTTTACCTCACCAGGTGCTGGGATGTACTGTCGATGTACTGTCGAACAAAATACCTGGTCCTTGTACTACTTATTGGAGGACAAGAATTCACCTTCCTTAACTTGTATGTCCCCAATCAGAACCAAGCATCCTTCATCGTAGACCTAACTGACAAAATCGCACCCCTGAACCGGGGGACTATTATACTTTGTGGTCACCTTAACTTGACCCTTGACCCTACACTTGACAATTCAACCGGGCACGCTTCCCTCACATACTCCACTATTAAAAAGGTCAAATGGGCATTACTTCAGCTGCAATTACGAGACCCCTGGCGTCACCAACACCCAGCTGATAAATATTACACCCTTTTTTTTTTTTATTCGCTTTATTGAACACACAAATCAAATAATAATGGCAGTCTCAGTACAAGATCCAATATATAAAAAGAACATCAGGGGAAGCGGGCAAAGCTGTTTTGCGAGGGAAAATCATGGCATTTATGGCATCTCTAAAAAAGAGGACGATGGGGGCACTAGATAAATGTAGCCACAAACTAAAAGAGACATACACATTATTCCAAACTCTCCCAACTGAACAGCATAAAAAGGCTTAGACACAGGCGAAATTAGAATATGAGGAGTGGGTAAACAAAAGGGAAGCACTGTTCCAGTCAAAGTTTGAAGCCCAGCTATTTAAGTATGGGAATAAAGCGGGAAAATTGATGGCGAGATTGGTAAAAGGCCCATATAAGAATAACCCAATATTAGCACTAAAGGATAACAAGACATTCATACGTTGCCCTCTAAAATTAACGAGTTCCTAAAGGATTTCTACGTAGATTTGTACTCAGATAGACCAAGAAGCGAGCCGTTACTAGAGAAGTGGTTAAATAATGTACACCTACCAACGATCAATAGGGAGGATCTAGAGTCCTGAATAAACCAATCACGCAGGAAGAAGTAATAGAGACCATAAGTCACTTAGCAACGAATAAAGCCCCTGGACCAGACGGTTATATTGCTGAATTTTACAAATTAATGAAAGAAAAGATAGCGCCAACCCTGGTAAAGTTATCAAATGACTATATGACAGGTAAGCAGATGTCAGAGTCGGCCAAAACTGCATACATTAAAGTTCTCCCAAAACCAGGGAAAGATTTGCTCTCCCCAGCTTCATACAGACCAATCTCCTTGATAAACGTGGATATTAAAATAATATCAAAAATCATGGCCAGTAGGCTGGCGAGATTAATGCCAGGACTTCTGTCAACCGCACAGGCAGGATTCACACAGAACAGAGCAGCGGTAACAAACATTCGTAAGGTGTTGGCGGTACTCGATGGGTTGAAAATGAGACCTAGGTTGGGCCAGTCCCCGGCCATTGTGACAATAGATGCTGAGAAAGCGTTTGATAATGTGGCCTGGGACTGGCTAAACCGGGTCCTAGACTCAATAAAACTAAAGGGCCCTTTTAGGCAATTCCTCTCAGCGTTATATCAGTCACCAGTAGCGCAAGTATATACACCAGGCTATCTGTCATCTAAAATTGCCCTACAAAAAGGAACGCGTCAGGGATGTCAGTTATCCCCTTTATTATTCAATCTAGCCATTGAACCAATATCTAGAGCCATAGCTAGCAATGAAGATTTAAGAGGGATTGGAATAGGCAATGAAACGGTTAAGCACGCCCTGTTTGCAGATGACCTGCTAATCTTCATGGCCCACCCCCATAATGATTTGCCCAAACTTTTTGAGATGTTAAGCAGCTTCGGCTCAGTGTCAGGCTTCAAAGTCAATGTGTCGAAGTGTGAAATGCTATACCTTACAAATAATGGGCACTCGAGACTTAAGAATGATCCAGTGAAAATTGTACCAACTTCGATCAAATATCTGGGAATTCACATAGGAAAGACGGCAGAATCCTTATACGCGCTAAACTACCCAACTTTAATCAGACGCATTAAAACAGATTTAGAAAGGTGGTCACACCTTCCGTTGTCGCTGATGGGCAGGTGTCACCTGATAAAAATGATAAGCTTCCCGCAACTATTATACCAATTACAGACAATACCTGTTCTATTAAAGCACTCGGATGTCAATGTCTTACATAGCGCTTTCCGAAAGTTTATATGGGCCGGAAAAAAATCTAGAATAGTACTGAAAACACTTATGTTTACTAAGGAAGAGGGAGGCCTAGGTTTCCCTGATATAAGGCATTATAACGTGACTAGCCTAATGAGATATGGGGTAGACTGGATTAGAGGAACCTCTTATTTCTCCAACTTCTCACTGGAATCGCAGTTAGCAAAGCCATGGAGCCTTAATGCTCTACTACACGCTAAATATTCGGCTTTTCCCTCGCAGATCAAGCACAGTGTGCTTATTAAGGATACAGTAGCGGCGTGGAAGGTAGTCAGGAAACTGTATAAACTTCCTTTCCTGTTATCCAAATATTTGTCACCATGGAGACATCCGGAATTTCAGCCAGGGTCATTGAACAGACAATTTATAGAATGGGAAAGTAGAGGGATAACTAAGGTCTCGGATTTGTGGGACAAACAGAAAAAACAATACTATTCATTCATTGATTTGCAATCAATATATGGGCTACCCTCGAAGCACTTCTTGGCATATCATCAGGTCATGGGTTTCTTGAAAGAAAGGCTCAAGAATACTGTGAGCGAATTTTCACTAAATGATTTTTATGGCATACTGTCTCCCAACTATGGCAAACCTTCCATTGCCTCCCTTTATCAGAGGGTGAGGAAATCACTCTCATCTGGCATAGTGGACACCCTCTTTAAAAAGTGGTCAAGGGAACCAAGCATTAAAGTAAAAACCGAAGATGTATTGCGAGGGTGGGAGAATGTGCGGAAAGCGGTGTCTAGCGAAATATGGAGAGAGACACATTTTAAATTGATGCATAGAGTAATATATGGATTTGATTTCAGAGGCAGCACTACTGTAGACACTAGCGAGAGGTTGAAAGCTTGCCCTAAATGCATGTTTCCGGAAGCAAACATGTATCATTGTATTTGGGAATGCAGGGACATTGCGGAATTATGGCAAAAGGTAGTCACTTGAACTGAACAGTAAACTAAAAACGCATCTATCCATGGATCCGAAAGAGTTATTGTTCCAGGATACAGGCCTTCGAGTCCCCTTAGCAGTGCAAGTAGTTTTGCTAGCCACAAAAAGATGTATCTTAAGACATTGGCTGCAGCCGACAACAGATAAATGGGCGGCGGACAGGGAGGGACAAAAGGCTATAAAAAGATATCCGGCAAAATGGCTTACGTTCATACTTACAGCCCTAGAAGGGGAGGACACTAGGGATTTAATATGACAAGACGTAGAGGGTAGGACAGCTCAATGAATATATATACAACACAAATTTTCTAAGCACAAGTGAGGACAGGCTCGTAAGTCTAGGTTCCCAACTTAGTTGGGTGAATATGTGATGCAGGCTCAGCAGTTAGGGAGGGGGGAGGGTCGGGATTGTTATGTTATACACTTAAGTGATATGTAATACATGATTGTACTGATCGCATGACTATTTGTAATATTGTACAAGATGTGTATGACAGATAATATTTGGAAAATTAATAAAAATTTATGTACAAAAAAAAAGTACATCAGTGGCATCTAGAAGAGACGTACATAGGACGTGTACATTGTAAATGCATAAAACAAACAATAAACACTTGTGCTGTATCTTCACATTTGCGTTTGTACATTAAGCAAAAGGTCCCCCGGAATACAGGAACTACACAGACATGGTATACCGGCCCTAGCTGGGCCAATTCAATATGATCAGCTTCGATCCCCCTCACACATCAGAATCACTGCTGTTCAGCCTGTTCTGCCCTTAATGCCTCAGATAATCGATGAGCTGAGTAAGCAGTACTCGGAGAAGCACACCATATCCCTCATACCTTTTGAAATTTAGGCATACAACCCCTATTTTGTTCTCATATGGTATGATAGAGTTGACTAGTTGTTTCCATTGCGCCAAGGTGGGAGGTCTATAACCCATCCACCTCATGGTGATCGCCTTCCGCGCCAGGAACAATACTTCCCTCAGGAATATCCTAACATGATATGAATAAATAGTCTCATCCAATATTCCAAAGAGACATATCTTCGGGTGTAATAGCACTACACAACCGAGGAGATCAGTGAGGAGATCCAGGAAAGCATGAACATAGGGGCATTCCCAAATAAGGTGCCAAAAGTCAGCATCCACTGACGCACATCTATGACACTCAGAGTGGGTAAGACTACCCATTCTATGCAGCCGTAGCGGGGTCAGGTAGCTCTGATTTATTATGCAAACTTGGATAAACTTATTGTTTATGGCAGGTGACACTAGTGTGGGGGATTCTAGGATATCCTCCTCATCTTCATTAGTTAAGTCTGAGATTTTAGCCTTCCATCTACCTAATGCTTGAATTGGGGCACCTTTTAGCCTAACAACAAGGAGGTGGGTATAAAATACTGAAATGAAACCACGTGGTCCCTGGGAGCGAATAACTCCAATCATTGGAAAGTTAGACAGTAAGATTGGGGTATCCCTGTAGTGGGTCTGTAGGGCATGTCTCAACTGTAGAAATCTATAAAACGCCTGTCTAGGTAAATCATGTCTACGGCTCATGGATTCATAATCATTAAATACATTATTGCTGTATAAATTGCCCAGTGTGACAACCCCATGTTCCTTCCAGAACGTCCCTTCTCGCATCTATAGTAGATCAGGAAACATGGGGTTATCCCAAATAGGAGTTTCCAGCAAATCCAACTCTATATTATGCAGTCTCTTACTAGCTTTCCAAACCTGTACGGCCACCCTATGAATTGGTAGTAGCTTACGAGAGAATAGGCCAGGTTGTTCTAACACAGGCCATAAGTTGGCTATACCCAGACAATCGGCCAGCTGCCTCTCTTGCCTACAGAGGCTGCCTCCCGTTGACAACCAAGTTTTGATGTTCCTCAACTGCCCAGCTAAATAATATAGATACACATCGGGCAAGGACATGCCCCCTTCCTTCTTAAAATGGGTTAGATTAGTTATCGAAAGCTTGGGCCTATTTGCGCCCCAAGGGTGACATCAGAGAGGTGAGATTCTGAAAGAACTTTTTTGGAACTGCATACGATGCATGCTGTAGAATATATAGGCATTTTGGCAGGACAATCAATTTTATCAGATTGAGCCTCCCTGGTACAGACAGGGGCAGGTTCTGCCATATCCTGAATTTCTCCTTACAATACGTTAAGAGAGGCTGGATGTTTAGTGTATGGAAGGACGCAACATCTTTGGTGATATAGACACCTAAATACTTATAGCTATGCACAATGGGCAACTCTCCTGAGTTGAACGTGTCCTCCAGTTGGTATAAAGGACATAGAGTGGATTTGGACCAGTTTATCCGCAGTTCCGAGAATTCAATTGTGGCGATGGCTCTGGGGAGTGTGCACTCTGTTCGTGACATAAAAAGCACCATATCATCGGCGTATAACCCCACCCTATCCTCCTGTTCTCCTATTTGGGTGCCGTGATATTGTGGGTCTGCCCTAATACGCATGGCAAGTGGCTCTATGGCTAAAGCAAACAGTAAGGGTGACAGGGGGCAACCCTGCCTAGTTCCTCTCCTCAGGCAAAAGCTGTCTGACAGCAACCCATTCACCAATACACCTGCTTTGGGACTTTTATACAATAATTCCACCCAGCGTCTGAACTTGGGTCCAAAACCAAACTTCCTGAGGACCTGGAATAAATATGGCCATTCAACCGAATCGAATGCCTTCGCCGTGTCTAATGACGCCAAAGCCCATTTCTCCTGTTTCTGAAGACCAAACTGGGTCACCACCTGCACCCTCCTAATATTGTCAGTGGTGGACCTGCCAGGCATAAATCCAGATTGATCCGGATGTACCAAGGAGGTGACCACTCTGCCAAGACATACGGCCAATATCTTTGCTACAACCTTATAGTCTATGTTTAGTAAGGATATCGGACGATATGACCCGCACTCGTCCGGCTCCTTGCCAGGTTTCAAGAGCACTACTATGGTTGCGTCATACATCGATGGCGGGAAGCATCCATCCCGGATAAGTAAGTATCTGTCCATCCAAAGCTTTAATGCGTAGTATAGCGGGGGGTGCCTGGCTCTGCCTAACGATGTGAGCTAGCAGTTTACTGGACTGATTGCCCAACTCAAAATACGTTTGCTTGGAGAAAAACATCTTCCTTTGAGCTTTTTCCTTAAGCAGAGTCAGATATTGTCTCCCTTTAGACAACCACGCCTCCTTATTCAGATCATTGGGATCGGCAACATATGCCGCCTCCAATCTAGAGCAATCTGCCGCTAGGCCTTCCTCCTGCCTAGCCGCTGACTTTTTAATGTATGATATAGTAGATCTGAGGCAGCCTCTAAGATATGCCTTCATAGTTTCCCATAATAGGGTATTATTCGGCTCCTCCACATGCCCTTCCATAAATACCTGCAATTGATCGGGGATACGATCAGATGATGCAAACAAGGTCAACCAAAAGGGATTAATCCGAGTCGAGCGTCTGATCATATCCCGGCCCAGCCTCAAGGTTAGTTGCACAGGGGCGTGGTCAGATATACTCCTCGGTCCATACTTTATATACTATATATATATATACGTTAAAGAGCACATAGCCGAGTTGCCCAGAGCGTAATCTATTCGGGACAATGCATTATGACTAGCAGAATGGCATGAGTATTGTCTGACATCAGGGTGTTTCAGTCTCCACATATCCATCCACCCCACCTCATCCACTAATTCAGCTAGGGACGTCTTGCTATTAGAGCGGCTATCAGCAACTCCTGCCAGGTGATGCCTATCCAGGTCCCTGTCTAAAGTCATATTAAAGTCACCTAGGCTAACTACGCGGGCTGACGGGTATGAGGCTGCAAAGCTCACTGCCTGCTGAACTACCTGCAAGGAGAGAGGTGGGGGGATGTATACACCAAGGATAACATACAATATACAGTTAATATATGCAGCTACAAACACAAATTTTCCCGCGTGTCTATCTGATATGCTTCTAACTCCCACCCGAGGGATTTGTGTACGATGAGAGACATGAGTGTTGCGCCCATTGAGCCCAGGGCTTTTGTATGCGCCTCGTATTATCCGCTGTTAAATGAGTTTCCTGCAGGCAGAGGATATGTGGGTTGAATCTCCTGACTGCAGAAAACACCATGGCTCGCTTCCTAGCAGCACCCAATCCCCTGACATTCCAAGACATTACACGCATTTCTGACATGTTGATCTGATGTAAAGTACTTGGATTGGACGGCACTCCTCTAGAGTCCTTTTTTGTACGGTGCTCAGTGGTAATTTAAAACCATATGTAGTGAAAGAGACCACGGCACTCGTTTTTTATATATATGAAGATTATTTTATATTTTCAATTTTCATAATTTTCATTCCATGATAATATTTCATTATTCATAATTTTTCATAATTTTTCATAGTTTCATTATTTGTAAGCATCCAGGAATGCATAGACTTGGCCAACGTTTAACGTTTCGGTCCTTGTATGGGACCTTGATCACGGCCTGGAGTAAGATACAATATAATGTGTAAGACAGCTTTATACGTGATTAAAGTAAAGTAAATTGAAGTATAATTCATTACATTTATAATTCATAGTATAATTCATAGTATATACAACATGTCATATTGTCTACTGGCGATTTGATGATATCGCAGAGGGTAACAGGTAAGTATATTATCATTCCAAACATAGTTCGTACAGATATTCTCAATTATGGAGTTGCAACGTACAACATTAAGTGGCAAGTATAAGAGAAAACATAGGAAAAGGCAGACAGAGTATGGCTGAAATCCACAGTAAGTGAAAAATAGTAATGTCTCTCACAGAAAATTCATAATTATCAAGGGCCACCGTAGGCAAAATCCATAACAACCATAACATAATAGAGTAGTGATATTTCACACGAAAGTTCATAATTGTCGGAAGCAACAACGGGCAAAGTCATGCAGGGAAGCGGTGCTTCTACAGGATGGTGAGACCTGTAAGGTTTCAGAGGTTAAAGCAATTGTCATAAGGTTCAATAGCGTGCTGCAGTATAACTGGGCAAAATAGGCATCTAGGTATATATCAAATAGAAGAAAGGCCTCTGGTATAGTGGTAGGTAAGAGTCTGGGTCCCATAGGGACATCTTAGTAGAAGCTGCCGTTTGAGGAGTAAATGAGCACCGCTTCCCTGCATGACTTTGCCCGTTGTTGCTTCCGACAATTATGAACTTTTGTGTGAAATATCACTACTCTATTATGTTATGGTTGTTATGGATTTTGCCTACGGTGGCCCTTGATAATTATGAATTTTCTGTGAGAGACATTACTATTTTTCACTTACTGTGGATTTCAGCCATACTCTGTCTGCCTTTTCCTATGTTTTCTCTTATACTTGCCACTTAATGTTGTACGTTGCAACTCCATAATTGAGAATATCTGTACGAACTTTGGAATGATAATATACTTACCTGTTACCCTCTGCGATATCATCAAATCGCCAGTAGACAATATGACATGTTGTATATACTATGAATTATACTATGAATTATAAATGTAATGAATTATACTTCAATTTACTTTACTTTAATTACGTATAAAGCTGTCTTACACATTATATTGTATCTTACTCCAGGCCGTGATCAAGGTCCCATACAAGGACCGAAACGTTAAACGTTGGCCAAGTCTATGCATTCCTGGATGCTTACAAATAATGAAACTATGAAAAATTATGAAAAATTATGAATAATGAAATATTATCATGGAATGAAAATTATGAAAATTGAAAATATAAAATAATCTTCATATATATAAAAAACGAGTGCCGTGGTCTCTTTCACTAGATCTGATGTAAAGAACCTCAGACACCTCCCCTTCTCCCCACCACTTTGCAAAATGACCGATACAGCACAGAATACAGAACATTTGAACCGACAGGTACAGCCTGTCACATACTACAAGTGCCTGCATGGTATAACCTTGAACCATTCGCAACACACTTGTCGCATAAAGAAATGAAAACAACAAACCTCATCTGTTAAGGTGGCACTTCAGGTAAACGGGGTGTGCTTATGGTAATTAACCAGTAGCACCTTAAGGCCTCATGCACACGACCGTTTTTTTTTTAAGGTCCGCAAAAACGGGGTCCGTAGGTCTGTGATCCGTGACCGTTTTTTTCGTCTGTGGGTCTTCCTTGATTTTTGGAGGATCCACGGACATGAAAAATGAAAAAAAAAATCTAAGTCAAGTTTGCCATTGAAATGATAGGAAAAAACAGACACGGATCACGGACACGGATGACAATCTTGTGTGCATCCGTGTTTTTTCACGGACCCCCTGACTTGAATGGGTCAGTGAACCGTTGGCCGTGAAAAAAATAGGACAGGTCATATTTTTTTCACGGCCAGGAAACACTGATCACGGATGCGGCTGCCAAACGGTGCATTTTCTGATTTTTCCATGGACCCATTGAAAGTCAATGGGTCCGCGAAAAAAAATGGAAAACGGCATAACGGCCACGGATGCACACAACGGTCGTGTGCATGAGGCCTAAATCTTACAACTTGTACAGAAGTGTTTTTTGACACAACCAGGGACCCAATCCCCAACTTCTGATGGGATCTCTGGACCGAACATGAACATCTGGGCCAACGTGGACTCTCTTTAGTGAACTGGGCGACATATGAGCCACTCAATACCTCCCAACATGTGTGACAACCTCCTACCCAGATTATTATCTACCCGTCACATTTAAACACTTATAGCAGACCATGAGCTGATCTGGTCTGGCACACCAAAGAATCAAAGCAGACAGGCATTAATCAAACTCCCGAACGTTCAACCGATCGTATACTTAGTCAGTCCAGATGTTACCGTTGGCCCCAATGTCCAGCCCTCGGGGTCCTGTCTCCTCGTGCAAACAATGGAACAAAAAAGGGGGGGGGGGGAATATGCACACTGTTATCTTGGGGCTCTTGCATTTCTTCCCCTTCCATCCAGCCAGTTAGTGGCCTCCTCAGGATCATTGAAGAACCGGCTCGCTTCACCATCCACTACTCTCAGACGGGCTGGATACACCATAGAATATGGCAAATTCTTCTCCCGTAGCCTCCGTTTCACCATGCTAAACGTGGCTCTGCGTTTCTGCAATTTGGATGAAAAGTCCAGAAAGACCATAATGGTGCTATTTTCAAATTTTAACTCCTGTTTGGCGCGTGCCATCCGTAGCACATGATCTCTGTCCATAGAGTTCAATAGCCTCGCAAGCAAGGGTCTCGGAGGAGCCCCTGGTGGAAGGGGTTTGGCGGGAACTCGATGCGCTCGTTCAATGATGAATGCCGCCGAGAATGCCGCATCTGGAAAGGAATCCCGGAGCCAGGTAGTGACAAACGCACACGGATCATTGCCCTCTGATTTTTCAGGCATACCAATTATCCGCAAGTTATTGCGCCGTGTACGGTTCTCATAGTCGTCACACTTCTGTTGCCAAAAATTGACTTTCTGCTCCAATTCCTGAATCTTTGCGGGAAGTGGCTGCAAGCGGTCTTCCAAGTCAGAGATCCTGGTCTCTGTCTCTTTAACTCGCTCCCGGATGGCCTGCATGTCATGGCGGAGCAGGCCAATATCCACCTTCACCTCCTCCAATTTGCCCACCATGGACGTGCGGCAGATAGATATCGCTTGCAACAATTGTTCAGTAACCTGCTTGAGAGACGGCTCGGCAGCCGAGTGTTCCGCCTCTCCAGACACAGGATCTTCCCTCGTCCTCTCTACAGACGACGGCCGAGAGCCCACGCCATCTTGGTCTTCCACGTGGGCAAACTCTCGGAGCCGGTCCGCTGCAGATTGCGCTCTGTTTCGGGCCATATTCGAGTTGCGGGTTTTTCCTGACCTCCTACCGGTTCTAGAGGTAATGTTTGCGGCGGTAAATTATCAGGATAATGCAGAAGTTAGGGGAATTGGGTCCGGAGCTTTTCTATATGCGTCCGCTCATATCAAATTCCGGCCACGCCACCCAAATATTACACTTTTTACTCTGCCCCTCATGACTCTTATAGCCGTATTGACCACATTCTTATTCAGCAACCGGCCTTATCCTGGCTGGATACTACACAAATAGGTAACATTTTGTGGTCAGACCATGCCCCCATATACTGCTCCCTGAATCTCCCCTTTCTTGCCAGACAAGAATGGACGTGGCGGTTGAATTAAACTATCCTTCTTGACACGGGGTGTGCTGCTGACCTTACAAGCTGTATAACAAACTTTTTGTCAGATCACAAAGAGGATACCACCCCGCTCCCGGTCCAGTGGGAGGCCCTGAAATGTGTTCTCCGAGGTGTTCTCATTAAACATGGCTCCCGTATCAGGAAGGAGAAAGCCCATTCCCTTAAACTCGCACTGCAAAAGGCTACTTCCCTTGAACTTGCCCACAAACGAGCACTTACCCTGCAAACTCTTCATGACCTCCAGAACGCGCATCCTATAAACGCATGATACAAATATGGAGTAAATTCTATGAATATGGAAACAAAAGTGGACGTATGTTGGCAAGAGCTCTACAAGGAAAACTAGCCTCCTCCCATATTCCCGCTGTCAACAATTCTCAGGACTGTATGGTACACACCACCACTGACATTGCGGCCAGCTTTCATTCCCTTTACTCACAGCTCTATGACTTACCCCAAACATCTTTACAACGAATTGGCAATTCCCCCGATCTTGGCAATTCCCCCGATCCCTCTCTTCTATTTCCCAAATTATCTGCACTTGACTCTTCCATTTGGAGACCCCATTCATGGACACTGAACTCCAAATAGTTCTTAAGTCTCTACCAGGTGGCAAAATTCCTGGCCTCGATTGGTTCATGGCAAGATTCTACAAGTTTTTCACTTCTGCTCTTTCTCCTATTCTGCTCCAGGTCTTCAATACGGTGTCTCCTGGACTTCCCTTCCCGGCGCAGGCCACTGAGGCCCATATCACTGTCATCCCAAAACCGGGAAAGGACCCGCACCTCTGTGTCAGTTATCGTCCTATCTCCCTCTTGAATGTAGATCTTAAGATCTTTGCCAAATTAATGGCGAATAGATTGAATACTTACCTACCAATGACCAGGTTGGGTTTGTGCCGGGGAGGGAGGGCTGGGATAACACTCTCAAAACCTTAGACATTATGCATTATGCTAAATCAAAAAAGATCCCCCTCATGATTCTTTCCTTAGATGCAGAAAAGGCCTTTGACTGGATATCTTGGCACGCCATCCATGCTGTTCTTTCACACATAGGTGTAGGCCCGATATTGCTGTCAAAGATCCTAACACTATACCAACATCCCACAGCTCGAGTTAAAATTAATGGTGCTCTTTCCCCCCCTTCCCAATCCACAATGGGACATGGCAGGGATGCCCATTATCCCCCTTGCTATACATCTTGGTCATGGAGCACCTACTGGCCTCCATTCGCGCCAATCCAGATATCTCAGGAATAAAGATTATATCGCACGAATATAAGTGTGCGGCGTTTGCTGATGGTCTCCTTCTCTACATAACCAATCCATGCATCTCTTTGCCATCTTTGCTTCTGGAGATATCTCTCTTTGGCGCTTGATCCAATTTAAAAATGAATATGTCCAAATCAGAGGCCCTAAACGTCTCCTTACCAGACATTCTGACCTCCTCCCTTAAAGCCTCTTTTTCCTTCGCTTGGCCACCAAATGGAATAACATATACAATTCTAACATTTTTGGCTCTATACACCACCACAATGGATTTGAAATGAAACGAACATGATGTGCTTTAACTGCAGACTGTCAGCTTTAATTTGAGGGTATTTACATCGAAATTAGGTGATCGGTGTAGAAATTATAACAGTTTGCATATGTTCTTCCCACTTATTAAGGGACAAAAAGTAATGGGACAGAATTAATAATCATAAATCAAACTTTCACTTTTTATTACTTGGTTGCAAATCCTTTGCAGTCAATTACAGCCTGAAGTCTGGAAGGCATAGACATCACCAGATGCTGGGTTTCATCCCTGGTGATGTTCTGCCAGGCCTCTACTGCAACTTCAGTTCCTGCTTGTTCTTGGGGCATTTTCCCTTCAGTTTTGTCTTCAGCAAGTGAAATGCATGCTCAATCAGATTCAGGTCCAGTGTTGACTTGGCCATTGCAGAACATTCCACTTCTTTCCCTTAAAAAACTCTTTGGTTGCTTTTGCAGTATGCTTTGGGTCACTGTCCATCTGCACTGTAAAGCGCCGTCCAATGAGTTCTGAAGCATTTGGCTGAATATGAGCAGATAATATTGCCCGAAACACTTCAGAATTCATCCTGCTGATTTTGTCAGCAGTCACATCATCAATAAATACAAGAGAACATGCTTCACTGATGAGGGTGTATGCTTAGGATCATGAGCAGTTCCTTTCCTTCTCCATACTCTTCTCTTCTCATCACTCTGGTACAAGTTGATCTTGGTCTCATCTGTCCATAGGATGTTGTTCCAGAACTGTGAAGGCTTTTTTAGATGTTGTTTGGCAAACTCTAATCTGGCCTTCCTGTTTTTGAGGCTCACCAATTTACATCTTGTGGTGAAACCTCTGTATTCACTCTGGTGAAGTCTTCTCTTGATCGTTGACTTTGACACACATACACCTACCTCCTGGAGAGTGTTCTTGATCTGGCCAACTGTTGTGAAGGGTGTTTTCTTCACCAGGGAAAGAATTCTTCGGTCATCCACCACAGTTGTTTTTCGTGGTCTTCCGGGTCTTTTGGTGTTGCTGAGCTCACTGGTGCGTTCCTTCTTTTTACCAATGTTCCAAACAGATGTTTTGGCCACACCTAATGTTTTTGCTATCTCTCTGATTGTTTTGTTTTGTTTTTTAAGCCTAATGATGGCTTGCTTTGCTGATAGTGACAGCTCTTTGGATCTCATCTTGAGAGTTGACAGCAACAGATTCCAAATGCAAATAGCACACTTGAAATGAATATTGGACGCCATTAGCCTCTGGCAGGGGATCTGTCTGGAGGACTTCCCTCTCCCACAGCCCCAGGAACAAATTGGCATGCGAGAAGTCGGGTCTTGAACCAGTAGCTTGCTTATGTGGTTTTAACTGTCATTTTATATTAACATTGTTGTTATTGTATTTTTAACAGGTTCACACATTGGGATTTCGTACCTGCTGACTACATACATGCCTTGGGCTATCTGGTTGTTCCATCTACTTTGGGGTCCTGACAGTAGATACATGTATATAGAGAAGACAGGACTGTTGGAACTTTTTTTCTTTTTTTTTTTTCAGTTCGACTGACACCTGTGTCCATTTAGGGGGTATCTGCTGGATATATATTCTGGCAATGTATCATCTGAGTTCATATATGATTTTCTGCACTGCTCAAGTCTAACATGTTCTGTATGTATTACTATCATACATTTATCTTATTCACTGCATGTCACTTGCACATCACTTGATCATCTTATGTTGTTTACGTCACTCTGCACTAGTTTTTATATGCATTATTTAAGTATGATCATTGGTGCAATAGGCACTTTCTGAAATATATGCTTATGTGCACGGTTCAGCACTTACTGTTGCGCCTTATGGTTCACAAATTCAGTGTATTTTCATTGAATCATTCCATCCTGCTGTGCATGGTGCACGCATGCGCAGCACGACTGTCATTTGTTTTCACATTATATTCTAATAGTTATTTATACATATACAATGTGGATGGTTCTTTTTTATGGATTTTACATATACATATATATATATATATATATATATATATATATACATATACATCGGTCATATATTTCATATTTGTCACATTGGTATAGCCTCCATCTATGGCTGTCCCCTATGTGTCTTTTAAATATAGCGTTTTATCTTGTAGTTACATGGTGTTTAAATGCCATTATGTCCAGATTTGCCCCATGGTCCGAATAATCAATGGTGTAGCATAATATTTGACTAGGATAGCATATGCTGGGGTTAGACGGAGCGTGAACCTACCGACGACTATGGTGAGACATGGAGCAGGATACGATCATGTGATCGAGATCAGGCCCATGTTTAAGCAGCCTTTTGCCTTGCGCGATGTCTGTTACTCATCTGGTCGCCTGTTGCCATGGTGAGACAGATAGCGGTGCGCGATCATGTGATCGCGATTCCATCCATGCTGCGGCTGTCCCAGTCTCGCGCGAGTATCCTTGGTCCGGCGTGAGGCGGTCATTAGATGGCTCACTCTGGGGCTGAACTCTCGAGAGAATGGCGAGCACTCGCGATGGCTGGCTCTCTCTTCCTGGTTTGCTAGCATACATGTGACCAGTGATGCCGTGATCACATGACGACGTAGTCAGTGATTACTGGCGCTTGTCTGGTCTAGTCCGTGGTGTTATACAATCATTGGCTCAACACCAGGTGAAATGCATTCACTGTTGATTACCCAGGGTATATGTAGGAGGTTAGTAGGTACAAGTGCATACGCCCCCTGAGAAAGAGAAAGCGGAGGAGCGAAACGTGCGTCGGGGTGCGCTCTCTGTCGGACCTGGGTATTGTCTAGTGGTGCCTCCATACAACTTAAGGTAATATGTTTTATAGCTTTCATGATGTATATTGCTACTTCTGTTGATTTTTAACACTGCCCATAGGCTTGGGTTAGGTGCCGGATTATTGGCCCTCTTTTGGCTTGTATGGTGCAGTTATCACATATATGTGTGTGTGAGAGGAGGCCACTACTTATTTCTTGGGAATGGGGTCCTATTGCCTGCGTTATGCAGCACATGTTTGGTCCTGTTTCCCCATTGATCTAGATTCATCATACCCATGGTCTGGCGGACGAGCTGCTTATCGCAGCACTTGCCTGTATTGCTGCTACTCATTTTTTATCATTGTTTATGATCTATTGTAATATTCATTACTTAAATAAAATGCGTTATATATTTGTACATGTGTGTCCTTTGTCTAATTGGTTGTGTTATAACGTATTGGCATACATCAAGTTCATCCTTTGGATGATTTAGTAGGTTGTACCTCACGATATATGAAAACATGGGGCCCCTGGGAAGCATTTCGTTCCTCAAACTCATTTCAGAATGCACAGGTCTAGACTCCCCATGGTCAACTGCAGCCTTCTTTCCATTTCCCTCCTTCCCTTTCCCCTCTCCGATTGTCTATTGTCTTACTTGTATGTTTCTCCTTGTTAGTCCTTCTTTCTATTATCATGTCCACTTAGGGCATTTAACTCCATGCTGTTACGTGGTTCATATTGTTCGACACCGGGTTGTATATACCCTTTACAACTTTATAAGTACCATAACTGAAGTGTTCATGCCACATCACTTTGAAATTGTTCTAATGTGTTATGTTGAATTTTTTTTATGAAACCTAAATGAGAAAGAACCAGCCTATGTCATCAAACAGAAACTTGATTTATTCTAATAGCAGATGATACTCCCGCATGCTAATGACCGCTTCTATAATGGAAGCGGTCATAAGCATTTTCACAATATGTTCTGGCAGGGGCCACATAAAATGGTATGCGGGCCGGAGGTTCCCCACCACTGCCCTAGATGCTAGTGAGGCATTTTCCCGTCGCAACCTGCAATTGGCTGATCCCCCCGTCGTTCCAGATGTTTTGGTAGCATGACAGGGAGATGCAGCAGGCATCAGGAGTGACGCGGGTGTCGGGGTGCAAGGTAAGTACAACCTGTGTCAGGGGCCTGGGCATTTGGGGTGGCATTTTTATTTGGCTCCTAAAACCTCATGCACACGATCATATTTATCATCAGTGTGCTATCCGCACTTTTTTCGCACATACCACACTGACCCATTCATTTATCTGGGGCCAATGCACACATCCATATTATAATTTTTTTGGGCCAATCCCAGAATTATAGAACCTGGACTATTCTGGTCCAAGATAGTGTAAGGAATACAGGTTTTGGAAATAATGTATGCATTATATTGTATAGATTATGAGGGATTTATTTGTGTGAATCGGAGACTGGTAGGTGACTGTATGTGTGTGTATACTTCATTTGTATGTATTTACCTATTTCTGTCTTACTCTGATTCTCACAGATAAATGTATCTGTATCTCTGATTGGTAGAGAACAAAAGGTACCTAAAATGTGTGAATAAGAGCAAAATGTCATAAAATGCTAAATTAACTTGTTGACCAATATTCAGTTTCTGGGAAGGCCCAGAGACTCTCAGATAACTGATTTGGGGCGTTGGCATGGACAGGGGTTGAGAGCTTTCAAGGAATAAAAGATCCATGCTTTGGGGTTTATGGGGGAAGCTGGAGGGGAAACTGAAACTGGAGGAACTTGGAAGGGAGAGAAGGAAGTTGGGGGGAAGCTGGAAGGAACTGGGGGAGCTGCAAGGAAGAGAACTGGAAAGGGCAGAGGACAGAAGGATTGGAGGCCCATGTTTGGTAACTATAAACTGTACTGAATGTTAATGTTGAGTTAAAGTAGCATTATATTGTATCCTGGAATTGTAATTACTGTTATGTGTGTATAAGCCTCTCCAGTTACAGTTGCAAGAAAAAGTATGTGAACACTTTGGAATGATATGGATTTTTGCACAAATTGGTCATAAAATGTGATCTGATCTTCATCTAAGTCACAACAATAGACAATCACAGTCTGCTTAAACTAATAACACACAAAGAATTAAATGTTACCATGTTTTTATTGAACACACCATGTAAACATTCACAGTGCAGGTGGAAAAAGTATGTGAACCCCTAGACTAATGACCATCTCCAAGAGCTAATTGAAGTGAGGTGTCAGCCAACTGGAGTCCAATCAACCAATCAATGAGATGAGATTGGAGGTGTTGGTTACAGCTGACCTGCCCTATAAAAAAACCACACACCAGTTCTGGGTTTGCTTCTCACAAGAGGCATTGCCTGATGTGAATGATGCCTCGCACAAAAGAGCTATCAGAAGACCTACGATTAAGAATTGTTGACTTGCATAAAGCTGGAAAGGGTTATAAAAGTATCTCCAAAAGCCTTGCTGTTCATCAGTCCACGGTAAGACAAATTGTCTATAAATAGAGAAAGTTCAGCACTGCTACTACTCTCCCTAGGAGTGGCCATCCTGTAAATATGACTGCAAGAACACAGCGCAGACTGCTCAATGAGGTGAAGAAGAATCCTAGCGTGTCAGCTAAAGACTTACAAAAGTCTCTGGCATATGCTAACATCGTTGTTAGTGAATCTATGATATGTAAAACACTAAACAAGAATGGATTTCATGGGAGGATACCGCAGAGGAAGCCACTGCTGTCCAAAAAAAACATTGCTGCGCATTTACAGTTTGCACAAGAGCACCTGGATGTTCCACAGCAGTACTGGCAAAATATTCTGTGGACAGAGGAAACCAACATTGAGTTGTTTGGAAGAAACACACAACACTATGTGTGGAGAAAAAGAGGCACCGCACAGAAATATCAAAACCTCATCCCAACTGTGAAGTATGGTGGTGGGGGCATCATGGTTTGGGGCTGCTTTGCTGCGCCAGGGCCTGGACGGATTGCCATCATCGAAGGAAAAATGAATACCCAAGTTTATCAAGACATTTTGCAGGAAAACTTAAGGCCATCTGTCCACCAGCTGAAGCTCAACAGAAGATGGATGTTGCAACAGGACAACGACCCAAAGCATAGAAGTAAATCAACAACAGAATGGCTTAAACAGAAGAAAATACACCCAGTCTGAGTCCTGACCTCAACCCGATTGAGATGCTGTGGCATGACCTCAAGAAAGCGATTCACACCAGACATCCCAAGAATATTGTTGAACTGAAACAGTTCTGTAAAGAGGAATGGTCAAGAATTACTCCCGACCGTTGTGCACGTCTGATCTGCAACTACAGTAAACGTTTGGTTGAAGTTATTGCTGCCAAAGGAGGTTCAACCAGTTATTAAATCCAAGAGTTCACATACTTTTTCCACCTGCACTGTGAATGTTTACATGGTGTGTTCAATAATGCACACATCCAAATTATAATTTTTTTGGGCCAATCCCAGAATTATAGAACCTGGACTATTCTGGTCCAAGATAGTGTAAGGAATACAGGTTTTGGAAATAATGTATGCATTATATTGTATAGATTATGAGGGATTTATTTGTGTGAATCGGAGACTGGTAGGTGACTGTATGTGTGTGTATACTTCATTTGTATGTATTTACCTATTTCTGTCTTACTCTGATTCTCACAGATAAATGTATCTGTATCTCTGATTGGTAGAGAACAAAAGGTACCTAAAATGTGTGAATAAGAGCAAAATGTCATAAAATGCTAAATTAACTTGTTGACCAATATTCAGTTTCTGGGAAGGCCCAGAGACTCTCAGATAACTGATTTGGGGCGTTGGCATGGACAGGGGTTGAGAGCTTTCAAGGAATAAAAGATCCATGCTTTGGGGTTTATGGGGGAAGCTTAGGCGGAGCAGGCACGTGACCTCCGTGAGTTATGGCCGCCCGGCCTGCCTGCTAGCTGCTAGTGCTTACTACAGGAGTGTGACATGTGTACCGGTAAGTATGGCACATGGGGAGCATCATTATCCAGTTTAGATCTGCTGATTAACACTACATATAATACAGTACACACTGAGCGGCGGGGCCAGAGTACAGTGCCTGCACGGCCGCGCCGCTCTCCCCACCTACTACAGTCCCTCCCTAGGAATCTGTGAATGCGATAATGATGGGGGCTGGGGGGACTTAGATGAAGATCAGATCACATTTTATGACCAATTTGTGCAGAAATCCATATAATTCCAAGAGGTTCACATACTTTTTCTTGCAACTGTATAATATCTCTATATGTAATATTTATTTATTTTTGTTTCATCATACTTCCATATATACTCATCAATAATAATTGTAATAATATTTTCCACACTATACACTGTATCTTTTATACGCCCACTCTTGTGTCTCATTTATTGCATCTAACCTTCAAATCGGACCCAGTAGGAGGGTGTATTGTATATAGTATATATTTATTTATAATAATTTCTTACAATTGGAGTGAGAAAACTGTAGAATGGACCCAGAAGGCATTGTTATTTTGCAAATTTGTGGTTTGCGGACCAAGATACAAACAGTTGCGTGCATGAGGTCTTACAAGTGTGTACATTTTAAAAGGGGAGCTATGCATATTTTTAAAAAACTATGGACCTCTTGGTTAGATACACCTGGGCTAT
This sequence comes from Bufo gargarizans, assembly GCF_014858855.1. Classification (NCBI taxonomy): domain Eukaryota; kingdom Metazoa; phylum Chordata; class Amphibia; order Anura; family Bufonidae; genus Bufo; species Bufo gargarizans. The sequence goes on along the minus strand of NC_058081.1, from coordinate 516,419,750 downwards.
CTCCTGAATCATTGGAAACAGGGCAATTGCTAGATCCTCCCTGGGTAATGATTCAATGTTGTTGCATTTGGGAAAATAAATGCTCATCTACAGTATATGACTGATGAAATAACACACTGCAGACATCCAGTAGTCCAGAAAGTGGCACAGTACTTTAAGATAAACTGGAATCCAGAGCAAACCAAGTGATAGCAGCATATTTCAAGGCTATGGACACTATTGGGGGCATTTTTTTTTCTCATCCGTATAATTGGGGACACAGGATTGACCAAGGGAAGAGCTTACACTTTGTGTGCTTAGTGTCCGCCTCCTAGCGGCAACAGCTATAGCCATGGTCAAGCCTGTCCCCACCAATGAACGGAACAGAAACAGATTTTACGGTCAGTACAAAATCTATATTTTTTTTTATTACAGCATTCTACTTATTTTGGTCTAAAAATCATTGTTTCAGGTGGTCTTTATTAAACATTTTCAACAGTCTTTCTTCTACAGCTTTCAATATCAGTGCATTTGCAGACTACCGGGCTCTCTGCTTCTGACTGAATCCGTCGGACAGCTTCTCTGTCGGCTGGCTCCGTAGCCCTTTCTGCACTTTCAGCTCATAAACATTCATTATAGCAGTGCAATCTGCAGGTAGCATGTTATAGAGCAGGAGGAGCTGAGATTTCTTTTACATGCTCTTTCTGATCTCAAGACAGGCCATTCAGCTATTATCAGTGATTGATCACATTTTCTGTGCAAAGGCCCTATTAGACCAAGTGTTTATGAGCTGTCAGGAGTTAAGTTATAAGGCTACAGATCGAGCAGTTCTTTTACACATTCACAGTGAAGCATAGAGCCTGCTTAGTCTGAAGATGTACTGAAACTGCAAGTTGTAGAAGATAAACTTGAAATTTGTTACCCCAGATTATTACGCAGCTAAGTTCCTGAGTATTGGAAGCCTAATAATAGAAAATAACACAACTAACAGAATTAATTCCATACATATACTGCATTTATATAAAACCAGTAGATAATAGAGGGAGACAGGAGTCCCTCCCTCCACTGCAAGGCTGGGTAAACATCATTGTTTCGTTTTCCATTCTTTTGATCCATCAGAACAACAAAAAAACAGATCCTGTATTTTAAAGGCTATGTACACCTTTGGAGGGACTTTTTAAATTATTATTGCATTGTACTTATTTTGAGCTAAAATCATTTATCAAATTGATCTTTATTAAAAATATGGAATTCTTTTTTGTGTACAGAGCTGAGATGCTCTACTAGCTGCCTGTGGATTTCGGTCATCTGGGGAGCAGACAGACTCCTTATCGCTGCTCTCTCACATTATAAACACTCATACTAATGAGAATGTTGCTTAAATACGTTTTTATGACCTCTTGGTAGTTTCAAGATAAGGATTATTAGATGACTGCACAAAGCGAAAGTACCAGTTACACAGCTAGGAAACAGTTAACCCTTTGTGACAGAATGGCTCAATATTTTTAATAAAGGCCAATTGCAAATATGAATTTTAGCCAAAAATGAGTAAAATGCAATCATAAACAAAAATTGCCTCCAAAAGGTGTACATAGCCTTTAAGCATCTGTTATGCTTAGTTATGCAAATTTTGCATCCGTTTTAGCCATTTCCACCTGAGATCTGTAATTTTGGACGGAAAGAAAAATACTTTGCGTAGGACTTTTTTTTTTTCTAACATCATAATGGCTTATGATGCTGGTGAGCTCCTGCCCGACCACAGGTCTGCTGTACTGTGTTATGCGAGTACATAAAAATACACTAGACCCACAGTCAGGCAGGAACTCCAGCATCATAACTCATTATGATGCTGTAAGTTCGGGCCAGAGGAGCGGCCGGCCATCACACGGAGCGCTTTTCCCAGACCAAACACATATGTGTGAAATTTTCCTTAGACAAACTGAGCCCTAAAAGCACATTGGTTTAGAGCTGTCCATTTCCAGGGTGGAGTATTCTACGTTATTTTCCTGCTTTAAAACGGCACAAGGGATGTTCCAACTCCTAATCAGGTTTTCACAAGTCTATATTTGGAGAATGATTTGTTATGTATGTTGTTTCTCGGGGATGAAGGTTGTAGGTAAGCACACAGGTCCTGAAGCTCTCGCACATGTCTATGGTTTCACCTGCAGAAGGCGCTAGCGAGCTACAACTCTGACAAAAACACCATCCTTAGGCCTCAGGGTGGACAGTGCAGTGACCTGGAGAGGGATCTGCAAGAAAGAAGAAAAGTGCAGGGGTAAGTTTACATGGGGCATATACTTTGTGGATTTTCTGCTGCAGAATTGTGAACGTAAAATACACAGATTTACTTTTCGTTAAAGGGGTTATCCAACATCACAAACAGCCCCCCCCCCCCCATGCGCTGGGCCCCTCAGAGGGAATATATGTACCCCGCTCCACTGCTGCTTCTCCCTGTACACAGATGAAAACATCCGGTGTCGGGGGGGAGCAGCCAATGGCAGGCGGGGAACGAGAGTCCCCCCTAGCATCGCGGGTGGCGCTAGGAAGGCTTGTCCCTGTGAAGCTCCACCCACTTTCCACAAAGCCTCACCCTCTTGTCGAGCATGTCGGGGAAAAAAGTGTAGATACTCTAGATGCTCCAAATTGCGCCACAGATTTTTGGCACAGATGCATTAGTAAACCAGGGTCACAGCGTTTACAGAAGCAGCAAAGGGGATTATTTCTCATCCATACATTGTGGAAAATAATCCGAGCAGACCTGGGGTGCAGATTTCACCCTTTGGCGATGCATAAATTATGCAGATTTTGCTGTGGATGATTCATTCTTTTTTGTGTTTTTTTTTTTTTTGGTCTGCAGAAATTTTGTTCTGTGTGGAGGGAATGTTCTCATGACCTGTTTTGCAGGAGGAATTTGCTTTCAGTAGGAAGCGGCAGTTTATAGCTATGACCACACCAAAAACTGACATGTCATTGAAAACAATAGAAGGCGGATCCCATGCAGATGATGGCAGCAGCTATGTGGCGCAGAATCTGCACCAAATTCCACTGTGAAAAGCTGCTGTGTGAAGAGGGCCTATCTTTTTTTGCCATTTTCTCCATACAATGCACTTTATGACCACTAGAGGTCACTATTGCCTAGAAATGTCCTCTGTGGTCATAGGAAGAGAAACTGTGTGGCGGAGTGGCAGTTTTTCTTTCTCACCTGAGTAGAAGAGCAAATCTCAAAGCGAAACTTCTGCAGGATCCGGTACAAGGTGATCTTGGCTTCCAAGATGGCAAGTCTCATGCCAATACAACTACGGGGCCCAGCTCCAAACGGTAGGTAGAGAAAGGGGTGGCGCTTCTGCTTCTCTTCAGCTGTAAATCTGCAGAAAGATCCTGACTGATGGCACCATGTAATGTAGATACTACAGCGCAAATGATCATCTGTGCCTTACCTCTCAGGTCTGAAGGCCTCTGGCTCCGGCCAGTATTTGGGATCATTCTGCATACAACCAATAGGAATCTCCAGCACGGTTCCAGATGGTATTTTGCACCCCATCACTGTGCAATCAGCAGCGGCTTCCCTGGCAAACCTGGAGGCAAAAAAGATTCCCATGATATCTTGTACCCCAGTCACATCCAATGCTGGTCTCCACAGAACTTCTCTCTGCTTCACTGTCTCTAAGGCCTTATTCACACAACCGTATTTTGTATCCGCGTTTTTTGCAGATTGTACGTGGACCTATTCATTTCTATGGGTCCACAAAAAAAAAAAAAAAAAAAAAAAAAAAAAGCTGTGTGCTGTCTGCATCCATATGTCTGGTTTGCAAATTACAGAACATGTTCTTTACTTGTCCATATGGCAGACAGGATTAACAGGATTAGTCATTGCTACTGATGGCGGTGAGAAAAATGTCTAATGCACCCAAAGGGTATCTGCATTTTGCGAATCAATAGTTAGTGGACTGCAGTACAGACATGGTCCTGTGCATGAAGCCTAAGGCTACATTCACACTGATCCGCAAAAAATGTGGATGAAGTCCTTTTGGCATCCAAATTGCATCCGTTTGTTTTGCGGATCCATTGTAACAATGCCTATCTTTGTCCGCAAAAGGGACAATAATAGGACATGCTCTATATTTTTTGTGGGGCTACGGAACGGACATATGGATGCAGACAGCACACTGTGTGCTGTCTGCATTTTTTGCGGACCCGTTGAAATGAATGGGTCCACATTCTATCCGCAAAAAAATACAAAAACGCAAGGGACACAGAAACAAAATACATTCATGTGCACGTAGCCTAAAGAGCATGCCTTGCTGTGTTGCATTGAGGCTTGTCCATTACAGATACTACAACTCCCACTATGCACAGCACTATGGTGCAGATAAGTTTGGTCTGTCAGTTCTTTGCAAACAAATTGCGAGTGAATGTAGCTGTGAATGTGAACTGAAAAATCAGGACAGCAGCTCTGGATGTGACTGGAGTAAAATACATGATGTATTGTGAATAGTGACATCTGAAGAGTTAGAGACCAGTTCAAAATGAGTAAAGAATACTTAATGGCACCCACCTAAACGCAGGGGGGTACATGCGCAGGGACTCTGAGATCACCATGTCCATATAGGGCAGATCATGAACTGTGTTGTAGTCTGCACCGTCCTATGGTATGGACAGAGACATAAGAGACTTTAGGCCGTCATTATATCTGATTTGACTCTGCATGGATTGGGGTACTTCACCAGTACCCCACACACTTCTCCTTGTCACTCACATGGTTTTCCGCAAACTTGTCCACTTCTCTTAGAAGCTTCTCCTGACACTCGGGGTGGGTGGCCAACAGGTAGGTAGTAAATGACAGGAGGCTGCTGGTGGTCTCATAGCCGGCGATGAGGAAGATGAAAGCCTGGCCCAAGATCTCCTCCTCATTCAGTGTCTTGGTGGTCTTCTTACTGGGCTCATCCCTAACATGTGCTGCCATATCTGCCTGGTTCACAATATCAAAATTTTCCACAGAAATGTTTGCGGCACAAGTCCTGGCATCCAGCATGAGCTGCAGTAAATCCCGGCGTCTCTGCAACATTTAATATTACCACTCAATATAAGATTTTGGGTGCCTTCACATGCGGCAGATTTCGTTGCTGGAAAGCAGTTCCATTCATCTGAAGGGGATTGTTTTGCAGGAAGCACATGGATTTCTGCTAGCCCCATTATGAAATATGGAACTGATTAGCAATCCGCAGAAAATTTCTGCTGCATGTGAAGGCCCCCTTAGGCCCCTTTAACACGGGCGAGAATTCAGCGCGGGTGCAATGCGTGAGGTGAACGCATTGCGCCCGCACTGAATCCGGACCCATTCACTTTAATAGGGCTGTTCAGATGAGCAGTGATTTTTACGCATCACTTGTGCGTTGCGTGAAAATCGCAGCATGTTCTATATTCAGAAAATCATATAGCATCCGGAAGCAAGTGCGAATGCAGTGCGATTTTCACGCATGGTTGCTAGGAGATGATGTTAGTAAATTGATAAAAGTCAATTTACTGTATTTCCCCATATAACATGGTTATAAAGGAAAATAATAGCATTCTTAATACAGAGGGGTTAAAAAAAAAATAAAAAAAATTAACTCACCTTATCCACTTGATTGCGCAGCCGGCATAGTCTTCTTTCTTCTTCTTTCAGGACCTGCAAAAGGACCTTTGATGACGTAACCGTGCTCATCACGTGGTGAGCGCGGTGACGTCAGCGCAGGTCCTGCTAAATGAAGATAGAAGGACCTGCGCTGACGTCACCGCGCTCACTACGTGATAAGCGGGATTACGTCATCAAAGGTCCTTTTGCAGGTCCTGAAAGATAAAGAAAGAAGATGAAGCCGGCTGCGCGAACAAGAGGATGAGGGGAATTAATTATTATTTATTTTTTAACCCCTCAAGCCACATTTTAGTAAGCATTCTGTATTAAGAATGCTATTATTTTCCTTTATAACCATGTTATAATGGAAAATAATAAAATCTACAGAACACCTAACCCAAACCTGAACTTCAGTGAAGTCCGGGTTCGGGTATGGGTACCACATACAGTTTTTTATCACGCGTGTAAAACGCATTGCACCAGTGTAATAAAAACTGAACATCGGAACGCAATTGCAGTCAAAACGGACTGCAATTGGGTGCCTACTCGTGCGGTTGTCCTGCAATGCACACGGGACGCATCCGGAACGCCCTTGTGAAAGGGGCCTTATACTTTTCATGAGCACAGGAGGCAAGAGGTGATCTGTACCTTGTCTGGCGGCTGCTGGTCTCGCAGTGCGATCATTTCCTTGATGACCTTGCCAAAGAAGCTGTTTATCTGGTCTCGTTTCTTATTGGGAAGGCGGCGAGCAATGGGGATCATAATGGACGGAAATGCCACTGGAGGGAAAGGAACAAAAAGACATGAGATTTTATATAATATGTTATATTCCTTCTGGGAATGTTGGGTGACACCCAGCTGTCCTAGAGTCCTGACTGGCAGATCTGCCTAATTTTGGAGACTCCCCATTCAAGAGCGACTTGTGCTGAGCATTTATTATATAACAAGTCTCATGAATATTAACGAGGTCAGTGCCTCAATGATGCTGGAAAAATTGGCACCTGCATTTTTGATTCGATGACCGGCACAAAGTGTTGAGTGAACTTGTGTTTTCAAGTTCGGATTACAAGGTTCATGTTATCTAAGAATTCTGTTATGGATTCCGCTACCACGGACCATAGCAGAATCCATAATGGATTTCTTAGATAACCCGAACCCTGTACGCCGAACTTGAAACACAAGTTCGCTCAACACTACCGGCAGAAAGTAACTGACATGCGCACTGAGGCCTAGTTCACTCTTCAGTGTTTGGTCAGTGATTTCCATCAGTGATTGTGAACCAAAACTAGATTTTTGTACTTACCGTAAAATCTGTTTCTCTTCCGTTCATTGGGGACACAGGCATTGACCATGGGTATAGCTGTTGCCGCTAGGAGGCGGACACTAAGCACACAAAATGTAAGCTCCTCGCTCTTCAGCTATATCCCTTCCTTCAGGGACCAAGCTAATCAGTTTAGTGCAAAAGCAGTAGAAGAAAACAGACATAAGAAAAATCACATTATGTGCAAACCCAGAACCACACAGGCACGAAAAGGTCCATAAACAAAAAAATTGGTGGGAGCTGTGTTCTCCAATGAACGGAAGAGAAACAGTTTTTACGGTAAGTACAAAAATCTAGTTTTCACATCCGTCTCATTGGGGGACACAGGCATTGACTATGGGACATTCCAGAGCAGTCCCTGAGGGTGGGCTTAATTACAACCCCCCTGTCAATCAAAGAATCGTTGTTTGCAAAACTCTACGCCCCAAAGAAGCGTCAGAAGATGCAAAGGTGTGCACTCTGTAAAACTTAGAAAAAGTATGCAAAGACTACCAGGTTGCCGCCTTGCACACCTGAAGGGCCGAAGCCCCATGATGCACCGCCCAATAGGCTCCCACTGCCCGAGCCGAATGAGCAGTTACCCGGCATGCACCAGATCCAAAGTATGGAGCGACTGTTCTCGAGGATAAGACAGGTCATGACAAAATGAAGGAAGAATAATCTCCTCATTTAGATGGAATTTCGACACCACCTTCGGCAAGAAGGACTGCACAGGGCGAAGGACCACCTTATCCTGATGGAGGATCAGGCAGGGCGACCAACATGACAGAGCCACGAGTTCCGACACTCTACGGATAGAAGTAATTGCAACCAAAAAAGCCAGGAAGACAGGAAGCGCAGCGACACCTGCTGCAAAGCTCAAACGGAAAAGATTGGAGAGCGTTGAGCACTAGATTAAGATCCAAAGGATCCAGTGGAGGACGGAAGGGGGGCGCAGCATGCACCACCCCCTGCAGAAAAGTCCGAACCTCCAAAAGCGAATAATTTAACTGAAAAAGAATGGAGAGAGCAGACACTGGCCTTTTGAGAGAGCTGAGAGCCAGCCTCAAGTCCATGCCTGACTGCAGGAAAGCCAAAAGTCGCGGCAATCAAAAACGAACAGGAGACAGCTGTCTCCGCTCGCACCAACTAAAGTAGGACTTCCAAGTCCGGTGGTAGATTCTGGAAGACGACGGCTTCTTGTCACGAAGCATAGTCTGGACCACTGCATCTGAAAAACCCAGAGCCTTCAGTACGGCGGCTTCAACAGCCATGCCGTTAAATGTAGCAACCATAAATTCAGGTGGAAGATCGGCCCCTGCGACAGCAAGTCCTCCCGAAGAGGAAGACGCCAAGGTTCGTTGGCGAGAAGTGCGACTAGGGATGCATGCCACACCCTGGGGCCTCGAGAATGACGAGCAGTCCCTCGGACCTGATCTTCCTGAGAAGCCGCAGAAGAGGCAGGAACACGTAAGGAAACGTGAACCGACTCCATGGGATCACCAGTGCATCGCATGCCAGGGTCCTGGGGTCCCTGGACCGTGCGACGAAGTCCTCGACCTTGTTGTTGAAGCGTGAGGCCATGAGCCACATCCGGCTGACCCCACCTCTCGCATATGTCCCAAAAGACCTGCGGGTGAAGAGCCCACTCGAGAGGCTTCCGGCTGAGAAATGAATTGTCTACGCCTGGAATGTGAACTGCCGATAGTGCCAGAAGCTGTTTCTCCACCATCTCCTCCATGACTGCCTAGCTCCGGGTGCCGCCCTGGTGACTGATGTACGCCACTGCTGTGGAGTTGTCGGACTGCACCCGCAGCTGACAACCCCTGAGATGGTAGGCCCAGTGTTGCAGAGAGAGACGAATCGCCCTCAACTCCAGAACATTGATTGGAAGGGAGCGCTCCTCGAGTGACCATACCCCCTGGACTGAGAGATTTTCCAACACTGCCCCCCCCCCCCCAACCCCTGAGGCTTGCGTCCGTTAACACCCTTCAACGGAGAGGGAGAAACGAACGCCCCGATGTCAACATCGGAGAGGCCATCCACCATCTGAGGGCCCGGCGCACTAGGGCAAGGAGACGCATTGGCTGATCCAAGGAGTCTGGGGAGTGATCCCAGCTGGACAGAATGTCTCGCTGAAGCGCTCTGGTATGAAACTGAGCATAGGGAACTGCTTTGAAGGCAGAAACCATGTGCCCCAGAGCCTGCATGCAGCGACGAATGGGAACCCGAGCTGGCCGCAACAATGAGCAAATCTGAAGATGGAGAGCGGATATTTTTTCCGGAGGCAAGAGCACCTTGGCCCAACAAGTGTCCAGTACCATGCCCAGATAAGTCAATCGCTGCAATGGATAAAGACAAAATGAGTAAATCAGCAGACCTGCAACACAGGGAGGTCTGCCTCCTACAGACACTAAGCTAAAACTGATTAGCTTGGTCCCTGCAGGAAGGGATATAGCTGAAGAGGGAGGAGCTTACACTTTGTGTGCTTAGTGTCCGCCTCCTAGCGGCAACAGCTATACCCATGGTCAAGGCCTGTGTCCCCCAATGAGACTGATGAGAAAACCAAGAGTGCACCCTCTACAGAAATAAGGTGTAATAGAAAGATCTGCACCGGTTCAGTGTTTGTTTTTTTTGTTTGTCTTTTACCCGTACCTGGTTTTGGCTAACAATCACTGAAATGTGAACTAGGCCTAAGGGCCCTTGCACACGACCGTATGCCCTCCGAGATATACGGTCCGTGAGCGGGCCATATGTCCCGGAGCGGCATTGATCATGCGCACGGGAGTACACAGCATCATAGATTACAATGATGCTGTGCACGTTGGGCCACCCGCGGGACTATTGTCCCGCACTTATAAGATCATATGAGTGCGGGACAATAGCCCGGCGGGTGGCCCAACGTGCACAGCATCATTGTAATCTATGATGCTGTGTACTCCCGTGCGCATGATCAATGCCGATCCGGGACATATGGCCCGCTCACGGACCGTATATCTTGGAGGACATACGGTCGTGTGCAAGGGCCCTAAGAGCGATCATTCCAATTACTATGACCCCATACACACACACACAAAATCCCTTACATGTCAGCAGAATGACAGGCTTGAATGGAGTGAACAGTTCCAGGAACTTTTTGCTGTTCTGCACTAGTGGGTGATCCGGATCTTTCTGGGAATCCACTTTGGTGCCAAATGCCACACTGGCGACAATGTCCATCGTGAAGCAAGCGTAACATCTGGGGAGGTGAGACCCAGGATAAAATATTTTACAAACTGCCTTTAATCATTGTTGAAATAACATAAGCGCACAGGCAATAGCTCTCTGTAATAACATAAGCGCACAAGCAATTGCTTTCTGTAATAACATAAGTGCACAAGCAATTGCTCTGTAATAACAAGTGCACAAGCAATTACTCTCTGTAATAACATAAGCGCACAAGCAATTGCTTTCTGTAATAACATAAGTGCACAAGCAATTGCTCTGTAATAACAAGTGCACAAGCAATTACTCTCTGTAATAACATAAGCGCACAAGCAATTGCTTTCTGTAATAACATAAGTGCACAAGCAATTGCTCTGTAATAACAAGTGCACAAGCAATTACTCTCTGTAATAACATAAGCGCACAAGCAATTGCTCTGTAATAACAAGTGAACAACCAATTGCTCTGTAATAACAAGTGCACAAGCAATTACTCTCTGTAATAACATAAGCGCACAAGCAATTGCTCTGTAATAACAAGTGAACAACCAATTGCTCTGTAATAACAAGTGCACAAGCAATTGCTCTCTGTAATAACATAAGCGCACAAGCAATTGCTTTCTGTAATAACATAAGTGCACAAGCAATTGCTCTGTAATAACAAGTGCACAAGCAATTACTCTCTGTAATAACATAAGCGCACAAGCAATTGCTTTCTGTAATAACATAAGTGCACAAGCAATTGCTCTGTAATAACAAGTGCACAAGCAATTACTCTCTGTAATAACATAAGCGCACAAGCAATTGCTTTCTGTAATAACATAAGTGCACAAGCAATTGCTCTGTAATAACAAGTGCACAAGCAATTACTCTCTGTAATAACATAAGCGCACAAGCAATTGCTCTGTAATAACAAGTGAACAACCAATTGCTCTGTAATAACAAGTGCACAAGCAATTACTCTCTGTAATAACATAAGCGCACAAGCAATTGCTCTGTAATAACAAGTGAACAACCAATTGCTCTGTAATAACAAGTGCACAAGCAATTGCTCTCTGTAATAACATAAGCGCACAACCAATTGCTCTGTAATAACAAGTGCACAACCAATTACTCTCTGTAATAACATAAGCGCACAAGCAATTGCTCTCTGTTATAACATAAGCGCACAAGCAATTGCTCTCTGTAATAACATGAGCGCACAAGCAATTGCTCTCTGTAATATAAGCGCACAAGCAATTGCTTTCTGTAATAACAAGCGCACAAGCAATTGCTCTCTGTAATATAAGCGCACAAGCAATTGCTTTCTGTAATAACCAGCGCAGAAGCAATTGCTCTCTGTTATCTGGAATGGATATGTTGTAGATCAGTCGGCACTGCGGATATGGCGTAGCAGTGCACGTGTTCTCAAATTAGCGTCCCATATAATAATAGTAATAAAGGACCGGCACTCACGCTTGAAATCTTGCAAATATTTCTTTATTGCCACATATCTGTATCAGTGACATGTTTCGGCACAAGCTGTGCCTTTTGTCAAACATTGAAAAACTCCCAATACAAAGCAATTTAAATAACCCGCCAAACAACCAGGTGCTGACGTCATGTAACCATGACGCTGAGATAAACAATCAAAAATGAAAGCAAATAAAAAAAATATCAGATGAAATATCTCAATGTCCAGAATAGTGTCTTTGTTTATGGTACAGATCAAATTGATTCAATTCCGCTGTTGAAAATAATGGTACAAGATAGAAATATAACTTACATAAAAAATTACAAAAAAACAATTGAGCTCATAGTCGCGATTAAGTCGATCCAAGTCGATGGATCCTAGGATGTATTCACTGATCTAGTGTGATAAAAGGCACTCATGTAACTCCCACATACAGGAGAACCAATACCTATACTTGGCCTTTTCACATGTGATAGTAAATTCATTATTTACATTCTTAAATGCCCATGTGGCATACTGTACATTGGCGAGACGTCCACTCGCATGAAGGGAAGGGTAATTTATTGTTACCTATACCATATCATTTTCATCAATATAAACACACAATTGCAATTTCAGATCATTGAAAGTGTATCACAACCACGCCGCTGAGGCGTCAGGAACAAACTACTGATCAAGCGTGAAGCTTTCTGGATCCATCTACTCCAAATGTTGGAACCGATGGGTCTTAGGCTGCTTTCACACTCGCATTTGGTGCGGATCAATCATGGATCTGGACAGACGGATCCGTTCAGATAATACAACTGCATTCATCCGTTCAGAACGGATCAGTTTGTATTATCTTTAACATAGCCAAGACGGATCCGTCTTGAACACCACTGAAAGTCAATAGGGGACGGATCCGTTTTCTATTGTGTCAGTGAAAACGGATCCGTCCTGACACACAATGTAAGTCAATGGGGACGGATCCCCATTGACTTACATTTAGTGTCAAGACGGATCCGTTTGGCTCAGTTTCGTCGAGCAGTGTTTTGGTGTCCGCCTCTAAAGCGAAATGGAGGCGGAACGGACGCAAACTGAGGCATTTTGAGCGGATCCTTATCTATTTAGAATGCATTAAGGGCAAAACTGATCAGTTTTGGACCGCTGGCGAGAGCCCTGAACGGATCTCACAAACGGAAACCAAAACGCCAGTGTGAAAGTAGCCTTAATCGCAACTAGGAGCTCAATAATTTTTTGTAATTTTAACATTTTCATTAATGTAAGTTATATTTCTAACTTGTACCATTATTTTCAACAGCGGAATTGACGCAATTTGATCTGTACCATAAACAAAGACACTATTCTGGACATTGAGATATTTAATCAGATTTTTTTCTTTGCTTTCATTTTTGATTGTTTATCTCAGCGTCATGGTTACATGACGTCAGCACCTGGTTGTTTGGCGGGTTATGTAAATCGCTTTGTATTGGGAGTTTTTCCCTGTTTGATTTGTTAGATACAGATATGTGGCAATAAAGAAATATTTGCGAGATTTCAGGCGTGAGTGCCAGTCCTTTATTACTACTGTTATGTGGAATGGGTCACGCTGATGCTGTTACCTTTGGACGTTACATGGTTCCCCAGAGACGGCAAATTTTTGCAAGTTACTCAGCAGCACATCACATCCCTGGTTTATGAGGGGGCACATCTAGAAGAAAGAAGAGGTGGCTCAGTAGGGACAGTAAAAGAAATATCTGGAGGTAGTCAGAGAATCTAGAAGGGGAAACACTGACTGCTAGAAAATGGGTTGGGCTGTGACAACCTTGTACATGATTAAAATAAAGGCAGGTTGTCAGCATGCAATAACTTATGACGGGGGCTGGATCTTTCTATGAAGCCCGGGTGACTATGTGACCAACTGCTTTATGTGATCTACTTTATGACCAAGAAATACGATTTTAAAGGGGTTGTCCCATCTCAGACATTGATGGCATATCACTAGGATATTCCATCAAAGAGGTCAGGGACCCACATCTATGACCAACGCCTGTCTCCAGAACAAGGCCCCTGAAGTGGAGGAGAGCACACCAGGTATGCAAGGGTGCTCTGCTCTCCATTCACTGCTATGGGAGTTCCGAAAATAGCCAAGTGAGCGCGATCAGCTACTTTTGGAAGTCCCATAGTAGTGAATGTGCCCTGATGTGCTCTCCTTCACTTCGGGGGGGGGGGGGGGGGGGTCCTTTTGGAGATAGAAGCAGGTGTCAGAGGTGGGATACCTCTTTAAGTGCAAAACTGGATAAAGTATGAAGAAAACAGCATGTGGGTATGTGTGTAATGATGAGCCTGGCTGACACAGAAAAAAAAACAGCACACAGTGGTAGAAAATGTAATGCTGACAGGCCTGGCATGAACCTACCTCTTTCATACGCGCTGCACTAAAAGACGGGGTTAGGACGCTGCGCACACGTTTCCAGTGCTCATCGCGGAGGCAAAGGAGACTGTCGCTCATTGGCTTGGTCGCCAGGTTCATCTTCTGCAGGGATCAGATTAGGAGGACGTGATACAATTGACACTCTCAGAAGCATAAATGATAAGTGGCTCCATTCTTCCTATATTACTGCCACTAGAGAACAATATGTACAGGTGATTATCAATAAATTAGAATATAATTAAAAAGTTAATATATTTCAGTAATCCATAAATAAAATGAAACATATATACATTCATTACAGACAGAGTGATGTATTTCAAGCTTTAAAGGGGTTGTCTCATCATGGACAATGGGTGCATAACACTAGGATATGCCCCCATTGTCTTAAAGGTGCCACCGCTGGGAGCCCCACCTATATCGAGAACTGAGCCCTGCAAGTGAAGGAGGGCGCACTGCGCATGCGCAGCCGCCCTCCATTCATTTTCTATGGGCGCTGGCTAAGCTTTTTCCGTCAGTCCCATAGAAATGAATGGGAGCGGGGGCCGCGCACGCGAAGTCCTCCAGCCACCACCTTGCCAGCGGTGGGACCCGCACCTATAAGACAACGGGGGCATATCCTAGCAATATGCCCCCATTATCAATGATGAGGCAACCCCTTTAACTTCTATTAATGTTGAGGAATATGGCTTACAGCTAATGAAAACCCAAAAGTTAGTATCTCAGAAAACTAGAATATTATATAACAGTGATGGCTAACCTCCAGCACTCCAGCTGTTGTAGAATTATGACTCCCAGCATGCTCCATTCATTTCTATGGAGTTCTGACAACCGCTAAGCAAGTGTGCATCTTGGGAGTTGTAGTTTTACCACAGATGGAGTGCCGGAGGTTAGCCGTCACAGTTATATAAGACCAATTCAAAACTATTTTTAATACAGAAATATTGACCTACAGAAAAGTATATACAGTATATGCATTCAATACTTGGTTGAGGCTCCTTCTCCATGAATAAGTGCATCAATGTGGAGTGGCATAGATCAGCCTGTGGCACTGCTGAGGTGTTATGGAAGCCCAGGTTGCTTTGAAAGTGGCCTTCAGCTCGTCTGCATTGTTGGGTGTCTCATCTTCTTCTTGACAATACCCCTTGGATTTTCCAAGGGGGGAAAAAGGTCAGGGTGAGTTTGTTGGCCAATCAAGCACAGTGATACTGTGGTTATTAAACCAGGTATTGCTACTTCTGGCAGTGTGGGCAGGTGCCAAGTCCTGCTGGAAAATGAAATCAGCATCTCCATAAAGCTTGTCAGCAGAGAGAAGCATGAAGTGCTCCAAAATCTCCTGGTAGACGCCTGTGCTAACTGTGGACTTGATATAACAGTGGACCAACGCCAGCAGATGGCATGGCTTCCCCAAACCATCACTGACTGTGGAAACTTCACACCAGACCTCAAGCAACTTGGATTGTGTGCCTCTCCACTCTTCCTCCAGACTCTGGAACCTTAATGTTCAAATAAAATGCAAATTGACTTTCATCTGAAAACAGGACTTTGGACCACTGAGCGGCAGTCCAGTCCTTTTTCTCCTTGGCCCAGGTAAGACGCTTCTGAGGTTGTCTTTAAGTCATGATTGGCTTGACAAAGAAGATGTAGCTCATGTCCTGGATACATCTGTGCGTGGTGGCACTTGAAGCATGACTCCAGCCGCAGTCCACTTCTTGTGAATCTTGACAATCCTTTCAAGGCTGTGGTTATCCCTGTTGCTTGTGCGCACTTTTCTATCACACTCAACTTTCCATCAATATGCTTGGATACAGCACTCTGTGAACAGCCAGCTTTTTATACCCTCCTTGTGTCAATGACTGACTTCTGGACAACTGCAAAGTCAGCAGTCTTCCCCATGATTGTGTAGCCTGCTGAACAAGACCAAGAAGGGACCACTGAAAGGCTTACGAAACCTTAGCAGGTGTTTTCTGTTGGCAGGCTGATTACAGTGTGACACCATGAGTCTACAATATTGAACTTTTTCACCATATTCTAGTTTTACTTACATTAGCTGTAAGCCATAATCAACATTAAAAGAATTTGAAATAGATCATTCTGTGTGCAGTGAGTCTAATATATGAGTTTCAGTTTTTGAACTGAATTACTGAAATAAATTAACTTTCCCATGATACTGTAATTTATTGAGATGCACCAGTATGATGCTCCTACTCAGCTCAGGAGCAGCCTAATACAGTTCACAGAGAATTGTCTAAATTGGATACAATTGTAGCAAATCCTCAGGATTGTTCATCCCCTGGAGGCAAACATTCATGTTTCCATTCACTGACAGCAAGCAGAACTTACCATCCTGTTAGTAAAGTTCAAAAAGTCTTTCTGAAGAACCTGCTTAACGGCCTCCGGGTCAGACAAGAGAACCATCGGACGTCGTCCCAAGTAATACCTATATAATATTCAGATAGAATACGCTCATAGTCGGGTATACAAGGCACTCTGCTGCACTGCATTATGGGAAACGTATTTCCTGGTGTGAACACAGCATGTCCTGCAATGACTTACAGCAGAGCATGATCATGTACAGACACTGAACCCAAAGGGACCAATGAGATTCTACAGCCTGAGCACGAAGAGACGCAAAGAGAATTTCAATGAAGCTCTGAGTGCGACTGGAGTAGAACTTACAAGACCAGTAAAGCAAGAGGATCGGACTACAACGTACTTCACTTACCCAGAGATAGGTCCGTACTTCTTCAGAATCTGACTGGATCCTTCCCAGAAGCCCTTGGAAATTATATTAAGATTTACAGTTACTAAGCAGAGTAGAGGAAAACCAGCTTAGAAGAGCAGCAACTCCCATCATCTTACCTTCCGGAACAGCAACACATTCCCAATGAACGGAGTCGGCTTAGGATGTCTTATCCCCATTTTCTGCAACTGGGAGAAAGCCGATATAGAATACCTGCAGGAGAAGCGGCCATTAAAGAATTCAATCCAGGAACCTCCCCATCCTCCATAAAACCCAGTCATCATACGGTTAATTATATATCATGGACATAACCCTGTAGGCTAGCTGCACATGTCGAAAAACTGCAGCGTAATACAGTAACGGCAAAGCGTATGAGATTGGACAAATCTCCTGCATACTTTGCTTTTCTCTTCTGTGGGGAATAGGACCGCCGTGAGGATTTTGAATCTTGCAGCATGTTGTTTTTTTGCCGATTTTAGTGCAGATTTCACCCTCTGCAATGCAATGGTTGAGATCAGGGAAAAACCACATCAAAATCCACAACATTAGTCCTCAAGTAGCACATGCGGATTTTGGTGCGGAAACACTGAGAAATCCGCACGAAAATCCGTGCAGAATTTCTGTTTTCAAATTTGCCTCTGTGTGCAGACACCCTTCGGGATTCAATTTTTTCATGTGGATTTTGAAACAGAAAAGCTGCAGTGTAATACAGTACAAGTAAAGTGAATCCGATTTGACAAATCTCATCTACGCTTTTCTTTTCTTTAGGCCCCATTCACACATCAGTGTTCGGTCAGTGATTTCCATCAGGGATTGTGAGCCAAAACCAGGATTGGAGCCTCCACAGAAATAAAGTATAAGGCCTTTTTCACACAACCGTATGGCTTTTGCAGTGTTTTGTGGTCCTTTTTTCACGGATCCGTTGTTCAGTTTTTTTTGTTTCCGTTTCTGTTCCGTTTTTCCGTATGGCATATACAGTATACAGTAATTACACAGAAAAAATTGGGCTGGGCATAACATTTTTCGTGAATGGAGCCACGGAACGTGATTTGCGGGCAATAATAGGACATGTTCTATCTTTCAACAGAACGGAAATACGGAAATGGAAGGCATACGGAGTACATTCCGTTTTTTTTGCGGAACCATTGATGCAAATTACTGACCAAACACGGACGTGTAAATGAGGCTTTAGTGGGTAAATTGACCTGCCATGTAGATTTAGAAACCCGCAGCATGTCAACTGTTTGTGTGTTTTTTCTGTGCAGATTTTACCCTTTGCGATACAGAGAATGAGATCTGCGGCAAAATCTGCATCAAATCCGCACCAAAAACTGCAAGTAACTTGATGTGGTGCAGAAACAGAAATATGCAAGAAAATTCATTCTGAATATTTGTTAACCCGCACCCGTGTGCTGGCATCCTAAAAACTGCACACAAAATGCACCAAAACCACAGAAAATAGTGCAAATTTTGGTGCAGTTGTGGTGCGGATTTCATGCTGATTTCCTACATACAAATCCGCATTGGGCACAGGTACTCTTAAAGTCGTTTTTTTTCTGTCTTCCACAGTACCCTGCTCTGCAACATGGCACTGGGTTAGACCTAGAGCACTATACATCCTGAGCTTCCTGGTGTATGAACAAAAATTCCAATGACACAAGCAAAGCAATAACAAAGAAAAGTGTATGTGTATAGTCTCAGGATTTATGCGAAGAGATGAGACCCCTCCCTCAGTAGAGGCACCATTGTAGATTGTTGTGACCCCTCTCCCCTTCTGGAGGGTTTACCAATCCCCTCCTGTTCCCACAGTATGCAGATGTAGAGTACACAGCATTGCCGGGGGAAGGGGGGGTGGGAGACCCAAGAAATAGGTGAATACAGACACCAGCAGAGCCGCCTCCTAGGGGGGCTCCACCCCCACATACAAGTGGCCAGTTACTGTTCACGCCCGTCTTCATGCATAAGAATCATCCAGGAGACGGGGATGGAGACAAACACTCAACTGCCTGCCCACCAAAAAAGATTTAACCCCTGGTCTGCTGGCACATACCAAAATGTCTGCAATTTCTATTACTGCTGACAACAAAGCTCCATCTAATGACCAAAAGGTTGTCACAATCCCACCCCCTGTTACTGACATTATGGAATATAATTACATTGTGGTTAGACATGAGATCCACACACCTTATACTACAGTAACAGCTATTCCATCTATTACTGCTGACAACCAGCCTCTATATCATGTCTGAGAGGTTGTCACAGCCCCACCCCCTGTTACTGACATCACTGAGTATAATAGTAATACAATTACATTGTAATCAGACATGAGATCCACACACCTTATACTACAGTAACAGCTATTCCATCTATTCCTGCTGACAACCAGCCTCTATATCATGTCTGAGAGGTTGTCACAGCCCCGCCCCCTGTTGCTGACATCACTGAATATAATTACACTGTGATCAGACATGAGATCCACACACCTTAGGCTACTTTCACACTAGCGTTCGGGCGGATCCGTTCTGAACGGATCCGCTCATATTAATGCAGACGGTGGCTCCGTTCAGAACGGATCCGTCTGCATTAAAATGGCAAAAAAAAGCTAAGTGTGAAAATAGCCTCGGACGGATCCGTCCAGACTTTCAATGTAAAGTCAATGGGGGACGGATCCACTTGAAGATTGAGCCATATTGTGGCATCTTCAAACGGATCCGTCCCCATTGACTTACATTGTAAGTCTCGACGGATCCGCACGGCCAGGCGGAGACCCGAACGCTGCAAGCAGCGTTCAGCTGTCCGCCTGTCCGTGCGGAGGCGAGCGGAGCGGAGGCTGAACGCCGCCAGACTGATGCAGTCTGAGCGGATCCGCTCCATTCAGACTGCATCAGGGCTGGACGGAGGCGTTCGGGTCCGCTCGTGAGCCCCTTCAAACGGAGCTCACGAGCGGACACCCGAATGCTAGTGTGAAAGCAGCCTTATACTACAGTAACAGCTATTCCATGTATTACTGCTGACAACCAGCCTCTATATCATGTCTGAGAGGTTGTCACAGCCCCGCCCCCGTTACTGACATCACTCACCAGTATAGTAATCCTAGCAATCCTGCAATAAGGGCAAAGGTTACTTTAGTGTCGTCCAGTCCATCCACCCAGGACTCCTCCATTCCTCCTGTGTCCTACAGTCAGTTCCTGTGAAAAATAATGCACATTTCAGCAACAGGCAGCATGTCCAGGGAGCGACGGCAGCCCCCACGGGATGAGGCGGGGTGTCTCATAAATATTTATTTATTACGTTCCTTCTCGTGCAGGAAAACGGAATAAACACTGAATATGATGAAGTTATCATGAGCAGACTGCCCACCACACATAGTACCACTTCCTCTCCACCGATAACACATAGAAAACCAGGACGACTGGCTGGATATGATAAAGAACACGCCATCATATGGCACACAGGACAACTCTACTAATCAGTCTTCTGTAGACACCAATGCATATTCATCGCCCCAAAGACTCTTCATGGATCACAAGTTACAGCAAAAAGTATAATGAGCTACGATCCTAAACTAGGATGAACATGTATCTTTCCTTGTACTGTGTCCACTAGATGTCCCTGCTCTGATCCACACAAGCTATTGAAAAGTACACCCAGTGTACAGTGCAGGAGAAGTGGTACTGTGCAGTGTCCATATATACAGAATAAGAGCAGATACTGAGAATTACACCCAGTATATAGGACAAGAGAAGCGGTACTGTGCAGTGTCCATATATACAGAATAAGAGCAGATACTGAGAATTACACCCAGTATACAGGACAGGAGAAGTGGTACTGTGCAGTGTCCATATATACAGAATAAGAGCAGATACTGAGAATTACACCCAGTATATAGGACAAGAGAAGCGGTACTGTGCAGTGTCCATATATACAGAATAAGAGCAGATACTGAGAATTACACCCAGTATACAGGACAAGAGAAGTGGTACTGTGCAGCGTCTATATATACAGAATAAGAGCAGATACTGAGAATTACATCCAGTATACAGGACAGGAGAAGTGGTACTGTGCAGTGTCCATATATACAGAATAAGAGCAGATACTGAGAATTACACCCAGTATATAGGACAAGAGAAGCGGTACTGTGCAGTGTCCATATATACAGAATAAGAGCAGATACTGAGAATTACACCCAATATACAGGACAAGAGAAGTGGTACTGTGCAGTGTCCATATATACAGAATAAGAGCAGATACTGAGAATTACACCCAGTGTACAGTGCAGGAGAAGTGGTACTGTGCAGTGTCCATATATACAGAATAAGAGCAGATACTGGGAATTACACCCAGTATACAGGACAGGAGAAGTGGTACTGTGCAGTGTCCATATATACAGAATAAGAGCAGATACTGGGAATTACACCCAGTATACAGGACAAGAGAAGTGGTACTGTGCAGTGTCCATATATACAGAATAAGAGCAGATACTGAGAATTACACCCAGTATACAGGACAAGAGAAGTGGTACTGTGCAGTGTCCATATATACAGAATAAGAGCAGATACTGAGAATTACACCCAGCATACAGGACAGGAGAAGTGGTACTGAGCAGTGTCCATATATACAGAATAAGAGCAGATACTGAGAATTACACCCAGTATACAGGACAAGAGAAGTGGTACTGTGCAGTGTCCTTATATACAGAATAAGAGCAGATACTGAGAATTACATCCAGTATACAGGACAGGAGAAGTGGTACTGTGCAGTGTCCATATATACAGAATAACAGCAGATACTGAGAATTACACCCAATATACAGGACAAGAGAAGTGGTACTGTGCAGTGTCCATATATACAGAATAGGAGCAGATACTGAGAATTACACCCAGTATACAGGACAAGAGAAGTGGTACTGTGCAGTGTCCTTATATACAGAATAAGAGCAGATACTGAGAATTACACCCAGCATACAGGACAGGAGAAGTGGTACTGTGCAGTGTCCATATATACAGAATAAGAGCAGATACTGAGAATTACACCCAGTATACAGGACAAGAGAAGTGGTACTGTGCAGTGTCCTTATATACAGAATAAGAGCAGATACTGAGAATTACATCCAGTATACAGGACAAGAGAAGTGGTACTGTGCAGTGTCCTTATATACAGAATAAGAGCAGATACTGAGAATTACATCCAGTATACAGGACAGGAGAAGTGGTACTGTGCAGTGTCCATATATACAGAATAAGAGCAGATACTGAGAATTACACCCAGTATACAGGACAAGAGAAGTGGTACTGTGCAGCGTCTATATATACAGAATAAGAGCAGATACTGAGAATTACATCCAGTATACAGGACAGGAGAAGTGGTACTGTGCAGTGTCCATATATACAGAATAAGAGCAGATACTGAGAATTACACCCAGTATACAGGACAGGAGAAGTGGTACTGTGCAGTGTCCATATATACAGAATAAGAGCAGATACTGAGAATTACACCCAGTATACAGGACAAGAGAAGTGGTACTGTGCAGTGTCCATATATACAGAATAAGAGCAGATACTGAGAATTACACCCAGCATACAGGACAGGAGAAGTGGTACTGAGCAGTGTCCATATATACAGAATAAGAGCAGATACTGAGAATTACACCCAGTATACAGGACAGGAGAAGGGGTACTGTGCAGTGTCCATATGTACAGAATAAGAGCAGATACAGAGAATTACACCCAGTATACAGGACAGGAGAAGTGGTACTGTGCAGTGTCCATATATACAGAATAAGAGCAGATACTGAGAATTACATCCAGTATACAGGACAGGAGAAGTGGTACTGTGCAGTGTCCATATATACAGAATAAGAGCAGATACTGAGAATTACACCCAGTATACAGGACAAGAGAGGTGGTACTGTGCAGTGTCCCTATATACAGAATAAGAGCAGATACTAAGAATTACACCCAGTATACAGGCACAGGAGAAGTGGTACTGTGCAGTGTTCCTATATACAGAATAAGAGCAGATACTGAGAATTACACCCAGTATACAGGACAGGAGAAGTGGTACTGTGCAGTGTCCATATATACAGAATAAGAGCAGATACTGAGAATTACACCCAGTATACAGGACAAGAGAAGTGGTACTGTGCAGTGTCCATATATACAGAATAAGAGCAGATACTGAGAATTACACCCAGCATACAGGACAGGAGAAGTGGTACTGAGCAGTGTCCATATATACAGAATAAGAGCAGATACTGAGAATTACACCCAGTATACAGGACAGGAGAAGTGGTACTGTGCAGTGTCCATATATACAGAACATTTCCATAGTTTACTTACCTTTATAGAACAGTCGCAGTCTGTGTGTAAGGGTTAACGTGTGCCGGGTGTGATACCCGAGGAGTCACTGTGTACGGAACTGTCTGTCAGGCTGTCATAACAGATCTGGGGCAGTATGGTGAGGGGGCGGTCGGATCATGCAGACACCTGGAAGATTGCATCTCACAGACCGGTAGACTTTGCCAAAAATCTGAAGCCAAGGAGTCATTTTCAGTACCCTGACTAATCAGGTAATCCAAGGTGAGTTACGCCCGACATGTCTGCTTTACACAGAAGCATCGATAAGACACAATCGCTATGAACGCTGCTTCCACCATCCAAATGAACTAGAGGTGTCACAAGGTTGGAAGGGAGATCTGCCCTGAAAATGGAGACCTTCCAAAACCTCCCAAATTCTAGTACGCTAAGCGTGCTTCGGCATGTTCATGTTTATAGAAGGTTATGAATCTATTGTTCTAAAGCAGGCACTATTCACTACGTGTTGTAATACAGTGCTTATACATGTCAGACCATCTGCCTGTCAGAAAGAACATCTTCTGGGAGATCAGAGACGTCTCCATATTATAAACCAATGCCTTGCCAAGAGATTAGATAAACACCACTGAAAACCTTCATACCAGTAATCAAAACCTAGCGGAAAAAAACTAGAATGAGTGATGAATGTCAAAGAATATTCTAATGCCTTATTTTGTTGCCGTACATTATGCTTAGCTTTGCCCATCTTATAAGCTCCAGTCACATCCAGAGCTGCATTCACATTCTGGCTTTTGTTATATTGTATTATTGTTGAGTTACTTCCAGAGCTGTATTCTTAATTCAGTCCATAAACACAGTGCTGTATTGTGAAAAATGAAGGTTACCTATTGGCATGTGTATAGATAGGTCAGGAGAGATAGTGATTAACAAAACAAGCATTCGAAGGACGTGCATATGGCCAGCCTTAACACACTACTCACAAAAAGTGGGTATTTGGCTTTCAGGTGAAATTTATGGAAAATATATAGAAGTTCACGCTACACTGATATATCATGACAGTAGGCCATTTAAGTAGAAGCAGCAATGGTGATTTCCTCATCTCAAACAATTTATGGAAACAAAGGCCAACCCCAGTGGTGGGTATACCCCCACAAAAATGTCAGTCTCAATAACTTGTCATGTGGCCTTAAGCATCTGTTACAGCTTGACAACGTCTCATGCTGTTCACAAGTCACCTTATTGTCTGCTGAGGCATGGCACCCCCCTCTTTTGAAGGGCGGCCCACAGGTCATTGAGGTTCTGGGGTACAGAGTTATGAGCCTCTACACGGCGACTCAACTAATCCCATAGGTTTTCAATAGGATTCAGTTCTGGAGAAAGTGCAGGCCACTCTATTTTAGGTTCCCCAGTCTCCAGCAGCTGTTCCCTAATGATGTGACCTCAATGAGCTGGCGCATTATTGTCCATGAAGATGAAATTAGGCCTTGTCGCATTGTCTTAAAGGTGCGGGTCCCCCCACTGGAACCCACACTTATATAGAGAATGGAGCCCCGAAAGTGGTGGAGGGTGCACTGCGCATACGCAGCCGCCCTCCATTTTCTATGGCTGAGCACTGGCTTGGCTATTTCCGTTGAGGTCATAGAAGTGAATGGGAGTGGTGGGCGGTCATGTGCGGTACGCTCCCATTCACTTCTATGGGGAGAGCCCTTGGTGGTGGCCAGATCGGAGTCCTCCAGCCACCACTTTGCGGGGCTCCATTCCCGATATAGGGGCAGATCCCAGCGGTGGGACCCACACCTCTAAGACAATGGGGGCATATTCTAGCGAAATGCCCCCATTGTCTGTGATGAGACAACCCCTTTAAGTTCACCTGTAAAGGTTAGAGTGCATTTTAGGTTCATCCTGAAATTTCACCCACAAGCCAAATATCCCTAACTTTTTGGCCTCTTTCACACGGGCGTCAGTTTTTTTTCCCGGATAAGAGGCGGGTGCGTTGCGGGAAAATGCGCAATTTTTCCGCGCGAGTGCAAAACATTGTCATGCGTTTTGCACTGAAAAATCGTGCAGGTTTGGTACCCAAACCCGAACTTCTTCACAGAAGTTCAGGCTTGGGATTGATGTTCTGAAGATTGTATTGTATTGTATTGTATTATAACCATGTTATAAGGGAAAATAATAGCATTCTGAATACAGAATGCATAGTATAATAGTGCTGGGAGTGTTAAAAATTTTTTTTTTTAAGTTAACTCACCTTATCCTCTTGATCGCGTAGTTCCCGGTCGGTCTCTTCTTTAGCTGTGGGCTAAATGACCTGTGGTGACGTCAGATCACATGCTCCAATCACATGGTCCATCACTGTGGTGATGGAGCATGTGATCTGACATCACCACAGGTCCTTGTTATAAGGGAAAATAATACAGTGAATAGACTGTCACATAGAACCCATCCGTGAAAATCGCACCGCATCCACACTTGCTTGCGGATGCTTGTGATTTTCACGCAACCCCATTCATTCAGTGAAAAACGCAGAATATGGCCTCATGCACACGACAGTTTTTTTTCACGGCCCGCAAAAACGGGGTCCGTGGGTCCGTGATCCGTGACCGTTTTTCCGTCCGTGGGTCTTCCTGGATTTTTAGAGGATCCACGGACATGAAAAAAAGTCATTTTGGTGTCCGCCGGGCCGTGCGGAGCCAAACGGATCCGTCCTGAATTACAATGCAAGTCAATGGGGACGGATCCGTTTGACGTTGACACAATATGGTGCCATTTCAAACGGATCCGTCCCCATTGACTTTCAATGTAAAGTCTGGAGTTCTGTTATACCATCGGATTGGAGTTTTCTCCAATCCGATGGTATATTTTAACTTGTAGCGTCCCCATCACCATGGGAACGCCTCTATGTTAGAATATACTGTAGGATATGAGCTACATCGTGAAACTCATTTCCGACAGTATATTCTAACACAGAGGCGTTCCCATGGTGATGGAGACGCTTCAGGTTAGAATATACAAAAAAACTGTGTACATGACTGCCCCCTGCTGCCTGGCAGGTGCTGCCAGGCAGCAGGGGGCAGACCCCCCCCCCCCCCCTGTTTTTAACTCATTGGTGGCCAGTGGGCCCCCTCTCCCCTGTTGTTAACTCGTTGGTGGCCAGTGTGCGCACCCCCCTCCCTCCCTCCCTCTATTGTTTTAATACATTGGGGCCAGTGTGCGCGCGCCCCCCAACCCCCCCTCCCTCCCTCTATTGTTT
Organism: Bufo gargarizans; assembly: GCF_014858855.1. Lineage (NCBI taxonomy): Eukaryota > Metazoa > Chordata > Amphibia > Anura > Bufonidae > Bufo > Bufo gargarizans. The sequence continues at coordinate 516,393,481 of NC_058081.1, read as the reverse complement.
TAATACATTGGGGCCAGTGTGCGCGCGCCCCCCCAACCCCCCCTCCCTCCCTCTATTGTTTTAATACATTGGGGCCAGTGTGCGCACCCCCCCAACCCCCCCCCCCCCTCCCTCCCCCCATTGTAATCATCATTGGTGGCAGCGGAGTAGAAGATTTTCCTACTTACCTGGCTGCTGGCTGCTGCGATGTCTGCGTCCGGCCGGGAGCTCCTCCTACTGGTAAGTGACAGCAATGCGCCGCACAGACCTGTCACTTACCAGTAGGAGGAGCTCCCGGCCGGACGCAGACATCGCAGCAGCCAGCAGCCAGGTAAGTATGAAAATCTTCTACTCCGCTGCCACCGATGATGATTACAATAGAGGGAGGGAGGGGGGGGGGGGGGTTGGGGGGGTGCGCACACTGGCCCCAATGTATTAAAACAATAGAGGGAGGGAGGGGGGGGGGGGTGCGCACACTGGCCCCAATGTATTAAAACAATAGAGGGAGGGAGGGGGGGTTGGGGGGCGCGCGCACACTGGCCCCAATGTATTAAAACAATAGAGGGAGGGAGGGGGGTGCGCACACTGGCCACCAACGAGTTAACAACAGGGGAGGGGGAGGGGGGGGGCCGCACAATGATATTCAAACTGGGGAGGGGGGGGTCTGCCCCCTGCTGCCTGGCAGCCCTGATCTCTTACAGGGGGATATGATGGGGTTAATTGTACTATCATATCCCCCTGTAAGAGATCGGGTGCTGCCAGGCAGCAGGGGGCAGTCTTGTACACTGTTTGTAGTGTATTCTAACTAGAAGCGTCCCATCACCATGGGAACGCCTCTGTGTTAGAATATACTGTCGGATCTGAGTTTTCACGAAGTGAAAACTCAGCTCTGAAAAAGCTTTTATGCAGACGGATCTTCGGATCCGTCTGTATGAAACTAACCTACGGCCACGGATCACGGACACGGATGCCAATCTTGTGTGCATCCGTGTTCTTTCACGGACCCATTGACTTGAATGGGCCCGTGAACCGTTGGCCGTGAAAAAAAATAGGACAGGTCATATTTTTTTCACGGCCAGGAAACACGGCTCACGGATGCGGCTGCCAAACGGTGCATTTTCCGATTTTTCCACGGACCCATTGAAAGTCAATGGGTCCGTGAAAAAAAACGGAAAACGGCACAACGGCCACGGATGCACACAACGGTCGTGTGCATGAGGCCTGAAGAACATGCTGCAATTTTCACGCAACTCATAAGTGATGCGTGAAAATCACTGCTCATGTGAACAGCCCCATAGAAATGAATGGGTCAGGATTCAGTGCGGGTGCAATGCGTTCAACTCACGCATTGCATCCGCGCGGGAAACTCGCCCGTGTTATAGGGGCCTTTGTGAGTAATGTATAATACAAATTAAGTATGTTTAGATTGTACAGAGCATCCTCTGCAGCAGTAACAATCATCTTTATTTATACAGTGCCACCATATTCCTCAGCGCTTTACAATTCAGGGGGTTCATGTACCAATCAAAATAGACATCACATGATTGCAGGCTCATATACAATTGAAACTCTAGGAATGAGGGCCCCACTCTCAAGACCTTACAATCTATGATGTAATGGGGGTGACACAGATGGTAAAATTGTTTTTTAAAGAGGCCCAGTCACCTTCCAGCTAATTAGAGAAACGCAGAAGGAGCTGCATGAGCTACTGCATAAAGTGCGGGGATTATTGGCAGACAATGGCTTTTGGGGAGGGGAAACGGTTTAACAGGGAAGAGTCAGTTTAGGAAACCTGATAAGCCTGCCTAAGGCTACTTTCACATGTGCCAACCTTGCCCATGTTGCGGTCCGCAATGCACAGGCACCAACTGTGTTCTGCGGACGCGGAACCAGTCACTTGAATGGGGTCCGAAATCCGCATGTTACTACTTTTTTGCAGTGCGGAGACATGGACAGAAAACCCACGGAAGCACCCCGTAGTGTTGCTCCCGCCTCCGTTCTGCACCTTCCGTATTGCAGACCCATTCAAGCAGGCCGCAATACGGGCGCGGCCGGGCAATTGTCGTGTGCCTGAGCCCTTAAGGTGCATGGGCCGATGAGCAGCAGATATTTGGGAAGGAACTGTTCCTTCCCGACAATCGGCTGCTTGTTCAGTGGAAGCAAAGTGTCCATTTACATGCAGCAATCTCCTCCACAGTATGAGAACAAGGGATGGCTACTGCGATCACTCGTCCTCATACAGCAACATTGTTTCTGGACAGCAGATCGCTGTTTGGACCAGTCGATCTGCTGCCCAGAAACAATAATTTAGCCTGCATGAATGACAGTTTCACCCGATGAACGCATGATCAGCGGCACCTTTACACGGGGAGATTGTTGGGAGTGTTCACAGGACTCTTCATTCCCTATAATCAGCTCGAATATCTGGTTGTCTCAATCCTTTATTCACACATCAATGTTTGGTCAGTGATTTCCATCTGTGATTTTGACATGGAAAGATTTGCTTCAGTTGTGTGTTTTTGAGCTACATCTGGTTTTGGCTCACAATCACTGACCCTAAGTTCAGACCTGAGCGTTTTACAGCGCGTTCCTACTCGCTGTAAAACGCTCAACAAGTAGAAACCGATGATTCCCTATGGGAATGGTTCTCACCTGGGCGTTTTACAGCGTGTACGATCGCGCTGTAAAACGCACATAGATATTCGGGAACGCGAGACAATGTGTGCACGCCTGTCTGTAGGGTCGTCGGAACCATGGAAACGTGCAGTGTATAATGGGATGGAAAAATGTATTCAGCCAGCAAAGGAGGCAATATGGACAATCACAATACATTAGTAAATGCCTTGTATTACAATCTCTACATAATAAATGCTATTTGCTGAAGTGAGACAACCCCTTTAAGGTTGAAAAAAGACATTTGTCCATCCAGTTCAGCCTGTTATCCTGCAAGCTGATCCAGAGGAAGGCAAAAAAAAAAAAAAAAAGGTAGAAGCCAATTTTCCTCATTTTAGGTGAAAAAAATTCCTTCCCGACTCCAATCAGGCAATCAGAATAACTCTCTGGATCAACGACCCCTCTCTAGTAGCTATATCCTGTAATATTATTACGCTCCAGAAATACATCCAGGCCCCTCTTGAATTCCTTTATTGTACTCACCATCACCACCTCCTCAGGCAGAGAGTTCCATAGTCTCACTGCTCTTACCGTAAAGAATCCTCTTCTATGTTTGTGTACAAACCTTCTTTCCTCCAGACGCAGAGGATGTCCCCTCGTCACAGTCACAGTCCTGGGAATGAATAGATGATGGGATAGATCTCTGTACTGACCCCTGATATATTTATACATATTAATTAGATCTCCCCTCAGTCGTCTTTTTTCTAAAGTGAATAACCCTAATGTTAATAATCTTTCAGGGTAAGTAACTGGCTCAGTGATAGAAAACAGAGGGTGGTTATTAACGGTACACACTCACTGTTACTAGTGGAGTACCTCAGGGGTCAGTACTGGGCCCTATCCTCTTTAATATATTTATTAATGATCCGCAAAACACCGGACCGGCACCCCAATAGAAATGCCTATTCTTGTCAGCAGCTGCAGACAAGAATAGGACATGTTCTTTTTTTTTTGCGAAGCCACAGACCGGAAATGCGGATGCGGACAGCATCCGCATAGGACATGTTCATTTTTTCCTTCCCTACTGAAAATGAATGGGTCCACATCCGTTCCGCATAACTTACGTGGGCATAACCCAGAGGCGTATCAAGGAGGGGGGGGGGGGGCTACAGAGGCTGGGGGGGGCGCACCTGCTGGGCGGCTCATTTCCATAGTAAAGCAGGGAGCTGTCCGGAGCTCCACTACAGACCGCACATCTAGGTTAGAGGTATCAGTGTAGTGGGTGGACAGATAGGAGCCTGGCTGCTGCATTTAGGACAGACTGAAGGGGGGGGGAGAGTTTAGGGAGGAGAAGAGTGATTAGTAATGAGTTATGGAGAAAATTAATCAAAGCAACAAGAGTTTCGGCCATTTTCACCTTGAGGAATTCTGGAGATGATCTTGAGGTGGAAATAACATAAGCATGCCAGTGATTGAATATTGGAAGCAAAGATCAGAGTGTAACAAAACATAACATAAATTAATTAGTAAAACATAACAGTAATACACTATGATAGGCAGATTGTCCATGCAGAAAATCTGCACTGTAGGTCATGTACTTTGTACTCTATGAGAATTTGAAATTTTCATGTAAAAGATGCAAATTATTTTATTTTTTTATGTGGATTTTGACCTGTGGTGCGGATTTTCAAATCTGCGGCATGTCAATTTATTTTACTTTTCCTGACTGGATTTTCTCCATTCACTTCAACTAAGAGAGGAAAACCCGCACCAAATCTGCATGTAAGTCCACACCAACTGATGCGGATTGTCCGCACGGATTTCCCTGCGAACACCTGTGGATTTCAGTGCAGATTCTCAGCACATAAATCCTGAACATGTGCATTTACCTTAAGATGCCGTGTATGCTCTGCTATAGCACTGATGGCAGAAAACTTGTGAATGCAGCTTTGGATGAGATTGGAGTATAGCATATGACATAACTGAAGATCATTACAAGATAAGTAAAGCAGTGTTGCCCCACAAGGGGTTAATAACAGGAGGCAGTACTATAGTAGTTATATTCTTGTACATAGGAGGCAGTATTATAGTAGTTATATTCTTGTAGCTAGGAGGCAGTATTGTAGTAGTTATATTCTTGTACATAGGAGGCAGTATTATAGTAGTTCTATTCTTGTAGATAGGAGGCAGTATTATAGTAGCTATATTCCTGTACATAGGAGGCAGTATTATACTAGTTATATTCCTGTACATAGGAGGCAGTATTATACTAGTTATATATAGGGGCAGTATTACAGTAGTTAAATTCTTGTACATAAGGGACAGTATTATAGTAGTCATATTATAGTAGTATTCTTGTACATAGGGTAAAGTATTACAGTAGTTATATTATTTTAGCATATTCTTGTACAGTGGCACACTGGAAACACACTAAACACTAAATGTGGGCCCATTTTGTAGGTGGTCCAAACTAATAGAAGGGAGAGCCAACAAAAGTAGTTGGGAATCAACACAAGTAGGCAGAGCCAGCAATACCATTTTGCAGCACAAAATACCACCCCACCAAAGCCAAATACTACAGGGCAGCAAATTACACTGCCCCAGAAGAACCAAATACCACCGTACACCAAAAAATTATGCAACAGCAGCACAAAATACCTCCCCTGAAGATGCCCGACTGTGGAGGCCAGCACCATATTCTGTCCTCCTACTCTAGTTGCCTCAGGATGGCAATACAGTTGAATTCAGGGCAAGAGGGCAGCTGCCAGCCAGGTACATAAGTACATGCTCCCAGCTCTAGAAGTGTCAGATCATTACTTACTTGGCTGGTGGCCATGAGGAGGGCTTAGGCGGCCCACTGGGAAGGTTTACCTGTAGGGACTGTGGCCAGTCCACCCCTGTTATGGTACATAGGAGGCAGTATTATAGTATACAGTGGTAAATCACAACTAGCTCCAGCAGGAATCCTGGGGCATGGAAATGATGTGGAACACCAAGTAACAGCAGGAAAAAGCTGAATCCAGCCACTGGATAAAACACATGGAGTAACTTTATTTCATCTTCAAAGAATCTAAGTAGGAAAACGGACACACTGTGACAATACAACTTGTGATGCGTTTCGAGTGGAAACCCCACTGTTAGTCAACTGTGGTTTCCACTCGAAACACGTTACAAGTTGTATTGTCACAGTGTGTCCGTTTTCCTACTTGGATCCTTTGAAGATGAAATAAAGCTGCACCATGTGTTTTATCCGGTGGCTGGATTCTGCTTTTTCCTACAGTACTGACATAGTTATATTATTGCACATAATAGAAGATTATTATAGTAATTATAATATTTTTGCATATCAGGAACTATTATAAAGGTTAAATTCTTGTATATGGGCAGTATTATACTAGTTACAGTATATTCTTGCACTCCGGGAGCAGTATTGTGGTAGTTATATTCTTGTACATAGAGACAGTATTATAGTAGTTATATTCTTTCACATAGAAGCATCACAGCAGTATTATAGTAGTTATTATTATATTGCAGTATTTCTATTATAAGGTGATGTTCTTGGAGCAGTATAAAGTACTGAAAGCAATCTAGCTTACAATCTAAATCTAAGTTAACTAGTACCTTATGTGTTCTGTGAGACCATTTGACCTGCCTGAGCATGCAGTGCAGGGAATGTAGAAAGAGGAACACACAAAACTTCTGCAAGTGACTTTCTCTACGCCCGCACGTCACCCTCAAGACAGCTGCGTCATGTGCCACACTCACATGAAACTGAAGAAAGTATGACTGCTTCCATTGTTGTAATAAGGAAGCATAAAGTTCAGTTTTTATGTGAAAACTATAGTATAAGTGGATATGAGCCACAAGTACTAGCCCCCATAGTCTGTAAAGTATAGGTATATACATCATTATTCTAGGACTGCACACAGCGTCTCACCTCCTTAATGAGTCACTCTACTTTAACACACATTTCATTTAATAGAGAATAGTATAACTAACAAATTTCTAAATCAGTAACAGAGAAGGAAGTATGGGGTGTCAGAGCTAGCTCAGATTCTGAGCCTGATCAAAGAACTGCTTCTAAACTGCTTCTGAAATCATAGGAGCCTCCTGCCTTTCAGTAAGGCCCATCCACAATCCAAGCCGTAGATGCAGACACCTTCACCTCAAAGGGGCCGCAAAAGATGCGGACAGCACGCTGTGTGCTATCTGCATCCGTGTGTCTGTTCCTCAGCCCCACAAAAAAAAATTTGAACATGTCCTATTCTTGTACATATCACAGACAAGGATAGGACTCCTCTATTGAGGGCTTGTTTTGCAGATCAACAATTTGCGGACCACAAAACGGACACGTTCGTGTGCATGAGGACTTAATTTGATTTATCCCTCCTATTCTATGAGCCCTGGAGAGCTGAAAACATAGTGGGAATAAGTGAAAGGACATCACAACAGTACAGTGCTGGCACACTTCACAGAAGGGATACACCCCCCCCCCCCCCCTGCTTCTGAGAGAAATGCATCTAGTTGTGCTGCTGAAACAGGGAATAATATTGCTGAAAAATAAATTAGGTAAGATGACACATAACTGTTCCTTCACAAAAGAAAAAGGAAAAAGTCTGGTACCGTGTTAGCCAATAGAAAACTAGTTGAGTGTTTTCATTAAGACAAACAAAATAAGAGTATTGCAGGTTTGAAACCTTTTAATGGCTAACAAAAATAGAAGTAATGATGTTACATAGCGAGCTTTCGAGACATCACCAGTCCCTTCATCAGGCGTACTACAAGAATATATGAAGAAACAGCAATATATATACACAATAAGAACAGAGGCATGGGAGGAATGAATCAACATTTAAAAAATAGCACCTAGCCATGCAGTATACCTTTACAAAACGTGGTGAAATAACAAGTCATTCTAAAGAGCCCACTGAATTCCAGCATGGTACTGTTATAGGATGTCACCATTGTAATAAGTCAGTTCCTGGAATTTTTAACTCCTAGATATTCCACCATTAAAGGGGTTGTCCACTTTTTATACTGATGACGTATCCTCGGGACAGGTCATCAATATGAGATAAGCAGGTGGCCAACTCCTGGAACCCCCACCAATCAGCTGTTTAAATGCAGTACTATTACGAGCACTGCCTTCTCGTCACTGTTTAACTGCTCGCCATCAACATTGCAGCAGTAAGCAGGTTTAATTACGTCGCCATCCCATTCACTTCAATGGGACCACCCTGTCCTATTCATTTCAACAGGAAGGAGCTGTCCCATTGAAGTGAATGGGACGGCAGAGTTGTAATTACATCTGTTCGACGGTGCAATTGTGACTGGGAGCAGGTGAACTGATTGGCAAGGGTTCTGGGAGTTGGCCCCCCATGATCTGATATTCATGACCTATCCTGAGGATAGGTCATCAATATAAAAAAAAGCTGACAACCCCTTTCAGAGATGGATGAAGTGGTGTAAAGCACGCCACCACTGGACTGTGGAGAAGTGGAGACATGCTCTGGGGAGTGAGGAATAACACTTCTCTGTCTGGGTCTAGTGAATGTTAAGGCCCATTTCAGGGGTCTGTGCTTTCTGGTTGCTGATTTTTTCTGCTTTTCTCCCCCATTCCCCTTCTTTCTTTCTATGTATGTAAGGTCTTATTTTACAGGTATGGATCCCAATGTGGATGGAGTCACCCTGAAGTCAGCTGTACTGAAGTACGAGACGGTTTCCTTAAAAGGGTTATCCAAGACTATTAAATGCCCTGGGTCCCTCACAATGAATCTACTTACCTGGCTGCTCCTGGTCCCCGCACCGCCGCCACTGCTTCTCCCCGTGCGCGTATGAAAACATCTGGTGTCGGGGGGGGGGGGGGAGCAGCCAATGGCAGGCGGTGACAGGAACAAGCCTTCCTAGCATCGCGGGTGATGCTAATAGCGGGAGAGAGACCCCATTTTAAACCGCTCCAGTGGAGCTCCGCGTCAGTTTGAGTGCTTAAGAGCTATAATACGGTGAGACGGCAACCCTCCCTTTCTAGTCGCGATGTTTATTGTAGGGGTGTTGTCGCCCAGCAAAGGGAACCTGTCACCAGGATTTTGTGTATAGAGCTGAGGACATGGGTTGCTAGATGGCCGCTAGCACATCCGCAATACCCAGTCCCTATAGCTCTGTGTGCTTTTATTGTGTAAAAAAACCGATTTGATACATATGCAAATGACCTGAGATGTGTCCTGTCCCTGACTCATCTCACATCTCAGGTTAATTTGCATATGTATCAAATCGTTTTTTGTTTTTTTTACACAATAAAAGCACACAGAGCTATGGGGACCGGGTATTGCGGATGTGCTAGCGGCCATCTAGCAACCCACGTCCTCAGCTCTATACACAAAATCCCGGTGACAGGTTCCCTTTAAATCCCAGGCCGATCTTTGCAAATCTGACATGTGTCACTTTATGTGCTAATAACTTTGGAACGCTTATCCAAGCCGTTCTGAGTTTGTTTTCTCGTGACACACAGTGGTAAATTTGAGTTGATATATTTCACCTTTATTTAAAAGAGAATCCAAAATTGGCTAAAAACTCACAATTTTCGAAATTTTAATTTCTCTACTTTTAAGACAGATAGTAATACCTCATTAAATAGTAATACCTCATTAAAGAGTTATCAATGAACATTCCCCATAGGTCTGTTTCATGTTGGCATCATTTTGTGAGGCTGGTTTTACACGCGTTTTTGACGCGCATTTTTATGCGCGTTTTTGTAATAGTAAACGCGCGTTTGACGCGCGTTTGTGTGATTCACTACAGTGTCCTATGGCCACAAACGCCCCAAAAGTCGCTCATGTACTTTTTGGAGCGTCGGGCGTTTTACAGCGCGATCGTACGCGCTGTAAAACGCCCAAGTGTGAACCATTCCCATAGGGAATCATTGGTTTCTCCTTGTTGAGCGTTTTACAGCGCGTAGGAACGCGCTGTAAAACGCTCAGGTGTGAACCCAGCCTCAAGGTAATTTAGGACGTTAGTACGGTACTGTATGGCTTAAAGGATATATTTATTTATATTTAACCCAAAATAAATATCACAGCCAATTTTATCCACAATCAAGTGTCTGGTGTCTTTATTTTATTTGATGATTTAATTGTTACTTATTACTTAATACGAGGTATGCTGCCATGACAGAGAACGTTACCTGCCTGACAGCATTGTGCCAACAGTAGTGATAGGTGAAGAAGGAATATTGTTATGGGGTTGTTTATCAGGGGCTGGCCTAGGCCCCTTCGTTTCCGTGAAAGAAACCTTAATACTTCAGCGTGGAAGAACTTGACAGTTGCACACAAAGCCGTGACCTCAACTGCATAGAACACCTTTGGTATGAACTAGAATGGGGAGTGTGAGCCAGGCCTTCTCATCCAACAAGTGTCTGACCTCACGAATGGTCTTGAGGATGATTGGGCAAAAAATGCCCACAGACACACTCCAAAGTCTTTGTAGAAAGCCTTCCCAGAAGAGTGGAAACTGTTTACCTGCAGAGAGGAGAAACTCCATGTTAATGCCTATGGATTTAGAAGGAGATGTCATAAAAGCTCCAGTAGGTGTAATGTGTAGGTGTCCCAAGACTTTTATCCGTGCAAGTCATCAATATTTAAGTCTCATAAAAACTCCTTTAAGAACATCATCATCACTGAATAACGTGTAATAAACCAATCGTGTGGGGGCAAGTCTAGGTAAGGAGGGATTTTCAGTCACTGTAAGCAAGAAAGTTCTCATTTACTGACAGTAGTCAGAAAACTTGAAAATCACACAGACATGATGGAACTTCGAGGGAAGTCTATTTTGTGTATCTCACCGTCTTTCATATGACCACTCTGCTGGCACTATTACAGGGGTACTCGGTTATAACAAGTTATCCCCTATCCACAGGATAGGGGACAACAATCAGATATCGTGGGGGTCCTGTTGCTGGGGCCTTCACCAATCATGACAATGGGGGATCCGGACCTGGTGAAGCCCCCCCCCCCCCCCTTTATTTTTATGGGAGCACTGGAGAAAGCCCAGTTATGACCGGAATACCCCTTTAATATTGATCGTGTAGATCACACTATTACCGGGGGATTCTGGTTGTGTCTATGGGGTGTGGCCAGTATTTGTGAGTGGGGATTGTGAGATCTTCCCCCAAAACAGCCAACTGTGACTGCGCCAATTCTCCATAGTGACGTCATTTCTGGGTCCCACAGTAAGGAGGCATTCCGTAAGGGTCACCTGGGAAGGTTTATCCTGCAGGCATGGAAAGAGTCGACACTCGCTATCTGCTGGGAGATTCTGACTCTCTACATATACTGTAGATTTCAGGGCAACAAGTCACAGAGAATGTGAAGAATGCGACCTTCACTCGTACATGGCGCCGCAGGGCGACAAGAACACAGTAAGCACGAAGAAGAAATAAATGGTTAGTGCGACTTCTGGAAAACACGGAGAGACAGAGCTACAGGCATATAGGAAAGTTGACCAGTAAGCAGGTGGTGGATGAAAATGCTTCTCATGGACAAGACCTCCATAAAATGGGAGGATGGTGATCACGTTGGTGGCAGACACAGGAACAGGTTACTGACCACCAGTAGCCAACTATGACCACACTTACTCTAAACATCAAAAACCCAATATAGGGGCACAGAAGATTTCAGTACAAGTGGCGGAAGGGACGTCAGCTGTGGCGCCATCAAGGTACACAATGATTTACTGATAAGGATGAATGTCTGGACCTTCTCTGACTGAAGAGGGCCCCACAGCACAGACTCCAAAGAACAGCAACACCTACAGCAGGGGCATATCTAAAGGCTCACGGGCCCTGGTGCAAGAGTTCAGCTTGGGCCCCCCTTCCATCAGTGCTTTCTGGCCAGGGGCAGGGAAGCACATAACCTTTGTGCTGCCTAAGGCAAAAATTGATATGCCCCCCCCCCCCCCCCCCATGCCCAATTCTTGACCTAACCCCTTCCCTCCAGTCAGAGGTGTAACTTGACCAGCGTGCACTTTCTATAATAACGGTTTCTTCTTATAAGACACAAGGGTCTTTGGGCACCCTCAGGCTCCTGGGCCCGGTAGAGACCGCTACCTCTGCAACCCCTATAGCTACGCCTCTGACCTACAGCACAAATTGTCATGAAAAGAGTTTCCCTCATGAAAAACACAGGGACAGATTAAAGGGGTTTTCCGAGATTCTGACGCTTATGATGTATCCTCAGGATAGGTCATCGATATCAGATCGTCGGAGGTCCAACTGTCCAACTTCAGCTGTTTGAAGAGACTGCAGCGCTCCAATGAGCGTTCTGGCTTTTTCCTAGGTCAGTGATGTCACATGGACACATGAAGCTCAATATCATTCCAGTGAATGAGGCTGAACTGTAATACCAAGCACAACCACTTTACGATGGACGGCACTGTCCGTGGTAAGCAGCGAAGAGGCTGCAGCGCACACTCGGTCTAGTGAGCGGGGGCTCATTCCTATGCCTAGGTCTCCATCTCTGTGTTACAGAAAAGGTACATTTAACAGAATGGAACTTTTTAGAAATGTTCCTAGCAGTGAACCTCAGCATCCAGAACATTTACATCGTGCATCAGGTTGACCCATTGCCTCCCAGCAACTACTAACTCAATGTAGGAAACTTAGGGCTCATGAACATGAGTGTATGTGCCCCATGGCCATATTGCGGAGCGCAAACAGTGGGTCCGCAATATACAGGCGCTGGCCATATGCACTCTGTTTCAAGACTTGAATGGGTCCGCAATCTGGAAGAGACGGAAAAGGTGCGGAGCAGAGGCGCAGATCGGAAGCCCATGGAAGCCCTACGGAGTGCTTCCGCGGGATTTCAGTCCGCGTCTCCGCACAACAAAAAAATAGAAATGGACGGTATAAAGTTAGATGAAACTGTCTACACCAAATGCACCATCTAGCCTGAGACACTGATTACATTTATGATTACAATCTATGGTTGCCACCTGGCCGGTGACTTACTGGCAAAGCAGGTAATTTAGTGCCCGCTTACATTGTGGAGCGCTCATTAGTTCAGCCTTTAACTAATCTCATCCATTTGATGGTGCCGGGGTAAGGACGAAACATCATCAATCCTCCAGTGAGCAGCTCACGGCGGTGCGATCAAATGGATGAGGTGAGTTTTTTTTTTTGCACAAGCAGAGAAGGGGGCATTATTAATATTGGAGGATGGGGGGCACCAATGGGGGCATTAGTAATTCTGGAGGGCACTATGGGGGCATTAATATTACTGGGGGCACTAATATTTTTGGGAGCACTAATGGCGGACATTATTATTATTGGGAGGCACATTATGACATACTTAAAGGGGTTGTCTCACTTCAGCAAATGGCTTTTATCACGTAGAGGAAGTTGATAGAAGCCACTTACTAATGTATTACGATTGTCCATAATGCTTCCTTTGCTGGCTCGTCACTGCGTGTTTCCATGGTTACAGACCACCCTGCAAACCATCAGTGGTGGTCATGATTGCACACTATGGGAAAAAGCAGTGGCCTCTCTGATGGCCAGGACTGTGGGAACACAAATAGGCTAGTGCTTTTTCCTATAGTGTACAAGTATGACCACCGCTCCTGGATTGCAGGGTGGTCTGTAACCGTAAAAACGAGCAGTGCATAATGTGATGGAAAAATGAATCCAGCCAGCAAAGGAGACAATATGGACAATCACGATACATTAGTAAGTGGCTTGGACTAACTTTATCTACATAATATTATTAGCTGAAGTGAGACTACCCCTCTAACACTTGTGTTAAGCCACGCCCCCAGGAAAATGGCAACCCTACATAAAATGTAAATCTGCCCCTGTCCCATTAACCCACTGCTCCCAGCTCCTGTTAACATATGTCTTTTGTTAACTCTTTGTCTCCCAGCTTTCATTAACCCATCATACGCCTGCAAAAGTTGGAAAAAATACAAAGTGGCATGCAGTAAGAGAATTATTCTCATCACAGAAAACCCCGACCCGCTGCAAATATGAGGCGCACCCGAGCAGTCCGACACCTCTGTTGACAACACCCCCGAGCCGCAGCAGCGCTCCCTATCCTGCCGCCCCCGGACCCTAGCCCCCTCCTGTGTTCTCTTACCTGCCACTCTCCGAATGAAGAGCAATGAGCTGCAATACCCATCCCCGCCACCAGAGGGAGCCCTTACCGCGTTACTGAGGGCCTCTGGGATACGTAGTTCTGTGCACGCATCTTAAAGACGGGAGTCAGCAACTGTGAAGACTACAACTCCCATGCTGCTCGAAATTCCAGCGGAAGCTGGAGCGAAGGATGCTGTGAAACGTAGTTTATGAAGACTAACATGTACTGTATAACTAGATAGAATCAGGGAGGTGTGAACAGAGCTGTGTGCCCGCCTTCACTTCTGTGGGAGTTAGGATAATGCAGCCTCTTATGATTAATCAGATCTCAGCCAGGAAAGGCTAAAGCAGGAATAACTGCACTCATCCTCCTCTGGATCCTTGTTCTGAGGAAAAAGAGAATCATTTCTGGTGGAGTTCCCCTTTAATTTTACCTATATTGTCCTAGGTCAGCGCTTGGAAAAGTCAGTACTGGTGCATAAATCCAACAACTTCTAATCTAGGTGGACATATCTCACTGACAGAATATAATGCATGGAGGCACATCGCACCCTCCTCATAAGAACTTCCTAGCAATAAATCCACCATCTGGGTTGGATAAACAATGGCCGCAATGCTTTATTATGGGTTACCTTAATTAAATTAACACCAGAATAAATGATCGTAAATAGTTATAAATACTACTCCAATAAATAATGAATTCAATAACCCATAAGCATAATCAATTAATTAGAACTACATCCACCCAGCTACATTGAGTGATTCTGCCCCACCAACTCAGCAAAGCGACAAAACCTTTTTTTTTTTTTTTTAAAGGGGGTGAGGGCTCCTCTTCACTCTTCAGACTGGCCACGAACCACCGGAGCAGCTACAATATAAAGGGGACAAGATTCCCGCCGCAATCACCAGAACAAATCAAATCTCCGGAATTCTCCCCCAGCAACCGCTCTCCACCAATCAGCTTCCAGGATTCTTCAGCCAGCCAACATCCCAGGACAGGAAAAAAAAAACGGTTACCTCAGAACACCTTTACAGGTACCCTAAAACAAAAGAGCGGGAAAAGAGAGAGAAGGGGGGTGGGGGGGGGGGGGGAGGCACTGGACTCTTTGGACGCGGTGGTGAAGGAGCTAGTACCCAGCAGTGGGGAGCAGGCAAGTTTCCCTACGCAAGTCTGGCCTTGAGGAGGGTCTGCCAAAAGACTCCCAGAAGATGAACAACCCCTTGAAGACCAGTCATAATAATGTCCTCTGTATTTCACATGCCGAAACCTCTGCTACAGATTCCAGCATAATAAGTGGAATTTGGTCCAGCAGAATGCCCCCATCCATGCTGGAAATACGGTGGAAGTTACTCTGAGCATATTTACCAAGCCTGTAAATACCATCAATTTAGGGGGTATGGTATCAAATAAAGGGCCAGATTTGCCATTACAGTAGATAGGGTAAGCTTAGACAGGCTGTGTAGACCTGCAGCAGATTTATCACAGGGGCTCAGGCTGGATGATGAAGGTGGCGCAGGGACGGACGCTTTTCTCTCACCCTATACCAGCTATTGGTCGGCTTAGTCCAAGACAGAATTTATTGTCACAATTTTGGAGCAAAATATCATATTTTAGGCCACACCCTTTTTGACACTTGGAGCAGAAACATTCTCTAAACATAGGTGTGCCAAATTAAGCCATTTTTTGGTGCAATTTACTCCAAAATCTAGGTGCATTCACTTTTGGAGGCTGCTCATCTCATGGGAGAACAAAAAGGATGGGGAGAAAAGTTTTCAGTTTTGTCCGATCCTTCTCCTAACATCATCTGCCGGGGGAGTTGGGAGCTCCCCATACACATTAGATTGGGGGCCAAAGCCGCCAAGAACGGCGGGTTCAGACGATAATAACTCATGTGTACGGGGGCCAATTTCATAAGAAGCCCAGGGCCGTGTTTTAAACTAGGCACTTGAAGGCACATGCCTAGGGTGTAGCCCAGAAGGGGGGAATTGCACCAGAGGGAATTTTTTATTTTTTTTGTTGGTTTGCCATTCCAATTTTTGCCTCAGCAGCTGACAAGCTAGAATCGGCATCAACAAGGCAGAGGAGGAGGTGAGAGAAGGCTACATTCATGCAAAAAAAAAAAATGTTGGTTAAAAATGGCAAAATGTTAAATTTTTAACAGATTTTAATTTCCACAGATGCCTTTCTGAGAAATGGATGTTAAAAACAGTTGCTTTCAATTGTATGGGGGCCGTTGGTCCATGAAAATAGACAAAATAGAACAGGGATGCAAAACCTGTGGCCCTCCAGCTGTTATAAAACTACAACTCCCACCATGCCCTGCTGTAGGCTGATAGCTATAGGCTGGGTAGGGAATGCCTGAAATAGAACATTTGCTACTATTTGACTTCCATTACTCATTGGCCGTAAAAACAGCCATGTGAATAACCCTACTACTATTGTTCTTGTCTTGTGAATTTTACCTTAAAGGGGTTTTCACACTTCAGCAAATAGCCTTTATTATATAGAAGTTAATACAAGGCACTTACTAATGTATTGTGGTTGCCCATATTACTTCCTTTTCTGGCTTGATTCATTTTTCCATCACAGTATACACTGCTCGTTTCTATGGTTATGACCACCCTGCAATTCATCAGTGGTGGTCGTGCTTGCACACTATAGGAAAAAATGCCGGCCCCTCTGGTGGCTATGACCATGGGAGCGCACGTAGGCTAGTGCTTTTTCCTATATTGTGCAAGCACGACCACCACTGATGAATTGCAGGGTGGTCGTAACCAGGGAAAAAAGCAGTGTATAATGTGATGGAAAAACAAATCGAGCCAAGAATGGAGGCAAGTGCCTTGTAGTAACTTTACCTACATGATAAATGTGATTTGCTGAAGTGAGACAATACCTTTAAGCCTATTGGTGGAGCAGCACTAAAGCGGGAGCTGCTGCTCCACCATAGCCACCAAGGAGGAAGCCTGTGAGCACCACTACTTGCCCCTGGCCTAAACGGATGGAGCAAATGGCCGTGCAGCACTAAGACTAGACTCCAAGTCCTCTATGGTCCAGACCTGCGCTTGTCAAGTCCTCTCTCGTCAGAGGAGGTGAGTCAGTGCTCAGCAGACCGCCGCAGCGGCCCAACACTAGTACACTGTACATTTACCAGTCCATTCTCTAGCAGTATAAGGTATATACACAGTGTATATACAGTATACTGCTGGAAAATAGACTGGTGTACATACAGTGTACTGCTAGAGAATGGGCATGTGTGTATACAGTATAATGTTAGAATATGGACTGGTCTATATACAGTATACTACTAGAGAATGGACTGGTATATGTGCAGTATGCTGCTAGAGAATGGACTGGTATATGTGCAGTATGCTGCTAGAGAATGGACTGGTGCAAAAACAGCATATTGCTAGGGAATGGATTGGTATATTTAATATACACCAGTCCATTTTATAGCAGTACACCATATGCACACCGGTGCATTCTCTAGCAGTATATTGTATCTATGCCAGTCAATTCTCTAGGCCAGGGGTGGCCAACCCGCGGCTCGCGAGCCGCATGCGGCAACTTGAGCCTTCATTTGCGGCGCGCAGGGGAGCGGTGCGGCCAGCGATTACTCTCCTCTCTGCAGCGCGTAAGTGAAGCGCTGGAAGGCTGGAACGAGGTGGAAGAGTGGAGAGGACTCAAAGCGCCGAGAGCGGGCACGTGACTCAGTCACTCACTGCAGCTCCGCCTCCTCCTCCGGCAGAGAAGGCGAAGCTGCAGTGCTTATCCCCGCCACCAGCCGCCAATGTGCCCACCCACGGCCCCACACCCCCATCTGTGAGTGTGTTTGTGTGTGACCTAATGCCCGCCTCCAGTCTTCTCAGTGCCAGCCCAGCAGCCAGATTCATCAGACCACAGGCTGGGTCTATGGGGGCGGCAAGAAGTGGCGCAGCAAGCAAGGAGGACCTGCTTCCAGCTCCATAGTAAATTTTAATAAATGTTAATGGTGGACAGCAGGGCAGTGGGCACTCAGAGCAGCAGTGGCAGGGAGACTCACTGAGGCCAGCAGCAGCCATTTTAGTCTGATTACAGCCACTCTGCAGCTTTGGCTCTAATCTGACTGAAATGGCTTCTGCTGGCCTCAGTCTCTCTTCTGCTCTTCTTTTTTTTTCACAGGTGTCACTGGTGTGTTTGAGCATATGGGTGGTCGTCTAAGCATGGGCGGTCATCTGAGCATGGGGGGGTCATCAGAGCATAGAGCGGTCATCTGAGCATAAGGCGGTCATCTGAGCATGGGCGATCATCTGAGCATAGAGCGGGCATCTGAGCATGGGGCGGTCACCTGAGCATAAGGCGGTCACCTGAGCATAAGGCGGTCATCTGAGCATGGGGCGTCATCTGAGCATGGGGCGGTCATCTGAGCATGGGGCGGTCATCTGAGCATGGGGGGGTCATCTGAGCATAGAGCGGTTATTTGAGCATGGGGCGGTCATCTGATAATAATGCGGTCATCTGAGCATGGGGCGGTCATCTGAGCATGGGGCGGTCATCTGAGCATAAGGCGGTCACCTGAGCATAAGGCGGTCATCTGAGCATGGGGCGTCATCTGAGCATGGGGCGGTCATCTGAGCATGGGGCGGTCATCTGAGCATGGGGGGGTCATCTGAGCATAGAGCGGTTATTTGAGCATGGGGCGGTCATCTGATAATAATGCGGTCATCTGATAATAAGGCGGTCATCTGAGCATGGGGCGGTCATCGAGCATGGGCGGTCATCTGTGCTGAGCATGGGGTGTCATCTGAGCATGGGGGGTCACCTGAGCATGGGGTGTCATCTGAGCATGGGGTGGTCATCTGAGCATGGGGCGGTCATCTGAGCATGGGGCGGTCATCTGAGCATGGGGCGGTCATCTGAGCATGGGGGGGTCATCTGAGCATAGAGCGGTTATTTGAGCATGGGGCGGTCATCTGATAATAATGCGGTCATCTGATAATAAGGCGGTCATCTGAGCATGGGGCGGTCATCCGAGCATGGGGCGGTCATCTGTGCTGAGCATGGGGTGTCATCTGAGCATGGGGGGGTCACCTGAGCATGGGGTGTCATCTGAGCATGGGGTGGTCATCTGAGCATGGGGCGGTCATCTGAGCATGGGGCGGTCATCTGAGCATGGGGCGGTCATCTGAGCATAAGGCGGTCATCTGAGCATAGAGCGGTCATCTGAGCATGGGGGGGTCATCTGAGCATGGGGCGGTCATCTGATAATGTGGTCATCTGAGCATGGGGCAGTCATCTGAGCATAAGGCGGTCATCTGAGCATAGAGCGGTCATCTGAGCATGGGGCGGTCATCTGTGCATGGGGTGTCATCTGTGCATGGGGTGTCATCTGAGCATGGGGGGTCACCTGAGCATGGGGTGTCATCTGAGCATGGGGGGGGTCATCTGAGCATGGGGTGGTCATCTGAGCATGGGGTGTCATCTGTGCATGGGGCAGTCATCTGAGCATGGGGCAGTCATATGAGCATGGGGCGGTCATCTGAGCATGGGGCGGTCATCTGAGCATGGGGGGGGGGGTCATCTGAGAAATCTTGAAACACATTGTGAAAAACAAAGATTGCCAGAATCCTCACTAAAGCTGCCTACACTACAGGTAGGAAAGGTGGTTTAAATGCACTTTTAAATGTTTGATAACTCAATTGCATTAATACTGTCGTGTGCACGCATATTTGTGTAAATGTATAGCTTGTGGCTCCTGGCAGTCATACAATTTTTTTTTCTGGCTCTTTGTGTCTGTAAGGTTGGCCACTCCTGCTCTAGGCGTATGCCCACCCTGGTACTGTCAGATCAAGTGCCGCTAAAGAGGTCCCACTGCACAGACCCGCCAGGCCCCACCGGCACCTCTTACTAAGGGCTCATGCACACGACCATACGTATCTTGCGGTCTGCAAAAAATGGATCGGCAAAAAATACGGATGACATCCATGTGCATTTGTTAATCTGTGTTAATCTGGAGCCACTAGCCATAGAGGTGTAGCCAGTCACTCCTTTTGTTTACTAGGGGAAGGTTCACCCCGTTGTAATGATCTTACGAGAACTGTGAGTTCACACGAGCCCACGCGCGTCCGAGTTCCAGTGGGACAGTGTCTCAGACAGGCAACAGCACCAAGAAGAGCCTAACAGCAGCTGCTTCTGAGTGAGACGTTGTCCCGTATGAACTATGACGCAGCGTGGTCTCGTAAGAACTCACAGATCTCACAAGATCATGCTGTAATTTCATGGGTGGCAGAGGACACATTTTACTGAAAACTTATAACTTTACCAACTAAAATAATTAAACACGAGACAAATCAGTTTGGGATAAATAGGTTGTGTTGCTTTATTTGGGATTTACCAAGTTATCATACCAAATTAGCCAAATATTGAATCAATAAATACCAATAAATAAACCAACCATAAAATATAAATAATTGAATAAATACTTAAAACTCATTAACTCTTAATGGACCATTAAGTCCACCCAGCACGAGCTGGGTAACCGATCACCCCCAAAATATGCAACACGACAATAAAAAAAGGAGGGGGGGGGGGCGGGGAAATGCTCCTTTCAGGGTGATCCACTTGAACTGACAGCTGGGCACCTGTGCGCTGTCATTTTATCCACATCGATTCCCGCTCAAAAACTGACAGCTGCCAATCAGCTGTTCAGCATTTCCCGCTTCAGAAACAGCTGGCCAATCCTGACAGCTGTTCCGAGCATCCCGTTTCCAGGCAGATCACTAGGGGAACCAGCCCAAACCGGATTCCTGTCAGGAGAGTCCTAGGATTTGAAATAAAAGAAAAAAAAAGGGGGGGGGGGGGGAGAAAACCTACCAGACACCATCATTTAACCAAAAAACCTTAAAATTTAATAAAATGACACCAGTGCCCCTGCCACCATGTGCCCCCCAAGCTATACGCTCTGGGGGGCCCCTACATTCTCTGTGAAGGAGATCATTACAAGGGGTATAACCCTCCACTAGCAAAGAAAAGAAGTGACTGGCCGCACCGGATTAACATAGATGGTGCCACTATTCTCGGGGACATATTTCCACAATGTGGGGACCCATATTCATGAAATAAAGTATGCCATGCTCAAGGAAGCATGGCCAATAGGAGTACATATGTATCTCACATGTTCTGATTTGTTGACAGGTCCTCTTTAAGTATGCATACATATGGGGTGTTGGCAATTGTAGCTGATGGCCTAGGGCAGTGATGGCAAACCTATGGCACGGGTGCCAGAGGCGGCACTCAGAGCCCTCTCTGCAGGCACCCGCACCCTGGAGAAAGTCTATGGTGTATCAAAATGCCTTGGACTTTTCCTGCATTCATTAGCTCAGGAAGCACTATGAACGGCACAGGCAGCGCACTGAATGTAGGCAGGCTATTAGCTAAATGATAAAGTACATAGAATATACACTATGTTGGACTATAGTATTCAGGTTAAATTGCTGTGTTGACACTCGGTCTCTAAAAGGTTTACCATCACTGACCTAGGGAGTGTTAAGGCATCAGCTATCTAAACTGTATGGATATCACTAAAGGTAACACCACTAAGCCACACCTCCACATAATAATAATAACAAATATCTTTATTGATATCTCATTAAAACATATATGACAATAATTCACAATATACTTTTTTAAAAATGGATCCCATATGTGGCAACCAGGAGGTCGTCACCAGCGACGCCGGTCAGTTTATATATATATATATATATATATATATATTAAAAAAATAAAAAAAGTGATGAAAGAATACACACCCAAACTTTCTAATTTGTCTTCCTATTTATAAGATCTTCATCACAGCTCCACGTGTCATTGATTATAGCGGGGTTGAGACCTACAAACAAATAGGAACCCAAACTCCTCCGTACATCAATCTAGGCAGACATAGGTCCATCCATATGAAAGTAAGATGTGCAGCAGATCCACAATACACCAGGAAACAACAAAATAAGATTAAAGCAACAAGAAAAACACTGCAGTGCTGGTGTGCCACCTCCGCTTCCCCGACGTACGTTTTGCTCTTGCTTCCTCCAGGGGGCATGTCGCTTATGTACTCCAACTAGGTTTAAATATCCACCAATCTCCTCCCCATACCACATGCAAACATAGAAACATAGAATGGAAACCTGAGACTGAAGGGCCAGCGGTAAGGGTGACCTCCACTTCGGTGAAAGAGGGGGAGACAACCCCGCTAAGTGTGATGGTGGGAGACGTGGAGGACTTGCCGCCGTTTCCTGAATTGGCAGACCTCAATGTCTCCGGGGACAATTTTGGTACAGCCCAACATTGGGACCTAACCCTTTCCTGCACCTGGGAAAATGTGTTAATAGTAGATAGTGAACCTCAACAACCTGGGGCAGAGTCAGTGTTTCCTCGTTTTGTGGTTCATCAGGATATGTTGTATCAGGTAAACCAACTACGGGGTGAACCTATTGAACAATTGGTGTTCTCCAAGGCTTATAGAAAAATAGGATGTGTCTGCAGATAAGAACCATTTGGCCCATCTAGTCTGCCCAATATACTAAATCCTATGAATAGTCCCTGGCCCTATCTTATATGAAGGATGGCCTTATGCCTATCCCATGCATGCTTAAACTCCTCCACTGTATTTGCAGCTACCACTTCTGCAGGAAGGCTATTCCATGCATCCACTACTCTCTCAGTAAAGTAATACTTCCTGATATTACTTTTAAACCTTTGCCCCTCTAATTTAAAACTATGTCCTCTTGTAGCAGTTTTTCTTCTTTTAAATATTCTCTCCTCTTTTACCTTGTTGATTCCCTTTATGTATTTAAAAGTTTCTATCATATCCCCTCTGTCTCGTCTTTCTTCCAAGCTATACATGTTAAGGTCCTTTAATCTTTCCTGGTAAGTTTTATCCTGCAATCCATGTACCAGTTTAGTAGCTCTTCTCTGAACTCTCTTTAAAGAGTTTTTATCACCTCATTTTGACCTAATTAGCTGTCAGACACTAGTGATCTGCTAGTGTCTCATCTACCTAACAATGCTATTTTCAAACCTTTGTGTGGATCCGTTTTACTAAAAAACAAACTTTTATTGCTATGCTAATGAGCCTCTATGTGCTATGGGGGCGTCTTTTCAGCACCTAGAGGCTCGGTCTACTCACACTGTATGCCGCCCCGCTCGTCCATCAAGCCCGCCCATCTCCTCTAGAATGCCATCCTCCATCTCAGCCAGCGGACAAATTCTCGCGCCTGCGCCGTGCGCGACTGTATTCGGCGCAGGCGCAGTGACTGTCTGAACGCTCCCTGCGTCGGCATCTCCACTGCGCCTGCGCCATGTGTTCCTCGGAGCACTCTGACATAATCGGCGCAGGCGCAGTGGAGATGTCTGTGCAGGGAGCAGTCAGACATTCACTGTGCCTGCCCCGAATACAGACGCGCACGGCGCCGGGCGCGAGATGGAGGATGGCATTCTAGAGTAGATAGATGGGCTTGACAGACGAGCGGGGCGGCATACAGTGTGAGTAGACCGAGCCTCTAGACGCCCCCATAGCACCTAGAGGCTCATTAGCATATCAATAAAAGTTTGTTTTTTAGTGAAACGGATCCACACAAAGGTCTGAAAATAGCATTGTTAGGTAGATGAGACACTAGCAGATCGCTAGTGTCTGAGAGCTAATTGGGTCAAAATGAGGTGGTAGAAACCCTTTAAAGTATCAATATCCTTCTGGAGATATGGTCTCCTGTACTGCGCACAATACTCCAAATGAGGTCTCACTAGTGCTCTGTAGAGCGGCATGAGCACCTCCCTCTTTCTACTAGTAATGCCTCTCCCTATACACCCAAGCATTCTGCTAGCATTTCCTGCTGCTCTATGACATTGTCTGCCTACCTTTAAGTCTTCTATCTTACATTACCCATATCATTGCATCAGTATTACTGCCCCGCAGCCAGACGCACCCCGGAAGCCAGAAGTATACATTTCGCCATGTTGGAAAATGGGCAAAAGAGCATACAATACATAGAATAAAGCTGGCAACCTGTCCCAATATGCCGGAAGCATGTCTGTATTACCAGGGGACATCAGACCTATTACTTATTACTACACACCATAAGTTTAAGAATAAAACATAGTCTAATATTAGTCAGCATGATATTAATAAAAATAAATATAAGAAAATCAACCAGACAATTAAAGGGAGTCTGTCACCACCATATGGCCATATACAGTGCTTACATTGTCCTATAGCACCACTATACATGAATGTAATGGTACCTTTGTTATTTTCTTTAGACTTGCAGAAGTTGGAAAAACGATTTTAATTCATATGCAAATGAGCACTCTCGTCCCAGGGGCGGCGTCCACTGTGTTGGAGCCTGCACACTGCGATGCCCACTGTTGGCACTGCATTGCTTTAACCACTGCTCATGCGCTGGTGAACGGCGCGAAACCAGCGGCAATGTGGCGTTTTCCGGTGCCTGTGCAGTAGTTAAACCGATGCCATGCCCACAATGGGCATCGCAGTGCGCATGCTCTGGCCTGGCGAGGCAGTGCACAGATGTGGGATCTGGGCCGGACCGAAGGATGACGCAAGGGAATAGGAGGGCGGGCATATGCAGAGGCTGGGGCGGGGAAACAGTGAAAAAAGGTAGAGCAGCCTGGGCTCCAACACAATGAATGCCGCCCTTGGGCACTTGCGAGTGCTCATTTGCATATGAATTATACTCAGTTTTCCAGCTTCTGCAAGTCTAAAGAAAATAACAAAGGTACCGTTACATTCATGTATAAGTGTGCTATAGGACAATGTAAGCACTGTATATGGCCATATGGTGGTGACAGACTCCCTTTAAGTGAAAGTGACAAGGTGCGAAGTGCAAGTGCCCACATGTGCAAGGTGGCACTGTGAAAAGCAAGAAATGAATAAAGTGACATGCAACAAAGTGTAACAAAAATATATAAAAAATATATATGAATTTATATCAAAATAAATAGAAAAAAATAAGATGTCATATAATTCATACCAATGCAAAGTGTGGTGTCATAATCATCCAATAAAGTGATATAGCGTTAAACTTATCAAAATAAGCAGTGAATAAACAAGACTATGTATATCAAATATATATATATATATATATATTAATGTAAACATATTTATATTAAGTGACAATAAACATAAGTGTCTTTATCCCAATCAGTCTGATCGACCCCCCAGGCACGCACAAAAGTCTGCCATAATGGAACATCATCTGTTCTTTCTTTCTCTTTTTTATTCTTCCCCTTTTTTTCTTTCCTCTTGTCCTTTTTCCTCTTGTCCTTTTTCCTCTTTTCCATTTTAATTCTCCCCCTCTCCATGTCAATGCGCCATACAGACTTTATTTATCACAGACCGCTCTGGGAAATACGTGAACAGCGGAAAAAAGGCAAAAAAGAAAACACAAAAGCACGTAAGTACACAAATTAAGATTTGTTCAAATTGGTGGTTCCAACCCAGCTAGGTAAGTATCCCAATAAAATAAGTACATATAGCCCAAGTAAAATACCACAACATTGTGGTAAAAAATAAAAAAATAATAATTTAAAAACACAGATGTCAAACCCAGGCCAGAAAAAGAGAAAGGGCACAAAACTATTTGTTTCATTCAGACCTTTTGACACCATAGTATTTATTCAATAAATCAATTTGGTCTCTCGTTGGTCTAGGATCCTTTTCCAATTTCCCACCCCATGGAGAGATGAGCACCCTATCAATCCCCCTAAACCTAAAGAGTGATCAATCAGAATTGTGTTGGTCTCGGAAATGTTTTGGAATGGGTTGTAAAGTTTTCACCTCCTGTTCTCCTTTTGCTGTTTCAATGGTCAGTATGTGTTCACGCAACCGACGTTTAAAATAAATCTTTTTACATGGGCATGTTGCCCAATAGACCACACTCACTGTCGTGCAGGTAATTGTGTGTCAGATGTTATATTTTCGGGTCTCAGATATATTCCAAAATTGGTTGTTCCTATCAATGTTGTTACATGCGACACAATCCCCACAGGGTCTGCATTTCCATTTCGTACCTTTTGAACCAAAGGTCCGACCAATTGTGGGGCCTCCATATTAACTCTTTACCAACATATCTCGGAGATTCCTCACTCTCCTATAAGACACAGAGGGCAATGAGGGCCCCGATTGTTGCGGATAAACCCGTAAAACCTCCCAATATTTCAACAGGGCCTGTCTTACCTCTTTCGAACCTTCATTAAACTCGGTGACGAATCTCACTTTTTCCTCTTTCTTCTTCCGTAGTGGTTCTCCATTGGAACTAGGGTACAGAAGGGTGTTCCGATCTGTGATTTTAGCCCGTTCATATGCCCTTCTGATGTTGCACTCCTTATAACCACATTGCTGGAAACGTTTCCATAGAATGTCTACTTGTTTTTCAAAAGCCACCTCTGTAGAACATACTCTTCTGTGCCTAAGGAACTCTCCCACCGGGATATTCTTGATAAGGTTCCTCGGATGCGCTGAAACCGCATGTAAGAAGGAGGTTAACTGCAGTCTCCTTCCTAAATAAATCTGTTGAGATCCAACCATCCCTCCCAACCAACAACCGGATGTCCAGGAAGTCAATTTCTTTTTTACTGACCTTCGAAGTTAATTTGATGTTTAACTCATTCTCGTTCAGGCCTTTGATAAACATTCCAAAGTCCTCCTCAGAGCCCCGCCATATAATCAGAATGTCATCTATGTATCTTCCCCAAAAGAGGACTTGCTCGATTGTGGGCTGGGGGTCTGTGAGGAAGATGCGCTCTCCCACAGCCCCAGGAACAAATTAGCATATGAGGGCGCACAAGACGCCCCCATTGCTGTCCCCTGGAGCTGCAGGAAAAACGCACCACTGAACAGAAAAAAAATATGTGTCAGCACAAATTCCAATAGTTCTAATAGGAACTTACATCTTTCTTCCTGAATTTCCGATGACCTCAGAAAGAATTCCACTGCAGCTAAACCGTCCGTATGGCGTATAGAGGTATATAGCGATTCCACATCGCAAGTTGCGATTAACATCTCAGACTCGAGTTGCATCCCCTCCATTTTTCTTAATACATCAGTGGTATCTTTCAGATACGACGGCAGGGTCTCCACTGGAGGATGTAAGAAGGCATCGATAAATTTACATACAGGGTCACAGATCCTATTAACCCTGACACAATCGGGCGTCCCGGGGGGACAAATAGCATTCTTGTGGACTTTTAGTAATAGGTAAAAAGTGGGGATAATTGGTTCATTTGTCATTAAATAGTTCGACTGTTTTGGTGTAATACAGCCTTTTTCACATCTCCTACTTACAATAACCTTTAGTTCTTCCGTGAACTTCGAAAGTGGGTTGAATGTGAGTTTTTTATAACATTCCTGTGTTCGTAATTGTCTATACGCTTCCCTTTCATACATGTCCGTAGGCCAAATCACTATATTTCCCCTTTATTGGCGGGTTTTATTACCACATCCTTCCAACTGCTTAGTTCTCTTATGGCCCTTCTCTCAGCTCCACTACAATTGTTGGACTGTCTCCCAGTCGAGATTTTTTTAAATTCCTTGCTAACTAGCCTAACAAATAATTCAATGTCTGGGAACATCGAGAAGGGGGAAATTTTATAGACTTAGGAATCAAGGATGTAGGAAACTCACCCCCACTTTCTTCTTGTTCATCCAATAGTGCCACCAGATTCGCAAGTGCCTCACATTCCGCCATCGTGCCAAAGTTGGGATCCATTTTCTTCTGATAAAATCTCTTAAAACTAATTTCCTCGCAAAGGGTGCAGGTCTTTTATGGCTGTAAAATGATTAAAATTAAAGTGGGGGGCATGGCTTGGCTGCCGAACAGAATGGCCGCTTGAACCTAGAGCTCTGGCACCAAGCGCTTGAACAAGCAAGATCCCTCGACATATAGCACCCTACATACCTCCACTCCAGACCCAGAACGCCAGCAAGATGCCCTGGGAGAAAAGACCTCCTCAGAAACAGGGGAAACTGGAGTTTTATTTTGATAAAGAAGCGGATGGCGTGAACTTGGCGCTCCTCCGCCATCTTCTCGGCTTACCCCAGCGCATCCACTCACGCCGCACGTGGAAACTGGCTCTCCTCGACGAGAACAGCATTCCCCTCCGTACAACAGCTCTCCTCCACTGCCACAACGGACCTTGACGAACTCCTCGTCCCTTGATAGGGTACACAAGTCACCTGCTTCATCGCAATCTCCGTCCACCAGGAGTCCAGAGAAGCAGAGACCGAGGCTTCAGGAAGACACTGCACACGAGGTAGGCCCAGACTGTGAACCAGACCAATCAGGCCACCTGGCCAGCGTTCTCCAGAATCTCCCCACATCTGACCAACTTGCCTCTGGGAACCTAATGAAAAACATGCTGATAGCATTCAGCTCAGCCCTTCACGAAGATTTCACATCTTTACTTACCCCTCCTAAATCCTCCATTGCAGAGGCTGAGTCACGAGCAACACATATTGAGGCCAAAATGGGTGAATTTGCCTCATCGCGCAATCAGCTCATTGATTCTAATGAAGAGATGACAGCAGACATGGAAACTATTAAAGCTTATTGACCTTAAAGACCGATCAAGTTGGAACAACATTACATTTAGAGAGGTGCCTTAAGATATCAGCCCATCTGCGCTGACTCCATATCTACAAGCCCTTCTTAAACAACTTCTTCCCTCTTGCTCCACCATGGATTTTACCATAGACAGGGCTTATAGAATCCTAAAGCCCTGGGGGCGTGGCCTGGTCGTCTTCAGGGATTGCTGCCTAACTGCTGAGCTCCGCCGCCTATCTTAAGCAAGGAGATTCTCCCGCTTCATCTGCACATCCTATGGGGAAGAAAACATTCCCCAGGAGCCCCTAGTATCGCTCCGGTCACCCGCCGAAGTCCCTGATGCTGGACTCTTACTTTACTCTGAGTTCAGCTCCTCCGTCTCCCGTCTGCGGCCTACTTCCAATCCGGACCTCTGAGAGCTGCGAAGCGGCAGTGAAGTGCGTGCATCCCTTGCCACTGGACGCGGCGCATAATGAGGTAGGAGACACGCTCCTCTCCACTTTGTCCCCGCTAGTGGACAAATTTGTCTCTAGACCTCCAGATAGCTGTAGAGGGGGCCCGATAGCGGTATTCCAGGGCCTCTGCGACCGGCCTAGTCAGGCTACTGCCATGCCACCGAAACTAGCAGTTAAACAACTGAAGCAGGCTGCTACACCATCACAGCAGCACCACGACTGGCCTGACCCCTCTACTGAGGCCAAAGACTCGGTGCATCCACAGATGACCACTGAGGGGGACCACACAGTGTGGGAGCAACTATCTGATGGCATAGGGGAGGGAGACGAAGAATTACTGCAGCCCTCACAGACTTCCACTCTGCTACATCAGACCCTGCAGCACCTGCCTACTAAAGATGACTACAAGACATTGCTAGCTGAAGTGAGAAGTGCATGTAAATCTGAAATCTCCTCATTGCAACAAGACTTTAAACAACTGTCTGCCCACATTGAATCGGTGGAATCTGAACATGATAACACTTGTAGATATGTAGCTCATTTACAATCTATGATCTCAGCTCACTCTCAAACTATCTGGGAAAATACCCGCCACTCGGAAAATTTAGAAAACAGAGGGCGTCAAAATAATATCCGAATCAGGGGACTACCTGAACCTCCAGCAGATGAAAATCTGCAAGATACAGTTGCAAGAAAAAGTATGTGAACCCTTTGGAATGATATGGATTTCTGCACAAATTGGTCATAAAATGTGATCTGATCTTCATCTAAGTCACAATAATCACAGTCTGGTTAAACTAATAACACACAAAGAATTAAATGTTACCATGTTTTTATTGCACACACCATGTAAACATTCACAGTGCAGGTGGAAAAAGTATGTGAACCCCTAGACTAATGACATCTCCAAGAGCTAATTGGAGTGAGGTGTCGGCCAACTGGAGTCCAATCAATGAGATGAGATTGGAGGTGTTGATTACAGCAGCCCTGCCCTATAAAAAACACACACCAGTTCTGGGTTTGCGTTTCACAAGAAGCATTGCCTGATGTGAATGATGTCTCGCACAAAAGAGCTCTCAGAAGACCTAGGAATAAGAATTGTTGACTTGCATAAAGCTGGAAAGGGTTATAAAAGTATCTCCAAAAGCCTTGCTGTTCATCAGTCCACGGTAAGACAAATTGTCTATAAATGGAGAAAGTTCAGCACTGCTGCTACTCTCCCTAGGAGCGGCCGTCCTGTAAAGATGACTGCAAGAGCATAGCGCAGACTGCTCAATGAGGGGAAGAAGAATCCTAGAGTGTCAGCTAAAGACTTACAAAAGTCTCTGGCATATGCTAACATCCCTGTTAGCGAATCTACGATACGTAAAACACTAAACAAGAATGGATTTCATGGGAGGATACCACAGCGGAAGCCACTGCTGTCCAAAAACACATTGCTGCACGTTTACAGTTTGCACAAGAGCACCTGGATGTTCCACAGCAGTACTGGCAAAATATTCTGTGGACAGATGAAACCAAAGTGGAGTTGTTTGGAAGAAACACACAACACTATGTGTGGAGAAAAAGAGGCACGGCACACCAACCTCAAAACCTCATCCCAACTGTGAGGTATGGTGGTGGGGGCATCATGGTTTGGGGCTGCTTTGCTGCGTCAGGGCCTGGACAGATTGCTATCATCGAAGAAAAAATGAATTCCCAAGTTCATCAAGACATTTTGCAGGAGATCTTAATGCCATCTGTCCACCAGCTGAAGCTCAACAGAAGATGGGTGCTGCAACAGGACAACGACCCAAAGCATAGAAGTAAATCAACAACAGAATTAAACAGAAGAAAATCTGCCTTCTGGAGTGGCCCAGTCAGAGTCCTGACCTCAACCCGATGGAGATGCTGTGGCATAACCTCAAGAAAGCGATTCACACCAGACATCCCAAGAATATCGCTGAGCTGAAACCGTTCTGTAAAGAGGAATGGTCAAGAATTACTCCTGACCGTTGTGCACGTCTGATCTGCAACTACAGGAAACGTTTGGTGGAAGTTATTGCTGCCAAAAGAGGTTCAACCAGTTATTAAATCCAAGGGTTCACATACTTTTTCCACCTGCACTGTGAATGTTTACATGGTGTGTTCAATAAAAACATGGTAACATTTAATTCTTTGTGTGTTATTAGTTTAAGCAGACTGTGATTGTCTATTGTTGTGACTTAGATGAAGATCAGATCACATTTTATGACCAATTTGTGCAGAAATCAATATCATTCCAAAGGGTTCACATACTTTTTCTTGCAACTGTATATTGTCGGAACTTTTCAATATGATACTGGGAACTCCACAACCACAGGCTATTAAGCTAGACCGGGCACATAGGGCACTTCGTCCTAAATCATCTACCACACGTTGCGTACATGACTTTTGGCTTAAAGAAAGCATCATGGCTCAAGCTTGCTTATTAAAAGCCATAGATTTCCATGGTGCCAAGGTCCAAATATATCAAGACCATTCCTGGTTGACATTACATAAGCGGAAAGTCTTGCAACCCCTGCTCATGCTCTTGAGAGAAAAGAAAATACCCTATAGGTGGGGTTTCCCTTTTGCCCTGATAGCCTCCAAGAATGGCAAATCGTCTGTCCTAAGGGCCTACGCGGATCTTCCAATGTTATGCTCCAATCTGGACATTTCTACTCCATCAATAGACGATTGGGAGGTACCTGACCCGCCACCTGTTCCAGCTCCGGTTTGGCGGGAAGTCAGGAAAAAGAGATATCGCTCTCCTCGACAAGATAAGCTACTTGCCTCTAGCTCCCATGCTGCTCCCCCATGAACTGTCTAGTGTGGGATGATCCCAACTGCCCATCTCCTGTTTCTGCTACTTTATTATGCGGCAACTCTATTGGAAGAGAAAATGTTACAGTTTTGTTTTACTTTTTTCTGCCTGTTTTCAGCTTATTTTTTGCTCTTCCTCTCTGAACACCCGATCCCTGGGAGCGTTCATCCACTCTCCCCCAAAGAGGGTCCTTTTTTCTACCCTTCCTCTTTTCCTTCCTTTTTTTAGGGAAAAGAATAGAGTGCAGAGTTTGTTGGCATCTAACTGTAGCACTATATTGATCCCTTACTGCACACTATTGCCCAAGGTTTCGACACTATGGTGGTTTTTGGATGAGTGTCTGTATTTGTTTGTGTCCTCCCACTCCCTTTTGTGTCTTCCCTCCCCCTCTTCTGTTTTTTTAGGTACCACGGTTCCACTTCACGCCTATCACAAATATCAGAGACCGCTTTTCGCCAGATGGTCCACCAGAAGAATATGTGGTATACGTTTATTAGCAAGCTTGGTGCTCTTAACCTATTGTCATAATGATTAAGTGTATGTTATTGAATGTGAAGGGCCTAAACTCTAATGTGAAACGAAGATTAGCTCTTAATGAATGCTGCTTCCAGAGGGCGGATGTGGTCTTTCTCCAGTAGACACATTTTCACAAGGAGGGTTCCTTCAAATTTGCATCTAAATTGTTCTCACGAGTTTACGCTGCCACTGCAGGCAGGATAACCGCGGGAGTTTCTATTCTTTTGTCTGCCAACTGGCCTATCCAAGTAGACTCCCATATATATGATACTGATGGTAGATATGTCATTCTCAAAGCACTACTTAATGGTGTCCCCCTGGTGTTGTGTAATCTTTATGCCCCTAATTCTGCTCAAATACTATTCCTTAACAAGGTATTCAGGAAACTCTGTACTTATTTGCCAGCGACAATGATCATTGGTGGAGATTTTAATATCTCATTCTCTGACCATTGGGACAGGCTATCTCCACATGCAGCACCAACCCCACCCGCACAACGCAGGCTTTCACAGCGGTTTAGACGCCTGATCAGAAAATATGCACTTTATGATTTCTGGAGAATAAACCACCCTACCTCTAAGAGTTACACCTTTTATTCCCATCCACACCGCACGCACACCCGCATAGATTATTTTTTGGGGAACATTCCGGCTTTCCGAATGTTAGAATCGGCAGAGTTGGGCAATATCTCCTGGTCTGATCATGCGCCTATCTTTATCAATATCAAAACATCTGGCTATCACACGAAAATCTGTCATTGGCGGTTAAATGAAACCCTCCTTGCCAACCCAATTCCTAGACAATAACTTCAGGATTCTCTTGTGGAGTACTTTGCTCTGAACCAATCTTCTGTGTCTTCCGTGTCTACGCTATGGGAGGCACATAAGGCAGTTTTTAGAAGGCACCGCATTGCTGTAGGATCTAAACTGAAAAGAGACTGTAACCTTCAACAACTCACTCATGCCATTTGTTGTGTCGCATAGTCTTGCTACAAGCTAGGTTGCGTGAATTGGAATACCAAAAAACGGAAAAACCTCTACTGTTTTCACGGCAATAGTTTTACACCTGGGGCAATAAATTGCATACTATTTTAGCACGCCAACTGCAGGATTCTAATATCTCAGGATCCCCATCAGTTATGAGAAAGACTGATGGTACATTGGTATATGATCCAAAAACTATTTCAACTATGTTTCAGGAATATTATGCGACCTTGTATTCCCTTCCACAACAGCTACCATCTGATAAAACAGAACGCCAAAAATGTTCCCACTCCTTCCTAACCCAATGCAACTTACCACAGATATCTAAAGAGGCTAAATCTTCACTAAATGCACAGATTACAATTGAAGAACTACAGGAGATTTTGAAACAACTTCCAAACAACAAATCCCCTGGGCCTGATGGCTTACCCTATATGTATTATAAGACCTTTTCTGCCCTCCTTCTGCCCCATATGCTAACACTTTTTAATACCTTCCTATAGGGTACTCCGATACCCCCATCAATTGTGCATTCCTACATAACGCTTATCCCAAAACCGGGAAAAGATTTAATGGATTGCACAAACTACAGACCCATAGCTCTTTTAAATTCTGATCTAAAATATTTACTAAAACCCTTGCCAATAGGCTTGCATTTTAGCTCCCACAATTAATTCACAAGGATCAGGTGGGCTTTGTTAGGGGCCGGCAGAGTGGAGACAACACGAGGAGGTCCATTGATCTAATTGAAATTATCAACAAATATAATTCTTCTGCACTGATATTAGGCCTCGATGTGGAAAAAGCATTTGACCACTTGAACTGGTCGTTCATGTTTTCCACCCTGCGGGCCTTTGGCTTTAAAGGAGCATTTCTGGATGCCTTGCATACACTCTATGCCCAACCAACAGCCACCATCAAATTCCCACATGCCCCATCGGAGGTGTTTTCCATACACAATGGCGCCCATTGTCCCTTCTCTTTTTTGTCCTTTGTATCGAACCTCTTGCAGCAGTTATTAGGTCCCATCCAGATATACATGGGGTTACAGTTAATAAAATTGAATACAAGCTATCTTTGTTTGCAGATGATATCCTACTTACTTTAACAGACCCTCATGTCACACTCCTGAATCTTTTTACATTTCTGGAGACCTATGGCAGACTTTTAGGTTATAAGGTGAATACTACTAAGACTGAGGCTTTACCACTCAACCTCCCCCTGATAGACTAACAACCTGAAAAGATAACTTTTACTTTAAATCGAGTGAGAACTCCATACGTTATTTGGGTGTCAATCTCACTAATATGTATTCCTCACTGTATGGCAAAATTTTCCAACTGACTTCAAGGACCTTAAAGTCCTTATGAATAAATGGATGTCACTACCGATATCCCTTTTTGGCCACATAGCTACTGTTAAAATGTCTATATTACCTAAGTTACTATATCTCTTTGAAACCCTGCCGGTTGCTGTACCCAGTAAAGAACTGAGAGGTTTCCAATCCCTAATACTCAGATTTATTTGGAACGGGAAGAGACACAGCATAGCGTGCTCCACCCCTACTGCACTTAAGTCTCAAGGCGGTTTAGCAGTACCTGATATTGCCAGGTACTATTGGCCCGCACACCTTAGGAGACTTCCAGCTTGGTCCGCACTTCTGGCGTACTCTAGATGGGATGAGATATAAAAGTTATGGATAGCCACTATACATACCAACTCTCTTTTATGGTCATCCCTACCAACAACACTCACCCGAAACTACTAGGTCCTATGGCCCTCACATACAATGTATGGCGAAACTGTAACAACGCTTTTCTCTGGCCTCTGAAAAATCATCCATGACCTCTTTCCTATTTAATCCACTGTTCCCAATGAGTATGGAGCCATATTTTCTAAAACCTTGGTTTACTAATAAACTATTCAGATTTGCAGATATTGTAGACGATAGAAACGAATATTAAAGTCTTAAGACCTTATTTAAATTGCCAAATTCCACCAATTTCCATCATATTCAAATGCAACATTTTCTCCATAGCTTATACAATTCTTCCTAGGTGTCTAAACCAACTGCATTTGAAAAATTGTATATGCTCTCAGACACTACAAAGGGACTGATATCAGACATCTATGTTATCTTAGCTTCTCCCCCTTCTCCCGCACTTGTTAGGCATGCATATATGACTAAATGGGAAAAGATTCTAGATCGCACTATTTCAGCTGGTGAATGGGGAATGATTTGGAATAGAACGGCAATGACTCCCTCCTGTACTACCCACAGGGAGAACTCATACAAGGTGCTAATGTTCTGGTACCACACTCCACAGTTACTGAGACATCTTAACCCCGCTATTTCGTATAGATGTTGGCGCTGTAAATCAGGGACTGGATCTCATATCCACATTTTTTGGGAGTGCGCCTTGATACGTCCTTTTTGGTCTATAGTGCAGGAAATCCTCTTCCAACTTCTCAATATGAGGTTTCCATTGGACCCTAGATGCCTCATATTCCCTTGAAACCACACTTCCTAAGACTAACTTTGCACATTTTGACGGCAGCCAGACACCTGATTGCGAATTTTTGGAAGAAATCTGTCCCACCTTTGCAGCTTAATCTTATTACTAGTGTTGCTGAGGATAGTAGAATATAACATTTAGTGGCCATACTGGTTAACCAGACTGATCGATTTGAGAAAACTTGGCGATTGTGGGATGAGTATTTTGACTCACGCTCATAGTCCTCAATGGTACTAGTTTTCCTACCCCTCCTTTCCCCTTTTTTGTCTTGTCTTGTGGTGTCTTCCCTCTGTACCTGTTTATTGCCCATATGGCTCTTTTGTGACAAACATCACAGTTTACTGTACACTTTACTGTTTCTTGCTAAACTGATTTTAGTATGTGTATCTTGCGGATATCTTTTTGTTATCTTTATCGATATTGGATTTATTTTTGCCTCTTTGATTATCCATGCATATAATGGACGAATGATTGCTTTCATTGATGTATTACTTTATTATATACAATACTCTAATAAAAAGACAATTACAAAAAAAAATAATCCCAAAGCCTTGCCATCTACCCGACACAACGCCTAGAGACACGCTTGCATTTCTACCACATAAAAGGCTACTTTCACTCTCACGTTTGGTGCTGGATCCATCTTGTATCTGCACAGACGGATCCGCACCAATAATGCAAAAGCTTGTATCCATTCATAACGGATCCATTTGCAATATTCTTTCAAAATAAAGTCTAAGTCAAAACGGATCCGTCTTGACTTACATTGAAAGTCAATAGGGGACGGATCCATTTTCAATTGCACCATATTGTGTCAGCGAAATCCATAACGCGATTCTTTCGATAACCCGAACTTAAAACACAAGTTCGCTCAACACTATTTATCTTCTGTTCTTCTTTTCCTATTATATTGTTTCACTACTAGGTCACTCAGGGGGATTGCAGTCTTTGACAAATGTTTTCTCTCTGTAAATGTCTTACACTCACTGGGGTTGCGAGCTACCACTACTGTGTCTCAAACGACAAATAGCGCTCTAATCCCATTACCATGGTGATTGAAGTAATGTCTCTTAATGTTAAGGGCCTCAATAGCCCCCAAAAACGCTGATATATGTGGAGAGAGGCTATTCAATTGCACGCAGATATCATATGTATTCAGGAGTCACATATCATTTCTCAAGACGCACATAGAGTGACTCACCGTTTATTCCCTCACAGAGGAGTGGTGTTAGCTTTTAAAGCCTCTACCGCTTATCAACCAATCGCCTCCAATATAGATCCACATGGGAGGTTTATAATCCATGTATGCTTTGTAAATAATATCACATACACAGTGGTTGTGGCTTACACACCCAATACACATCAAGTACGATTTTTTAACAAACATAACCAAAATGAATAAGATAAAACAAGAAAAAAAGGAAAAGTGCAACAGCACAACAGTGGGATTATATAGTGGTGGTACCCACAGTGTCAGGTAACAGTTCGTACATACCCCGTCACAGCAAATAAAATGTTCAAAATATACCACGGCACTCTCTTATCTTTACTAATTCAGTATTTATTAACCAATTCTTAGCGATGTTTCGACCAGTGTGGTCTTTCTCAAGCCTCTTGAATTGGTGAATAAATACTGAATTGATGAAGATAAGAGAGTGCGGTGGTATATTTTGAACATTTTATAAGATAAAGCAAGGTCATATACTACTATGTGGGGACTTTAACATGGTCCCTGATGCGGCGGTGGACTCCACAGCCCCCTCTAGAATTCATGGGCGGCCCTGGGTCCTCTGCTGCACAGGGAGGAACTCTATGACATTTGGAGGATTCAGGACCTCCAAGAACGTGACTTTTCCTTTTTTTCCCTCTGTACACAATACGTACTCGCGAATAGATCTTTTCCTCTTAGGCAGATCCCTGTTACAACTAGCCTCTAAATCCACTATTGAGACCATCAACTGGTCCGATCATGCCGCCATATCTCTATGCATTACAGAAATATATAATGTCAGAGACACTATATGCCATTGTAATGATTATTCAATATCCCATCCCACTTACAAAGCAATAATAGAAAAGGAGCTACGAGAATACTTTGCAATTAATGAAGGCGCCGTGTCTAGCCCTTTTTAGCCTCTGGAACGCCCACAAAGCATTTATCAGGGGAAACTTCATCAAAGTGGGTCACTGTGCAAAGAAGGAGCGAGCACAACACATAGACGCTATTACGTCCAAACTATCCATATTAGAAACCTTAAACAAATCCCTCTTTACGGAAGAACGCAAATCACAGATTAACTCCCTGAGACTACAACTTAATACTCCACAGGTAAAAAAAGAAGCTTACTTCAGTTAAAGCCAGCTACTATTCCCAAAACAATAAAGCAGGAAAATTACTAGCAAACAGGATCAAACAGAGATCATTTAAATCTAGGATCCCCTCCCTACTCCACTCAGATAATAAAAGTAAAATATATGACCCTAAAGATATCGCCAATCAAATCATGGAATACTATTCTTCTCTATACAATATGAATAAATCCCAGCAAACCTATCAAGCAACTCCAGAGGAAATTAATGCTTTTTTAGCCTCTCTCCATCTTCCCTCATTAAATGCACAACAACAAGGCTCTCTATCTCTTCCATTCACGACAACAGAAATATCCCAAATCATTTCTTCCCTACCTCTGCACAAATCCCCAGGCCCTGACGGCCTATCTAACACTTATTATAAGGCCTTTACTCCTGGTTTAATCCCCCACTTGATGTCAATGTTCTCACAAGCGTTTAAGGAGGGATTATTTCCTCAAGAAATTTAAGCTGCTACCATTTTAGCCCTGCCAAAACCCAGCAAGGCACAAGACAAACCCCAAAACTTCAGACCCATCTCTCTCTTCAATAAGGACGTTAAAATATACGCCAAAGCACTAGCTAACAGGCTCTCAAAGATCCTTCCATCACTAGTGGATATAGACCAAGTGGGATTTGTCAAAGGGAGACAACTTACAGACAATACAAGAAGGGCGCTGAATTTTCTAGACCATATTGTACGTCATAAAACCCCAGCATTTTTGATCACGCTGGATGATGGGAAGGCGTTTGACCACCTAAATTGGTCGTACGTCTTCATAGTCCTTGAGCAGATGTGCCTGGGGAGGACCTTGATTGCAGCCATTAGAGCATTATATTTGGTTCCTACAGCGAATTTTTTTGTAAACGGAGCAGTGTCATCTATTTTCACAATCACTAACGGAACCCGCCAAGGCTGTCCGCTGTCCCCACTCATTTTTGTTTTGGCCATCGAACCCCTGGCCCACGCTATCAGACTACAGCCTGACATCACGGGTATCAACTTTGGCATATCTCTTTATGCAGATGACATCCTTCTGTCCCTATCCTCTTCTCAGTTATCATTGGAAACTGCTATGCTACTAATAGAACAATTTGGGCGCGTATCATATTATAAGATGAATGAAAACAAGTCTCAACTTCTCCTCGTTAATATTCCATCACACCAACTGGCTCAATTACGGTCTAAATTCCAATTATACTGCCAATCAACATATATAAAATACCTGGGTATCAATATTACCTCATCTATCCCTTTACTGTTCCAACATAACTATTTCCCCCTTTTAGAAACTATTAAAGAAGATATCTCTACTTATGGCAGATACGAGATATCCTGGGTGGGACGAATTGCGACCTTCCAGATGATGACTCTGCCTAAGCTCTTTTTCATTTTTCGCACGGTCCCCATCAAGGTGCCATCCCACTTCTTCAAAAAAGCACAAGGCCTTCTCAACTCCTTTATCTGGGCAGGACGTAAACCAAGTACATCCTCGACAATATTATGCAAAACCAAACGAGGAGGAGGATTAGGCGTACCAAAACTAGAAGACTACTTCTTGGCGACACAAGTTAACCTCTTCGGTTGGTGGACGGGTGATACCTCTATCCCATGGATCCAAATGGAGCCCTTCCTGACTCACCCGATACATTTAAGAGATCGCTCTTAATTCGCCACCTAAATTCTTCCCCGACTGAGCTCCCCAACTTTCCCTACCTTTTAGAAGGTGCCATACACCATTGGCGCATATTTCACAATAGAAACGCACATGCAACCATCAATGCCTCATCCGTGTCCACCCTGCAATTGTTAGAACTAAAGCTCCCTGATACAAAACCTACATCTTGGAGGTCCCATGGCCTTCTTTGGATATCACAATTGTACAGTGAGGGTCAGGTTAGATCCCTTACAGAACTCCAACAAGAATTTGATCTACCGCGCACAGACTTTTACAAATACCTGCAAATATGCCATCTATTACAATCCCAGAACCCGTGTGCATTAACGGCCAATAGGCAACAGTTCGAGCTATGGGGATCCCCAACTTTACCCCTAAAAAAACAGAGTCTTAGAGTGTTATAAGGAGACAAACCCACCTTTCAAAAATCAACTCCTTTCTTGGCTTCGGACAAGGAACTTAATAATCAGGACCCATTATCCAGCTGGATACTGTCCCTAATATTCATTTCAACTACCTTCATAAGCACTACCTTGTATGAAGCAGCTATCAAAACATATTTGAGGTGGTACTTGACTCCCAATAGGTTAAGCAAAATATTTCCTGGAACTTCCAACTTATGCTGGTGCCATTGTGGAGCCAAAGGTACACTCCTGCACATTTTATGGTCCTGTCCCAGCATAACAAACTTATGGAATAGAGTAATTGATCTGGCCTCCATATTTAGTGGAATAAGCCTTGATCCCTCGCCCTATTGGGCCCTCATGTTCATGGATATGCAGGTAATCTCCAGGTCGCACAGGATCCCTGTAGCTCACCTGTTCATAGCCACTAAGCTTAATATTACGAGACATTGGAAGTCAACAGAGACCCCGTCCCTGTCAGAGACTATCTTCCGGGTGCAGCAAAACTGTATTTTTGAAAAAATAATGGCATATTACTGTAGGGACCAGAATTCGGGAAGATTCCACTCTCACTGGCAAGCATGGCTTGAATTCAGACCTGTTATTCCCCCAATAGGTACCGCAATAGATCAAGACAACACGTGTGACTAGTAGTAATGTTAGTAATGTTATAACTGTTCAATGTTATGTTTATGACCTTTTCTTTGGATAATAACTATTCTTTATTAATAAGAATATTGTACACAGTTGCAAAGCTCAGATTTATCTTTCTTGTAACCACTAGGTTTATGTAGAGTATGACGCTATATACTTTGTCTTTTTCCACTGTTGGCAACTGTGTTATGCTATTGTTTCTACGATTGATTTATTCACAAATCACAATAAAAATCATTGAAAAGAAAAATTAGAGGTGGGGCAGAACATTAATCCCCTACCCAAAATTTTCATCTGAGCCTCTGTCAGCACATGTTCTGAGAGATTTATTACCTGTAGTGTTTGCTGTATATCCTCATGGGTCCCTTGTCATCTCTTTCAGGCCTGTCTAGGTGTCTCTTCATATTTACGCTTACTGTATCTCTCTAAGGTCCTCATTGGGCCATATGTAGAGCCACTGGATTCACCCCCGGTTGATGTGACTGAGGAGATTGAAGCCGATCTTGATCGTGGTTCATGTCTCTGTATCTTCCAGTTATATATTCTATTTTGTGTGGCATCCAACTTGTCTCTCTGGAATTTCTTACTCTTCACAAACTTGATCTGCTTCTCCCAGGTGATAAATTGTACATCCATCTCCTTTTTTAGGATCTCCAATTCATTGACGGACAAGCGTGCAACCACCTGTTCTTCAATTGTATTTATCTCACCCTCAAACGACATCGGACATCGTATTCAATTCAACTGTAGCTTGTATCAATCCTCGGGAGCAGTTGTTACAGATAGCTTCCCATCTTTTGCAAAATTCCTCATCATCCCGTCCATAGGTGGGAAAAGTTTGAACTCTCAAACCACGGGGTATAAGATCCATAGCTAGATACCTTTTAAGTGTCACACAGTTCCACCAAGTTTTGGTTCTTTTATGTAGTAAGTGTTTCAGTTTGCCCTTCATCTCCATCAGGGTTCTCTGACCTGGGTCACTCCCAGTTGCCACCTCGGATCCAAACATAGCTTCGACTTGGGATCACCAAGTCGTATCTCTTGTACGGTAATCCATATTCAAATAAAACTCCAATAGAGTCCTTCTGTAAAGGAACAGGCAAAGAACTACATTTTGTAACTCCACCACTAATCAGTATAT
The DNA here is from genome assembly GCF_014858855.1 of Bufo gargarizans. NCBI lineage: Eukaryota > Metazoa > Chordata > Amphibia > Anura > Bufonidae > Bufo > Bufo gargarizans. The sequence continues at coordinate 516,351,660 of NC_058081.1, read as the reverse complement.
CAAGTACTATATACTCCAAATGTGGTCCTATTCAAATACTTAAAGGGCTTCTGTCACCCCACTAAACCTTTTTATTTTTTTTGCTTACTTATAATCCCTACACTGCGATTTATGGCTACATGATCAAATTAATCATTTTGGTCCTGTAGATTTAGTTTAAAACAAGCTTTTAAAATATGCTAATTACCTTGCTACCAGCAAGTAGGGCGGCTACTTGCTGGTAGCAGCCGCATCCTCCGATCGTAAAGACGCCCCCTCCACATTGTGATTGACAGGGCCAGGGAACGGGATCGTCCTCTGCTGGCCCTGCCTGTTTGCATTTAAAATCTTGTGCCTGCGCCGCGGCCGTACCTGTCTTCAATTGGCGCAGGCGCACTGAGAGGCGGCCGCTCCATCCTCAATGCGCCTGCGCCGGGTGTAGATGTGACGTCATCGTCATCGGCGCAGGCGCATTGAGGATAGAGCGGCCGAGCGAGCGGCTGCCTCTCAGTGCGCCTGCGGCAATTGAAGACAGGTACGGCCGAGGCGCAGGGGCAAGATTTTAAATGCAAACAGGCAGGGCCAGCAGAGGACGATCCCGTTCCCTGGCCCTGTCAATCACAATGTGGAGGGGGCGTCTTTACTATCGGAGGATGCGGCTGCTACCAGCAAGTAGCCGCCCTACTTGCTGGTAGCAAGGTAATTAGCATATTTTAAAAGCTTGTTTTAAACTAAATCTACAGGACCAAAATGATTAATTTGATCATGTAGCCATAAATCGCAGTGTAGGGATTATAAGTAAGCAAAAAAAAAACACAAAGGTTTAGTGGGGTGACAGAAGCCATTTAACACCACTAAGCCACACCTCCACTTAATATAAATAACAAATATCTTTATTGAAATCTCATTAAAACATATATGACAATAATTTACAATATACATTTTTACAAATTGCCATATGTGGCAACCAGGAGGTCGTCACCAGCAACATTGGTCAGTATATACAGGGAGTGCAGAATTATTAGGCAAGTTGTATTTTTGAGGATTAATTTTATTATTGAACAACAACCATGTTCTCAATGAACCCAAAAAACTCATTAATATCAAAGCTGAATATTTTTGGAAGTAGTTTTTAGTTTGTTTTTAGTTTTAGCTATTTTAGGGGAATATCTGTGTGTGCAGGTGACTATTACTGTACATAATTATTAGGCAACTTAACAAAAAACTAATATATACCCATTTCAATTATTAATTTTTACCAGTGAAACCAATATAACATCTCAACATTCACAAATATACATTTCTGACATTCAAAAACAAAACAAAAACAAATCAGTGACCAATATAGCCACCTTTCTTTGCAAGGGCACTCAAAAGCCTGCCATCCATGGATTCTGTCAGTGTTTTGATCTGTTCACCATCAACATTGCGTGCAGCAGCAACCACAGCCTCCCAGACACTGTTCAGAGAGGTGTACTGTTTTCCCTCCTTGTAAATCTCACATTTGATGATGGACCACAGGTTCTCAATGGGGTTCAGATCAGGTGAACAAGGAGGCCATGTCATTAGATTTTCTTCTTTTATACCCTTTCTTGCCAGCCACGTTGTGGAGTACTTGGACGCGTGTGATGGAGCATTGTCCTGCATGAAAATCATGTTTTTCTTACCTTGCAGACTTCTTCCTGTACCTCTGCTTGAAGAAGGTGTCTTCCAGAAACTGGCAGTAGGACTGGGAGTTGAGCTTGACTCCATCCTCAACCCAAAAAGGCCCCACAAGCTCAACTTTGATGATACCAGCCCAAACCAGTACTCCACCTCCACCTTGCTGGCGTCTGAGTCGGACTGGAGCTCTCTGCCCTTTACCAATCCAGCCATCTGGCCCATCAAGACTCACTCTCATTTCATCAGTCCATAAAACCTTAGAAAAATCAGTCTTGAGATATTTCTTGGCCCAGTCTTGACGTTTCAGCTTGTGTGTCTTGTTCAGTGGTGGCGTCTTTCAGCCTTTCTTACCTTGGCCATGTCTCTGAGTATTGCACACCTTGTGCTTTTGGGCACTCCAGTGATGTTGCAGCTCTGAAATATGGCCAAACTGGTGGCAAGTGGCATCTTGGCAGCTGCACGCTTGACTTTTCTCAGTTCATGGGCAGTTATTTTGCGCCTTGGTTTTTCCACACGCTTCTTGCGACCCTGTTGACTATTTTGAATGAAACGCTTGATTGTTCGATGATCACGCTTCAGAAGCTTTGCAATTTTAAGAGTGCTGCATCCCTCTGCAAGATATCTCACTATTTTTGACTTTTCTGAGCCTGTCAAGTCCTTCTTTTGACCCATTTTGCCAAGGGAAAGGAAGTTGCCTAATAATTATGCACATCTGATATAGGGTGTTGATGTCATTAGACCACACCCCTTCTCATTACAGAGATGCACATCACCTAATATGCTTAATTGGTAGTAGGCTTTCGAGCCTATACAGCTTGGAGTAAGACAACATGCATAAAGAGGATGATGTGGTCAAAATACTCATTTGCCTAATAATTCTGCACGTAGTGTATATATATATATCCAGAAAAAGGACGGCACTCCAGCAGGATGAAAGTGAAAAACTTCTTTTAATCGACCATACGGTGCAACGTTTCGGCTCAACTGAGCCTTTCTCAAGCTTGAGAAAGGCTCAGTTGAGCCGAAACATTGCACCGTATGGTCGATTAAAAGAAGTTTTTCACTTTAATCCTGCTGGAGTGCCGTCCTTTTTCTGGATATATTGGTTGGGGTGAGAGATCGATTCCCCAGGAGCGTGCACCCGTTTTTTCCTAGTGCAGTCAGTGCCGCCATTTTTCCCTTTGTATATATATATATATATATATATATATATAGTGCAGATATCAAATAAATATGCTTTTGATATCATACTGCTCAATTTAGAGTATTTGCAACAAGAATTGGTGGAAGTGAAGGAGAGACATCTGAAAACTAAAACTGCACTTCAGTCACTACTTAATACAGAGGAATGGAATCAGTGTGACCAAAATTGTACCCAATATCTGGACAGATTTGTTAAAGATCAAGAGGGCATTAAAAGAAAGAAATGGCTCCGTGATTCGGATGACTATGCCAGAGGAAGAATATATACCTGGCAAGACGACACACAAAGGAGACAGATGCCACCATATCGTTCTGCAATGAGGAAACAACAACCTAATCAATATCAGCAGCAACAACAACAACAAAATAATATGACAACGGCACCCATATTGGACATTGCATCAACTTCATCAATGCCTTTTTTTAGACCAGGGACCTACAGCAAAAGAACCAGACGAGGAGGGAGGAAACATCACAAATGGAGAAAACTTCAAAAACTTCAAAAATCAGAGACCGCAGAAGCAAACGACACGTCGCAAAGGGGGCAAACAGTAGGGGTGGAAGAGTCTCCAATCTCCAAACCAACTGTGGTAAATATGTCTTCGGTCTCACTGTCTGAAGCTCAGATTGCCTTATTGTCAAAGGGTTTGTCATTTTGCCCTCCACAAAGGTTGATTGGTTTCAGCTTGAGGTGGATATAGAGCGTCTGTTCAGGAATATCAAATTACAAATTTGGTTTTCTGAACATCCACCCCCAGCTGACCATGGATCGACTATTGGTGGATCTGAGCTCACTCTGGGACGGGTCAATCTGTCTCCCAAGAGTGACTTCATACCACAGATCAACCACCATACGGTTGAAACATTCATTAAGGCTGTGACATTGGATATCGGTGGACTGAAATCTAGGGTCATTGATACACCTCTGCAACATCCAAATATGACCTCAGCTGACATTAGATCATTGGACGAGTTATGCCATGACAGCAACCTCACCATAAAACCGGCCGATAAGGGGGGTGCGGTTGTTGTCATGGACATGTCCTGGTATATGGGTGAAATTAGGAGACAGCTAAATGATCAGAATGTGTATAGGGAATTGCCAGGGGATCCAAAATTTGAGTACATCAAAAAGATCAAAAATGTTTTGGACCTAGCACGTGACCATGGGATCATTGACGAGGGTGTATATAGTTTTTTGCTTATTGAGAATCCACGTACACCATTGATTTACGTATTGCCAAAAATACATAAGTCCTTGACGAATCCCCCCGGGAGATCCATTGTGTCAGGCATTGATTCGATCTGCTCACATGTTTCAATCTTCTTGGACCGCATACTCCGCACTTATGCGATTAATACACAGTCCTATATAAGGGACACTGAGGATTTTTTGGAAAAAATCTCCTCAGTAAGATTGCCCTATGGATGTCTGGTGGCATCTTTTGATGTCACCAGTCTTTATACCTCCATAGATCACGAACGGGGAGTTAATGCGGTCAGGAGATGTTTGGAACATAGTGACTACTCAGGAGTGTGTTGTGATTTTATCATTCAACTTTTGAATCTGGTCCTGAGACATAATTATTTTATGTTTGGAGAGCAGTTTTTTCTGCAACTACATAGGGACCGCAATGGGGTCCAATGGGGCCCCCACGTATGCAAATGTGTTTATGGCGTCACTTGAGGAGGATCTTGTCTATGTATCCCACCACTTCAGTCAAGTACTGGGGTGGTGGCGGTACATAGATGACATCTTCCTCATTTGGCGAGGGGACATAGAATCCCTGGAACAGTTTCACTGTTATTTGAATGATATGGACAGTGAGATTGCATTCACACTAACACACTCCAATAAACAGGTCCAGTTCCTTGACACAATGGTGTCCATTGTTGGTGATAGATTATCTACGGACATCTTCACCAAATCTACTGATTGCAATACATTATTGCGATATGAAAGCTGTCATCCTAGACCCTGTATTGATTCCCTGCCGAGCAGTCAACTACTGCGTGTGAGAAGAATCGTACAGGATCCAAAAAACCTAACTGCCAGATATGGACAAATGGTCAATAAGTTTAGACAGCGGGGGTACCCGCAAAAAAATCTAGCGAGACATCTGAAGAGAATTCAGTATCCGCAGGAGGGAGAGAAAATGAAACCAAAATCTAAACAGATCCCTTTTGTAACAACTTACTCTGAACAAAGTAAAGATATAGCCAGTATTTAAAAAAAAACACTGGCCTATCTTACAGAGTAATTTCCCTGAGATTGAAATACTAACGAGACCTCCACTTCTGTCATACAGACGGCCTACCAACCTGAGAGACAGGCTGGTGAGGGCCCGATGTCCCTATCAAAAAGAAGGTGCAAACATTTCTTGGTGCAAGGAGGACGGGATGTTTCCCGTGCCTCACATGTGTGAACTGCACTTATATGATTAGGGGTAATGTGTTTACACATCCGGAAACTGGAGTACAATATGACATCTGTCATTATCTTACGTGTGACAGCACGTTCGTTATTTACAGTGTTGAAATGTCCATGTGGTCTCCTCTATGTAGGGGAGACCACATGTGACATGAAAACGTGTTTAAATAACCATTGATTCTCGATAAGACATAAAAGACTGGACCTACCGGTCCCTAAGCACTTTGTGGAGTATGGCCATACTGAGAAAGACCTTAAATGTATGATTATAGACCAGGTTCAAAGGGGTAGACGAGGTGGCGACCGTACAGTGACCCTTAAACAACGGGAACTGCGGTGGATACATCTCCTACAGTCACTCAAACCTAAGGGTCTGAATGTGGACTTTAAGTGGAATATTATGTAGAATGCTGGGTTCTCTTGCACCTCTCTGTGGGGTTTTGTTTACCAAATTGGTTATGTAACCACATTTGGTGTCTAAATATAATTAATGCACTTTATCTAATTCTATTTCATTTCCTTTTTAGGACTATTGGGATCCTAAAAAGATTAATTTACTTCTCAAGTTATTTTCATGGTGGAGGAGAATGGTGGCAGTCGCCTTGGCGGTATAGGTCCAGAACGAGAGAATGGGGTTCACACTTGAATCATGGCCTCACATTGAAAGAAAAACGGATGAGTCGTGAATGGAGGAAGTTATGGTTACAGGAGATGTATAGAGGGTAGAAGAGGAATGTGGGGACGCGGGGTGTGGATAACACTCTGTACCCCATGATCCTTTAGGTATATGGGGATGATCACTTACGTGGTACATCCTTATGGGCCATACCCCCTTTTCTCCATAATATTTGTTATGTCCTTTTAGGACTACTATCCTCCGATATTCGCGATTTGATACCCTGATTTATGTATCTATTCACTTTTTTCTAATTATCTATAATAACCATGTCAATAGTGTTTATGATCCGATCATTCTCTTAATGTCCTGTTCCTAATACAGGTCTCGCTGCCGTGCTCGGACTGACCCTGGAGATGACGTGGTGTTGAGGGTAAGCGCTTCCTAGTTGTCAGGCAACGATTCACGTGACTACATCATGTGAACGGGAGGCCGAACAGGGAGACGCCGCCCTCCACTTTCGTCGTCCTTTGGGTGAGGTGCCGGGATGCTGGTGTGCGCATCGGGATAGACGTCACTTCCGTTTGCGTCTTCTCTTTGTGTACACCGGTATCCAGGATACCGGGCATGCGCGGTGAGGCCCCAGGGACGCCGAGATGCCTGCCATTATGATACTCCACTCTGTAAGTCCTTTTTTAAAAACCATGCGGCCATTGACCGCTTAATTAGCACTCACAGGTGATCACTATAATTTAGCACAAAGCCCAAGGCACTTTATGTACTGGGCAGTGTTTGTTTATTTGTGATTTTGTAAATTGCCTATAAGATATCACTATGGATGTAAAGATTGTGATCTGTATACATGACTATAAATGAATTTCACATATGATCATGAAAAAAACTTTTAATTCACGTTTTTATACATTATTGATTATGCTATTGTCAATCACTTTGTTAATTGACCCACTAAGCATTGTGGGTATAAATGTAGATGCTGTGACACCAAATGTTATGCTTCAGAAAGACTGCAATGAGCAGTTAAAACGTTGCACAGGGGAAATAAAGCGGGTCGTTTCATCTTATCCTGGAGTGCTGCCTCTTCTTTGAAATAACTATATATATATATATATATATGTAAAAAAAATATAAGAAGAAACTGTGATAAAAGAATACACACCCAAACTTTCTATGTTTTTTTTTCTATTCATAAGATCCTCATCACAGCTGCCCGTGTCATTGATTATAGCCGCGTTGAGACCTACAAACAAGTAGGAACCCAAACTTCTCCGTATATCAATCTAGGCAGACATAAGTCCATCCATATAAAAGTAAGCAGGTACATAACTCCCTGACATGTGCAGCATATCCACAATACACCAGGAAACAACAAACTAAGTGCTGGTGTGCCACCTCCGCTTCCCCGACGTACGTTTCGCTCTTGCTTCCTCCTGGGGGCATGTCGCATATACAACCCAACTGGATTTAAATATCCACCAATCTCCTCCCCTTACCACTTGCAAACAATTTCACATTACCCATATCATTGCACCAGTATGCTCCACCCCCCTCCACAAGGCGTACTGTGTCATCCAGGAAGTCTCGCAGGATTACGGCCAGCCGCACCCCGGAAGCCGGAAGTATACATTCCGCCATGTTGGAAAATAGGCAAAAGAGCATACAATACGCAGAATAAAGCTGGCAACCTGTCCCAATATGCCGGAAGCATGTCAGGGGACATCAGACCTATTACTTATTACTACACACCACACAAAAAAAACATATATATATATATATATAAATGGAAAAATGTGGCAGCACCAAAACATAACAGTACAGCGGGTGCTATGTCCAGGGTTATCACTGCTTACCCAACATTTGTATGTAGAAATGGACAGCACATCCAGTAGAGAAATGTATTCAAAATTTTTTATTCAGCCACAGTGGCACAAGAGGCGACGTTTCGGCTCAAAATCCTGAGCCTCAAAATCCTTTCGGCTCAAAATCATGCTTGAGAAAGGCTCAGGATTTTGAGCCGAAACGTCGCCTCTTGTGCCACTGTGGCTGAATAAAATTTTTGAATACATTTCTCTACTGGATGTGCTGTCCATTTCTACATATATATATATATATATATATATATATATATATTAATTTAAACATATTTATATTAAGTGACAATAAACATAAGTGTCTTTATCCCAATCAGTCTGATCGACCCCCCAGGCACGCACAAAAGTCTGCCATAATGGAACATCATCTGTTCTTTCTCTCTCTTTTTTATTCTTCCCCTTTTTTTATTTCCTCTTGTCCTTTTGCCTCTTTTCCATTTTAATTCTCTCCCTCTCTATGTCAATGCGCCATACAGACTCCATTTACCACAGACAGCTGTGGGAAATACGTTAACAGTGGAAAAAAGGCAAAAAAGAAAAATTTAAAGCACATAAGTACACAAATTAATATTTGTTCAAATTGGTGGTTCCAACCCAGCTAGGTAAGCATCCCAATAAAATAAGTACATATATCCCAAGTAAAATACCATAACAATGTGGTAAAAAAATATATATATTTAATTTAAAAAAAAAACTATGAATTAACACATTGGAATTATATACCTATCAAAAAAGCATGAAACAACTGAAAATATGTCATATTCTAGGTTCTTCAAAGTAGCCACCTTTTGCTTTGGTTACTGCTTTGCACACTCTTGTCATTCTCTTGATGAGCTTCAAGAGGTAGTCACCTGAAAAGATTTTCACTTCACAGGTGTGCCCTGTCACGTTTAATAAGTGGGATTTCTTGCCTTATAAATGGGGTTGGGACCATCAGTTGCGTTGTGGAGAAGTCAGGTGGATACACAGCTGATAGTCCTACTGAATAGACTGTTAGAATTTGTATTATGGCAAGAAAAAAGCAGCTAAGTAAAGAAAAACTAGTGGCCATCATTACTTTGAGAAATGAAGGTCAGTCAGTCCGAAAAATTGGGAAAACTATGAAAGTGTCCCCAAGTGCAGTCACAAAAACCATCAAGCGCTACAAAGAAACTGGCTCACATGCGGACCGGCCCAGGAAAGGAAGACCAAGAGTCACCTCTGCTGCGGAGGATAAGTTCATCCGAGTCACCAGCCTCAGAAATCGCAGGTTAACAGCAGCTCAGATTAGAGACCAGGTCAATGCCACACAGAGTTCTAGCAGCAGACACATCTCTAGAACAACTGTTAAGAGGAGACTGTGTGAATCAGGCCTTCATGGTAGAATATCTGCTAGGAAACCACTGCTAAGGACAGGCAACAAGCAGAAGAGACTTGTTTGAGCTAAAGAGCACAAGGAATGGACATTAGACCAATCTGTGCTTTGGTCTGATGAGTCCAAATTTGAGATCTTTGGTTCCAACCACCGTGTCTTTGTGCGACGCAGAAAAGGTGAACGGATGGACTCTACATGCCTGGTTCCCACCGTGAAGCATGGAGGAGGAGGTGTGATGGTGTGGGGGTGCTTTGCTGGTGACACTGTTGGGGATTTATTCAAAATTGAAGGCATACTGAACCAGCATGGCTACCACAGCATCTTGCAGCGGCATGCTATTCCATCCGGTTTGCGTTTAGTTGGACCATCATTTATTTTTCAACAGGACAAACACACCTCCAGGCTGTGTAAGGGCTATTTGACCATGAAGGAGCGTGATGGGGTGCTGTGCCAGATGACCTGGCCTCCACAGTCACCGGACCTGAACCCAATCGAGATGGTTTGGGGTGAGCTGGACCGCAGAGTGAAGGCAAAAGGGCCAACAAGTGCTAAGCATCTCTGGGAACTCCTTCAAGACTGTTGGAAGACCATTTCAGGTGACTACCTCTTGAAGCTCATCAAGAGAATGCCAAGAGTGTGCAAAGCAGTAATTAAAGCAAAAGGTGGCTACTTTGAAGAACCTAGAATATGACATATTTCAGTTGTTTCACACTTTTTTATGTATATAATTCCACATGTGTTAATTCATAGTTTTGATGCCTTCAGTGTGAATATACAATTTTCATAGTCAGTCATGAAAATAAAGAAAACTCTTTGAATGAGAAGGTGTGTCCAAACTTTTGGTCTGTACTGTAGATATAGTACTGTATACTGTATATTAAGTGGAGGTGTGGCTTAGTGGTGTTTGAGTATTTGAGTAGGACCACACTTGGAGTACAGTCAGGTCCATAAATATTGGGACATCGACACAATTGTAAATTTTTGGGCTCTATACACCACCACAATGGATTTGAAAAGAAACAAACAAGATGTGCTTTAACTGCAGACTGTCAGTTTTAATTTGATGGTATTTACATCCAAATCGGGTGAATGTGTAGGAATTACAACAGTTTGCATATGTGCCTCCCACTTTAAGGGAGCAAAAGTAATGGGACAATTGGCTTCTCAGCTCTTCCATGGCCAGGTGTGAGTTATTCCCTCATTATCCCAATTACAATGAGCAGATAAAAGGTCCAGAGTTCTTTTCAAGTGTGCTTTTTGCATTTGGAATCTGTTGCTGTCAACTCTCAAGTTGAGATCCAAAGAGCTGTCACTATCAGTGAAGCAAGCCATCATTGGGCTGAAAAAAACTAAACAAACCCATCAGAGAGATAGCAAAAACATTAGGCGTAGCCAAAACAACTGTTTGGAACATTCTTAAAAAGAACGAACGCTCCGGTGAGCTCAGCAACACCAAAAGACCCGGAAGACCATGGAAAACAACTGTGGTGGATGACCGAATAATTTTTTCCCTGGTGAAGAAAACACCCTTCACAGCAGTTGGCCAGATCAAGAACACTATCCAGGAGGTAGGTGTATGTGTGTCAAAGTCAACAATCAAGAGAAGACTTCACCAGAGTGAATACAGAGGGTTCGCCACAAGATGTAAACCATTGGTGAGCCTCAAAAACAGAAAGGCCGGATTAGAGTTTGCCAAACAACATCTAAAAAGCCTTCACAGTTCTGGAACAACATCCTATGGACAGATGAGACCAAGATCAACTTGTACCAGAGTGATGGGAAGAGAAGAGTATGGAGAAGGAAAGGAACTGCTCATAATCCTAAGCATACCACCTCATCAGTGAAGCATGGTGGTGGTAGTGTCATGGCGTGGGCATGTATGGCTGCCAATGGAACTGGTTCTCTTGTATTTATTGATGATGTGACTGCTGACAAAAGCAGCAGGATGAGTTCTGAAGTGTTTCGGGCAATATTATCTGCTCATATTCAGCCAAATGCTTCAGAACTCATTGGACGGCGCTTCACAGTGCAGATGGACAATGACCCAAAGCATACTGCAAAAGCAACCAAAGAGTTTTTTAAGGGAAAGAAGTGGAATGTTATGCAATGGCCAAGTCAATCACCGGACCTGAATCCGATTTAGCATGCATTTCACTTGCTGAAGACAAAACTGAAGGGAAAATGCCCCAAGAACAAGCAGGAACTGAAGACAGTTGCAGTAGAGGCCTGGCAGAGCATCACCAGGGATGAAACCCAGCTTCTGGTGATGTCTATGCGTTCCAGACTTCAGGCTGTAATTGACTGCAAAGGATTTGCAACCAAGTATTAAAAAGTGAAAGTTTGATGCATGATTATTATTCAGTCCCATTACTTTTGGTCCCTTAACAAGTGGGAGGCACATATGCAAACTGTTGTAATTCCTACACCGTTCACCTGATTTGGATGTAAATACCCTCAAATTAAAGCAGACAGTCTGCAGTTAAAGCACATTTTGTTCATTTCATTTCAAATCCATTGTGGTGGTGTATAGCGCCAACAATTTTAGAATTGTGTTGATGTCCCAATAAATATGGACCTAACTATATATGGTTGCAAAAATCGATAAAAATTGAATAAAAATGAAAATATATACATTAAAAACAATATATCTCAATGGTTGTAGAAAAAAACTAAAATATTCACTCACTCACTGCGCCTACTAAATGGGAAGGCGCAGGCGTGGGATTTGCGGGACACTGAGGAAAACTCAAAAGTCAATCAACTGGACCTGGGCTTGCCAAAGGGTGCGTAGACCGAGCCTCTAGGTGCTGAAGCAACGTCCTAATAGCACCTAGAGGTTCATTAGCATTGTCTTTATTATAAGAGAACGGCGGCAGGCAGAGAGTTATAAAGCATACTGTTATGTACTGCTGACATTAGCCCATCAGTATTTGATATATCGATTAGTGGCGGTATCACTAAAGTTACCAAAGTCTAAACACGGCCCTGAAGAAGCCAATTAAGGCCTATTGCACATGACCGTATGGTTTTTTTTTCGTTGTGTTTCCGTTCTGTTTTTCTCTTCCGTTTTTCCGTTTGTGATCCGTTATTTGCGGATTGCAAACGGAAACGTAAGCATACAATAATGTTTAAACAAACAGTAAGTACATAAATAAATTGGGCTGGGCATAAAATTTTCAATAGATTGTTCCACAATAACGGAACGGATATTGAAGACATACGGATGCATTCCGTATGCATTCAGTTTTTTTGCGGACCCATTGACTTGAATGAAGCCACGGAACGTGATTTGCGGGCAATAATAGGACATGTTCTATGTTTGAATGTAAGGGAAATACGGAAACGGAAGGCATACTTCCGTGTTTTTTTGTGTTTTTTTTACAGATCCATTGAAATGAATGGTTCCGTACACGCTCCGTATATGGAACGCAAAAAAACGGAAAGTAGAATGTTTTTGTGTGATGGAATTACTATGTGGATTTCTCTGTGTTTCCACACCAAATCTGCATGTGGTACTTGCATTTTTTATGTGGTTTTGCACCAGATCTCACCCTTGCATTTAAAAGGGTGAAATCCACACAAAAGAACCACACAATACAATAGCCATGATGCTGGTTTCAAAATACAAACTGCTGTTCTGAGCTCCACCACTAGAGGGTGAGCTCATCATGGATTTATTGCCGATGTGTTGTTCTTAAGAGATCTGATATTCTTGTTATACTGTATGAATACATTTTATAGGGAAGAGAGGGGGAGCTGAGTGTCCACACATCACCTATATTATCTCTATATTATATTCTCTAGCACTATATAGTACATGGTATTTTTTAACTTGTTTACTTGAAAAAGCACAGAATTACATTATAAATTGGTCCCTCAAGATACAATAGGATACAATATTTTCAACATAAAAATGTCTTTTCTGCTCCATAGTGAGTTGAAACTAGACTCAACATACAATGTCTCCGACTCAGATCCAACCAATCAACATGGCCTTTTCACTGGTAAAACACCGTAATTGGCTGTCTAATAGCTCATCTGTGGTTCTAAATGTTCTGTACTGCCCCCTCTCGAAGATGAGATCCTCCTTTGGGACCCAGTTGAGTGACGGCTCCATCTTATTTTACTGGTACATGTATGTGCTATGCAAAACCACGAAGAAGCTCCTGCCCTCACCACAGAAAGTCATTTACAGATTCCAGCATCTATTCCTGGCTATTTTACTTAAAGGGTAACTGTCATATTTTTTATTTATTTGCTAGTTTATTAGACCTAGGCATGTATACCTGAGTTAGTTTTTCAATGATTGTAATTACCTTATAATAACAGCTTTCATTAATGTCCTCTGTCCCTTTCCACTGCTCCCTTAAAAGACAGTTGCTATGGCTTGTCTGTCTCTGGCTAAGAAGACAGGAAGACGGAGGGGCGGTCCTTCACACTGCATGCCTGCATTATGCTTTAGAGTGAGGCGGTGTGTCTCTCAGTAATCCAATCTGATTGGCTGGCAGGGAGCTGCTGGCTACAGCAAGTGTGTATGGGAAGTGAGGGAAGGCAGTTTGGGCCTCAGAGAACTGGCAGAGGAGCCATCTTGAGAAGGTTCTCATATTGTAAATGTTTAAACAGCCGTAACTAAGGGAAAAACTCAAGGAAAACAGTGGTATGTGAAGAAACTAAAGATTGATTTACGCATAATGCTGCTGCAGCAGTAACATATGCTAAAAATAGATTTTCTAATGAAAACATGAGTTACCCTTCAAAGGCTATGTACACCTTTGGAGGCAATTTTTGTTTATTAATTGTATAATACTTGAGAGGCACTCACTCACTCGAATACATGTGGAAGCAAAGGTATTTATTGTGCTAAAATATAATGCAAAAATCGATAAAAATTTAATAAAAATGAAAATATATACATTAAAAACAATATATCTCAATGGTTGTAGAAAAAAACAAAAATATTCACTCACTCACTGCGCCTACTAAATGGGAAGGCGCAGGCGTGGGATTTGCGGGACACTGAGGAAAACTCAAAAGTCAATCAACTGGACCTGGGCTTGCCAAAGGGTGCGTAGACCGAGCCTCTAGGTGCTGAAGCAACGTCCTAATAGCACCTAGAGGCTCATTAGCATATTGTTAAAGTCTTTATTTTAAGAGAACGGCGGCAGACAGGGAGTTATAAAGCATACTGTTATGTACTGCTGACATTAGCGATGGGCTAATGTCAGTCAGCTACATAACGTTATTTCTCATGACAGAAATCCTTTAATAGTAAGTTAGCCTCCAAGTCACTATTAGCGAGTCAGGAGTAAAGCAGATGGCATTGATTTGATTCTCTCAGCCCATAAGTGGGTATTCACAAATTGCAGATCCGCAAAACACGGATGGCGTCCTTGTTCCTTCCGCAAATTTTGGAACAGCACGGACAGCAATTAATATAACTGCCTATTCTTGTCCGCAAAACGAACAAGAATAGGACAGGTTATATTTTTTTTGCGGACCACGGAACGGAGCAACAGATGCAGACAGCACACGGAGTGCTGTCTGCATCTTTTGCGGCCCCATTAAAGTGAATGGGTCTGCATCCAAGCCGCAAAAACTGCGGCTCGGATGCGGACCAAAACAACGTTTGTGTGCATGAGGCTTTATGGTTAGAAAAAACACACTATAAATTAATATTTATGCCACAATTGGTAATCCTAGAATGGGGTGAGTAATATTAAATGAGGCAAATGGTATTCAATGGTTTTCAATGTTTTCTCTCAGCATATTAATAAATGTTCATATAATGGTGGTTCATAATTCCATATATACAGTTGAATCTTTTATGTCCCAATATATAAGGTATGGGATAAAAAAAGAGTACAGTCCACCTAGATAAATTGTAAATTAGTAATCAAGTCGCAGTTAGAAAATTATATGTTGACTTATTTCATATTCCCATACGTCCGCCTGGAAGATGGTATAGGTTGGGTTAATGGATGGGCCCTCGATATTGTATTCAACCACTTTTATTTTCAGGCTGCTACTCACAGTTTCGGAGTTTATTTACCAGGAGCGGGGTGCTGTGCCTCGGCGTGGCGTCCCACGTGGTCACCGGCACAGATGTCTCTTATATCAACTGACCGCGTGGGACGCCACGCCGAGGCACAGCCACCCCCCTTCCTGGTACCTAAACTGAAGTGGAGGTAAGAGACATCTGTGCCGGTGACCACGTGGTACGCCACACTGAGGTACAGCCCTTCTCATGCTGGTACCTAAACTGAAGGAGAGGTAAGAGACATCTGTGCCAGTGACCATGTGGGACGCCACGCCGAGGCACAGCCCTTCCCTTCCTGGTACCTAAACTGAAGTGGAGGTAAGAGACATCTGTGCCGGTGACCACGTGGGACGCCACGCCGAGGCACAGCCACCCCCCTTCCTGGTACCTAAACTGAAGTGGAGGTAAGAGACATCTGTGCCGGTGACCACGTGGAACGCCACGCCGAGGCACAGCCCTTCCCTTCCTGGTACCTAAACTGAAGTGGAGGTAAGAGACATCTGTGCCGGTGACCACATGGGACGCCAGGCCGAGGCATGGCACCCCACTCCTGGTACCTAAACTCCGAAACTTTCCAGACCAGACAAAAGAAAATATTCTTTGTGAAGCAGAAATGGGAGCAGGGATGGGTGACGGGTCATTGCATAACTATTCAGAAGCCTGAGAAAGCTAAGTGACCATTTCAGCGGAAGTTGTAATGGCAGCCATATTAGTTATCTTCCAGCTTTCCAAGTAAGCTCATTTCTTTATGGAGTGAATATTTCCTCAGCTCAATTTTCCTTCGTGTTTTCCTTTATTCCGGTGATCTTGGCGCCAGTTTGGCGCTTTTTCATATTCTAAATTGAAAAACCTTTTGTTTTGCCCAGAGGCTGAAAATTAGAAGCGTTTAAGTATGAGAGTAATAAAATAATCAAATCCTGCGCCCATTCTCTTTCTATCTTTTTCCTGATGAATCATGAATCACAGATGACTGCTCTGAAATAAGAGTTTCTATTGGAGTTCTCCTTTAAATAATTTCACAGGTCAGTGCTACATTAATGTAAAATACTGTGTAACGGCTCAGACACGTGACCGTATTTTTCTTTAGTGTGCTATCCGTTTTTTGTTTTCCTTGATAGCATCCTTACCCATTAATTTCTATGGGGCCATGCCCACATTCGTTTTTCTCCAGATCCGTGTGCCTGATTGCTTAATTCCAGTCATGCGTCTGGATATAAGAAAAGTATTGAATTATAATGATGTGTTAATATGTCTAGATTGAAATATGTAGGAGATTACATTTTTTGATTGAAATGCTTTACCATAGTGGTATATAGTGGAAGTGGATGGTTGGACATACTCTATAACAGGGATCAGAAACCTCCGGCACTCCAGCTGTTCTGAAACTACAACTCCCACAATCTTCCTTCCACTTCTGTAGAAGTTACATGAACAGCCAAGTAAGGTTGCATGCTGAGAGTTGTAGTTCCACAGCAGCAGGAGTGCTGAAAGTTGCTGATCCCTGCTCTATAAGAATAAATATGGCAGATAGACTTTCACGCCCCTGATGAATTGGACATGAAACTCTAGTTGCGCTACTGCCAATTGGGAAATGTTTTATGTGATTCCACATGTTTATCCTGTGAGTACAAAAAATTGTATGTGTTTGGCTGAATCCTGGTGGTGCTGTCTGCATCTTTTGTGGCCCCGTTGAAAAGAACGGGTCCGAATCTGATCCGCAAAAATTAAGGATCAATGTGGACCGAAACTATGGCATTGTACATGAGCCCTTAAAAACATGGTTTTCTTGAAAGATGCAGGCTTTTTCCTGTCCCACTGCTTGAAGATAGTGCCTTCTAAAACTGGCAGTAGGTTTGGAAGTTGATTTTAAGTCCATCTTCAATATGAAAAGGCCCAACTAGCTCATCTTTCATAATACCAGCCCATAGCAGTACCCCACCTCCACCTTGCCGAAGTCTGAATCGAAGTGGGGCTTTGTGCCTGTTACTGAACCAGCCATGGGCCGATCCATCTGGTCCACCAAGATTCACTGTCATCTCATCAGTCCATAAAACTTTCAGACATTTCTTGGCCCAGTGTTGATGTGTCTTGTTCAGTGGTGGCCAGGTTTCAGGCTTCCTTACCTTGGCCATGTCTCTGGGGCACTGAACACCTTGTTCTTCTGGGCACTCCATGGAAGTTGCAGTTCTGGAATATGACAGCACTGGAAGATAGTGAGTTCCTGGTCGCTTCACGTTTGATTCTTCTCAAATCTTTGGCAGTTAATTTGCATCTTTTTTTCCCTCAACACATTTCTTGTGACCCTGTTGACTATTTGCAACAAAAAATGTGATGGTTCTTTGATCACGACACAACATCTTAGCAGTTTCAAGAGCAGTTTCTGAAAGACTTTTAAGAATTTTGAACTTTTTAGAGTGTTAAATCTCTGTTGTGACCCATTTTGCCAGAGGAAAACAGTGCATAATAATTATGCACACCTTGATATAGGGTCTTGATCTCCTCACGGCAACCCCTCCCTCAGACAAAGGCACATCACCCGATATGCTTCAATTCAAAAAGCATTCAAGATTATACAATTCAGAGTTAAAAAATTTGCATAAATATTATGATGTGGTCAAAGAACTTGCCTAACAATTGTGCACACAGTGTACAATGCAATTTTAGAACTCCTGTCCTTATATTACATTTTGCACCTGTGGCCATGTGTTGGTGGTACCTCACTAGTGCATGACCCTGTCTATTTCCCACAAGGAGGTTTGATGCGGAATATAAAGGGGTGAGGTTTCCCCTAGCAACAAAATATTGTGCGATTGCTTATTAGAAGAAGATCGCGGCAATACCATCTGAGAATGTATGATTAATAGATATATACCGTATATACCGTAATAGAATTTTACTATTTGGTGGTGAGCTGCTCGATTTTATTTGTTTGATATTTTGCTAATATTGAACCATATTGCATAATGTATTTTATTATGTTATATTGTATTTTATTATTTTATATTGTATCATAGTCTGAGTTAGAGCCATTTTTTGCGGATTGAACATCAGACACGACCATGTGTAGGCCTTATAAGGATTTATATGCTGGAGTCACCTGCTATCTGAGTGACTTCACATCACATGATCTCTTATGTTGAAACGCACCTGTACACAACTCAGTTACATGAATTTATAATATGTAGCTGGAGGGGAACAGCCGCTGATATGCTTATCACGATCGTAAAGCCAACAACTAGTAAAAAAAAAAAAAAAAATGCATTAAAATAAAAAAGGCAAAGACTCCTTTGTGGAAATCGAGGTATAAAATGTGTTAAATTCATCATGTTTCAGACCTCACTGAGCAGAACGCATGACACAAAAGCATTCTGATTCTTTGCCATAGACAGCAGCAGCAGAGGCACGTGCCGTTTCCTCATACAGCTTATCGGTAGGGGTGCCGGGTATCGGAACCCCGCCAATCTTATACTAATGACCTATCCTCATCATCAATAGTAAAAACCCGGCCAACTCCTTTAAAGGGAACCTGTCACCGGGATTTTGTGTATAGAGCTGAGGACATGGGTTGCTAGATGGCCGCTAGCACATCCGCAATATCCAGTCCCCCAAAGCTCTGTGTGCTTTTATTGTGTGAAAAAACGATTTGATACATATGCAAATTAACCTGAGATGAGTCCTGTATGTGAGATCAGTCAGGGACAGGACTCATCTCAGGTTAATTTGCATATGTATCAAATCGTTTTTTTCACACAATAAAAGCACACAGAGCTATGGGGACTGGATATTGCGGATGTGCTAGCGACCATCTAGCAACCCATGTCCTCAGCTCTATACCCAAAATCCAGGTGACAGGTTCGATTTAAGGCATTTTTAGGCCAAGCAATAATCAGAAAACAAACATTCATAGGAATGCTCATTCTCAGTATTTGGCCTGTATAGTCTCACTGCCAATCAGTCAATAAATAAGCAAATGCTCATTTGTCGGCCGATTGACATCTTTCCTCTGGATGAAATATGTCTGATTGTCAGCAACACATCTCCATGTGTAATAAAAAATGTGCTGCCGATAATAGGCAATGCTCTGTATAATAGGCCAGTGCAACAAGTGCAGATTGATGTGTTTATCGTTAATCGACGGTCATCCTGCCCGAACAAGGGTGTTCTGAAAGGGCGGTAAGAGTGTCTGGCACAGTGTGTACACAGTTTGATTAAGAGATTTGATGCTGACAGCTTGAAACGTTGCCTTGTGGCTGGATTAATACATTTAATATGATTCAGTGATCAGTAAGAGAGCTTTATGTCTGCACAATTTTCTTTCTCCATGTCCATCATCGATCTGTGCTATTGGTGCAGGCAGGAGTATCTATCTAATTTAGCAAATCTGAGGTGTCACTTTATGTGGTAACAACTTTGCAATGCTTTTACTTCTCTAAGTGATTCTGAGAAAGTTTTTTTCATGACGCATCATACTTTGTGTTAGTGGTAAAGTTGAGCCAATATGTTTTACCTTTATTTATAAAAGAATCCAAAATTTGCAGAAAATATCCTATTTTCTAAATTTAATTTTCTCAGCTTTTAAGATGGATAGTGATGCCTTATAAAATAGTCATTAACATTCATCATCTGTCTACTTTATTTTGAGATAATTTTGTAAATGTCATTTTAATCCAAACTTACATAATTGAAACAAACCCATAACACCCCTTAGATTATTAAAAACATATTTTCCAAAATTTGTTCCACAAAAATGAAAGCAAAACGGAGGTGAAATTTCTAAATTTTACATTTCAATCAATTTTTTCCTCTAACACAAGGGTTAACAGCAAAGAACCTTGATATTTATTACCTTGATTCTGCAGTTTACAGAAACACCCCATATGTGGTCGCAAAAACACACTGCAGGGCTCAGAAGGGTAGGAGATCCATATGGCTTTTGGATTGCAGTTTTTGCTGGAATGGCTTTTAGGCACTATGTCCCATTTGGAGAGACCCTCAGGTAGCCCTGCTGTGGAAACCCCCAAAAGTGACCCCATTTTGGGAACTATATCCTTCAAAGAATTTATTGAGGGGTGTAGTTAGTGCTTTGACCCCACAAGTATTATATAGAATTTAGAAAACTTGGTTGTGACTAGGGATGAGCGAATCGACTTCGGATGAAACATCCGAAGTCGATTCGCATAATACTTTGTTTGAATACTGTACGGAGCGAGTGTATCCTCTCATAGTAGTATTGCCCTCATGATACAACCTTCACAGTAGTTTTGTCCAGATATGTGCCCCTCACGATAGTTATGCCCATATTGTGCCCCCTGAAAGTATTTATGCCCTCACTGTACAACTTTCACAGTGGTTATTCCCACATTCTGCCCCCTTAAAGTCCTTATCCCTTCATTGTGCCCCCTTCACAGTAGTTATGCCCTCATTGTGCCCCCTCACAGTAGTTTTGCCCTCTCTGTGCCCCTTTCACAGTAGTAATGCCCTACCTGTGCCCCTTCACAGTTGTAATGCCCTCTTTGTGCCTCCCTCACAGTAGTTATGCCCTCTCTCTGCCCCTTTCACAGTTGCAATGCCCTCTCTGTGCCACTTCAGAGTAGTTATACCTTCACTGTGCCCCATAGCAGTAGTAATGCCCTCTGTACCCCCCTTCACTGTAGTAATGTCCATTGTGCCCCCTTCATAGTAGTAATGCACATCTTGCCCCTTCATAGTAGTAATGCCCTTTGTGCCCCCTTCATAGTAATAAAGCCCATTGTGCTCCCTTCATAATAGTAATGCCCTCATTGTGCCCCCTTTATAGAAATGTCCATTGTGCCCCATTCACAGTAGTAAAACCATCTGAGTTAAAAAAAAAACACAGTAACTACCTATTCCTGAAGCTCATATCCAGCTCTCCCCTGCAGACACAGATTGCTATGCAGCACTGTGTAGGAGGAGCTTATGCAGATTCCCACACTTTAGACTCCTCCCACACAGACCGGCAGCGCGATCTGTGTCTGCAGGCTGCATAGTGGAGAAGGCAGCAGAAGGCCCCTCTGACATCGGGCACTCCATGCAAACCGCCCCCTCCCTTAGCATGCCACTAGAGACCATACCACTCACAGAATTTAACAAAGGGTGTAGTGAGCATTTTGACTGACCTATCAGGTGTGTGGCAAAAAATTCATTCACAGCAGGTGGTGCTGTGTATATAGTTTCATGCTAGAATGTACTATGCTGTATACTATGTTTCATTATATATTATATTGCATTTTTATATTCTTTGTGAGTCTTGAGTACAATACAATAACAGGATTTCAGCCCCAAATTTTGGTAAATGTTTTTTTACAGTACAAATTAATTTATTAACTTATTGCGCAAAGTATCGCGAGACTACACAAAGCAATAACTTCGGCTCATCGGAGCCAATACATTCTAATACTGCTCCGTACAGTATTAGAACTAAGTTTTATGCGAATCGACTTCGGATGTTTCATACAAAGTCGATTTGCTCATCCCTAGTCGCAACCATGGAAACGAGCAGTGTTTAATCTGATGGAAAAATGAATCAAGCCAGCAAAGGAGGCAATATGGGTAATAACAATACATTAGTAAGTGCCTTGTATTAACTTTCTCTACATAATAAATGCCACTTGCTGAAGTGACACAACCCCTTCAGGAAACTTTTCATTTTTTACGTATTTAATTTTTTATTAATTATTGAATTACTTGGTTCCTTAGCATGGAAGTGTTAGTGCCCTCCTTCCCAACCGTGCCTAACAATAAGCATATCAGCGGCGAATTTCTGTAACTGAGCTGCATACAGGTGGAATTAACAATGCACGTTAGTCCATGTGATGTGATTGAGATCACAGTTATCAGCTGGCTCCACCACTAGAGGGCGAACTCACTATGGACTTCTTATGGCTGTGCTCTGTGGATAATAATTTTATGTACAGTATATCGAACTCCAACTACTGTTGGTGCGCATCAAGGGCCAATTATCAAGTGTCGATCGGTTCGCGCACAGAGCTGGCTGGTCACTCGGCCCCGGTAAAGGAGCCTTAACCAGGGATGTGCGGCTGATAATCAATACAAATGTATGATGGCAGTGGCAATCGTTCCTCGGCCATATAGTTTGCATCACTTTAGTTTATCATTGAATAAAGCTTGTCCTTTAGTTTATCATTGAATAAAGCTTGCAGTGTAATAGGCCCCTCGGGGGGGTCAGGCTATTACCGGATCTTGGTGAAGTCAGACAAATAGAGCAGTTAACTACAATGGTATTGCCACAGTAACAGAATCAATGGTAACCCATAGCAACGGAACTAGGGGGCGTAGGCATTTTTGACCCCTCCACCTTTTAATGGGGCTGACCCATCTCTCCCTTAATTTTGACCCATCTCTCCCTTAATTGGGCTGACCCCCCCCCCCCCCCTGCTATCAGTTGGGCTGTGTGCATGCCCGAGGTTGCTGTTGACAGATCTGATATTACCATCATGTGTTGTTATTTAGTCTATTGACTATACAATAACATGTAACTCATGAGTATTAAGTGCAAACGTCAAGCATTCATCCGACTATTGGAATATTTAGGTGGCAATGAGCTGTTCTGGTTAGTCACACAGCCATCATGAGATCTAACAACTTTAATTATTAACCTGCTTGATGACAGATTCCAGGTACTGCTGCTTATAATTTAATTCCCTAATGTTTTTTAAGGAGGATTTAGGGTGGAACTTTAATCCAGAAAACCCTGATGTGATTTATTGAGGGATGCACAGGAGATTTGATAGGAACCCTTCCCTGCCAGGACAGCAGGGGGACAGGAGGGTTCAGTGTGTGCAGAGGACTCGGCTGTTTATATGGGAGGAGGCCACATTCCTGCCACGCAAAGCCTCTGGGCTGTTGACTGTAAATATCAGTATAATACTTCCCCAATCGTGAGCACTTAGCGCCAAGTCACGGCATTTACTTTTGATCACTAGTTTTGTTGTGCTGTTCATGTTCCCGTATTATCAGCGTTCTCAGAACAGAACGTATCAGGACAGGAAAAAGAGGTCTGCTCTGCTGGGGTCAGGCAGGGGACAGGCCCCATCGCTCAAAGCCTGCTGCCTGCGAGAAGATGGGGGCTCCACATCGCTGCTACTGTAATAGATCAACCTAGAAAGAATGGCAGTACCGCAAAATAAGATATCTAAGTATATAGTAAAGAATAAACCAACTTATGGAGTTTGTATGTTCTCCCTGTGTTTGCGTGGATTTCCTCCGGGTTCTCTGGTTTCCTCCCACACTCCAAAGACATACTGATAGGGGACTTATGCTACTTTCACACTAGCGGCAGCCTTCTCTGGCGGGTGAACAGCCTGCCGGATCCTTGCTGCCGCTAGTGCACGCATGCCGCTGGAGGTCCGCTCCGGCCCTATTGACTATAATGTGGGCTGGCCGGAGTTCCGGCGGCAGCACGTCAAACATGCACAGAGGTGGCTGGAATAAAACTATGACATGTCAGTTTTATTCCGGCCACCTCTCGGAGCGGATCTCCGGTGGCACGCGTGCACTAGAGGCAGCAAGGATTCGGCAGGCTGTTCACCCGCCTGAGAAGGCTGCTGCTAGTGTGAAAGTAGCCTTAGATTGTGAGCTCCACTGGGGACAGCATGATGCTGCTGTCTGTAAAGTGCTGTGGTATATGTCAGCGCTACATAACATAAGTGTGTAAAATAAATAAACTGAGTAGTAGTTACTCATGCCTGGTCCCACACCATGTACCACTCTTCTCTATAGTATGGGAAATACATGTGAGCAGCCACCAGACAAACAAGCATGTCTGTCAGCAGATGGTTTGGGGCCACACAGCATGGCATTGCAGCCCTCGTGGCCCCTGTTGAAAGATAGAATACATTTAGAGTGATAGATAGATAGATAATAGACAGATAATAGATAGATGACGATAGATAGATAGATAGATAGATAGATAGATAGATAGACGATAGATAGATAACAGATAGATAGATACATAAATGGATAGATAGATAGAAAGATAGATAGATGATAGATAGATGATAGAGTGATATTAGATAGATAGATAGATAGATAGATAGATAGATAGATATGAGATAGATAGACAGATAGATAGATGATAGACAGATAGATAGATAGATAGATAGGGATACATTTTGCGCTAACAAATGATGGACATTAGCACAAGTTGTGTCTGTTAGTGTCACATGCCCTCCTGAAGTCAGGACACGTCTCACTGCCCTAAGGCATGATGGGACAACAGACACATGAAAAACCAGGAAGTAGGATTCAAGCATGGGGGGTAAGAGAAAACTGCAAATGAGATCAATTTAAAAAAATAAAATAAATCCAAGGAGGAATGGGAGCTAGAGTACTTGATGAAAATTAACTATAGAGTGAAAAGTAGTTTGTGGCACAACCCTTTTAATAGCTCAGTCTGGATTCAGACTTGGATTTATGGGAAATGGTTCCCAAAGATGTTGCAGACGGTTGGAGAAACTTTTGATAAGTGATCACACTTCTACTGTCAGCTATATACCTCCAACAAAAACATAATGGCCAAGACTACTTATGTGAAAATAGCAACAACATATAGTAGGATTTACAGATAGTTACGGGTACAGCAATACTCCACCCCAAATACATACAAATGTCGCCCTGTGCTGCTCCTCCTGGTGACTTTCTGTTGGGTAACTGTGGTATGATTTTAGGATTTGTAAATCCTAACATATCTTATTTTACACTCCAGTCACATCCAAAGCTGCAAGTTATAAAGCCAGAGCTGAGTTGTTAAGTTGTAAATAAGCCACTATCTGTTTCCAAGGGTGACCAAAATAATTTTGAATTCAGGTTTGGAGGTGTCAGGACTAGGGCACTAGGGCTAGGGCCTAGACATTTTTCTTACCTTATGAACTGTCAGTGTTATTTGGGCATTATATGACTGATGTATTTGAGTACTATGGGCCTCACCATAAGGGGAGGGCCTATAGAATGTGGGCCGGTGCAAGGATTTTTGCCAACACAAGCGAACCAGACAATCGCTGGTTTGAGGACCGTATTTTTTGCCCTATAAGACGCACATAGGTTTTAGAGGAGGATAACAAAAAAATATTTTCCATTACACCTCAGGTCAGACCAGCAATCACACCCCCAATGTTAATCATACCTCAGATCCAACCCCCAATGCCTCAGATCAGCCCCCCATGTAAGCCATCAGCCCCCATCTATCACCCCCCCATGTCAGCCATCAGCCCCACATGTCAGCCATTAGCCCCCCATGTCAGCCGTTATGCTCCTATGTCAGCCATCATGCCCCCATGTCAGCCATCAGCCCCCCATGTAAGCCATCAGCCCCCATGTCACATTTCTCCCCCTCCATGTCATATTTCACCCCCTCAATGTCACATTTATCCCCCTCAATGTCACATTTCACCCCCTCAATGTCATATTTCTCCCCCTCCATGTCAAATCACCTGTCACATCAGCCCTCACATTTCTCCCTCTCCATCCATGTTGTCACATTTCTCCCCCCTCCATCCATGTTGTCACATTTCTCCCCCTCCATCCATGTTGTCACATTTCTCCCCCTCCATCCATGTTGTCACATTTCTCCCCCTCAATCCATGTTGTCACATTTCTCCCCCTCCATCCATGTTGTCACATTTCTCCCCCTCCATCCATGTCACATTTCTCCCCCTCCATCCATGTTGTCACATTTCTCCCCCTCCATCCATGTTGTCACATTTCCCCCCCTCCATCCATGTTGTCACATTTCCCCCCCTCCATCCATCTTGTCACATTTCCCCCCCTCCATCCATGTTGTCACATTTCTCCCCCTCCATCCATGTTGTCACATTTCCCCCCCCCATCCATGTTGTCACATTTCTCCCCCTCCATCCATGTTGTCACATTTCTCCCCCTCCATCCATGTTGTCACATTTCTCCCCCTCCATCCATGTTGTCACAATTCTCCACCTCCATCCATGTTGTCACATTTCTCCCCCTCCAGCCATGTTGTCACATTTCTCCCCCTCCATCCATGTTGTCACACCGGTTGCTGCTTCCTGCCGCCCACTGCTGCCGCAGCGCCACTCGACAGTCACCCTTCCTGACCCGTGACTGTTTGTGTTGCCGCTGAGCCTGCGTGCTGCACTGTGAGGAGGTGAGGGCCGGGGCCGCACGGCACACCTGCAGGCTGGGGCGGGCGGCTGGGCCCATCAAGTCTGCAAGCTTTGTATTGGTCTGTCTTATGGTAGTGCCGGCCCTGTGCACAGGGCACCAACCAACCTAAGGCTGGTCTTCCCTGGAGGAGCTGTCTATAGGAGCTGTGTACATAGCACCCTCTAGTGGTGCCAGCGGGCAATTGAGGTTTTTATAAAGGTATATGGGGAACAGAGGAGCGGCTCTGTACGGAAGAAACCCAGCACCTGCATGAAATTGAGTGTATTAACCCCTTTTCTGACATCCATTATCTATATACAGTGGAAGGGAATGAGTGATTGTTGTGTTATATGGCAGACACCTACCTGCAACAGTTGTGATGAGAGATAAGTCTGATCCTGGCTATTTAACCCTTTAGATGTGAACACTCCATCTAATTGGTGAAATAGAAGGAGGGGGCTCCCTCTGTTAGCCAATTTTCCCTACCTATGGTACAGTCATTCACCTAAGTTACAAAAGAGTAGGTAAAAAAAAATATAAACAGTAAAAAAAATGAACATAATTGGTGTCAGCACGCTACAAATGTCTAAAGTATTAAAATGTCATGTTATTTGTCCTGCACAGTGAACACTGTTTTTCTTTTGGTCACCTCGTCTTCCCCCAAAAATTGTAATAAAAAAGTGCTCAAAAGGTTGAATGCACCCCAAAATTGTACCAGTAATAACTAAAGTTTTTATTTATTTAGTTAAAACTATATACATTTGATGTCACTGTAATTGCCCTGATGTGGCAAATATAATTATATATAATTTTTAACACTTAGTAAACACCATAAAAATCAGGAAAAAAAAACAATGAGAGAATCACAGGGTTTCTTTCCATTTCAACCCACAAATAGTTTTTGGGGAAATTTTTTTCAATACATCATATGGAATATTAAATGACAGAAAACAAACCTGCATAACGCATTATTGATGGAAAAATCTAAGTTATGGCTCTTGGAAAGTGGGATAAAGAAAACGGTGTCAAGAAGGGGTTAAGAAAGCACTGCAAATTCTTCATGCTGCTAATCTAAGGGAAAAAATTGTAATGGTAGATTCACTTTAAATATATTCTGTCACCCTTAACAGGACTGGGTAGAGTGAAGCCTGCCGGTTTTCTCACCCATGCCCCAAGAGCTGCAGTGCTGTGCAAAGACATGCACTAAGAGTGGGGCCCCATTCGGACTCTGCTATGGGGCCCTCTTGATAGTGGTCACATATTCACAGGACTCTAGTATCAAAAGTACATAAGGACAGGTATGACCCTTCAGTTAGCGCAGTGGGAGGAGTTTAATAATGATCCTACACGAAAAGTCACCACAGGTTCAGTGCAAGATGCACACTTTGTTGGGGGTTAGGATTTTTGGGTTTCTCTGATTGGCTGAGTGTTCGGGAAGGGTCAGGAGGAAGTCACTGTAACCTGAACATATTACAACCCTTGGTACATTTATATATTTCTTTTCTTCAGGAAGGGGGGATGGGCATCCGCAGATTTGTTATAAGGTTAACATCTGCCCCACGACTCAAAGCAGGGAGAGGAGCTGCTCATCCTGTTGGAAGTGAGAAATGGGAGGGGGAATGTATGTTATAATAATTAATGGATAAGATAGATAGATAGATAGATAGATAGATAAATGATAGATTTTATATATTAGATAAATAAATATGTAATAGATATATTAGACAGATAAATATGAGATGGATAGATAATTCTGAGATAAATATTAACTAGATAGGTGATAAATAGGTTAGACAGATACATATGAGATAGATAGTAGATCATTATGAGAAATAGATAATTATTACATAAGAATTAGATAGATAATAGATAGATAATAGATAGATAGATAATAGAGTATCTATCTATCTATCTATCTATCTAACCTTATTCCACCTATTAATTGGCTTTATTTACAACAGAAACTGATATCAAAATTACAGGCACAATTTTGGAACAAGATGTCACATTTATCTTTTTGCTAAGTCATGGTCCCATGGCGAGCTAGGTGCATTTTAATATTTCTAAAACCAAAGCACCAAAAACTCATCAAATTGTGCCACATTTTGGAACATGAAGTGGAGTTCCATTAAAGATTGTGGGCCAATATCTTGGATGTACCTAATCCTCTTTGTATTTCATTTCCTTGACTCTACTTGCTTTGGCAATGCTAATTAATATATATTTGGTCCTGCCAATAAAGATAGATAGAGAGCCACATGAGATGGATAGAAGACCAGAACTGCTTATGCCATGAGGCAAGATGAGCAACTCGCTTCAGCCAGCAGCTGACCTCCCTCTGAGGGGGATGGGGGGGTAGGTTGCAGCGAGGCACGGGATTCTCTGGATCCCATTCCTGCCATTCAGCCTCCTAGGCCTCAGGCCACTAGCCCTGAAGGCTATGAGGTAGCAGATCGGGGCAGGAGGGTGCGGTTACATCATCATCACGATAATCATGAGGGGAGAGCATTATATATATACGGGAACATTATACTACAGGGGGAAAAAGTATTTTTATATATATGGGGCATTATACTACAGGGGGGAGAACATTATATATACTACGGGGGACACTATATGGGGGGTGAATAATTTTATACACATACTGTATATACACTACCACTGGGGAGGGGCATTATACTACGGGGGTGAGAGCATTATACATGCTAGCACTACAGGGGGGCATTATTCTACAGAGGGCATTATAATTCAGGGGGCATGACAATACAGGCCAGACCACTACAGGGGGCATTATAATATAGGGGTAATTATAATGCAGGAGTCACTGCAGGGGGGGGGCATTGAATACAGTGGGCATTATAATGCAAGCCAGAGCACTTCCATTATAGTGCACTACAGGGGGCACTGCATCGGGGCTTTATAAATACTGCGGCCAGTATAGGGAGCATTAGAACTTCTGAGGACACAATGGGGGCATTATTACTACTGTGGGCTCTATAGGCATGTCTTATAGATCAGGATCAGCCGTATTAATACAGGGGTCTCTAAAAGGGTGCCTTATAAAGGGGCTTTGTTACTGCTGGGGGCACCATAGGAGGGCTTATTTCTACTAGGGGCCTTATGGGGGCATTACTAATATTGGGGGTACTATGGGGGCATTATTATTGGGCACGATATGGAGGGCATTAGGCTACTTTCCCACTCGCGTTTTGTACGGACCCGTCATGGATGGATCCGTTCAGATAATAGAACCGTCTGCATCCGTTTGTATTATCTTTAACATAGCCAATGGAGGACAGATCCATTTTCTATTGTGCCAGATTGTGTCATAGAAAACGGATCTGTCCCCATTGGCTTACATTGTGTGTCAGAACAGATCCGTTTGGCTCAGTTTTGTCAGCGTTTTGGTATCCGCCTCCAAAGCGGAATGGAGACAGAATGGAGGTAAACTGATGTATTCCTTTTCCATTCAGAATGCAAAGCTGACCCGTTTTGGACCGTTTGTGAGAGCCCTGAACGGTTCTCACAAATGGAAACACAAAACGGCAGTGTGAAAGTAGACTTACTACCAATGGGGTTGCTATTGAGCGTAATATAGGGGGCACTATTACTATTGAGGGCAGTCAGAGCACTATTACTATGGGGAGGACTATCTGTTTAGCACATGGCTCTGTCTGCCTCCAATGGAGAAGATGCAGAAAGAAAACGTGTATAATCATAGGAGACGTCACGGGATGTAATACGTATGTGGTGCTGTATTCTCTTATATGCAATGTTCACCTACATGTTCATGGGGAGGGGCTGGATTCAGAATTTGGCACCTTGGGGGTCTTTTCAATTTTCACCTCAGGCAGCAGAAAGACTAGAATATAGATAGACAGACAGACAGACAGACAGTAGATCTAGGCGAAATCACATTACTAAACGTGGGTCAATATCTGATGTATTCCACTCCTCTCCTTATTTCATTTCCTTATCTCTAATTGTATTGGCAATACTAATATGTATTTGGTCCTGCCAATAAAGATAGACAGACAAACAGAGATAAAAGGGGGATGCACCAAAAACTCACCAAATTGTGCCACATGTTGCAACAAGGTCAAGGTGTAATCGCATACAAAAATAGATAAATAGATATATAGATAGATAGATAAAAGAGGGAAGCACCAAAATACTCACCAAATTGTGCCACGTGTTGCAACAAGGTTAGGGTGTAATCACATTTAAAGAATAATTAGATTAAAAATCGATAGACAGATACACTTTTACTTAAAGGGAACCTCTCACGGGGATTTTGTGTATAGAGCTGAGGACATGGGTTGCTAGATGGCCGCCTGCACATGACTCATCTCACGTACAGGACTCATCTCAGGTTAATTTGCATATGTCTCTTTTTTTTTTTTACACAATAAAAGCACACAGAGCTATGGGGACTGGGTATTGCAGATGTGCTAGCAGCCATCTAGCAACCCATGTCCTTAGCTCTATACACAAAATCCTGGTGACAGGTTCCCTTTAAGTCTTTGCACACTGTGCCTAAGCAAGGTTTCACTTTATTTTCTATTCTTCAGCCTCCATAGACAAGAACTGATCTGCTGTGATGAGGGAGGTGGTTGGGAATGATCATCCTGCTCTATATAAAGATATTTATAAAATGTAATTTTACTGGAGTGATCACTTAACCCTTGAGGGGACAGCTCCCTGTATCACATTGGCCGGGTGGGGGAAGGGGGTCAGACCCTGGGCTTCTAAAATCCTGTAATCTGAGTCCACTGGACTCTGCACACAGCTGACGTCAGGAGCGGAGCTTTAAATGCTACAGACAAAAGCAATCGAGCCCTGAGCACCTTGATTCATGAGCACTCTGCAAGTCTTGTGCTTTACATTATTAGTGGGAAGAGTGTCGTCTAATGGTCCACCTAGATGCACCCAACAGATCCCCCTTTTTTCCTCTGACATCTCTATTTTGGGTCTGGTCCAAATGTCGCCAATAAGACATAACTTATATACATTAACAACAGGCTTTGTACTCAGTTGACAAAAAGATGCTTCAGGTTGCAGATTATTCCTAAATATGTATGTTATTTGGGACCTCCATATCCTATCAAGTTTTCAGAATTTTCTCCTCACTAGCAACAAAACTGCAATTCTAGGCCACATGTCCCAAACTATAACTGTTTTCTAGCACTGTCATAGTGTTCATTTGTGTAGTTTGTACAGTGTGTGCTATTTCCTTAATAGCGCCATATGGTTCATAGATGGAGAGCCACCGAATGACCAGAATAAGCCATGGAAAGTACTGATAAACACAGAATAGTGTACAGTGCCCATGTGGATAGTACACAGTGGGGCAGATTTACTAACCTTATAGATGGGGTAAACATAGACAGGCTGTCTAGACCTCAGGGGCGGATTGGCCATAGACCGTACAGGGAAATTTCCCAGTGGGCTAATGCCCAGGGGGCCACTTGAGCCCTCCTCACAGCCGCCAGCAGGTAGATCTGATACTCTCAGCATTAATTAATGCTAGGAGCATCAGGTATTTATGTATCTGGCTGGCGGCTGCAGGTACCCTCCTGAATTTAACTGTACCATCTCCACCCTCAGGACTGTGATACAGTTGAATACCGCAGCAGAGGCGGCAATATTGCTAAGGCAGTATTTTGTGCTGCACTATGGTATTTGATTCTACTGAGGCAGTATATTGTGCTGCACTATGGTATTTGGTTCTGCTGAGGCAGTATTTTGTGCTGCACTTTGGTATTTGGTTCTACTGAGGCAGTATATTATGCTGCACTATGGTATTTGGTTCTACTGAGGCAGTATATTGTGCTGCACTATGGTATTTGGTTCTGCTGAGGCAGTATTTTGTGCTGCACTGTGGTATTTGGTTCTGCCAAGGCAATATTTTGTGCTGCACTGTGGTATTTGGTTCTGCTGAGGCAGTATTTTGTGCTGCACTATGGTATTTGGTTCTGCTGAGGCAGTATTTTGTGCTGCACTATGGTATTTGGTTCTGCTGAGGCAGTATTTTGTGTTGCACTGTGGTATTTGGTTCTGCTGGGGCAGTATATTGTGCTGCACTGTGGTATTTGGTACTGCTAGGGCAGTATATTGTGCTGCACTATGGTATTTGGTTCTGCTGGGGCAGTATATTGTGCTGCACTGTGGTACTTGGTTCTGCTGAGGTAGTATTTTGTGATGCATTGTGGTGTTTGGTTCTTCTGAGGCAGTATTTTGTGCTGCTCTATGGTATTTGGTTCTTCTGAGGCAGTATTTTGTGCTGCTCTATGGTATTTGGTTCTGTTAAGGAAGTATTTTGTGCTGCATTATGGTATTTGGTTCTGCTGAGGCAGTATTTTGTGCTGCAATATGGTATTTGGTTCTGCTGAGGCAGTATTTTGTGCTGCACTGTGGTATTTGGTTCTTCCTAGGCCGTATTTTGTGCTGCACTATGGTATTTGGTTCTGCTGAGGCAGTATTTTGTGCTGCACTGTGGTATTTGGTTCTTCTGGGGCAGTATATTGTGCTGCAGTGTGGCATTTGGTTCTGCTGGGGCAGTATATTGTGCTTCACTGTGGTATTTGGTTCTGCTGGGCAGTATATTGTGCTGCAGTGTGGTATTTGGTACTGCTGGGGCAGTATATTGTGCTGCACTATGGTATTTGGTTCTGCTGGGGCAGTATATTGTGCTGCACTATGGTATTTGGTTCTGCTGAGGCAGTATTTTGTGCTGCACTGTGGTATTTGGTTCTGCTGGGGCAGTATATTATGCTGCAGTGTGGCATTTGGTTCTGCTGGGGCAGTATATTGTGCTTCACTGTGGTATTTGGTTCTGCTGGGGCAGTATATTGTTATATTGTGCTGTACTGTGGTATTTGGTTCTGCTGGGGCAGTATATTGTTCTGCAGTGTGGTATTTAGTACTGCTGGGGCAGTATATTGTGCTGCACTATGGTATTTGGTTCTGCTGGGGCAGTATATTGTGCTGCACTGTGGTACTTGGTTCTGCTGAGGCAGTATTTTGTGATGCATTGTGGTATTTGGTTCTTCTGAGGCAGTATTTTGTGCTGCTCTATGGTATTTGGTTCTTCTGAGGCAGTATTTTGTGCTGCAATATGGTATTTGGTTCTGTTGAGGCAGTATTTTGTGCTGCTCTATGGTATTTGGTTCTGTTGAGGCAGTATTTAGTGCTGCACTATGGTATTTGGTTATGCTGAGGCAATATTTTGTACTGCACTGTGGTATTTGGTTTTGCTGAGCAGTATTTTGTGCTGCACTAAGGTATTACTTGCCCTGTCTATTTGTATTCACCTTCTCTTAATTTGGACCCGCCTACAACATCGCCAATTTGGCAAGGTGAGATGTTCGTCTCAGGCGGCGCGAGCCCGCGGACAAGTGGAGAAGCGTTCATCTCTCTATATTCCACTGTATCGCTGTCCTCAGTATGGCGATACAGTTGAATACTGCGGTGGGGCATGGGATCGACATCTCCCTGCCCCATTCCTTCTGATAGGTTTCAGGCCTAGTGCCTGTAGCCTATCAGAGTCCGGTGCAGGTGGTGCGATGGTGTTATCATCGCCTCCTCTGGGACGGGCAGCATACACTGAGGGAAACAAGCCGGAAAAGGCCTGCACCACTTTGCTAACAGCCACATGGAGGTAAGTATTTTATTTTTTTTGTCACTTGGCACCATGCTGTTGGGCCGCTATGAGGGCATCTACTTGGAGCACTAAACAGGGGTATTTTGTACTGGTACACATTATTGGGTGCACTATGGGGCCATTAGCTTAACTGGGGTCACTAAGAGGATGTATTTTTTTGTACTGGCATACAGAAGGGGGGCCTTTTTTGTACTGGCACATATTATGGGGGCACTATGGGGACACTGGCTCTACTAGGGGCATTAAGAGGGGATATTTTTGTAGTAGCACACAGTAGGGGCCATTGGCACACATTACTGGGGCACTATGGGGACATTGGCTCTACTAGGGGCACTAAGTATTTTTTGCACTGGCACGTATTTTTTGCAACCACACATTACAATATATTTGTACTGGCACACATTATAAGGGGGCAATTTTTTTGTACTGGCGCACAGTAGGGGGCAAATTCTAAGGAAAATGTTTACTACTGGGGGGGCATTATGGTGATCTTTATTCCTACTATGGGACTAAGGGGAAAATGATTAGTATAGACACTATGTAGGCATTATTACTTCTGGGGCACAGTGGGGACATTATTGGGTGCACTCTGAACGAGCAGGTGGATTGTTTTTTAATGACCCACAAGTCACAGAAGATGCTGACAGTGGTCCCGGTTCAGGTCTCTGCTCCTTACGACAGGTCAGATTACGTTGGCTGATACTGCTTGTGATGCTGTGGATGTTGTTTGTGATGTTCTCCTTGAGTTCATCCCGATGATATGGATTGTTAGCGGACACTTTCTGTTTGAAATTTCCCCACAGATAGAAATCTCACATGGACAAGACTGGAGAACGTGGTGCCCATAACCCTTCGCTCACAGTTTGCTCCTCCTTAAACAGTTCATGACCCCGTGCCAGTGAGTTCCGTGAGGTGCGGCATGTTGCCCCATCTTGTTGGAAAAAGCAGGACACTCTTCTTCTGGTATTAGTTGGTTGTAAAACTGTTCAAAGATGTCCAGGTAAATTGCAGTATTCACAGGTGATTTGAAGAAAATTGGGCCCACTATTGGTCTTCCTGACACTGAACACCAAATGCCAATTTACTGGTCGTGAAGTGGTGTTTCCTGAGTGAAATGGGGATTTTCAGCCGATCAGTTTCTCATATTCTGGGAATCTACGTGACCTGATAAATGAAACCAAGCTTTGTCCATCATGAAGTACAGCAATGGGCCCAGATGTCTGTCAGCAATCATAGTCAGCACCAAGTCCTGTAATTTAAATGTTTAGCTTTGTCAGCCTCTTTCAGTTCCTGCACACGTTATTCGGTACAATTTCATATTCAGAGATTTCAGCACTCGCTGACACGTCCTCCGTCATACACCAACTTGCTGTAGGGCTATGAATAAGTAAGACAGATTTACTATTGGGTCGTTTGATTTGGAGATATTGGAGGTGGACTACTTTTTCGTGTACCAAAAATGTCCACATAATACCACCATACAGTATAGTTCTCCAAGTATAGAGCTGCTAAATAACTCAATAAAGTGCCACTCAATACTGCCATATAACTAATACTGCCAAATAATTCTCAAATATTACCAGCATAAATGGTATTTGATACAGCCATGATGTACTTAATACCATTATACAGTACTCAAAAGACCCACGTATCACCATACAGTCCTTAAATAATACAATGCCATATAAATAAAACTACCATACACTGCCCAAATAATATTGCCATACAATGTCAAAAAATAAAAATAAATATATATATATATATATATATATATATTGTAGGAAGGTGCAAGGGGCCGTCATTGATGCAAAGTATGTGTCACTGAGATTCCTGGTCTCTGTGAGGTAAGAGCCAGTAGTTTTAAGTGTCAGCGGCAGCTAGTGCTGACTGACACTGTTTGTTGTTAGTATGGCTGTAAAGTCGATCCGGGACGGCTCTTACTGGGAGTAGCCAAAGTGCTGGGTGGGTGGCTTCTCCCCACGCTCCAGGCCGGGTCTTTTTTGGCCTATATAAAACCCTGCCAGCAGTTTCAGCTGGGTGTGGTTTATCCAACATCTGACAGAGAAGCTGGGGAGTCTCTGTGTTTTGGGACCTGTGAAGTTGTGCAGTGCTAAAGGTAGTGGCGTCGCTAGAGGGGGGCGAGGGGGGGCAATTGCCCCCCCTATGTTGTTCCTTGCCCCCCCGGGTGCCCCCCCGCTGATTCCCCTGAGTGAATACTAATGAGCGCTTCCATTATGGAAGCGCTCATTAGTACCGAAGAACCAGGAAGTGGTGAACGCTCTGTACTCACCACTTCCTGGTCCTCGGCTGTCGGCTGTGCAGGGCTGCGCACAGCGTGAGGTCGCTCTGTGACCTCACGCTGTGCGCGCCAGTTTAGAGCACAGTCGACTGAGGAGGGAGAAAATGGCAGGCGGCGTCCGTCCAGGAGCAGGAGAGGTAAGTGTTTTTTTATTTTATAAAAAATGTGGCTGCTGGGGGCATTATGGGGGCTAATAGGAGGCATATGGGGCTAATA
Organism: Bufo gargarizans; assembly: GCF_014858855.1. NCBI lineage: Eukaryota > Metazoa > Chordata > Amphibia > Anura > Bufonidae > Bufo > Bufo gargarizans. The sequence goes on along the minus strand of NC_058081.1, from coordinate 516,315,154 downwards.
GGAGGCATATGGGGGCATTTAGACGCATATGGGGCTAATTGGAGGCATATTTGGGGGCTAATTGGAAGCATATTTGGGGGCTAATTGGAGGCATATGGGGGCATTTGGAGGCATATTTGGGGGCTAATTGGAGGCATATTTGGGGGCTAATAGGAGGCATATTTGGGGGCTAAAAGGAGGCATATGGGGCTAATAGGAGGCATATGGGGGCTAATAGGAGGCATATGGGGGCTAATTGGAGGCATATGGGGGCTAATTGGAGGCATATGGGGTCTATGGGGCTAATTGGAGGCATATGGGGGCTAATTGGAGGCATATAGGGGCTAATTGGAGGCATATAGGGGCTAATTGAGGGCTAATAGGAGGCATATGGGGGCTAATTGGTGGCTAATTGGAGGCATATGGGGGCTAATTGGAGGCATATGGGGTCTATGGGGCTAATTGGAGGCATATGGGGGTTAATTGGAGGCATATGGGGGCTAATATGAGGCATATGGGGGCTAATATGAGGCATATGGGGGCTAATTGGAGGCATATGGGGGCTAATTGGAGGCATATAGGGGCTAATTGGAGGCATATAGGGGCTAATTGGGGGCTAATAGGAGGCATATGGGGGCTAATTGGGGGCTAATTGGAGGCATATGGGGGCTAATTGGAGCCATATGGGGGCTAATTGGAGGCATATGGGGTCTATGGGGCTAATTGGAGGCATATGGGGTTAATTGGAGGCATATGGGGGCTAATTGGGGGCTAATAGGAGGCATATGGGGGCTAATAGGAGGCATATGGGGGCTAATAGGAGGCATATGGGGGCTAATAAGAGGCATAATGGGGGCTAATTAGAGGCATAATGTGGGCTAATGAGGCATAATGTGGGCTAATGAGGCATAATGGGGCTAATATGAAGAATAATGGGGGCTAATGAGGCATAAGGGCTGATATGGGGGCTAATGAGAGGCATAATGAGGGCTAATGAGAGGCATAATGTGTCATCCACAGATGCCCCCATAACAGTGTGTCTTCCACAGATCCACCATAACAGTGCGCCTGTGCACTGACGAGAGACAGAAAGAAGGGGAAAGAATCCGCGGAAGCAAGCAGAGGACGGCACAGCAGACAACTGAATAGCTTCTTTTGTAAGTAAATTGTTTTATTATAAATGTATCCCTGCATACCGCAACTCTCTAGTATTTTGTAATCTTATTTCTATATACTTATTTTGTTTTTGCCCCCCCATTTTTGACTGTGGTATCTTTGTGCCCCCCCTATATATTGTTCCTAGAGTCGCCACTGGCTAAAGGGCTGAGAGCCGCATGCCGGGAAACAGGCCCCTAAAGCCTGCTGTGGACTGCGGGTGGAACACTGCTAACCAGGTGAAGATTTTGTTCTATGGACATTGCATGGTGTGAACAAACACCAAGACTGTGAACGGTCATTTTGTTTTTCCTTATGTGTGAATAAATACCAAACTGTTTAAGTTAAATACTTTGTGATTGCCTCTGAACCTAAATGCACTCTAACCTTTACAGGTGAACTTAATGTGATCTTCTCTTTTGAATGCACATGTCCACTGTTCAATGTTTCAGTAGTTTTTTGCACAACTTGCTGTTCTCTAACAAGGAGCTTAACGCTAAAATTCACAACAGGTGTTTGATCCATGAATCCCCCAATAAATCTCCTGGTTCAATTAGAATTGGTATTTAAACAGTCCTCCTCATCATGCTGTTTACATTTTGACATCATGAGACCAAGAAGACACCTAACAATTGATCAACAGTACCTCACCATTGCCAGGCTTTAAGCAGGATGTTCTCAGACGGAAGTGGCCACTGAGCTTAGAGTGTCACAGAGTGTCATCAGCAGGTTGCAACAGAGGTACAGAACGACTGGAAGAGTCACAGAAAGGCATAGAAGTGGACATCCTTTGGTCACAGCCCACACTGATGACCGCTTCATTGTGAACAATGTCCTGTTAGACTGGATGATGAATGCCACACAACTCCAGGCACATTTAAGGGAGGTGAGAGGCAACAATCTCAGCAAAGTTGACCATGATCCTCTTGTCTTACGATCCAGTTCAGCCTCTAATACTATGAGTGGAAAAATCAAACAAAAAAACGCATATTTGTCACAGGAGGCATGAACTCTCCTGCTCCTCCTTCTCCCTCTTCCAGTCCTATAGCATGTGCACAGTACATTTTAGGAAAGCTGTGTCTCTCACAGATTGCCCAGACTACAGAGGTAGGCCAGGTATGCTAAGCTCCACCGCTTTAACTAAGTCCCACCTCTTCACCTGTTACTGCTGAAAATGTTAAAAGGATCTCAAAACTGTTTCTGGAGTCTTCCAAAAGTGGTGGAGGCTTACAGATGGTGAGTTTTCTTACTGTGTTGGCAGGTTCTGATCCTGACTTCTTCCTCTTGTAGCTGCATATAAGAAATAGCTGGGTCACAGAGGCCAGTCACAGAGTCACCTAGGCTTCATAGAAATGCACAGCCCCTGTGTTAACCCCTCCCCCTCTGTGACCTGAACAAAAGTGCGAATCGCTTGTTCCTCGAGTGATTGTTGGTGCAGTCACCTAAATCATTGTTTGCCGGCAGCAGATCATACTGTCTACACAGCACTCTTCTGCCCAGAAACAATGATTCTGTATGGGGACGTGGGATGGCATTAGTGATCGCTCATCCACATACTGTGGAGGAGACTGCTGCATGTAAACGCTTCCTTCTCGACAATCACTTGCTATATCAGGCCATGTAAAGGGGCCTTTAGGCAATATGTGATTGTACACTAAGGCCTCTTTCCATGTGATAGTGACATTTCTTGAACTGAACACTGCTCCTCTGACCCGAACTCACAGCATCATTATGACTTAAAGTGCTGAAAATTCTTCCCTGACCGTAGGTCTACTGTATTGTATTCATGGTATTATGTGAGTACAGTCCAGTAGATCAGTGGTCAGGGTAGAACTCACAGCGTCTTAAGCTAAGTGCAGGGCAGAGGAGCAGTGTTCAGTCCACACGGAGCTTGCTTCCTGGACCCTATACCCTCATGTGAAATAGACCTTACGGTATATTTACGCATAGCAGTTGAGGTAGGGTTAAATCTGCATTAAAAGTACATTGGAACAAACTGATTTGTTTTGGCTGCAGTTTTCAGTGTAGCAAAACTCATCATTTTCTTTTTCAATGCAGTTGTGATGTGGTTTTAACCCCACCTCAACTGTTATGTGTGAATTTTCCCTTTAGAGCTCCTCCAAATATATGTATTCTAGAGGCTCATGGTAGGAGGGGGGCTTCAGGGAGTTTTGGATTCCCTACAACCTTGCATGTTATTATTGGAGCACCCTGCAGATAAAGGGGTGATTCGAGTCATAACATCACACTGGAAAACTCATTTTTAAGGAATTTTCTAATATTTTCTGCAGAGTAGTGAAACTTGGAATTACCCATTAATGGAACTGACTACTAAACATGAACCTTTCGACATGACCGATATGTCAGGAACTGTGGCTACAGAGAGGATATTGCAGTCTACACACAGATACAGAGTAGGGGTGACCTTTTTTTGTGAATTACATTTTGTGTGTGTGTGTGATTTATATAGTAAATAAAGTGTTAACATTGTATAACAAAATATTCTGTATCTTTATAAATGAGCTGTGTTTACATTTTTCACCTTGTTTACAATTTCTGCTTGCTGTGAGTGAATAGAAACATCCTTGTTTCTATCAGGAAGCAGAAAACTCCTTGTGACCTTGAGATATATATATATATATTTATATATATATATATATACACAGTGGATATAAAAAGTGTACACACCCCTGTTAAAATGTCAGGTTTCTGTGATGTAAAAAAATGAGACAAAGATAAATCATTTCAGAACTTTTTCCACCTTTAATGTGACCTATAAACTGTACAACTTAATTGAAAAACAAACTGAAATCTTTTAGGTGGAGGAAAGAAAACAAAAAAAAACTAAAATAATGTGGTTGCATAAGTGTGCACACCCTCTTATAACTGGGGATGTAGCTGTGTTCAGAATTAAGCAATCACATTCAAATCATGTTTAATAGGAGTCTGCATACACCTGACGACATTTAAAGTACCTCGGATTAACCCCAAATAAAGTTCAGCTGCTCTAGTTGGTCTTTCCTGAAATTTTCTTAGTCGCATCCCACAGCAAAAGCCATGGTCCACAGAGAGCTTCCAAAGCATCAGAGGGATCTCATTGTCAAAAGGTATCAGTCAGGAGAAGGGTACAAAAGAATGTCCAAGGCATTAGATATACCATGGAACACAGTGAAGACAGTCATCATCAAGTGGAGAAAATATGGCACAACAGTGACATTACCAAGAACTGGACGTCCCTCCAAAATTGATGAAAAGAAAACTGGTCTGGGAGGCTACCAAGAGGCCTACAGCAACATTAAAGGAGCTGCAGGAATATCTGGCAAGTACTGGCTGTGTGGTACATGTGACAACAATCTCCTGTATTCTTCATATGTCTGGGCTATGGGGTAGAGTGAAAAGACGAAATCCTTTTCTTACGAAGAAAAACATCCAAGCCAGGCTACATTTTGCAAAAACACATCTGAAGTCTCCCAAAAGCATGTGGGAAAAGGTGTTATGGTCTGATGAAACCAAGGTTGAACTTTTTGGGCATAATTCCAAAAGATATGTTTGGCCCAAAAACAACACTGCACATCACCAAAAGAACCCCATACCCACAGTGAAGCATGGTGGTGGCGGCATCATGCCAAGGGGCTGTTTTTCTTCAGCTGGAACTGGGGCCTTAGTTAAGCTAGAGGGAATTATGAACAGTTCCAAATACCAGTCAATATTGGCACAAAACCTTCCAAAAATTGTCGCGCGACAATGTGTGCGACAAATGTTGCAGTGTAGTTGTGCCCTATGTGTCGGGTGACTTATTGTCGTCGTGTAGATCTAGCCTAATACATTCTTTACAGTCCCGACTCCCTACACACATGAATTTTGACTGATTATTATTTATTTTAACTGCAAACATAATGGAGACTGCTCCCATTTTTTTCACCATACCACATTCGGTTTCTATGGTGTTTTTTTTTCTAAACAACTGTATGAACCACATTTTGTAAGATTTTTTTTCCCTATAAGAAAGGATATGCCAATATGCCAGAAAAAAATACCCAAAGCTTTAACATGCTCCATTTAAAAAAAATGACAGACACCAAAAAACACCACCTAATTAACAGTAACACTAGTAGAAAAAAAAAAAAAAAAACACTTGTGCATCCTTCGTTTCATATTTCCCATAGACTTTCAGCTAACACCAACTAGTGTTTTTATTTCTAAAAAGGCACCAAAATCACAGGTGCAAAAAAGCAACACTAAAACTGCAAAAATGCACAAAAATGACATTGAAACCAATGTGTGAATTCACACTCATGAATCCTCTATCAGCCATACAAACAAAAGCAAAGCAAAGCAAAACTCTCCCTGGACTCCACACAGACACATTGTGACAACTCCACCAGCTGTGTGAGCAGGACTATGCCAGGAGGGTTCTCAGCCTCTGACTATAAACAAGAATGCTCTCATTCATTGACATGCAAGCAGAGAAACTGACAGAGAATTGGATCACAAAGTCTAGTAGAAAGTTGTAGAACATTTCTTTATATGAAGTCAAACTAAATGACTCCTTTCAGACACCTGACTGGAGAGAAGAACCTGTGTGATAACGTGTCAAGACGTGTCACCTGTTATTATAATGCACTGGTCAGCAGAGCTTGCAGTCAGTAAGTGCAACACAGGGCTGCAGTCACATGATTAATTATTCTTAGGGGCTTACATTTATGTAGAGAAGGAAGTTACTTTAAAATGCAAGATTTTTAATAGGACCCCAACCTATAGGCCTACCACCTGGCTGGGAAATAACTGGCCTAGCCGGTATTACTATCAGGCCGGTGTCGTTGTTTCATTTTTACCAGCACATAAAAATGATGGTAATTTTCAGTAGGCAAGGAGGTATGACATGACTATAGGCTATATCTCAGGAGGTATGGCACCTAAGGCTATTCTCACCGCTGTTCTAAGCCTCTGTCAGCAGTTCCTTCAGATCTGACAGAGAGATTTAGGCCCCTTTCACACAGGCGGGTGCAATTCGTGAGGAGAACGCATATCACCCGCACTGAATCCGGACCCACTCACTTCAATGGGGCTGTGCAGATGAGCGGTGATTTTCACGCATCACTTGTGCGTTGCATGAAAATCGCAGCATGTTCTATATTTTGCGTTTTTCACGCAATGCGGGCGCTATAGAAATGAATGGGGCTGCATGAAAATCGCAAGCTCCGCGAGTAAGTGCGGATGCGGTGCGATTTTCATGTATGGTTGCTAGGAGATGATGGGGATGAGCAACCCCGGACCCCATTAATGTCTATTCACTGTATTATTTTCTCTTATTACATTGTTATAAGGGAAAATAATAGCATTCTTAATACAGAATGCTTAGTAAAATGTTCCTTGAGGGGTTAAAAAAGAAAAAAAATTAACTCGCCTAATTTTTTTAGCCCTCAAGTGACATTCTACTTTGCATTCTGTATTAAAGAATGCTATTATTTCCCATCATAACCATGTTATAATGGAAAATAAAATCTACAGAACACCTGAGGCCTCATGCACACGACCGTTGTGTGCATCCGTGGCCGTTGTGCCGTTTTCCTAATCACGGATGAAAAATCACGGATGCACACAAGATTGTCATCCGCGTCCGTGATCCGGGTCCGTGTCCGTTTTTTCCTATCATTTCAATGGCAAACTTGACTTAGATTTTTTTTTCATTTTTCATGTCCGTGGATCCTCCAAAAATCAAGGAAGACCCACGGACGAAAAAACGGTCACGGATCACGGACCTACGGACCCCGTTTTTGCGGACCTTAAAAAAAAACGGTCGTGTGCATGAGGCCTAACCCAAACCCGAACTTCAGTGAAGAAATCCAGGTTCGGGTCTGGGTACCACATTCAGTTTTTTTATGCGTGTTTAAAACTTGGGGGTGGCTACTGATGGAGCTTCCAATGCAGGTGTGAATAAAGCCTAACATGGACTTCTGTGCACGTAAAGTTCCCATCAGCTCTAATGGTTTCAGTTGCTCTGTTCCATTAAAGGGGTTATCCAATATGATAAACAGCCCCTCCATGTGCCGGTGTTCTGCTAGATTTCTATACCTTGCCAGAACGCTATACCGGAAGTGATGCGGACGCACAGGAATCAGCTAGAAAAGGGTGTGTGCACATCCACTGGATTAGCGAAAAACATTGCATGCAAGAAACCGTACATGCGCACTTAGGGGTAGGTAGATTTTCCAGCGCAAAATGTTCCATCAGATCTCCTTACCACTGAGTGCACACGCGCGCACAAATCATAAGGAGCAGTTCATCTTTACCACAGAGCTGAGTACAGAATATCAAGGTCACCACATAGCAGAGCTGAGTGCTGGATATTACCCCAATATCCAACACTCAGCTCTGCGGTGTCCCCCAATATCCCGCATTCAGCTCTGCTATGTGATGACCTCGATATTCTGTACTCAGCTCTGCGGTAAGGATGAACTGCTCCTTATGATTTGTGCGCGCGTGCGCACTCAGGGGTAGGGAGATCTAATGGAACATTTTGCGCTGGAAAATCTACCTACCCCTAAGTGCGCACGCACGGTGTAAGGTTTTGTGCATGCGCATGAAGTCCTTCTCCCGCGGCACTGCAATGATTTTTTGCTAATCCAATGGATGTGCGCTTGCACAGCGCCGCACACACCCTCCTCCAGCTGATTCCTGTGCAGCTGCGTCACTTCCGGTATAGCGTTCTGGCAAGGTATAGGAATCTGGCAGAACAACGGGCCACCTCAGAAGGAATTTACACTTACCCCACTCCCTGCGACGCTCTTGGTCCCCCAACCGCCACTGCTGCTTCTCCCTGTACACGGATGAAAACATCCGGTTTTGGGGGGGAGCAGCCAATGGCAGGCTTCACGGGTGATGCTAGGGAGGCTCGTCCCCGTCTGCTATTGGTTGCTCCCCCCCGACACCGGATGTTTTCATCTGTGTACAGGGAGAAGCAGTAGCGGTGCTGCGGGGACCAGGATCGGCATAGGGAGCGGGGTAAGTATATTCCCTCTGAGGGGCCTGGCACATGGGGGGCTGTTTATGATATTGGATAACCCCTTTAAAGAACGGAAAAAAATGGAAAAAATGTTTCTGCTATAATCAGCATTGATTTCAGTGGTGTAATTTTATCATTAGATATGCTCAGTTTGACTCTGTTTTGTCATGTTTTTAGTATATTCGACAGGAGATAAAGTACAGCCTGCAGGATAATGGAAACTTGATGGAAAGGAGTGTATTGTGTTTTTTTTTGTATTTTTTTTTGTTTGTTTTTAACACTGAAGTTAATTAATGATGGATAGAAATGAAAGGCGTTGGATAATGGATAAATTGACGCTTCACGTTGTGAACTCAGCCTGATCAATCCCCCATCAATCAGAGCATATATGCGCTCTGATTGTCTCATATGGGGGTCTTTTTTTCCAGAAAAGGAGTGAGAAGATGAGTGTTTGCCTGTCTAATCACCCCGCTACGCCTAATTATGCCATTTTATTGATGTTACAACCAGCACCTGGATCACAGCACAACACACATGCATACAGTACGTTTCATGGTCCTGTCCATACTGGATCTTTAGCATGAAATATGCAGATGGCTTCTCTAATGATAACGTTACACACTACAGTAATAGCGATAATGACTGCCGCTAGAAAGGAATCTCTAAGGCCTCTTTCACACGGGCGAGTATTCCGCGTGGTTGCAATGCGTGAGGTAAACGCATTGCACCCGCACTGAATCCTGACCCATTAATTTAATGGGTCTGTGTACATGAGCGATGTTTTCACGCATCACTTGTGCGTTGCGTGAAAATCACAGCATGTTCTATATTCTGCGTTTATCACGCAACGCAAGCCCCATAGAAGTGAATGGGGCTGCGTGAAAAACGCATTGCATCCGGAAGCACTGCGTTGCGTTTTTCATGCAAGTAACTTAGCAACACTTAAGGGATATCAGTCGTATTAGGAAGTAGGAGTTTGCTACACCATTTTACAGCCTTTGTGGAGCGAAAATAAATTGGAAAATGACAAAGACACAACGGGCAATGGATCTGGAGAGGCTCATTGTCCTTGTCCAGGAGAGGCCCTGCCTTTGGGATCTGCGTGCTGGGGATTACCAGGACCGGTATAAGAAAGATGCAGCCTGGGTGGAGATAACCCAGGAGCTATTTTCTACCATCTGGGAGAAAACCAAAGCCAAAAGTCGGTAGAATTTGGGTAAGTAGCCAATGTATACATGTTTGATCCTTGCTGTACTCCCAAGTATACTCCATGTCATATGTTATCCTCCCTAGCATAGGGCATGTCATACTTTATCCTCCGTATAATTGTATATACAGGGCTGCCCATAATTATTCATACCCCTTTCAAATTTTGACTTAAAGTAACTTTTATTCAACAAGCAAGTAATTTTTTGAGGGGAAATTACATTGGTGTCTCCCAAAACATAAAAAGATGATGTACAAGAGGCATTATTGTGGGGGAAAAAACATTTCTCAGCTTTTATTTACATTTGAGCAAAAAGTGTCCAGTCCAAAATTATTCAGACCCTTCATAAACTGTTACTGTCTGTGGGAAAATCAAAAGTTCTATACCATTCCAAATAGTCCAAGCTGTTCTAAAGCATCCTAATTACTCTGATTAATTGGGAAAAGCTGTTTCAATCAACTCAACAGGTGAAAAACAGCAGCTATCTGCAGTTGGTTTGTGGACAGTCATGGCTAAGACAAAGGAGCTCAGTGAGGACCTGCGGCTGCGCATTATGGCTGCTCACAAGTCAGGAAAGGGCTACAAGGTCATTTCTAAATGTTTTCAAGTTCCAGTGGCTACAGTGAAAAGTATTATTAAAAAATGCAAGATGTTATGCACTGTGGAAAATCTCAGAGGATGTGGGCGGAAGCCAAAAGTGACACCTGTGCTGGCCAGGAAGATAGTTAGAGAGGTGAAAAAGAATCCAAGGATAACCACCAAGGCCATCCTGGTGAATCTGGGCTCTGCTGGTGGCAATGTCTCAAGGCAGACAATCCAACGGACACTGCACACTGCTGGGTTCCACTTCTCCAAATAAGACACACAAAAGCTTGCTTGGCCTTTGCAAAAGCTCATCTGGACAAAGAATAAGACTTCTGGTCTTCTGTGTTATGGTCAGATGAAACAAAAATTAAATCGTTTAGTCACAATGATGTTGACTTCATTTGGCGTAAAAAAGAAGAAGCCTTCAACCCAAAAAACACCATCCCCACTGTCAAACATGGTGGTGGGAACCTAATGCTTTGGGGTGTTTTTTAGCCAATGGACCAGGGAACCTAATCACAGTAAACGGCACCATGAAAAAAGAGCAATACATGAGGATTCTCAACGACAACATCAGGCAGGCTGCAGAGAAACTTGGCCTTGGGCACCAGTGGACATTTCAGCATGACAATGACCCAAAACACACAGCAAAAGTGGTGAAGAAATGGTTAGCAGACAACAACATTAACGTTTTGGAGTGGCCCAGCCAGAGTCCAGACTTGAATCCAATTGAGAATCTGTGGAGAGAGCTAAAGATCAGGGTGATGGCAAGAAGACCCTCCAACCTGAAAGATTTGGAGCTCATTGCTAAAGATGAATGGGCAAAAATACCTGTGGAGACGTGCAAAAAGCTGGTCTGCAATTATAGGAAGCGTTTGATTGCTGTAATAGCCAATAAAGGCTTTTCTATTGATTATTGAGAAGAGAATGAATAATTTTGGACTGGACACTTTTTGCTCAAATGTAAATAAAAGCTGAGAACTGTTTTTTTCCCACAATAATGCCTCTTGTACATCGTCTTATTATCTTTTGGGAGACGCCTATATAATTTCCCATCAAAAATGACTTGCTGGTTGAATTAAAGTAACTTGAAGTAAAAATTTGCCAGGGGTATGAATAATTATGGACAGCACTGTATATGCTAAATTTCCTTTCTTGTCTCTTATTACGAGTTGACGAGGTAAAGAATCGTTGGCGGAGCTGCAGGGATACATTCAGGAAGGAAATGAAGCAGCATGGGCAAAGTGGTTCTGGGCCCCCCCAAAAAGTCCCTATATATTTAAGGAACAGCTTATGTTCCTCCATGACATCATGCAGCTGCGCCCGTGAGTATAAAATCTACACACTGACCACTACATCTTTGTCGATACACACTGATTGTTAACAATTGTTAAATTATAAATGTCTATTTGCCAATAGCAACCATTCCGATTACTCCTTTTATTAGCAAAAGTTGGTGAACAACATCACAAGTGAATTGGGAATAGTTGCTATGGTCAGCTATGACACGTCTAATTTCCCAAATGTAGCTAAATGAACCCATATGTAATTTGTTGTTTAGTTAATGTAGTACTATGTGATAAAATAATTTTGCTGATGATAGTAATAGGTGACTAATCTTTAAAATCCTAAATACTGTTACTATAGTAAAATAAATCTTTTGTTCAATTTTTGTAAGAACGGAGGACAACCTAGAGGATGAAGGGGAAGAATTGGCTCCACACCTATCTGGCGCCTGCAAAGAAGATGATACCTCTGGGGTCGTGGAAAGTGTGGCAGGAGCCAGCACGGCAGAAGACAGGCCTCCACCTGCATCCAGAGGCGATTCCCCCCCCCCCCTTTTGTCTAGAGGCCCAGACGACGGCCAGTGCCTCCTGCCGAAACTCATGTGAACACGCAGGTTCTAGATTATTTATCTCGAGCTCAGCAGGAGGATCATCATGATCTATTTGGCCGGAGTCTGGCCCATTTTATGTGCCAGCTGCCTCGAAAACAATTACTGAGAACCAGACGGGCTCTCGAAATCGGTTCTGGAGGCAGCCACTCCTACCCCCCCCCCCCCCACAACTCTCTAGAAATGTTTGGTGCCCTAGAAACATGAGCTTCCATGGGCACATGTTTGGCCCCCACCCAATGCCACTTTCACAGGGCTCACAGGGTCCCCCACAATTCCCTCCTCCAAGGGATTTGTATGCCCCACCTATGTGCCCATATGGGCCACAGTATCAGGGGCAGTATAGCCAGCATGTCCCCTCCTCCTCCCAAGCTGGCCCAGTACTCCAGGCCCCCCTCCCAACAGTCCAAAACACCCTACCCTGGGCCTTAGTATCAGGGCCCCCCTTCGCCATCTGGGCATTATGTTAATTTATAATTTTTTACATGTTTTATTTATTTTATTTAGGTTCTTCAAAGAAAAGTATATTTGAGTTGAGGTGACTATTTCATATGTTAATAAACATAGTTTTATTTTCCATATTTTTATTGGTATTTCCCTTTATTATATACAGTCCATCATGATCTTTATGTCGCACGAAATTAATAATGGTACACTTTTAGTTAAAATTAATATGACCCAAATCCTATGAATATTTGCACTTTGACCCTCTATCACTTAACAATAATATTAGTGTGTTTTTCACCAATATGCCCACAATTACAAACTGCTTTTTAAAATAATACCTTTATTAGACATATATACATTACATGTAAGATATAATATAATGTCCTTTAAGCACACGATAGCCAGAACATTACATTTGAAGTGTAAATGCCATGACACATGCAATATTTTTAATTATATGAGAATGAGGCAACTAAAACTTTAATGATGATGTGAAAACATGCATACATTTAAGGGTACATTTTTACACTTGCAATGAATGAGGTATTAGTACATATTACACATACTGTATTTAAGACAATATATGTCGGGGGGCGTGGCCGGCGGCGCATGGAGCGAGCTGTGTAGTAGTTAAAGGGGTATTCTCAACACTCTATTTCACACTTACCTGCTCCAAGCACGCTGTCCACTTACTGGTTTCGGCACTCGGCAGGGGGCGGGCTCCATCTTGATTGAAGTCTTCCTGTATAGCGTCTCACAGCGATCTGTCAGTTATCCCGGGTGCCAAAAAACCTACCCGAAAGCTTCCTACAAGCTAGAGAGATGGCCAAAACAAAGAAAAAGCCAGTGTCTGCAAAACTCACCGAGTTTTACCCAGCGGTGAGCAGTCCCCAAGATGGCGCCGGAGGAAGTGCGCTCTCAGACAGTGCAGCCAGAACCGCAAATTTCCCTCCTGCAGGGGCCTTGTCGCAGGCCATCTCTGCCGCTCCTTCGGAGTGTCGGGCATCTCCACACCGATGCTGTCAATCACCACAGGGACTTGGAGGATCCCCATCATTGCAATCAGGTACAGAGGGGACTTTAATGGCACGATTCCAGGGTCATGGAGCTGACATAGAGGGTCAGGGAGGATCTCTCTTGATGTTGCAGCATGCAAGCCATATGTCTGCACAAAGGCAGGAACACGGAGAAAAGCCCATCACAGAATTCCTGTTAATAGCTTTAATGGGGGGGCCTAAGGAAATCGCTGCAAGCTGACATTAAAGAAATGTTATTGGCCTTGCAAAAGGATATTGCTGAGGTGGGGCACAGAACCTCACACCTAGAGAACAAGATGATGGAATATGCAAAAACACATAACAATTTGGTAGATTCCAATAATGAAATGGAAGAGGAGTTGGTCGCCTTGAGGGCTAAAGTGACTGATCTTGAAGATTGTTCACGCAGGAACAATATACGCTTCCGCAGCATTTCAGAGTCAGTCAAACAAGAGGACTTACACACATTTCTCGTTGATCTGTTTACAGCCCTCCTACCAGATGTTTCGCAAAGCAAACTGTATATTGATAGAGCGCACAGGGTTCCGAAGCCCAAAAGGCTCCCTTCTGATTTTCCAAGGGATGTACTGGCCCGTATTACCTTCTACCATGTCAAATATCTCATTACGGCAGGTAAGTAGTGGCGACAAGTGCGCAAGAAGCTATCAACCTAATAGCCAGTTGGAACCTCATGCCAGCCCTGACTGTGGTATCTAAGACACCATCTCCAGACAGATTGGAAGATGAATGGTCTGAGGTCCCTGGGAGACGTTCTGCAGATACTTGAATGTTCGTATTTAGGTGTTAACCTTTTTCTTTATACTAAGTCATAATCAGGCTCAAACGGCCGTGGATTAGTGTTTGCACCCTCCAACAGGTGACGCAAATTCAGATGCTTCCCTTCTTGGTGTTACAAATGGACTGGTTTGGTCCGCTATTTTTTTTAATTTTAAGTTTGTCCTTGTTTTTTTTTCTTACTGTATTGACAGGGTCCACTATATTAACATTGCTTGCCTTGTTTCTTACTCTCAATGCAACGAGTTATTAACGAGTTATTACCACATTAAGTAAATGGCGATGTGTTATTTTTTTTGGTTGCTAGCAATTATCTTTCCCCTTCATAATGGTACTTAAAATTACCTCGATAAATGCAAATGGATTGAATAGCCCCTTTAAAAGGTCTCAGTTCTGGAAAAGTGCCCTTTCTGATAACTCTGACATTGTGGGTATTCAAGAGATGCATTTTCTCAGAGCTGACGCCCATAGGCTTAAACATAGGAGATTTCCATATATATTTTCACTTACCTTATCAGATAAGAAAAAAAGAGGGGTTTCTATTGTCATAGAAGATTCTGTGGCATTTAAACTATTAGAGTCTAAAATTGATGAGAGAGGGAGATACTTAATCTTTATCTGCAAAATTAACAATACACTTTTTACTTTGGTTGCGCTATATGCTCCTAACAAAGGCCCACTCAAATTCTTACGCAAACTGTTTGACACAGTCTCGTCCTGTAAAAAAGGGTCCTTGGTGATTATGGGAGATTTTAACACCCTAATGTGGCCAGCACTCGACTCATCAGCTCCATTAAAACCTGATGAACCATCCAAGTTATTCACTCTTACGCAAAAAGAAGGCCTTGTAGATTTATGGCGCGCTAAACACGCTGATTAACGTGACTATAGTCATTTTTCACATGCACACAAATCATTCTCCAGGATTCATTTATTTTTAACGGATAGCAATACCTTGCCTAAGATTATTTCCTCTGACATAGGGTATATTAGTTGGTCAGATCATGCTCCTGTACACATGACCTTAACTGAACAATATCACTCTGGTACACGTACTACATGGCGGATAAATGAACGTATACTCCATTCTGCTAAATATTTACAGGGCTCTATAAATACTATAAGGAAATGCTTTGCTATTAATGACACGGATGAGATCGATGTTAGAAGTGTCTGGTGTGCCCACCAGGCATTCGTTAGAGGGCATTATCTGGGACTGGCGTCTACAGACAAGAAGGACAGAGAATACCTAAAGACACAACTTCTTAATTCTATAATAAAGATAAGCAACTTAAACAAGCGAGCATTCTGCCCTATAAGAGAAAAAGAACTGAAAGACCTACGTCATAGATTACAGATATCCAAGGGCGTAAAATTTTCGACCCTCAAAAAATTGCAGATGTAATAGCCTCCTACTACTCATCGTTATATAATTTAAGATCAGATACCAACTCAGTTCAATCCTTCTTAGAAGCTATTAAAAAATTCCTAAATTCGGTGACCTTACCCAGGGTACAAAACTCTCTCTTAGGCCTCATGCACACGGCCGTATTTTGTTTCCATGTCCGATCCGTTTTTTTTGCAGATAGGATGCGGACCCATTTATTTCAATGGGTCCGCAAAAAACACCACATCGGTATGCCCGTTCCGTTGCTCCACAAAAAAAATTGTGCATGTCCTATTTTTTTCTAGTTTGCGACAAGGATAGGCATTATTACAATGGATCCGCAAAAAAAACGGATCCGCAAAAAAAACAGATGCCATACGGAATGTCATCTGTTTTTTTTTTTGCGGATCCGCAATTTGCAGACCGCAAAACACATACAACCGTGTGCATGTAGCCTTAGACATACTAATGTCAGAGTTTACGGATGAAGAAATCAACTTCACATCAAGTCTTTGAAATCGAGTCCTTCACATCAAGTCCTGATGGGCTGTCTAACGATTATTATAAACAATTCAGACAGATATTGTTGTCTTCCCTTAAAAAAAAAAAACAATCAAGTAAGAACCAGCGGGATTTTCCCGGCTGAAATGTTAGAGGCGACCATTATTACCCTTCCGAAGCCAGGAAAGTCCCCGGACAGACCGGAGAACTTCCGTCCAATCTCATTGCTAAACACTGATCTAAAGCTTTATGCAAAAATCATAGCCTTGAGATTGGCAGACATTTTCCAAATATAGTTCATAAGGATCAGGTCGGTTTTGTAAAGGGGAGGGAATACATTCGCCTTCTCTGCTCCTCTCTTTGGATGCGTAGAAGGCGCTCGACAGGGTCCTAGAAAAAGTTGGAATAGTGGGGGATGCTAAAGTAGCTATTATGGCTATGTACACTAAACCTTCAGCTAAGGTATTGTCCACTGGGTTTATGTCGAAATCTTTCCCGATTTCTAATAGAACGCGCCAAGGGTGCCCCTTATCACCCCTGATTTTTACCCTCATTATGGAACCGTTAGCAGATGCAGGGGGACGGAACACAAAATCGGCCTGTTTGCTGACAATGAGATTATTGCAATTTCCGACCCCACGCATTCCCTTAATGCTATTATGACAAAACTGCAGGAGTTCAGCAACATTTACTATTATAAACTTAATACCAGTAAATCGGTGATTTTAAACATGGCTATCTCCCCAAGTGAAATTGCACAAATCTCCTCCCAATTTCCGTTTAAATGGGCATCTGATGGAATTTCATATTTAGGGGTCACACTGACATTTCCATCCAAAGATCTCTATAAACAGAACTACTTACCGCTACTTAATACAGTTTCTGATGGACTTAAGACATACTCCTCAATAGATCTATCTTGGGTAGGAAGAATAGCCACAATTAAAATGATAGTGCTACCCAAAATATTATATCTGTCTAGGAATGTGCCAGTCCAACTATCCAAAAGATACATTAAAGGGATTCTGTCACCAGTTTTTGACCCCCACATTCAAAAATATGGTTATGTGCATGGAGCCCTTGTGATTCCTAATGTGGTCTTATAAGCTAAATCTGTAGGCTCATTTAGTGTAAAAAACGTTTTATCTAACCTGTCATTCATCAGATTAAGGTGCCCAGGAGGATGCTCATGTCTCCAAGATGCCACCCGCCGCCGCCGCCGTTCGTGCCCAGCTCCTCCTTTGCTGTCATCAGCGATGTGCCCAGCTCCTCCTTTGCTGTCATCAGCGATGTGTCCAGCTCCTCCTTTGCTGTCATCAGCGATGTGCCCAGCTCCTCCTTTGCTGTCATCAGCGATGTGCCCAGCTCCTCCTTTGCTGTCATCAGCGCCGCCTTAGAATCCTTTTCAACGCCTCCGGCTCTCCCTCACTCCCCCCTCCTTCTTCTCTAACATCCCGCGCGTGCGCACAGGCCTGTGCCTGATGCGCCCGTGCGGACTTCTCCGTTCAGCTTCATTGAGCGAAGTGCGCATGCGCCGGCACTTCGCTCAACCTCCCGATGACCTGAACTGCCAGTGTTCAGGTCATCGGGAGGTTGAGCGAAGTGCCGGCGCATGCCCACTTCGCTCAATGAAGCTGAACGGAGAAGTCCGCACGGGCGCATCAGGCACAGGCCTGTGCGCACGCGCGGGATGTTAGAGAAGAAGGAGGGGGGAGTGAGGGAGAGCCGGAGGCGTTGAAAAGGATTCTAAGGCGGGGCTGATGACAGCAAAGGAGGAGCTGGGCACATCGCTGATGACAGCAAAGGAGGAGCTGGGCACGAACGGCGGCGGCGGGCGGCATCTTGGAGACATGAGCATCCTCCTGGGCACCTTAATCTGATGAATGACAGGTTATATAAAACATTTTTTACACTAAATGAGCCTACAGATTTAGCTTATAAGACCACATTAGGAATCACAAGGGCTCCATGCACATAACCATATTTTTGAATGTGGGGGTCAAAAACTGGTGACAGAATCCCTTTAAGAAGCTACAAACACTCCTCCTGCGGTTTGTGTGGAAGAACTCCAGACACAGAATTGCGGCCTCTACCTTATACAAACCTACAGCGCAGGGGGGGTTTTGGCCTCCAAAATTTGTTGTATTATCACTATGCTACATTATTAGACCAAATGCGAAATTGGTTCAATAAATCAGACTCACCTCATTGCGTGTCTATGGAATCTATTACGTTGGACATGGGAAACCTTAAAGACTTTCTACAGTGTCCTTTAATTGATCCTCTTAGCTGTATGCCTACATTCAAACCCGTTGTGGCTAGCCTTACCTTATGGAAGGATTTGATACTTCCCAGAAAACTGGTTAACATGAAACTTTCCCAGATCCCATTGGGTACCATAGAATACATGATACCTGACATATCTTTCAAAACATGGATCCAACAGGGGATTACAACAGTGGGCACAATTTGGGATGGTTCTGGCTTGTTACCATTTTCAGATTTAACAAAAAAATATAACATATCCAATAGGGAATTTTTCTAATATCTTAGATTAAGATCCCTATTGAGCTCTCTTCATGACAATCAGGTCCTGACTAGGTCCTCCTTTGAATTATATTTTTTTGGCACAGCTGGCAGGGCTAAAGGTATATCTAAACGATATAAACTAATATTGGAAGAATGAAATACCGATACTAATACAGGCATAGACAAATAGTCAAAGGATTTAAACACTCCAACAGACCAAATAGTTTGGCAACAAATATTTTCGGTCCCTCAAAAATACTCGAAATGTTCTCTACACTTAGAAGCCTCGAGAAAGATAGTCTATAGATGGTACATGACTCCAGAGAGATTGTCCTTGATCTACCCGGATGTTTCAAATAAATGCTGGAGATGTGGGAAATATGTGGGTAATATACTGCATGTGTTCTGGGAGTGCCCAAATATCAAGGAATTTTTTAAGGAAATACATGACCTTTTAACCTCCACCTTCCTTTATAAAGTACCATTTACTCCCGACATGTATCTTTTGCTTAATGGATTGGACACACTTCCAAGAAATTGTCGTACGGCCTTTTTCCATGTTATAACAGTCTCCAAGATTCTCATAGCTAAACATTGATCTACCCTAATACCTAATACTTCAGATGTCATTAGGAGAGTTAGTTATAATTGCGTGACGGAAGGTATTAGGGCTTCTTGCAATGGGTACTTCTCTATATACTTAAAGAGCTGGGAGATCTGGCGGACTAAGTTCCCACTACTTACTGGATCATAGTCAGTCAAGGCAGTTGTGAACGTCATAGGGGAGTTGTTATTGTTATGGTCATAAGTTACTGGAGATAAGTTGACATAAACGTCCAGGTACTACAAGTCATCTAGGGAATCTCACTTTACATTCAAATCAGGAATGGTAATAAACCTACAAGATCTAGGACTGCTGTAATATGTTAAATGTGTCCCTCCAATGTTGCTGATGTTGTTGTTTTCTTTTTGGAATATGCTAATATGTAATTAACTGTCACACATAAGGTTAATATCTCTAATAATATCTCTCAGATTCAATGAAAGGGGTAGAGTGTTATGCTTGGGACCACTGCCACAATTTAATTGTGTAGTTATATTTAGTTTCCCTATGTCCCTCCTCCACCTATCCCACCTATCCCATATATTTCCGTCCCTCTTCCCCCTTCCCCCTCTCTTTTTTCCTTAGGTAGACATCAACAGAACCTATTTTTGTCAAACTTGCTTAACGGGTTGTTCCTTCCCTCATGTCAGGAGCTACATATGTGCTATGTATTGATGTAAAATTGTGTACCTAAAACTTGTTTATACACTTGATTTAAAACAATAAAAATATTGTGAAATGAAACAATATATGTCGGCAAAATATGTAAGCTCGCAACCCACATCAAGGGTCCTCATTATCTTGTGAGTCCCTAACTAAAAAAATAAAAAATAAAATAACTAAAAAATAACCATCCAGGTTAGCAAAACATACTGGCAAACACATACTTCCATGAGTTGAGCACTACTGCTGAAAAGGGAATGAACCGATAGGGGTCATAAAATATTCAGAAAATAACTCCCTAACCCTCAGTCCAGCAGATTTAGATCATCCAAGTGGTAAAGTGTCTCTTCCCCATGGCGGACTGTAGACTTGGGTGTCTTCATCAGGTGTTGACTCATAGGTGCGTATGTAGTTGTGCAGCACTACACACTCCTTGATCACCACATTGACATTTTGTGGGGCCAGCTGTATGGGCGACAGGACTCATTTATGAGAAAAAATACTAAAGGTGCACTCCAAAAACCTTCTGGCTCTACTTAAGCGATAATTAAAATTGCGCCTCTTGGCATCCAAACCTCATCTAGGAAAGGGCCGCATGAGGCGGCTAGAAAGGGCAAAACCCTCGTCCTCTACAACCACATAAGGCGCTGGTGGGCCAGTTGAGACAGAAAGGTTTGCTGAATGTGGT
Organism: Bufo gargarizans; assembly: GCF_014858855.1. Lineage (NCBI taxonomy): Eukaryota > Metazoa > Chordata > Amphibia > Anura > Bufonidae > Bufo > Bufo gargarizans. The sequence continues at coordinate 516,294,677 of NC_058081.1, read as the reverse complement.
ACGTCCAGTTGGTTGGACTGACGTCAGCGCCCCATTCTGGAAGCCCTGAAGATGTGAGCATCTGCAGTACTCCATAGGACTTAATATCTACAATTATAAACCTGTAGTTTGTGTCAGCCAAGGCCAACAAAACTACAGAGAAAAACTGCTTATAATTATAGTATTGGACCCTGAGTTCGGTGGTTTCTTCCCGTCAAGGGCACCAATACAATTTGGGAATTGAGCCCTCTCCAGGAAGCCCTGGGCTATATCAAGCCACTGCTACCTGGTTGGAGGTGGCAGCACTGAAGCCTTCAGTGTTAACCAAATGGCGGCACATGTAGCCCGTACCACGCCAGCAATTGCGGAGGTCCCCATTCTAAAAACAAAATGTAACAACAAAAAATAATTTCCTGTCGCAAGATATCTGAAATGAAACAAAAAATGAATACACTAAGGCTACTTTCACACCTGCGTTCGATCGGATCCGTTCTGAACGGATCCGCTCATATTAATGCAGACGGTGGCTCCGTTCAGAACGGATCCGTCTGCATTATAACTTAGAAAATTTTTCTAAGTGTGAAAGTAGCCTGAGCGGATCCGTTCAGACTTTACATTGAAAGTCAATGGGGGATGGATCCGCTTGAAGATTGAGCCATATGGTGTTATCTTCAAGCGGATCCGTCCCCATTGACTTACATTGTAAGTCGGAACGGATCCGCTCGCCTCCGCACGGCCAGGCGGACACCCGAACGCTGCTTGCGTGTCTGGCCTCCACTGAGAATGCATTAGGGCCAGACGGCTGCGTTCAGGGCCGCTTGTGAGCCCCTTCAAACGGAGCTCACGAGCGGACACCTGAACGCAGGTGTGAAAGGAGCCTAAATAGCACAAGTTTAAAAATCTAGTACATTACTTTACATTATTTAATGGCAATGTGTCTGGCAAGTTGAAATTAAAATAGGCCATACTCTAAAATTGGAACTCAATACGTTATAGTCATACATACTTTAAAGAAAGTAAGATCAGTTAGCTAAATCAACTTCCAGACCATAAACATATACACACAGGTGACGTATCCTCATCATTACAGCCAGGATTTGAATAATTAACCCCCGCGGAACTGAAACTTGGTGTGATTAATCAATTACCGTATTTTTCGCTTTATAATACGCACTTTTTTTCACCAAAAGTGGGGGGGGGGGGGGGAATGGCCGTGCGTCTTATAAAGCGAATACTTCGCTGGCCGCTATGCTGCACAGCGAGGCCAGCGAAGTATCAGTGTAGAGGGAGGAGGCGGGGACACTCATGGCGGGGCCCGGTGCAGTGACTCTACTCTAATACCCCGGGCCCCGCAACTGTTAAACATTCAATCTGATCTATATCTAATTGTAAATGCTCTGTACGATACTTACTGTAGTACCGTAAGTATAGCATTAGGACGGCGCAGACCGGCATCTCCCTCGGTCATGCGCCGCCTGCCCCAGCTCCCTCTGTCATGCGCCGCCTGCCCCAGCTCCCTCTGTCATGCGCCGTCTGCCCCAGCTCCCGCTGTCATGTGCCGCCTGCCCCAGCTCCCTCTGTCATGTGCCGCCTGCCTGTTCATTTATAAAGTGAGATAAGCAGGCAGGGGGCGCATGGGGAGGGAGCTGGGGCAGGCGGCACATGACCGAGGGTGCTGGGGCAGGCGGCCGAGGGAGATGCCGGTCTGCGCCGTCTTAATGCTATACTAACGGTACTACAGTAAGTACCGTACAGAGCATATACAATTATGGTAGATATAGAGCAGATTGAATGTTTAACAGTTGCGGGGCCCGGTGTATTAGAGTAAAGTCACTGCACCGGGCCCTGCCATGAGTGTCCCCGCCTCCTCCCTCCACACTGATGCATCTAATGGGGGATCTGTAGATGACACTTATGGGGATCTGTGGATGACATAAGTGTCATCCACAGAGCCCCATAAGTGTCATCCACAGAGCCCCTATCAGTGTGATGCACAGATACCCCCTCAGTGTCATTCACAGATCCCCCCTCAGTGTCATTCACAGATCCCCCATCAGTGTCATCCACAAATCCCCCATAACAGTGCATCATCCACAGATCCCCCATAACATTGCGTCATCCACAGATCCCCCCATAACAGTGCTTCATCCACAGATCCCCATAACAGTGCGTCATCCACAGATCCCCATAACAGTGCGTCATCCACAGATCCCCCATAACAGTGCTTCATTCACAGATCCCCATAACAGTGCGTCATCCACAGATCCCCCATAACAGCGCTTCATTCACAGATCCCAACAGTGCGTCATCCACAGACCACCATTAGTTCAAAACCTACCAAAAGCGCACCATTTGGTTCAAAATATTTTTTCTTATTTTCCTTCTCAAAAACCTAGGTGCGTCTTATTATCAGGTGCTTCTTATAAAGCGAAAAATACGGTACTTGTTAGTACACCAAGTGACTTTATACAAAGTGGCTGGCCCAAAAGCACACGCAGTTTATGAATAAAAATGAACTATATACAATACATGTTTACTACTATTAAGTACTTATACATAGAACAGGTAAAGTTCTGAAGACACAAATCATAGACCAAACAGCTAAGTATTGCCAAACAGTGGGTCATTCATGTATGAGTCTGATAATATATAGTCTTACCTTAAAGTAATAATGAGACGTTCTTCAGGTGACACAGCCTCCTGGAAAGTCAAGGCAGGCCTCAACTCCCCCAACAGCCGATCAAATGTAGCCACCGACATGTGGTAAAAATTGAAGAACTTCTGAGGGAGCTCACGGAGCTCTGAGTACAAGCCAACAAAGAGACCTTTGCTGGCCCGCTGCGAAATGATAAGATGCACGCACCCACATACGCTTCCTCCGCGGTTCCTCCTCAATCATTTCTGGCTGCTCTCCAAAACAGCGGTAGACCAGCCAGTGCAAGAAGACATGGTCAGTGGATGATACAGCGAAAGTGGACATGCTGCAAAGGGAAATCCAATCACCAAACACATAAACCAGCCAAACGAACAAAACCTCTCCAAACAAATGGAGCTGTCCAAAAAACCAAGGCATGCTGGGGGTATTTATATGCGTTTGCAGTAACAGGTAAATGTAGAGGAAAAACGCAATAACGCAACGCAATCGCATACAAAACTGACAGCACTCGCAAGCAAAATCGCATGATTTTCCCTGAACCCACCCTGAACGCATCCGGACAAAATCCTCGACGCCCGTGTGAAAGAGGCCTAAGAGTGCCTGCACATGGTGTGGATTAAGCACGGTTTTTATGCATGGATATGTGACTGAGATTATACAAATACTGTTCTTAGGTGTGGAAATTGACCGCTGTACTAATTTTGAATCTGCAGCATGTCAAATGTTTTTCTTGTGTGGATTTCACCCTTTTCAGAAAATCTGCATGAAATGCACACCAAAAATGCACACCAAAAACCGCATAAAAATACGCAATAAATTGTGCGGATTTCTGTGCCGTTTTGGTGCGGATTTCCTGCACAGAAATCTGCATCATCACACAAAAAAAACGCAGCCTTTTTTTTTGCACTGATGCCTTTCTGAGAAATGGCCATTAAAAATGGCGCCCTTCATTTATATGGGGGCTGTCAGGTCGTGAAAATGGACAAGATAGGACCTGTCCCATTTTTTAAGGGCCCGTTAAAAAAAACAATATGTGAATAGAACTGTAGACTGAAACAGATGTACAGTATGACGATATTAAACAAACCTCTGTCAAATGGCCATTTTTCTTTGTCATGTGAATGCAATATATAAAGCTGAGTGTATGTATGTATGTATGTATGTGTGTGTGTGTGTGTGTGTCCGCTAAAGGGATCCGCACCGTCGCATATACAATCACAAAATTTTGCACAGCCCCCTCCTGTGACTTGGGGAAGGTCATAGACTATATTTTGAGTGGAATTTTTTATTTTTATTTTTAACCTAACCGCCAAACTACAGGAGCCATTGTCTGTTTTCTGTTGTGGCAGTGAGCCTGGATATTCATCCGGTTGTATATAGTAACCAATGACAGCTCAGCTTCTATTTTGCTACAGGTCATTATTATGAGCTCTGACTGGTAGCTATACGCACAGAAGGACATGGGGGCAAATTACACACTCTGATACTAACTTATCGCTAATAAATGATTGACACAAACAACATAGTGGAGGAAATGGCCGCTGAGCTTTATTAAGGGTCACTTAAAATATTTAACAACCATAAATTAAATAAATAAATTAATTTTAAAATACCATAATAACCGATACCAAAAGACCAATAATAAATTAACCATATAAAGACCAAGATCCACTCAGCATGAGCTGAGCGACACTACCCTTCTAATAAAGCCCAGCGACATGTGACACAGTACGAAAATAAGGGAAGGGTGGGTGGGACGCTGGTCAGTTCTTCAGGCACATCTGAGCCAGCTCCGTCGAACCTGTAAATATAAAGGGGAACAGCTTCCCGCCACTAAACCAACAACAAATCAGAGGGCTGGAAATCTCCCCCAGCAACAGTCAGCAACCAATCAGCTGCGCTCATCACTTGTACAGCTGGAATCTTCTAGACTGCAGGTAACATATTTTCTGAGGTAAATTTACCTGTAATAGAAAAAAGGGCGGGAAAAGACAAACAGGGGAAAGAAACATGGATCCTACCTAAATCCTAATTATATAATACCTATGGTGTCATTGCCCCCATGCTTCCCCCCAAGCTAAACGCTCTGGTGGGGTTAATTCATGGGGGCAAATGACACACTCTAATACTAACTTATCGCTAATAAATGATTGACACCAACAACATAGTGGAGGAAATGGCCGCTGAGCTTTATTAAGGGTCACTTAAAATATTTAACAACCATAAATTAAATAAATAAATTAATTTTAAAATACCATAATAACCGATACCAAAAGACCAATAATAAATTAACCATATAAAGACCAAGATGAGCTGAGCGACACTACCCCACAAGCCACGCCTAACATAGGCGAGGCCCCCACAACACAGCAGCCATTTCTCCACTATATTCTGAAAGCCCAAGTTATAAATATCAATCCCTACCTCAGAAAGATGAACGTTATCGGCTCTAAACAGGCAAAAACCCCTCCAAGTCTGAATGCCTATAGCTAAAACCACCCACTAAAGGGAGAAATTTTTCAAGGGCCCTGTTCACTCTTTTCCGGATTTTCTCCATAAATTTACCATCCCTCCCGGACCAAACTAAGCGAGGGACAATTTCTGAAAAAACTAAGTTAGTACTAGGAAGACTATGACGTAATAAGGCCAAGGTCCCTCTTCATGACCCACAATAACTCACAGGTCCTTATCCTACCTAAATCATTCCCCCCAAGATGAATGATAACCAAATGAGGAACAGGCCATTTTTTAATAAGCTTATTCATTTCATCCATTAACCCTTTCCAACACAACCCTCTAACACCCTGCCAAAGAATAAGAACGTCAGATGTATTAAAAGACAAATTCTCTGAGTATATTCTTTTTTCAGCTTGCTTCTGAGCCCAAAACACAAATGAATGTCCCACAATCCAAATCACAAACTGACTCCCTGCAAAAATAGAAAAGCATTCAGACTGGCAGCATTAATTTTGGCCTAACATAAATTTTAAACCTATTAGATTCCCACCTCCCAATTCTTTTAACTACTGAATCATCTAGCCCAAACCTGGCAGCCTCCGTCGCAGCACCTATCCTAAAAGAATGTGACGAGAATTTTGCAGAACTAAGCCCCAATTTCCCCAAACATTTTTTTAAATTGCGCTAAACTGAAATTTAGTGAGAGGGGAGGAATCCTGGTGCATTAAAAAGGAACCACACTTAGCGGGATGCATCTCATACAAACACCTTACCAATTTAACCGGACAAAATCAGAACCCACCCAAGAATGTAAACTAACTACCTGACCCCTACCATACTGATCAGTTTTTGACCTCCTAACAAGAATCTCAACTTTATCATTACTCACCATAACATCAGAAAAATCCAAACCTGACACACTATTACGGCTTGCCGCAACTAACTCACTAACCCTAAAAGCCCCGAAAAAGGCTAACACAAAAGCTGTACGAAAAAGCAATATTTCACCCTGGTCCCTACACACGTCAGACAACTTTACAAAGATGCCCCAGTAAAGAGATAGAAATTGGCCTCCTAGCATCCAACTTACCAATACCTTTCTTGTAACCCTTCAGTGCCTGCTTAATCTGAAAAAAGGACGATAACGGCCTCTCACCCCGCAGTTTCTGAAAAAATGAAATGCCAGCCACTACTTTCGCCACAGATGAAGCCGCCAATTTCCTATTAAATAAGCTAGTAACAAACAATACACCGCAACTTAAAACATCCCCTTTAATATCCATTGAGCAAGCATTTAAAAAAATACCACCAATCCCGCCATGCGGCAGAGTAAGCTGCCCATGTTCTCGGGGCCAAGGACCTCTCAATAGCTTCAGACATCAGTCCCAAATCAAACCCCACAGATGTTGAGGACATGGGCTCCGATCCAGATCCGCCTCCGGAGCCAATTCCCGGAATCTCAGGAACTGTGAACGAGACAAAGAATCAGCCAACACATTAGATGACCCTACAATATATTTCGCTTTGATCCATATATTAAACTTCATACAAAACAGAACTAAATGCCTTAATAATTTTACAACTACATAATATTTGGACGAAAGAGTATTGACCGCAAAACAAACACCTTTGTTATCCGTGTGTAATAAGATCCTCTTATCCTTGAAATCATAGCCCCATAGAACAACAGCAACAATTACTGGAAAAAGGCTCTAATAGAACAATATTCCTTGGAGATCCATTAACAACCCAAGAAGCAGGCCACCTCTCAGCCGACCATTTACCGTTCCAGAAAGCCCCATATCCACAGCTACTGGCCGCATCCGTAAATAAACCCAAAGCGTCAGAACTCAAAAATTCCTCTTGCCAACAACTAGAACCATTAAATTCCTGGAGGAATTCTAACCAAACACCCATATCCTCCTTCAAACATTTAGTCAACCGAATGTGGGAATTAGGAGACTTAAGACCCCTAGTTGAAAAATATAATCTACTAGAAAAAACTCTACCAATGGGGATAACCCTACAAGCAAAATTAAGAGACCCCCGAAGAGATTGCATATCTCTAAGAGTACATTTTTTCTTACTTAACAAAAGCAAAAGTAACATCCAAATTTTTTCCAATTTCGCCTCTGACAGTCGAAATTCCATGCGACTAGAGTCGATAACTATCCCAAGAAACTCTAAACAACACGGACCAACCGTCTTCTCCTCCGCTACTGGAATCCCAAAACAAGAACAAATATCCAAAAACCTACTTAACAAATCTGAACAAGCACTAGAATTAGAAGAACCAACAAATAAAAATTGATCTAAGTAATGAAGAACCCCATTAAAACTTAAATCATACTCAACAACCCACTGAATAAAAGAAGAAAATGCTTCATAGTAATAACAGGACAACGAAAAACCAATTGGCAGGCATTTATCAAAATAAAAATAACCGTCAAAATGAAAACCTAGTGAGTTGAAGCCGTCTGGACAAACAGGCAATAAACGAAATGCAGACTTAATATCAGCCTTAGCTAACAGGGCATCCTTACCAAAAGTCCTGACTAAAGCTAGTGCATTATCAAAAGAGGCATATGAAACAGAGGCCTTAGATTTATCCACCATATCGTTCAAAGAGCTTTTTTCTGGGAACGACAGGTGATGAATCAACCTGAAATCTCCAGGCTCCTTCTTTGGCACAACGCCCAAAGGAGAAAGCCTAAAATTAGCAAACGGCGGCTCTAAAAAGGGGCCCTCAATCCTCCCCAAATCAAGCTCCTTCTGAATCTTACTACGAACTACCTCTTTATGTAAGCTCACAGATTTTAAGTTCTGAACCCAACAGCAGCCAACACCAGAAAAAAGTGGAACTTCAAAACCATATAAAAAAACATAGAAAATTAAATCAGCTTTCTGACGGTCTGGATAAAGAGCGAGCCATGGTTGCATTTCTGCTAACTTCACTGGACTCCACGCTTTTTGCCACCTGTTCCCTGACGTTTGGCTGCTGCTGGCCTGACTGGGAGTTCCTTTTAAAGCAACGGGACATAGAATGGAACCCCCCACAAAAAGAACATTCATGTTTAAAACGGCAATTATTTAACCATTTACAGGTAGACTCGTTATAAGCAAAGCAAGCGCCTTTCCTCATAACAGTCTGAGCCGACGCCGGCAGCTTTGCCGGTATAGTTTTTTGCGGCAACATTAAATTTACCCATAGCCCAATGTCCTTCACACCCCATTTAAGGGATGGATGGACAGCTAACTTTTGGCGGAATGTCTCATCGTAATGAAACCAAGCCATCCCGCCAAAATTCCTATAGGCTTCAGTAACAATATCCAAATGCTGGAAAAGTCCTGAACATAGCTCAGAGTGCTTCTCCCCCAAAACCGCAGCATAAACACAAAATGCCTGAAGCCAATTATTAAATGATCTAGGGGGAAAGCGTTTCTTATCATCTTCCATTTTCTCATCCTTCTTGAACGCACTATCTTTGGTGGACGGTAATAACGCCATTAATTCCACGTATTCCATCCGCCAAATACGCTCCTTCATAGTCGCACTAAGATGATAACCTAAAGGAGATACTTCACAAGCTAGTGCCTCCTTTAAACAAGTCTCCTTAACCCCTGCGCCTCTCTCCATCACAGGCACCACACTACCAGCATTACTAACACCAGACGGAATAACCGCCGTACTTTGACCACTGCTCCAGACATCTGAAGCAGCATGAACCATATGCCTGCTAGAAAACTCAGCTAGCAGCTTAACCAGACCATTTAACACAGACGACTCAGACAAGGGAACAACATTGATGTTCTCACCCACTGGCTGTCCTTCCTGGCGTGGACCATAGGCAGCAGATGATAGGTGTGGTGATCTTCCCAGGGGGCCCGGAGATGGCTCAACCAGCAGAGGTGGGAGCCTCTCAACAGGCAGCCCCTGTAAATCATCCTGCAGGATCTGCTGCTCCACTTCCTGCTGCAGCTCCTCACTGGCAGCATCCTGATGACGTTCCCCACCAGTTAGAACACCTTCTGTATAGGAACTGCCGCTCTTCCCTCCAGACTTTCTGATCCTGGAGGACTGCCGGCCACTCTGAGAAGCTGCTCTTCTCCGATTGGTGCTGCGCCGACGCCCCGCCCCCGGGGGAGGAGTACAAGCGCTCCCTGCACTTCTAGCTCTTTTGCTGGGTAGCGCTGCAGCCTCCTCCTCCCGGAAACGGCCGCTGGATCCTCTGGTGGTGCGCTGCTCCGGACGGCTTCCCCATGCTGGCACCGGACTTTCTTCAGCAGCTGGCGGCGGCGGCTCCAGAGACGGCGGCGGCGGTAACATCGGGGACCCCAGCGGCGGTACAGATGAGCTCGGCGGCGATGTCAGCACTTCAGGTGGGCTTGATAGCAGCGGCGCTGGCATCTTCAAACAGCTCCGCAGCCACTCTTCTCCGCCGGCGGACCCCGCTCTCTTCATCAGCTGCTGCAGGAGTTCTTCCATGTCCCACGCTGGTCAGTTCTTCAGGCACATCTGAGCCAGCTCCGCCGAACCTGTAAATATAAAGGGGAACAGCTTCCCGCCACTAAACCAACAACAAATCAGAGGGCTGGAAATCTCCCCCAGCAACAGTCAGCAACCAATCAGCTGCGCTCATCACTTGTACAGTTGGAATCTTCTAGACTGAAGGTAACACATTTTCTGAGGTAAATTTACCTGTAATAGAAAAAAGGGCGGGAAAAGACAAACAGGGGAAAGAAACATGGATCCTACCTAAATCCTAATTATATAATACCTATGGTGTCATTGCCCCCATGCTTCCCCCCAAGCTAAACACTCTGGTGGGGTTAATTCATTCTTAGTATAAGACAGCTTATGTGTGAGTTAATATGATTTTGATTGCGACGCTTAGCCAACATTGTTGTAGAGGCTGATGTAACTTAAATCACCTTAAAGGGGTATTCTCATCTTAATGATCACTGTTAAATCTGTTAATGATTTAACCCCTTAAGGACCAGGCTCATTTTCACCTTAAGGACCAGGCCATTTTTTGCAAATCTGACCAGTGTCACTTTAAGTGCTGATAACTTTAAAACGCTTTTACTTATACAGGCCATTCTGAGATTGTTTTTTCGTCACATATTGTACTTCATGACACCGGTAAAATAAAGTCAAAAAAATTAATTTTTTTGCATAATAAAATACCTAATTTACCAAAAATTTTGAAAAATTAGCAAATTTCAAAGTTTCAGTTTCTCTACTTCTGTAATACATAGTAATACCCCCAAAAATTGTGATGACTTAACATTCCCCATATGTCTACTTCATGTTTCGAATTATTTTGGGAATGATATTTTATTTTTTGGGGATGTTACAAGGCTTAGAAGTTTAGAAGCAAATCTTGAAATTTTTCAGAAATTTACAAAAACCCAATTTTTAGGGACCACTACAGCTCTGAAGTCACTTTGCGAGGCTTACATAATAGAAACCGCCCAAAAATGACCCCATTCTATAAACTACACCCCTCAAGGTATTCAAAACTGATTTTACAAACTCCGTTAACCCTTTAGGTGTTGCACAAGAGTTATTGGCAAATGGGGATGAAATTTGAGAATTTCATTTTTTTGCCTAATTTTCAATTTTAACCCATTTTTTCCCACTAACAAAGCAAGATTTAACAGCCAAACAAGACTGTATCTTTATTGCCCTGACTCTGCCGTTTACAGAAACACCCCATATGTGGCCGTAAACTACTGTACGGCCACACAGCGGGGCGTAGAGTGAAAGGTGCGCCGGATGGTTTTTGGAAGCCAGATTTTGCTGGACAGTTTTTTTGACACCATGTCCCATTTGAAGCCCCCTGATGCACCCCTAGAGTAGAAACTCCATAAAAGTGACCCCATCTAAGAAACTACACCCCTCAAGGTATTCAAAACTGATTTTACAAACTTCGTTAACCCTTTAGGTGTTGCACAAGAGTTATTGGCAAATGGGGATGAAATTTGAGAATTTCATTTTTTTGCCTAATTTTCAATTTTAACCCATTTTTTCCACTAACAAAGCAAGGGTTAACAGCCAAACAAGACTGTATCTTTATTGCCCTGACTCTGCCGTTTACAGAAACACCCCATATGTGGCCGTAAACTACTGTACGGCCACACAGCGGGGCGTAGAGTGAAAGGTGCGCCGGATGGTTTTTGGAAGCCAGATTTTGCTGGACAGTTTTTTTCGACACCATGTCCCATTTGAAGCCCCCTGATGCACCCCTAGAGTAGAAACTCCATAAAAGTGACCCCATCTAAGAAACTACACCCCTCAAGGTATTCAAAACTGATTTTACAAACTTTGTTAACCCTTTAGGTGTTGCACAAGAGTTATTGGCAAATGGGGATGAAATTTGAGAATTTCATTTTTTTGCCTAATTTTCAATTTTAACCCATTTTTTCCACTAACAAAGCAAAGGGTTAACAGCCAAACAAGACTGTATCTTTATTGCCCTGACTCTGCCGTTTACAGAAACACCCCATATGTGGCCGTAAACTACTGTACGGCCACACAGCGGGGCGTAGAGTGAAAGGTACGCTGTATGGTTTTTGGAAGCCAGATTTTGCTGGACAGTTTTTTTGACACCATGTCCCATTTGAAGCCCCCCTGATGCACCCCTAGAGTAGAAACTCCATAAAAGTGACCCCATCTAAGAAACTACACCCCTCGAGGTATTCAAAACTGATTTTACAAACTTTGTTAACCCTTTAGGTGTTGCACAAGATTTAATGGAAAATAGAGATACAATTTCAAAATTTCACTTTTTTGGCAGATTTTCCATTTTAATATTTTTTTTCCAGTTACAAAGCAAGGGTTAACAGCCAAACAAAACTCATTATTTATGGCCCTGATTCTGTAGTTTACAGAAACACCTCATATGTGGCTGTAGACCGCTGTACGGGCACACGGCAGGGCGCAGAAGGAAAGGAATGCCATACGGTTTTTGGAAGGCAGATTTTGCTGGACTGGTTTTTTGACACCATGTCCCATTTGAAGCCCCCTGATGCACCCCTAGAGTAGAAACTCCATAAAAGTTACCCCATCTAAGAAACTACACCCCTCAAGGTATTCAAACTGATTTTACAAACTTTGTTAACCCTTTAGGTGTTGCACAAGATTTAATGGAAAATAGAGATACAATTTCAAAATTTCACTTTTTTGGCAGATTTTCCATTTTAATATTTTTTTTCCAGTTACAAAGCAAGGGTTAACAGCCAAACAAAACTCATTATTTATGGCCCTGATTCTGTAGTTTACAGAAACACCTCATATGTGGTTGTAGACCGCTGTACGGGCACACGGCAGGGCGCAGAAGGAAAGGAATGCCATACGGTTTTTGGAAGGCAGATTTTGCTGGACTGGTTTTTTTGACACCATGTCCTATTTGAAGCCCCCCTGATGCACCCCTAGAGTAGAAACTCCAAAAAAGTGACCCCATTTTAGAAACTACGGGATAGGGTGGCAGTATTGTTGGTACTAGTTCAGGGTAGATATGATTTTTGGTTGCTCTATATTATACTTTTTGTGCGGCAAGGTAACAAGAAATAGCTTTTTTGGCACGTTTTTTTTTTTGTTATTTACAACATTCATCTGACAGGTTAGATCATGTGGTAATTTTATAGAGCAGGTTGTCACGGACGCGGCGATACCTAATATGTATACCATTTTTTTTATTTATGTAAGTTTTATACAATAACTTCATTTTTAAAACCAAAAAATTGTTTAGTGTCTCCATAGTCTGAGAGCCATAGTTTTTTCAGTTTTTGGGCGATTATCTTGAGTAGGGTCTAATTTTTTGCGGGATGAGATGACAGTTTGATTGGCACTATTTTGGGGTGCATATGACTTTTTGATCGCTTGCTATTACACTTTTTGTGACGTAAGATGGCAAAAAATTGCTTTTTTTGCACAATTTATTATTTTTATTTTTTATGGTGGTCACCTGAGGGGTTAGGTCATGTGATATTTATATAGAGCCGGTCGATACGGACGCGGCAATACCTAATATGTATACTTTATTTTTATTTATGTAGGTTTTACACAATGATTTTATTTTTGAAACAAAAAAATGATGTTTTAGTGTTTCCATAGTCTAAGAGCCATAGTTTTTTCAGTTTTTGGGCGATTATCTTGAGTAGGGTCTAATTTTTTGCGGGATGAGATGACGGTTTGATTGGTACTATTTTGGCGTACATGCGACTTTTTTGATCACTTTTATTACCTTTTTTGGGAAGTAAAGTGGGCAAAATTTCAATTTTCTCATAGTTTTTATTTTTTTATTTTTATGGCGTTCACTGTGCGGGGAAAGTAACATGACCGTTTTATAGATCAGGTCGTTACGGACGCGGAGATACCTAATATGTGTAGTTTATTTTTATTTTTTTAATTTTTATTCAGTGATAAATGTTTATTTTTTTTATCTTAACTTTTTTCACTTTTTTTTTTTTTTTTGACCCAGACCCACTTGGTTCTTGAAGATCCAGTGGGTCTGATGTCTGTAAAATACAGTACAGAACCTATATAGGTATCTGTACTGTATTTTACTTACACTGAACAGATCTATGCTTTCAGCATAGATCTGTTCAGCACCATGGACAGCAGGACGCCTGAGCAGGCGTCCTGTTGTCATGGGAACCTTCCCCGTCTGCTCAGTTATGGTCAGAACTGCGCAGACGGGGAAGGGTAAGGACGGGGCTCTGGGGGGGCTGTCTGGGGGCTCTCTCCCTCTCCCATCGGGGGGCTGCAAAGGCACAGCAGCCCCCCGATCGGAGAGGGAGGGAGCTCCCTTTTACTGTTAACCTTTTCCATACAGCGGTCCGTACGGACCGCTGTATGGAAAGGGTTAAACGGCTGACATCGCATCAACGATGTCAGCCGTTTATACCAGGGTGCCAGCAATGTGCTGGCACCCTGGTATACCCACTGTACACCAACGATTATTCAATGGGAGGCGGGCGGGGGATCGCGATCCCGCCTGCCGCACCGCCCGCCTCCCGCAACGCCCCCACCGCCTGCGACACCCCCCCTGCACCACCCGCCGCCATCAAATCATGCAGGGGTGCAGGGGGGGGTGTACTATATTGATTTTAGACACTCTAAAGTTTCTGATCCCCGCGGTCAGGGACCGCGGGGATCAGAAACTGCAAAAAGCGCAGCAAACCGCAAGTCTGAATTGACCTGCGGTTTGCTGCGATCGCCGACACGGGGGGGTCACATGACCCCCCCCTGGCGTTTTAACAGGATGCCGGCTGAATGATTTCAGCCGGCATCCTGTTCAAATTGACCCCTGCGGCGCCGGAATGCCGATTTTAAAGTCAGGACGTACCGGTATGTCCTTGGTCCTTAAGGACTCGGGAAATAGGGCGTACCGGTACGTCCTATGTCCTTAAGGGGTTAACCAACATTGTTGTAGAGGCTGATGTAACTTAAATCACCTTAAAGGGGTATTCTCATCTTAATGATCACTGTTAAATCTGTTAATGATTTAACAGTGATCATTTTTCTAAATATATTTAATTAACAAATTTCCACCCCTTAGAAGAAAATAAACCTATACTTACCTGACTGTTGTCTTCCGTCTCCCCTGGTTACGGCCACCGCTCTCCTCAGGAATCGCGGTGGCCGCGCGTGCGCAGACGACTTCTCTTCTCCCGGACGGCCGCGCGCTGTACTTAACCGGCCTCGGCGTGCGCGTTCAGTACAGCGCGCGGCCCGGCCGGGAGAAGACATCAATCAAGATGGAGCCTGCCCCCTGCCAAGTGCCGAAACCAGGAAGTGGACAGCGCGCCGGAAGAGCAGGTAAATATCAAATAGCGTGTTGATAATACCCCTTTAAGTGTATGCTAATTCTGTGGGGTTTTATATACTGTCAATTAAAGTCAATAATGCCCCGCTGTGGAGGTCACTGTTAAAGGAGCAGCTACTGTGAGTTGAAGGGGGTGGGCTGCTGTGAAGGACACATTTTAAGGTGGCAGGCCACTGTGGGAGGGTTAGTGTTAAGGGGTGGGGGGCTGTGGAGCTCACTGTTAAGGGACAGGGTGTTGTAGAGGTCACCTTTATAGGTGATACTGTCAATATATTTTAACCACTTCACATCCGGCCCATTTCCCCCCTTCCTGACCAGGCCTAATTTTGCAAATCTGACATATGTCACTTTATGTGGTAATAACTTTGGAACGCTTTTACTTATCCAAGCCATTTAGAGACTGTTTTCTCGTGACAAATTGTACTTCATGATATTCATAAATTTGAGTCAATATATTTCACCTTTATTTAGGAAAAAATCCCAAATTGACCAAAAATTTTGAAAAATTAGCAATTTTCAATATTTCTATTTCTCTGCTTTTAAAACAGAAAGTGATACCTCATAAAATATTTATTACTTAACATTCCCCATATGTCTACTTTATGTTGGCATCATTTTGTAAATGTCATTTTATTTTTTTTGGACATTAGAAGGCTTAGAATTTTTTTTTAACAAATCTTAAAACTACGCCCCTCAAGTTACTTAAAACTGATTTTACAAACTTTGTTAACTCTTTAGGTGTTCCACAAGAATTAAAGGAAAATGGAGATCAAATTTGTAAATTTCCCGTTTTTGGCAGATTTTCTATTTTAATACATTTATTTCTTTAACACATTGAGGGTTAACAGCCAAACAAAACTCTATATTTATTACCCTGCTTCTGCGGTTTACAGAAACACCCCACATGTGGTCATAAACTAATGTAAGGGCACACGGCAGGGCGCAGAAGAAAAGGAGCGCCACATGGTTTTTGGAAGGAAGATTTTGCTGAACTAGTTTTTAGATGCCATGTCCCATTTGAAGCCCCCCTGATGCACCCTTACAGTAGAAACTCCAAAAAAGTGACCACATTTTGGAAACTAGGGGATAAAGTGACAGTTTTATTGGTACTATTTTGGGGTACATACAGTACAGACCAAAAGTTTGGACACACCTTCTCATTCAAAGAGTTTTCTTTATTTTCATGACTATGAAAATTGTAGATTCACACTGAAGGCATCAAAACTATGAATTAACACATGTGGAATTATATACATAACAAAAAAGTGTGAAACAACTGAAAATATGTAATATTCTAGGTTCTTCAAAGTAGCCACCTTTTGCTTTGATTACTGCTTTACACACTCTTGGCATTCTCTTGATGAGCTTCAAGAGGTAGTCACCTGAAATGGTCTTCCAACAGTCTTGAGATGCTTAGCACTTGTTGGCCCTTTTGCCTTCACTCTGCGGTCCAGCTCACCCCAAACCATCTCGATTGAGTTCAGGTCCGGTGACTGTGGAGGCCAGGTCATCTGGTGCAGCACCCCATCACTCTCCTTCATGGTCAAATAGCCCTTACACAGCCTGGAGGTGTGTTTGGGGTCATTGTTCTGTTGAAAAATAAATGATGGTCCAACTAAACGTAAACCGGATGGAATAGCATGCTGCTGCAAGATGCTGTGGTAGCCATGCTGGTTCAGTATGCCTTCAATTTTGAATAAATCCCCAATAGTGTCACCAGCAAAGCACCCCCACACCATCACACCTCCATGTTTCACGGTGGGAACCAGGCATGTAGAGTCCATCCGTTCACCTTTTCTGCGTTGCACAAAGACACGGTGGTTGGAACCAAAGATCTCAAATTTGGACTCATCAGACCAAAGCACAGATTTCCACTGGTCTAATGTCCATTCCTTGTGTTCTTTAGCCCAAACAAGTCTCTTCTGCTTGTTGCCTGTCCTTAGCAGTGGTTTCCTAGCAGATATTCTACCATGAAGGCTTGATTCACACAGTCTCCTCTTAACAGTTGTTCTAGAGATGTGTCTGCTGCTAGAACTCTGTGTGGCATTGACCTGGTCTCTAATCTGAACTGCTGTTAACCTGCGATTTCTGAGGCTGGTGACTCGGATTAATTTATCCGCCGCAGCAGAGGTGACCCTTGGTCTTCCTTTCCTGGGGCGGTCCGCATGTGAGCCAGTTTCTTTGTAGCGCTTGATGGTTTTTGTGACTGCACTTGTGTATCCACCTGACTTCTCCACAACACAACTGATGGTCCCAACCCCATTTATGAGGCAAGAAATCCCACTTATTAAACCTGACCGGCACACCTGTGAAGTGAAAACCATTTCAGGTGACTACCTCTTGAAGCTCATCAAGAGAATGCCAAGAGTGTGCAAAGCAGTAATCAAGGCAAAATGTGGCTACTTTGAAGAACCTAGAATATGATATATTTTCAGTTGTTTCACACTTTTTTGTTATGTATATAATTCCACATGTGTTAATTCATAGTTTTGATGCCTTCAGTGTAAATGTACAATTTTCATAGTCATTAAAATAAAGTAAACTCTGAATGAGGTGTGTCCAAACTTTTGGTCTGCACTGTATAATTTTTTGATCATTCATTATAACACTTTATGGGGCAAGGTGACCAAAAAATTGGCTGTTTTAGCACAGTTTTTATTTATTTATTTTTACAGTGTTCACATGAGGGGTTAGGTCATGTGACATTTTTATAGAGCAGATCGTTACGGATGTGACGATACCTAATATGTATACTTTTTCTTATTTATTTAAGTTTTACATAATAATAGCATTTGTGAAACAAAAAATTATGTTTTAATGTGTCCATGTTCTGAGAGCTATATATATATTTTTTTTTTAGCTATTTTCTTTGTGGCTTTTTTTGACACAGTTTTTATTTTTTATGGTGTTCACCCGAGTGGTTAGGTCATGTGAAATTTTTATAGAGCTGGTTGTTACAGATGCGGCGATACTTAATATGTATACTTTTTTTTTTTCACTTTAACACAATAAAAAAATGTAAATTTTTTTTTTAATGTGTCCATGTTGTGAGATCTATAGTGTTTTTTTAATTTTTTGAGTCATTTTCTTATGTAGAGGCTCATTTTTTGCGGGATGAGGTGACGGTTTTATTGGTATCATTTTGTGGGACATACGCCTTTTTGATCACTTGGTGTTGCACTTTTTGTGATGTAAGGTGACAAAAATGGCTTCTTTTGACAGTTTTTATTTGAATTTTTTAATGGTGTTTATCGGCCTGGGTGGATCATGTGATATATTTATTGAGCCGACCGTCACAGACGCGGCAATACCAAATATGTCAATTTTTATTTATTTTACAATTTGTGTCCCCCATAAGGTCATACTAGACCTCTGGGGGACATTTAACTTCCATTTTTTTTCCCACTTTCTCCTGTAACTGGGGCTGACATAGTAGCCCCAGTTACAGGGGAAATACACCCCCAGAGAGGCTATACAGCGATATACTGCACTGTACAGCCTCAGTGCAGGGCTGATCGAGGTCTGTAGAAGACCCGACAGCTCCTGCACTCTCCCGGCCCTGCGGTCAAATGACTGCCGGGCCAGAACAGGAAGCGTATAGCGCTTCCTGCTCTGTATACACAGCGCTCGGTGAGCATTGTATATACAGTGATCTAGAAGGCAAGGATACCTGGGAATTGTCCCTGCCTTCTCTCTGGGTTGCCCTGCTGTCACTGACAGCGGGCAACCCGCTTGGCAGCTGCACGATTAGCGTGCAGCTGCGATCTCTGAATGGACGTTTAAAAACGTCCATTCAGAGATAGAGAACCACCTCCCGGACGTTTATAGTCAACGGGCGGACGTGAGGTGGTTAACGGCACACACAAAAATTAAATGAAATAGATGAAATATAACCATGCAAAGCCGGGTCCTTCTGCTAGTATAATATATTTCTGAAAGGTGTCCGTCAGTCAGAATTAGATATTGAAGGTCATTTATCAAAGACTGGCTGCCAGAGGATGCGCTTAATCTATATCGAGATGCACACCTCCTAATAAATTAGGCGCATCCCCTGGCAGTTCATTCACTTAGGTTGAAAACTTCTCCAGTCCCTGATTGTAGTAGTTTTTAATCATAACTTACACCCTTTTCCACCCTTTTGTCAAGGCTGATAGCCCGCCGTGGCACTCACCGGCCGTGCCATGCCCCAGTATTAGGTATGGCCACACAGTTCAGGGGCAGTAGTGAAATTGTTGGAGGGGATGGATTTTCTTGGCTTTGTGGTTATTTGCTTCTCCATATAAGCTCATTCATTACATCTGTTCATGCACAAGGCCCTTGACTCATGTTTACCTGCATTTTACATTAAAACTGCGAGGGAAAAATAGTTTCATTTTATAAAAAATTCTCAAAACAAAAATATGATCACACTTTTGGTGCCAATTAAACAGGTTGGCTCATCTCAGACATTGATAGCCTATCACTAGGATGTGCCATCAGGGGAGGACTGGGAACTTAAAGTGGCCATGACAAAAAAACTAAGAGTGGCTAAAAATGTTGTAGGTGGGACCAGGGGCGGACTGGGAACTTATAGTGGCCCTGGAAAAATACTAAAAGTGGCCCTGTTTTATAGTTGGGTCCAAATTGATGGAAGGCAGGGTCAGCAATACCATATTGTGGCACATTATACCACCACAACAGAGCTAAATACCACAGTCCATCACAAAATACTGCCAGCAGCACAAAATATATCCCCAAAAACTTCCACTGGCCGGCTGTGAAAAGGGCTTGGGCGGCCCCCTAGGCATCGGCCCACCGGGAAATTTCCCTGTAAGGTCTATGGCCAGGGCCGTCTTTAATATTGATTGGACCCCGGGCAAACATTTACTTGGGCCCCCTGGATCCCGCCTTCCCACACCTTAGCAGGCAATCACGCCCTCCACCACGACACACACACAAAAAATGCACACATCTGGTAGAGTACAGTGAATGACTGTAAATACTTCCAGTTCTGAAGATTCCAGCGGCTCAGGAAGGAGACCAGGGCTTGGTTCACCTAGTGTTACAGTGCACCCCAGCACCCCACAGTATGCAGTATAGCACCCTATAGTATACAGCACCACACAGTATGCAGTATAGCACCCCACAGTATATATTAGAGCAGTATAGCAGCCCACAGTATACAACACCTCACTGTATACAGCACCCCAAACTATACACGATACAGCCCCCCACACTGTACAGTACAGCAGTATAGCACTCCACACTATACCGCACCCACAGTATACAGTATACAGACCCCCACAGTATACAGTACAGCAGTATAGCCCCCCCACTATACAGGCCCCCCACACTATACAGGCCCCCCGCACTATACAGGCCCCCCCCCCCACTATACAGGTCCCCCCACAGTATACAGCCCACCACACAGTATACAGGCCCTCACACAGTATACAGCCCCCCCCCACAGTATACAGCCCCCCCACAGTATACAGCCCACCACACAATATACAGCCTACCACACAGTATACAGCCCACCACACAGTATACAGGCCCCCACACAGTATACAGCCCCCCCCCCACAGTATACAGCCCCACCCCACAGTATACAGCCCACCACACAATATACAGCCCATTACACAATATACAGCCCACCACACAATATACAGCCCACCACACAGTATACAGCCCACCACACAATATACAGCCCACCACACAAAATATACAGCCCACCACACAGTATACAGCCCACCACATAGTATACAGCCCCCACAGTATACAGGCCCCCCACACAGTATACAGCCCACCACACAGTATACAGTACCACACAGTATACAGCCCCCCACAGTATACAGGCCCCCACACAATATACAGCACCCCACTATACAGTAGTTTACAGTATATTAACATAACAGCCCCTGTCACCTTTTTCTGATGTAATCTTTACACAAAAAAGCTCCACAGTTAACTTCTGCAACACTCAGTAGGACCTGTGATGACCTCATAGCCATGTGACCAGTAATTGCTAGGTTACTGGTCACATGGTAATGATGTCATTAAGGTCTATACAGGCCCCCCCCCCCACTATACAGGCCCCCCGCACTATACAGGTCCCCCCACAGTATACAGCCCACCACACAGTATACAAGCCCTCACACAGTATACAGCCCCCCCCACAGTATACAGCCCCCCCACAGTATACAGCCCACCACACAATATACAGCCCACCACACAGTATACAGCCCACCACACAGTATACAGGCCGCCACACAGTATACAGCCCCCCCCACAGTATACAGCCCCACCCCACAGTATACAGCCCACCACACAATATACAGCCCATTACACAATATACAGCCAACCACACAATATACAGCCCACCACACAGTATACAGCCCACCACACAATATACAGCCCACCACACAAAATATACAGCCCACCACACAGTATACAGCCCACCACATAGTATACAGCCCCCACAGTATACAGGCCCCCACACAGTATACAGCCCACCACACAGTATACAGTACCACACAGTATACAGCCCCCCACAGTATACAGGCCCCCACACAATATACAGCACCCCACTATACAGTAGTTTACAGTATATTAACATAACAGCCCCTGTCACCTTTTTCTGATGTAATCTTTACACAAAAAAGCTCCACAGTTAACTTCTGCAACACTCAGTAGGACCTGTGATGACCTCATAGCCATGTGACCAGTAATTGCTAGGTTACTGGTCACATGGTAATGATGTCATTAAGGTCCTAGATCACAACTTTAACACAGTACGATCATGATGCCTGTGTAGCTGACAGCCTGACACCCGGGGCAGTGGCTAGCAGGGCTCAAGAGGCAGCTGCCTTGGGCCCCCCAGGAGCAACTGGGCCCGGGGCAGCTGCCCCTTTTGCCCCTTGGTAAAGACGGCCCTGTCTATGGCCAATCCGCCCCTGGGTAGGACCGAACTGACAGAGGGCAGGGCAACATACGTAGATGAGGCCAATACCATAGTGCAGTACAGAATACCATCCCACAGAACCAAATACCGCTGTGTAGCACAAAATACCTCCCAGAAGCTTGACCCACTGTGGTGGCCATCAATAGCTGCCATGTTCTTTCTTCCTCCTCCCCTAATTGTCTCTAATTAAGATATGGAGCAGGGGGCTTAGGAGGTGAGATACAGCCCCAGCACCAAGCCATCCTACCTTTAGCATGCTGCCTGGACTTCTTCTAATAATGACCTCTATAGTTCCCCCAGTAGTATGTACACAACAAGCAGCAGTGAGGAGAGCTCTGGTGGCCCTATAGGAATTGGCCCTCTGGGACAATTCACTGTATGGTATAGGGCCAGTTCGCCCAGGAGAGCACATAGCCTTTCTACCGTCTCAGGCAAAAATTGAAACAGTGCCCCCATCCATATTTTCAACCTAACCCCTTTCCTCCAGCCCTACTGTTAAAGACATACTTGGAAAACATTACATACTGCGCCACAATACATACAGGGTAATACAGCGCTACCTATCTGTTACACCTAGTGAAGTCTCCTCTGATGTAGACGTTCTGTTGTCTCTTCTTCTCCATGGAGGCAAATAACACCACTCAGCCTCAAAAAACCTTATGCAACTAAATAAATCAAACACTGACAACTTAATTGAATAGAAATGGCCGCAGTCCTTTATTAAGGGTAACCATAAATAAATACCATCAAATAATTTAAATAAATTGTTTAAATCAATAAAACCATGAAAGCATATCAATATAGACCAATATTAAACCATCTACACATAGACCAAGATCCACTCAGCATCAGCTGAGCAATACAGCCCCTCTAATAAAGCAAAGCGACAAATAACTTAAAATTAAGGGAGGGAGGGCGCTGTTCAAATCATTGTCGACTACCTTGAAGTAGCGCCAAACCTGTGAATATAAAGGGGAGAAATTTCCCGCCGTGGGTGCGAGTACAAATCACAGCAATGGAAATCTCAACCAGCAACGGGCAGCAACCAATCAGGAGCATAGCTTGACTTGCCGTACAACTTCATCTGAAGAAACCAGAACCAGTTCCAACCGGATTAAACTGCATCTTCACCTTGACTGAGGTAATTTTACCTGAAAAATAAAGTGGGAAAGCAGGACAGGGAAAAAAGAGTGTGTGTGTG
The DNA here is from genome assembly GCF_014858855.1 of Bufo gargarizans. Lineage (NCBI taxonomy): Eukaryota > Metazoa > Chordata > Amphibia > Anura > Bufonidae > Bufo > Bufo gargarizans. The sequence continues at coordinate 516,271,611 of NC_058081.1, read as the reverse complement.
TGTGGGGGGGAGAACAAGAACTACCCTAATATATAATGGAAAACAGGGGGTGTCCCCCATTTGTCCCCCAAGCTAATCGCTCTGGGGGTCTGTACATTCTGACCACACCAGCATGAGGATTTCTTCCAGCCATCTCTTGTCTCTGCAGAGTTTGACAAATAGAAATCTCAGGTACCTACTTTTCCATCATCTTCCCAACACCCCATCCTGCCACCCCCAATACTGTGCCTACAATGCTCTTTAATGCCATACTGCAGAAACAGTCCCCCTGAAAATACTAGTACCACACGGATAGTGCCCCCTTCAATAATTATTGGCACAGAGTGCACTAAAAAATAACTGCACCCAGTAAATAGTGTCCCTAACTCTTATAGTGCCGTAAACAGTGTCCTCCAAAAATAATTGTGCTAAGCTGATACTGCGCCAGGGTGCCCCCCACAGTAATAATGCTCCCAAAAGTCCCACCAATGGTAATAATTCTCAATCAGAGTGCAAATAGTGTTAACAGCGCCTCACTAGAAATAATGCCCCCATATTGCCCATACTAGTAATCATGTTTCCCATAGTTCAACAATAGTAATAAAGCCCACCACAATGCCCCCAATAGTAATAATTCTCCTTAGAATGTGTGCCAGTACAAAAATACCCCCTTATAATTATTATTATTTTACACACTTATATAGCGTTACTATATTCCGGAGCGCTTTACAGACATTAGCATCTCGCCATACCCAGTGGGGCTCACAATCTAAGTTCCCTGTCAGTATGTCTTCAAGTTTGGGAGACAACCAGAGTACCCAGAGGAAACCCACGCATACACAGGGAGACCATACAAACTCCATCCAGATGTTATCCTTGGTCGTAGTCAAACCTAGGACCCCAGCGCTGCAAGGCACCAGTGCTAACCACTGAGCCACCATGCTGCCCACATGTGTGCCAATACAAAAAAATTATAATGTGTGCTAGTACATAATTCACCACCTTATAACGTACGCCAGTACAAAAATCACCCCTTATAATCTGTAGCAGTACAAAAAATACCCCCTTTTAATGTGCGGCAGTACAAAAAAAAAAATAACCCCTATATCATGTGCGCCAGTGCAAAAAATGCCCCCTTATAATGTACGCCAGGGCAAAAAATGCCCCCTTATAATATGCATTAGTACAAAAAAAATACCCCCATATAATGTGTGCCAGTGCAAAACATGCCCCTTTATAATGTATGCCAGTTAAAAAAATACCCACTTTTAATATACACCTGTGCAAAAATGCCCCCTTATAATGTCCGCCAGTACAAAAAAATTCCCCTTATAATGTATGCCTGTGCAAAAAAATTCCCCCTTATGTATGCCTGTAAAAAAAAAGGCCCCTTATAATGTATGCTAGTACAAAAAATACCCCCTTATAACGTGTACCAGTAAAAAAAATACCCCCTTAGGCCTCATGCACACGACCGTTCCTTTTTTTGCGGTCCGCAAAACACGGAAGCCGTTTGTGTGCCTTCCGCAATTTTCGGAGAGGAACAGGTGGCCCATTGTAGAAATGCCTATTCCTGTCCGCAAAACGGACAAAAATGGGACGTTATATTTTTTTTGCGGGGCCATGGAACGGAGAAACGGATGCGGACAGCACACGGAGTGCTGTCCGCATCTTTTGCGGCCCCATTGAAGTGAATGGGTCCGTATCCGAGCCACCAAAACTGCGGCTCGGATGCGGACCACAACAACGGTCGTGTTCATGAGGCCTTATAATGTGTGTCAGTACAAAAAATACTCCCCTTATAATGTGCGCCAATGCATTGCACCGTCCTCTCATAGTCTACAGGCACTAGGCCTGAAGCCTTTCAGAGGGAACGGCGGGGCACAAGGACAGTGATACAGTTGAATGGAAGCACTTATTTCCCATGGCCCTGCTGCCCTCCTCACTTGTCTCCGCACTGCCTGAGGCAATTGCCTCACCTTGCCTAATGGATGGTGCGCCCCTGAGGTCATTTCTGTATGCCATCAATGTCAGATAGGTGCGGATCCCACCTCTGGTGCCACTTGAGTGAAAAGAAAGCAGCTGCGCATGTGAGCCCAACCTCCATTCACCGCCATGGTTGTTCTGAAAATAGGCAACCGCTGGTTGGCTTTTTCCGGCTGTGAATTGAGGGTGGACGCACATGCACAGCGCTGGCTCAGCTATTTTCAGAAGTCCCAGGGGTGAATGGAGAGCACATTGCGCATGTGTCTTTAGAGCTCATGCACAGGACCATATGTATTTTGCGGTCCGTAAAAAACGGATCCGCAAAAAATACGGATGATGTCCGTTTGCATTCGGTATTTTGTGGAACGGAACAGCTGACCCCTAATAGAACAGTCCTATCCTTGTCCGTAATGCGGACAATAATAGGACATGTTCTATTTTTTTGCAGAACAGAAATACGGACATACAGAAACGGAATGCACATGGAGTAAGGCCTCATGCACACGGCCGTTGTTTTGGTCCGCATCCGAGCCGCAGTTTTGGCGGCCTCGGATGCGGACCCATTCACTTCAATGGGGCCGCAAAAGATGCGGACAGCACTCCGTGTGCTTTCCACATCCATTGCTCTGTTCCGTGGCCCCGCAAAAAAAATATAACATGTCCTATTCTTGTTCGCGCTTTGCGGACAAAAATAGGCAGTTATATTAAAGGCTGTCCGTGCCGTTCTGCAAATTGTGGAACGCACACGGACGCCATCCGTGTTTTGCGGATCGACGGACCGCAAAGCACACAACGGTTGTGTGCATGTAGCCTAAGGCCTCATGCACGCGACCATTGTTGTGGTCCGCATCCGAGCCGCATTTTTTGCGGCTCGGGTGCGGACCTATTCACTTCAATGGGGCCGCAAAAGATGCGGACAGCACTCCGCGTGCTGTCCGCATCCGTTGCTCCGTTCCGTGGCCCCGCAAAACAAATATAACCTGTCCTATTCTTATCCGTTTTGCGGACAAGAATAGGCATTTCTACACAGGGCCGGAAGGCACACGGGCGGCTTCTGTTTTTTGAGGACCGCAAAGAACGGAACGGTCGTGTGCATGAGGCCTAAGGCTGAGTTCACACTTCAGTTATTTGGTCAGTTATTTCCACCAGTTATTGTGAGCCAAAACCGGGAAAGGGTCAAAAAACACAGAAGAGGAGCAGCTCTTTCCATTACACCTTATCTCAGAGTAGGCTTCACTCCTGGTTTTGGCTCACAATAACGGATGAAAATAACTGAAGTGTGAACACAGCCATAAAGGGGTTCTGAAGTTTGTTTAAACTGATGATCTATCCTCTGTCCAGAGGAGGATAGATTATCAGTTTAAGGCTGGGTTCACACCTGAGCGTTTTGCAGCGCGTCCCTACGCGCTGTAAATGCTCAACAAGGAGAAACCAATGCTTCCCTATCGGCATGGTTCTCACCTGGGCTTTTTACAGCGCGTACGATCGCGCTGTAAAACGCCCGACGCCCCAAGAAGTACATGAGCTTCTTTGGGGCGTGTTTTATTGCGCGTTCCCGTACATAGACTTTCGGGAACGTGCGACAATGGGCGTTTGCTTGTCTCTGTATGCGCGATTGCAAACGCCGGTACAATCGCGCATACAGAGCGCTCCATCGCGAACGCTCAGGTCTGAACCCAGCGTAAACAAACTGCATGGTCTGATGCCTCATTCACACGTCCATGATGAAATCCGTTTTAAGTTGGTCAGTGATGCATCCGTGAAGGATCCGTGTTTGGTCTGTGTGTCCGTTTTTGCGCGTTTCACATATACTGTACACCTGAAAATTTTGATAGTAGCAATTTGCGGAACGGCACGGACAGCCATTGATATGACTGCCTAGTCTTGTCCGCCAAACGGACAAGAATAGGACAGGTTATATTTTTGGGTGGACCACGGAACGGAGCAACTGATGCGGACAGCGGCACACGGAGTGCTGTCCGCATCTTTTGCGGCCGGATTGAAGTGAATGGGTCCGCGCCGCAAATACAACGGTCGCGTACATGAGGCCTAAAATGAATGGGGACGTGCGCTGTCCGTGAATCACTGACGTGCGAATGGCTGATGAGCCCAGATATAACCGCTACCCCTGACGTCATAGATGAAGAGAGGAGCTGACAGTCTACATGTATGATGACACACACATGGAGGACATGGACATGGCGGCAGCCAGCCCAGCACCTGTTTGTATCTGCTGCATGTCATCTGCCATTACACCAGGGTGGTCATAAGAGCTGACAATCTACATGCACACTATACCTGGTGACTGTGGGGGTTTTATTTAGATAGCGACCCCCCTCCCCTTCATTCCTGATTGAAAAGTGTTGGTTAAACAGAAATCCCACAGTCTCCAGCAGAGGAGGGGGTCTGTGCACCATGGCGGAGCTCCCCCTCCTGCACGTCATCTATGAGATGGGCGTTTGATTGCTCTGCAAGAGCAGGAGAAAGAAAGACCCAGGGCTGCCTCCTCCCCTTCCCCTCCCCCTCCTCCTCCTCCTCCTCCTGCTGCTGCTACTGCCTTTTCTCTCTAAATTCAACTTTTTGCAGCTTGCAGGAAGGTTGGGTGCAGGGCTCCCTGAATGGGGGGGACCTCACAGGGGGCTGCACTACTGCCCTGGGGGGAATCTGGCTCCCTAGATCTCTAGCTCCACAGCAAGTGCTGTGGGTCACCCTAAAAAACCATTAATCTCCTGTATAGCTCCCCCCTCCCCATACCCAGCTGGGCCCTGCTCCCCAGGATCCGTATTCCCAGTTTAGGGTGCACTGGGAGGGATGCACCAGACATGGGGATGCTACTGGAAGTGGCCAGAGCCTGACAGCTGAACCCGAAGACTGCACAGCCCTGCCAATCCTCGGGGTCCTGCCATGAAGTATCCGCACCCCCTGCTTGTAGAGGTAAGAGACCCCCAATAACCTCCCCTTGTTACTGTGGGTTGTATTGTTGCATTGTATCTCCACTTCCTGCAGCGATCACTTATGTAAGGGGGCTGTGCTGTTCAGGCAGGATCCAGACCTATACATGTCATCCATACTGTCCCCCCTCCTCTTCTCCTTCCAGGCTGAAGGGGTTAACCTGAACTGTACATGACTTTTCCCCTGCCCTATGGAGGAAGGATGGGGTGGAGAGTGGCTGCTATTGTGTGTGTATATATTATCTCCAAGAAATATTCTACAAAATTTACCCCCCCATCCCCACCCCCCCAAATCCTCTGTGCTGTAGATGACAAAAAAAAAATATTTAACCACTGGAAGGGGGATGGGGCCTGCAGAGCTCAAGTTGCAGAGAGGCTCATAGTGTATGTATCCATAGGTGTTACATTGCATCTGATGGGGGGGGGGGGGGGGCTGGCCTCTGTCTACAGTTGTCACTGGGGTGAAGTTTATTAATCCCCCCCCCCCAGCTAACCTCAGCCATCTCTTTGCCTACCATCCCCCCTTCCTTTATATCGCAGAGGCTGTTGGTTGGGGGTGCTCCTCCAGTCTGTGGTTTTGTGGCTGTTTGGTAACTGCAGCAAGGAAAACGCAGACAAAGGTTGTTTTATTGTTAAAACTGCACCAAGATTTTTTATTTTTTTTGCAAGGGCCCTTCCTCTGTGTCTGGTAGGCAGAGTGGGAGAGAGAACTCGGCGGATAGACAGGGGCAGCGCCACCTGGCGGCCGCCTGCCGAGTTTCCTCCTGCTATTTATATGGAATATTCGGGTCTATTTTTGGGGGTAGAAATTGTTCATTTGAGAGATTGTCTTTGACGCTGATGTCTGTAGATTGAGCTATCTTAAGAACATTTTATGTGTTTATACAGGTATTAATCTCTGCTAAGGTGTAGTGACAGCAGATCCTTATCTGGTATCTCCCTCCAGTTTGATGAAAAGTAGATTGTTTACTGGAACAATTGAAGTATCTATAGAGAAGTATCCCTAAAATAAGAAAGTTCCTAAGTAAATTTAAATCCTTGATTTGTCATCTTATGTTATGATTTATATATATATATATTTATATTTATTTTCCCTGCTGCCTCTATACCACCATGACCCACCTCACCCTCACCTACTGTGTCCCTTCTCCCATACCATGTAGATTGTAAGCCCTCACGGGCAGGCCCCTCTCTCCTTCTCTACCAGTTTGTAGCTCATCTTGTTTATGATTAGAGCAATTGTCTGTATTATGTATGTGAACCCCTTATCATATGTATGTGTAAATATTTTATTTTTAAAGGTATTTTAAGGATATACATTTTGGAGTTTCATATGTATGGCGCTTTAATAATAATAATAATAATAATAATAATAATAATAATATACCCTTAGGACTCATGGACATGGCCTTTGCTGTAGTCCGCAAAATACGGATACCATCCAGCCCTCTAAAGAACTGTCTTATCCTTGTCCATAAAACGGACAAGAATAGGACACGTTCTATTTTTTTATTTTATTACGGTGCTGTGGAACGGACATATGGATGCGGACAGCACACGGGTGCTGTGCGCATCTTTTGCGGCTCCATTGAAGTGAATGGGTCCGCAAAAAATTTGTATCTGATGCGGGCCAAAAATAAGTTTGTGCATGAGCCCTAATTTGCAGTGGATTAGGTATGTCTAATCCTGGGGAAGCTGGATGTCAAAAATGACACATCCTGTAGGAGCCCTGAAGGGTAACTATGATGGGACACCTCCCCTAGTCACGTTTACTGCTCTGACCTCTAGGAAAGCTGGGTAATAACACCGGTGAAAACTATGCTGTGATTCATATCAGTTCCACCCAGCTTCTTCAGAAATGGGGTAAAAAGCAGCAAGTCAGAATTTTGGAAAACACCCTGCAAGGGCTTATACTTTGTGGTGGATTTTATATAGTTATTCTTTAATTCTCAATTGAAATGCAAATGAAGTGCTGTTCACTTGTAAGTATACCAGGTTGTTAAGAACATCTGTTAATCAAGGCCTGCAGTGGGCACAGGGTCTGGGCTAAGTATGGTTGGTCTCTCCTTGACCATAGATATCTCTTTGACGGCTCTAGAATAATAAAAAAAAAAAATGGCTGCTGAGACCATAGCTGGAATCAGCCTCTCCGCTAACCCTTCTTCAGCAGTGGCATTCCTAAAGTGCTGCTCCAGTACAACTGTGTTGGTTAATTACCGTAAGTCATATTTATGTAGTTAATGCTTATGACCAGGGCTCGTGTTATTGACAATGGGGCCTTGTACAATAAGCATAGTAGTCTGCCTTTGCCATTTTTTGTGGCAAGATAACCTTGCCATGTACAGTTCTCATAATGCTACCATATGGTGTCAAGATAATATTGCCATGTACAATCCTGATAATATAATTGTAGTGCTAATATGATACTGCCATGTACAGTCCTCATAATACTACCATATGGTGTCAAGATAATATTGCCATGTACAATCCTGATATAACTGTAGTGCTAAGATGATACTGCCATGTACAGTCTTCATAATACTACCATATTGTGGCAAGATAATATTGCCATATACAGTCCTCATAATATAACTGTAGCGGTAAGATGATACTGCCATGTACAGTTCTCATAATACTATCATATCATGTGGTGCCAAGATAATTTTGCAAAGTCTAGTCCGCATAGTACCTCTGTGTGATAAGATATTGCTATATACAGCCCTCATAATACCACCATATGGTGCTCAAAAAAATACCACCTAAAGGAACCCTAATAATACTGCCATAAGCTCCCCACACAATGCTGCAGCTCATCTCCTGAGTGGCTCTGGTTTCCTCCTGGGAAGCTTTGCTGGTTGTACATTTGTGTGTTGCATTCTTCACAAGTTTGCACAACACTGTGAAGAATTTGGCCCTCAGACCGGCAATAAGCGGGCGTGCATATGGGCACAATTTTTTTTTTTTTTTTTTTTTTTTTTTTTTTTTTTAAATCTTATCAACCTTTTGTGAAGGTCGCCCACAACGCAATGAGACAGGAGTCCTGATGCCACTATAGTTTCCATACAGACCTTATATTGAACCATTGTGCCATCGGTGTGCAGGTCAATGGCTTCTCTCCTCCCATAGGGTTCAGCTTAAACTCCTGTGTCCTTGTGCCGTTCCCCTCCAATAAGCCTCTGAGATTATGTATTAATCCTCGTTAGGATGATTTCACCACAACGTGAGCCACGCTCTTTGTGTATTGTGGCTGAATATTCACAGATGTGGGTGGAGTCCTCTAGGGCAGTACCTGTGTTAATTAAAAAAAAAAAAGTGCCAGTTCTGTGTGTCCGGATGGCACTATTCTTGTGATGCATTCATGTAAGACGTGGGCGAGTAGCAGCCAAAGACAGCGGCATCTGCCAGGGGGGGGGGCGGGGAAACCCTATAGACACAGAAGACAGAATGGCACCCTGAGGGTCCCCCCAAATACTGTACTAGCCATAGAAAGCATTTCCATAGACGTGGTGCCTGCCAAAAAGAGTTCCCACACACAGCGCAAGCCAGGGAAGACCCCCATGACCAGTGCCAGGCAGAGAGCACCTCCATAGGAGTAGTTCCAGACCAGGAAAGAAACCATATACAGTGTCCGCAAGAAGGAGCACCCCTATAGACGCAGTAACAGCCCTGACCTGTAGTGCCAGATGGAGAAGGTCCCCAAATACATGCAGTGCAAGATACTGAGTAGAGAAAGACCTAGAGGCTGGAAGTCTGATAGGAGCATCATAATAGTCCTCAAGCAAGCTCTGCATTGTACTGAGGACTGGTTGTCCCACGGCTTGGTCAAAGGCCAGAATAGTATTCCTACTGGGAGAGTGAGTGCTGAGGTTGGAGGAAGGATTCGGATGCATCTACAGTTGGCCAGACCGCTAGGTTGCAGCGTAAACTCAAGTCTTTAGTGAGCCCTCCTCCGGCAAAGTAGGAATGATGCAAGTGGCATCCGATGGTGGCGGTGACCATACTGGGACTAAGGGAAGCATTGTTCAGTTTGACTTGTGCATTACTAGGGGTGGTCAGAAAGGTAGCGGTGTTACTGTCCCAGAGATCCTTGGAGGCACTAGGGCAGGCCTCAGCAACTGGCACACCAGCTGTTGTGAAACTGCAACTCCCAGCAGTTGGAGTTGGATTCTGGGAATTGTAGTTTCAGAACAGCTGGAGTGCCGGAGGTTGCTGATGTTTGCACAAGAGCATGGCTTGGTGACCTCTGGCGCTCCAGCTGTTGTGAAACTGCAACTCCCAGCATGCATGCTTGTTTGGCCCTTTTTGGAACTCCCATAGAAGTGAATGGAGCATGCTGGGAGCTGTAGCTGAAGAACAGCTGGGGTGCAGTAGGTTTCTAACCCCTGCGCAAGGGCTTCCATTACAAGAGTTTGGCGCAGTCAAACAAATCACAGAATGCAGCCTCCCTTTGGCCTATAATAGCACAGTTGGTTTCAGCAAGATCTTTCAACCGTATTGACACCCCCCACCCTTAGAATTTGATGCGTGGTGCACAGTCCTCTGCAACAGGCCTCATGCACACAACCTTACTGTCTGTCTGCACCCGATCCACACTGCACATTCGTTCCACATGTCCTATTTTGTCATTTTTTGGACATTTTTTACAGAAGTTAAAAAAATAAATGGTGGCATGTACTCGGCCGGTATCCATATTTTGTGGATCCGCAATTTGCGGACTGCGCAACACTTACGGCCAGGTGCATGAGCCCATAGACTGACAGTTTTGCAACTGTTCTACTGGTCAAGTGCAGGTTTCCCTCTCTGTGTGTGTGTGTGTGTATGTAACTCTAACTCTAAGGCCTCTTTCACACAGGCGAGTTTTCCGCGTGGGTGCAATGCGTGAGGTGAACGCATTGCACCCGCACTGAATCCGGACCCGTTAATTTCTATGGGGCTGTGCACGTGAGCGGTGATTTTCACTTTTCACTTATCACTTATGCGTTGCATGAAAATCGCAGCATGCTCTATATTGTGCGTTTATCGCGTGCAACGCAGGCCCCATAGAAGTAAATGGGGCAGTGTGAAAATCGCAAACATCCGCAAGCAAGTGCGGATGCGGTGCGATTTCTCCCACATGGTTGCTAGGAGACGATCGGGATGGAGACCCGATCATTATTATTATTTTCCCTTATAACATGGTTATAAGGGAAAATAATAGCATTCTTAATACAGAATGCATAGTACAATACCGCTGGAGAGGTTTATATAAAAATTTTTTTTAACTCTCCTTAAGCCACTTGCTTGCGCAGCCCAGCTTCTCTTCTGTCTTCTTTGCTGTGTACAGGAAAAGGACCTGTGGTGACATCACTCAGGTCCTTTTCCTGTACACAGCAAAGAAGACAGAAGAGAAGCTGGGCTGCGTGAGCAAGTGGATTATAGTGAGTTAAATATTTATTTTAACCCCTCCAGCGCTATTGTACTATGAATTCTGTATTAAGAATGCTATTATTTTTCCTTATAATCTACACAACCCCAATCCCAAACTTCTGTGAAGAAGTTCGGGTACCAAACATGCCGATATTTCTCACGCGCGTGCCGAACGCATTACAATGTTTTGCACTCGTGCTGGAATAATCGCGCATGTTCCTGCAACGCACCCGCACCTTTTCCCGCAACGCCCGTGTGAAACCAGCCTAAAGCGACTGTAAGCACTAAGCTTTGCATGCCTCTCTGTCAGACGATCTAAAACTACTTGTTCCTCAATTAAGTGTCTCCTTTTCAGCAGTTGTAGCCCCAGACAAGAAGTTCCAGATAAATAAAAAAAAATTATATATATATATATTTTACACAGTATGACAAAGGACCTTTTCATAGCTTTCTCCAAGTGACTGTGCACAGTATCACCAGTATATTCTATGTACGAGAGACCTATCCCTTTCACCACTATAGAAATCAATCAATTGAACCCAGGATGTGTTTTTACACTTAGGCCTCTTTCACATGGGCGTTCCTGATGCATTCTGGGAAACTCGCGCGAGTAGGAATGCAATTGCAGTCAGTTTTGACTGCGATTGCGTTCCGATGTTCAGTTTTTTCCGCGCGAGTGCAATGCATTTTGCATGTGCGTGAGAATAAAACTGAATGTGGTACCCAGACCCAGACCCGAACCCAGACTTCTTCACTAAAGTTTGGCTTTGGCTTAGGTGTTCTATTCCTTTTATTATTTTTCCTTATAACATGGTTATAAAGAAAAATAATAGCATTCCTATTATATATATATATAATATTTTTTTTTTCTTCTATCGGGACCTGCAAAAGGACCTTTGATGACGTAATCGCGCTCACCATGTGGTGAGTGTGGTGACGTTAGCGCAGGTCCTGCTGAATGAAGATAGAAGTGGTGGGCGCGATTACGTCAAAGGTCCTTTTTGCAGGTCCTGAAAGAAGACCTGCCAGCTGCGCGAACAAGAGGATGAGGGGAGTTAATTTAAAAAAAAAAATAAAAAATTTAACCCCTCAAGCCACATTTTAGTAAGCATTCTGTATTAAAAATGCAATTTCCTTTTATAACAATGTTATAACGGAAAATAATGCAGTAAATTGACTTTTATCAATTTACTAACATCATCTCCTAGCAACCATGCATGAAAATCGCATTGCATCCGCATTTCTATGGGGACTGCGTTGCGTGAAAAATGCTGAATATAGAGCATGCTGCGATTTTCACACAAAGCACAAGTGATGCGTGAAAATCACTGCTCATCTGTACAATAAAGTTATTGGGTCTGGATTCAGTGCGGGTGCAATGTGTTCACCTCACGCATTGCACCCACGCGGAATTCTCGCCCGTGTGAAAGGGGCCTTAAAAGTCTTTACCATTCTGTCACTTCTTGCTCGGCCACAAAAGATTGCAGAATTTCTGTATACTGTATGTCAGCTCTATGAGAGAGGGGGAGGGGAGTAGAAAAGAGTACAGAGACCTTAAGGACGATACAGAAGCGTTGCCGTAGTCCCTTAATAACTGCCTAGCTTCACTGGAGGGGTTAATCCTTCCGCTAGGTTTCTGGGGAGGTTTAGTCCTAGCAGCCAGTGGTGATGGAATATGGGAGGGGGTGCACAGTTGTATGACCCAGGGAGGGTGCCATTTGCAAAGATAAATTGATTCATACTGATTGAACACACCGATAACCAGTAATAATAAGGTTCTTACCAATCAATGGAAAGAAAAGCTATCAAATATGCTGACAATAATGATTCATTTTGAAAAACAAGAACTATCAAATTTACGTGGTGGAAAACAGAAATGACCATCCATATCTCTATCTATCTATCTATCTATCTATCTATCTATCTATCTATCTATCTATTTATTGACAGTTTTATGTGAGGACATTCATAGGAATGGTGGTTGGCAATCCTGGCCTGTTGTGCAGTGGTAGATGTCATGGTGACCATCTTGATTGTCACCAAAACCAGTATAAGTAAAGTAGTGAAGATTGCCCTGATAAATATGGGGTGGGTGTAATTCTCAGTATCTGCTCTTATTCAGTATATATGGACACTGCACAGTACCACTTCTCCTGACCTGTATACTGGGTGTAATTCTCAGTATCTGCTCTTATTCTGTATATATATACACTGCACAGTACCACCTCTCTTGTCCTGTATACTGGGTGTAATTCTCAGTATCTTCTCGTATTCTGTATATATGGACACTGCACAGTACCACTTCTCCTGTCCTGTATACTGGGTGTAATTCTCAGTATCTGCTCTTATTCTGTATATATATACACTGCACAGTACCACTTCTCTTGTCCTGTATACTGGGTGTAATTCTCAGTATCTGCTCTTATTCTGTATGTATGGACACTGCACAGTACCACTTCTCCTGTCCTGTATACTGGGTGTAATTCTCAGTATCTGCTCTTATTCTGTATATATGGACACTGCACAGTACCACTTCTCCTGTCCTGTATACTGGATGTAATTCTCAGTATCTGCTCTTATTCTGTATATATGGACACTGCACAGTACCACTTCTCCTGTCCTGTATACTGGATGTAATTCTCAGTATCTGCTCTTATTCTGTATATATGGACACTGCACAGTACCACTTCTTGTATACTGGGTGTAATTCTCAGTATCTGCTCTTATTCTGTATATATATATATATACACTGCACAGTACTACTTCTCTTGTCCTGTATACTGGGTGTAATTCTCAGTATCTGCCCTTATTCTGTATATAAGGACACTGCACAGTACCACTTCTCCTGTCCTATATACTGGGTGTAATTCTCAGTATCTGCTCTTATTCTGTGTATATATATATACACTGCACAGTACCACTTCTCTTGTCCTGTATACTGGGTGTAATTCTCAGTATCTGCTCTTATTCTGTATGTATGGACACTGCACAGTACCACTTCTCCTGTATACTGGGTGTAATTCTCAGTATCTGCTCTTATTCTGTATATATGGACACTGCACAGTACCACTTCTCCTGTCCTGTATACTGGGTGTAATTCTCAGTATCTGCTCTTATTCTGTATATAAGGACACTGCACAGTACCACTTCTCCTGTCCTGTATACTGGGTGTAACTCTCAGTATCTGCTCTTATTCTGTATATATGGGCACTGCACAGTACCACTTATCCTGTCCTGTATACTGGGTGTAATTCTCAGTATCTGCTCTTATTCTGTATATATGGACACTGCACAGTACCACTTCTCCTGTCCTGTATACTGGGTGTAATTATCAGCATTTGCTCCTGTTCTATAGATATGGACACTGCACAGTACCACTTCTCCTGTCCTGTATACTGGGTGTAATTCTCAGTATCTGCTCTTATTCTGTATATAAGGACACTGCACAGTACCACTTCTCCTGTCCTGTATACTGGGTGTAACTCTCAGTATCTGCTCTTTGTCCTGTAGTCTGCATAGAAAACGCATTGCTATGGACATACCAGACAGATTTCGGTATTTTCTAACTTAGGCTACTTTCACACTTGCGTTTGGAGCGGATCCGTCTGGTGTCTGCACAGACGGATCCGCTCCTATAATGCAGACGATGGGAGCCGTTCAGAACGGATCAGTCTGCATTATATTTCAGAAAAATTTGTGTGAAAGTTGCTCAGACGGATCCGTCCAGACTTTAGATTGAAAGTCAATAGGGGACGGATCCGTTTGAAATTGAGCCATATTGTGTCAACTTCAAACTGATCCATCCCCATTGACTTACATTGTAAGTCTGGACGGATCCGTTTGCTTCCGCCTGCCGAGCGGAGGCCAAGCGCTGCCAGACTGATGCATTCTGAGCGGATCCGCATCTACTCAGAATGCATTGGGGCAGTACGGATGCGTTCGGGGCCGCTTGTGGGAGCCTTCAAACGGAACTCGCAAGCGGAGCCCCGAACGCTAGTGTGAAAGTAGCCTTACACTGGAAAATGTAAAGCTGTGATCACATTGGTTGCAGTTTTGGTCTGTACAAGTGAATGAAAGGAAACACAGGCATCCATTTCAATTCCGGTTTTAGTTAACACTTTTATCTGATTGATTTCTTGTGCTCACAGGAGGACCTATCTCTTCACAAAATAATTTATCTTCATGTAGCAGTAAACCTGACATCTCCTCGTTCTTTCTTCCTGTCTTGTTCTATATGTTTCTTCATGCTTTAGTGACAGGGGTTAATATGGTAAATTTCCACTTGTATTTGCACAGTCAAATATTCCGGGAATTCAAGTTATCTAATAAACAGGATATGGAGGCAAATCGGAGGGATTGCAGCTATGCGAACATAAAATGGGGATGTTCAGATGGTGTGGGACAACCTATACATTTCTCGCTCCTTTTCTGTCCATCATGTGATCAGCAAAGTAAGCTTCTGAAATACTCTGCTCTGCTGGGGACCCTAACTTTCAGCCTATGACTTAGCACAAGATCGGCATTCGGCACTCTCTTCTTTGCTGCTGGGGACCTTAATGTTTTCACTTTGTAATGCCAAGCTAGTGACCTCCCATAAGATCAGCACACTGTTCTCCTGAAATACTCTGTGCTGCTGAGGAACATCTGTGCTGCTGAGGAAGAGCGTTCCGATCTGACCGTCACATTGTGACCTCCCACCTGGCGCTGAATGATGGAAGTTGACAGTGAGTGCAGAAGCCTGCATGCAACCAAAGTGAAGCTATTTTTATATATTCATGTACAATTGGAGAGCGTGCGGATAGGACTGTGGGATCCCAAGCCCTGCAGAGCCCCCATACCCCTTCTGAAATCACAAAGTTAGAGAAAACATTTTGTAATAGAGCTATCTATATCTCTAATACCCATTTCTTTAAGGCTTTATTCACACAACCATAGTTTTGGTCCATGTCTGGTCCGCATTTTTTGCAGATTGCATGTAAATCCATTCATTTCTGTGGGTCCACTAAAAATGCAGGCAGCGCATGGATGTCATATTTCCGTATTGGGGCCCCGTACAAAAAATAGAACATATTCTATTTTGTCCTTGGTGCGGTCAAGAATAGACATTTCTGAGGGCAGGACATACCGATCTGCAAAATGCGGAATGCACACGGCTGGTATCTGTGTTTTATGGACTTCAAAAATGGATACGATCATGTGCAGGAGGCCTTAGGCCTAGTTCACTTGACCGTATGGCTTTTTCAGTGTTTTGCGGTCCGTTTTTTCACGGATCCGTTGTTTTGTTTTTCTGTTTCCGTTTCTGATCCGTTTTTCCGTATGGCATATACAGTAATTACATTAAAAAAAAATTGGGCTGGGCATAACATTTTCAATAGATGGTTCAGAAAAAAACGGGACGGATACGGAAGACATACGGATGCATTTCCGCATGTGTTCTGTTGTTGTTTTTTTTTGTTTGTTTTGTTTTTACGGACCCATTGAAATGAATGGTTCCGTATATGGACCACAAAAAAAAACAGCCCGTACACTCGCAAAAAAAACGTTAGTGTGAACTAGGCCTTAATCAGATTTTCCTGAAATTAAGTCCGTAACCATTATGGAGCATCTTCAGCGGAACAAAAGTATGGCGGTAGTGTGATCAGGAGCCACCGCCCGTTGTAAACCATCCCTCATCCTTCCAATATTAGAACCCGGACTCCGGCAGATAAAACTCATTATCCTGTTTGTTTCGTTAAAACAATTAGACTGTGAAATTTTTCTAGAAGGTTTATTTTCCCACCGTCTGGACCAGATTGCACAATGCAGGCAGCAGCCTTACACCCTGGTGAATTCAGGGAGGGTTAATGGACTGATAATTGTTTATTTTTTTTAAACTTTTTTTTATCTCTCCCCCCAGCGCCCCCCCACCCCCACCCGCAAAAGCCGGTGACCTAAATTTTAACAAAAAAAGGCTAGTGAAACCATTTTCTGTGGTTACATGCCTGAGCGCTTCCCCTAGACTCGCCCACCAGAGAGGCGACTGCTGTATGCAAAACCAACCTGCTCATCTTCGGAGCAACTGGCATAATCCATATAACATTTTATATTCCATATAATAAAGTAGGACAGTATGATATAGTAGTATATAGCATTAATGAGTAGTATAACATAGTTTATTTATTTGATGCACTTATATAGGGCTACTATATA